>NC_133450.1:162315496-162970774 GCF_048565385.1 Saimiri boliviensis
GCCTTACCTCCCAAAGTGCTGGGATTACAGGTGAGACACCACACCTGGCCTGTCCACTTTTTAATGATGGTATTTTTTTCCTTGTAAATTTGTTTAATTTCCTTGTAGATTCTGGGTATTAGACATTTGCCAGACGAACAGATTGAAAAAATTTTCTCCCATTCTGTAGGTTGTCTGTTCACTCTGATGATGGTTTCCTTTGTTAGTTCTTTAGTTTAATTAGGTCCCATTTGTCAACATTTGCTTTTGTTAGAATTGCTTTTGGTGTATTCATTATTAAATCTTTCCCCATGCCTATACCCTGAATGGTACTGTGGAAAGCATACATTTTACTAAGTTTTATATCCTGTGCAAAAATTAGCACATGGGGTTTTTTAAAGGTACACAGTGGCCTCTCACTAAAAATCTAAGTAAAATGACTTATTTCCATGATCATAACAATTTAGATTTCATTTCTAATTATTTCTTACAATAATGTTGTATATCCTTTTGTAATACTTCCTCATACATTATCAAATTTTTTTCTGAATTTAACGCATTTATTTCTGCTTAGCCAAAAATTTTAGCAGCAAAATATTGTCTTTTTAATTAATGATGTATAGAGAATGTTTTCTTCTTTTATCTCTCCTGTAAATAACTGAATTGAGAATAATGCAGAAAATGTAGAAGTTAAATTGATTCTTTTCAGCTTATTTCGGACCTAACATGTTGCCTAATTACAACAGTAGTGTATACCCACAGATAATATGCATAATAGATTTTATGGAAATTAAAGCAGCTCTATAAAGGACTGATGTTTTCTTAAGCCTGTTATTTTGAAAGTTTATATGTATATAACAATTTAAGTTTTAAAATCCTTACTACCAGTCGCAATAAAAGTCCAATAGCTGGTAAATTACCAAGTGCTATATGTGAACCTGTGTGGGCCCCCTCAGCAGAACTCACACTGTATCCTATGAGATTGCTCAGACCTTTCCCATTAAGGCAGTTTTTCTCACAAAGAACATACTGAGAGCTTCAGTGAGCAGTTTTTAATAAGTTAACTATCAAGGAAGTTTTTTTCTATTAGTATCAGTAGCCAGTATGTCTACTTTTAAAAAATAATTTCAGTATTTCCTACAAGAGGACTAGATTCTCTCATATGTATCCTCAGAGATCCACAAAATATTATGAATTTGGCCCCACAATTAATTTTGTAATTTTGTGCAGCATTTAGATAAAAGTACATTAGGAGAAGAAAAAGTTGATGGCAAGTCAGAAATTCTCCTTTTTTTTTTTGTATCTAGATGGAAACACTACACTAGTTACAAAGGATTAGGTGGTATCTATTGCTACTGCTGTAGACTATTTCCTTTAAGAAGGCTAGAATACTACATGTCCCTTAATACTGAATCCCTGATACACAAAATGACCAACATAAATAAATAAAATTGCAACTGATATCTCGACAATTAACTAAAATGTTAATTAGGCTCCAAAATCCAGCCTTAATGTCAATTTTTCCATAGTGTCTGCTCTAATTGTTCATGATTTTTTTTTTTTTTTCGCTGCAGGCCCTTTGCTCCCTTCATCCTTGGGAAGCCTTGAACTTATCCTCATCCTTCAGCAATTTCAAAAGCAGTGACTGGAGAAAAAAAAGTGACAAAATCAAGAAGGACACTGTGCCATCCCTTTGAAGCAGAACATGTCTGAATGAGACGGGCATGATAATTATGCCTCTCAGATGCATATCCTCATTTTTACTAGCCACGGTCCTGGAGGATTTAGAGAAATTTTAAAAGTGAATTTCTTCAAGCGAATGCCCAAGCATTTTCGCTACAAGAATCTCAGGAGACTGTGTTGGCCAGATGGTGGCTACCATGCCAGAGAAGTCATGAAATGTTTGAGCTCAAAACTGATTTAAGACAGGGCAACAATTACATATTTTATGAGCCAAAATTACACTATCCCATCAAGAGTCTTCCAAATTCCAACCTGTTGCTATCGCCATAACCATCAGCTTTTTTCAAATAATAAATACTACTAAATAAAAACCAGTCAAGAGGAAAGGTTTCTAACCCTCTCCATCTAGAATATATCCTTGAAGGTTTCTATCACTTCTAACTTATTTTACACCATATTCTGAAGTAGCAAGCTATCTAAAGTTTAAATGCCAGTAGATTAGAATCCCATCTGTAGGGTCTTGGACCAAGAAGAGTATACAGAAGTAATTGGTTGGGGCAAACACAAAAGGAAGGAAATCCTTAAAACAAATATGGGGCTGTTCACAGCCATTTCATTTTACGAGGATTTGTCTGAGAATAAAGAAAGATTTCAAATTTTAAAATGTTCTATCTATGGTTTTTGATGTCACTATAATTAATATCAGTGTTCTCTAACTTATCAGAATTAATTCCTCTTCAATAATATTTGATTTAGAGTATTTTCATGACAGTATAAAGGAATGGTTCACTGATGAAGAGTAAATGTAGAGATAAAGATAATGCAAGAATATCATACCTATTACAAGAAATAGGATTGATTAAAACAACTTCATCCAAATTGGTGTAGGCAGCCTCTGTTCCTCAGGTACACAAATGTGTAACGTAGTCATTACCCTTTCCTAACGAACTAAAAATGTGTTTTTCAGAAATGATTTTCCCAAAAAACCAATGTCCCCACTCAGTTTCCCCAAATAGTAACTGTATTTGGTTGAAATGTCTCTAAAATGTAACATGTACATGCTCTTGTCTTACACAAGGGCATATCCTATAGAAGAATCAATAATTTAACCAAAGCAATAAAAACCATACAAGTAACAGGGATTTACTTTTCACTATCACCAATATTTAAAGGTTATAGGATTTGCATGTATTATTTGTTTTCTTTTTCTGCTTTTGACTCTGTGTGGTTCCGATCGAAACAGTCCTTTGAGGGTTAAGCTCACTGGTGGCAGATGCCTGGGTCAGATGCATTAAAAGAGATAACACTCATTTAAATTAGCTGAACTCCATAAAAAGCTGTTTCTCACATCTCTGTCTCCTATTACCAAGTCTGCTTTATTGGTTACTGATCTTTGGGTCCCATTTTCAGCTACACCTCCAGGATCCTCCCGAGCTGCCTCCCAGCCCCTTGGTGAACTTTTCTTTTTGACCCTGGCAGACTGCCATGATTCCACCTCTGAAACCACAAACTAAACTGGACTTGTTCTTTCTTCTGCAGTGACTTCACAGACTCCGAATTTGGTCCTGCTAAGCCCTATATTGCATCAGGCAGAGCAATCACAAAGCAAACCTCAAAGAAGCAAGCTTTCATATACAATGATTCTTGACTTTTCACTTACTCTTTACCTTGTTAAATATAATTCTTTGTATCAACTTTTAGGACCTTTGAAAACCAGACAGTTGTCCTGGACAGCAGTAACAGTGAGCAATATGAATCCCTAAAAACTCACCCTCACATGGCATCTTGGACGTCAGAGAATCACATCAGATTCACCATTTAACTGAGACACACACAAAACACAGGCACTCACTCTATGAAAGAGCTTGTATCATTCCCTTTTGCAGATGATGAATCTGAGGCTTACTGTCCTCAAAACCACACATTGTTGTGGTTATAGAAAAGTCCCACGTTCAGATACTTTACCTAAAAACACCCTGCCCTGTGTAATAAGCCATACCCTTAGAAGCTGAAGAGAGAAAAATGCTTTGGACATAAATATCTACCTAGCCTGGGGACACTAAAAAGAACCACAACTTATTATAACCATCAGAAGAAATCCTAAAAGAGAAATCTCTTCTTCGTCATGGTCAGTACCCAGTTCAGACCAGGACTTCGATTCACTGTTCCAGACTACATTGTCAAGTATTAAAAATCAGTCTCTTATTTCTCATTACCAATTATAGCAGAAGGTTGTATTTGCAACGTGGGCATTTCCACATCTACTATAAAGGCAGTATTATGCCTGACTTATGAAAAAAATAACTTCGTATTCCTAAGGGAAATTTTAATGTCTATGAACAATAAAAGTGTTAGAATATAAAATGTTTACAAAGAAATAAAAAGTTCACTTTAAAAGTTTAACAAAAGTAAGAATAGCTGTAATTTTATACCACTTGTTACTTTTCTCTAACCTTTAAAAAATTTGTGCATAAAAAAGCAGAAAGCAAAAAACTGCAATACCATCAGCAATTATATTCTACTATTACTCTGCCATATGTTGAGAAAAGCAAGATAAAAATGTTGACTTGGGCCAGGCACGGTGACTCACACCTGTAATTCCAGCACTTTGGGAGGCTGAGGTGGGTGGATCATGAAGTCAGGGGTTTGAGACCAGTCTGGCTAACATAGTGAAACCCATCTCTACTAAAAATACAATAATTAGCTGGGCATGGTGGCTTGCACCTGTAGTCCCAGCTACTCAGGAGGCTGCGGCAGGAGAATCACTTGAACCTCGGAGGCAGAGGTTGTGGTGAGCCAAGATCACACCGCTGCACTCCAGCCTGGGCAACAGAACCAGATTCCATCTCAAAAAAAAAGGGGGGGGGGGGTGATTTATATTTTCACAGTTATTTCTGTGTTTATGTTTTATTTCTCCAACAAATGCCACTTTTTGAATGCTCATGACCTATGCAATTATAGTAAACATAAAAAATCTCCTCCTGTTAAAATTTCATAGCATTTTGTATATTTCACTGAGTACTGAAAGGGACAACTAATTAAGTATTTGGTCTACAACATGGATCTATTTATTTATGTATTTATTCTAGAGGTAAAGCCTTGCTATGTTGCCCAGGCTGGTCTTAAACTTTTGGGCTCAAGTGATCCTCTAGCCTCAGCCTCCTGAGTAGCTGGGACTCCACATGCATACCACCAGAGCCTAATTTGTTTTGTTTTGGTTTTCACAGATCTATTCAAAACCTAAAGAAGAAGAATAGCTCATGAGGATCTGATATATTATACATAAGTGAGAGACAACCAAGTCATAACTGGATGTTTAATTATCTAAGTATGTATCAACAGCACTGATATTCAAACTCTCAAAAGGAAAATCAAAATCAGTCCCTACATTCATTACTGGGAAAAAAAAAAAAGGGGTTACCGCTACACTGAAAAAAGAAAAGGGAGGTCAGACTCCAAGAACAGGACAACAAGAGAATGTTTGAGGAATAACAACAATCTTGGGATCAAGAGACCAGGAAGCCTCTCTGCAGCAGGTTAGGTTCACAGCATGGTCTGGGTACGACAGGGAAGAGATGACATACAACTGTAGTCTTTCTGCAGTCCACACCTGTTGTCTAATTGTAGACAACTCTTCAGGACTCGGATACAGCCTGGGAAAAACAGAAAATTTTCACTCTGATCCTCACTGGGGTTTTACTTCCTGCTTGTTTATTACAGTAGCATAGACTCACCAACTGACCATCGGTCCTACCACTCCCTACCGCCTTTCCCTCAAATCAGCATCATTTTTTCACGTATGTCTGGACCGTCTATACATTTGAATTTGTGATTCTCAAATTTTTATCTTTTAGTGAAATGGATATTTGTTTTCCATTTTGCAAATTCATTCCTGAAAACAAATGTTTTAAATTTTGGTTCTGATACACACTCATTTACCTTTCTCTGATAATTATCTTAAAGGAAATCACTTTCTACATATTTAAGTATGAGTTAAATGCTAAGAACATCATCTAAAGTCAGTAGAGATACACCATGGAAGGAATTCCTGCTGTCTGGAATATACAAATAAAAAGGTTTTGTTTTCATATACTGCTGCATAACTCTAAATTTTTCAGAATGGTCTGTAAAATGATCAAACCTGGTATAAAAAGTCAAATACTTTTTATTTCATCAAATAAAATGAGCTTTTGAAACTGACTCTTCCAACTGGTCTTTTTATTGAAAGCTATTTTTTAAAATGACACAGTTCTTATAATGAGAATATTTTCCAAACATGTTTGAGGGTTGGAACACCCAGAAATCCTGTTTGGTTTTCTATTTTCCCCCAAAGTTAAACTAGTCCTGATATTATTGGCTTTTTTCTTTCTTTTAATTCTGGGGTCCAAAAGATAAAAGACTCACAAGGAAAAAGCTAATATTAAGAAAATTAAAATCTTGGTTAACTTATGTAAAAAAAAAAAAATCAGTGTCATTGAATGTTAGGTAGGAAATTTTGTTCTACATGTGATTGTAAACACATAGCTGTGACTGAAGTTTTTATTTCAGTAAAATCTTGTTTATTGATTGACAGAGAGAGAGAGAGAGAGAGAGAGAGAGAGAGAGACAGAGAGAGACAGAGAGAGACAGAGAGAGACAGAGAGAGAAAGAGAGAATCTCACTCTGTTGCCCAGCCTGGAGTCTTACTCTATTGTCCAGGCTGGAAAGCAGTGGTACAATCTCAGCTCACTACAAACTTCCACCTCCTACGTTCAAGCGGTTCTCCTGCCTCAGCCTCCCCAAGTGGCTGAGATTACAGGCATCTGCCACCATGCCCGGCTAATTTTTATGTTTCAGTAGAGATGGGGTTTCACCATGTTGGTCAGGCTACTCTCAAACTCCTGACCCCAAACGATCCACCCGCTTCAGCCTCCCAAAGTGTTGGGATTACAGGCATGAGCCACCATGCCTGGACTTTAACAGTATATTTGAAGCATGATGGTAGTATATTTGCTGAAATGAAATTACAAAAATGATTAATTAAAGTGTAGATATTATCAATTTAGTATTCAAAGTATAAAAAAATTAAAAAATAAAAAAGCTTAAATAATTGGGGGAAAATGGTTTTAAAATCACTGAATCTTCCCAAGCCGATCTCTGATATTTCCCATCTCTGAAATATGAGAGATCAGCTTGGGAAGATGCAGTGATTTAAAAAGTATCTCTTCCATGAGATCCTTCTGGATGTCATGGAAAAATATTTCCTGCACTCTTTTCATTATCTCTACCACGTTAATTTTTATTTTACTTAACATCATCTGGAGACTGATCCCTAGAACATTGTGTAAAACCAGTTGACTCTTCAGCCATTCCAAACTTTAGAAATTCAAAGAGGTGGCAAATGTTTATACCTTTCATCAAATAAATCCATTCAAAATTCATAGCCTCATCAGAGGCTTCTCTTAATAATCCTTTAAAAAAATGACCAAGCATCATATTCCTTCTCATTTCTCATTACCATTGTGTGTGTCTATTAACTCTTCTGAACCGTATTAACCATGACTATCAAAGTTCAAAATTTTCTTAGTGAATGCAGACACTTTCCTGTAGAGAACACAATGGTGCAGGTGCTGCCAATCTTTTCTTCAAAAAAACCAAATCACTGTGTTAAGCACTATGGGTATAAATACAAGGCAGGTGCCATCTCTAACATCACACTGCTCACCCAGAAGCATGGAAAAACAAACCTCTATGTAGTACTTCTCCCTCCAATGTGATGGATCGGCCAAACGGCATGACAGTGACACCAGCCAGTCAATCTGTACGTTCCTGGTGAGCAGAGACCACCAGGTCATATACTTCTGGATAGCTCTGGTATTTATAGTATATAATCATCTTAAATGCATGTTGCTGAAGCACAGTAATGACTCACACTGTACATATTCCCACACTCCACTATTACTGCACACAGCCAGAAGCTGCTTTAAAATATTTCTTCAGTCATATTCATATATAAATACAAATATTCATTTTTTAGTTGTTCACCAAATTTTAATTGAAATCTCTTGTGTCCCATGGTTTTATCACAAAAAGGTACATTTCAGAAGGGAAAAATTAACCGTACAGCTTCTAACAATAATGATACACTGAAGACCTAATTCAATAGGCACAGTGTGGGAAATGTTCACCAATTCACACAATTGACTGGTTGGTAGAATACAAAGTAACTTCATGCCTTCTTAACAGAACACAAAATCTATCAGACAATGCACCTTAATTTCATCAAACTATAGCAGTAAAAGCAACGCAGCAAAAAAAAAAAAAATCACGTTTGCTCATTCTCAAAAACTGGGTTCAAATTTTTTTGGAGGCAGGGGGTAGTTCTTGGACAAGCAGTGTTTAATTGAAAGTAAGATTTTTGTTTATTTGTTTCAAATGTGTCAAATTACTATGAAAAACAGAAACAAATGTTAAGCCGGCCTTTTGTCCCCACCAAATTGCAAGGGATCTTAATATTCTCCCAGCCATTCTGACGACCACCGTAGGCAGCCCTTCCGCTCTGTGGACCTGGCTGCATTGCATGTGGGCGTTGCGTGATATCCACGTGAAACTCTATCATCTGGGGCTTTCTTTTAATACAATTACTTCAAAACAGAGAAAAGAATTAAAAGTCAGTTTTTTTGTTGTTGTTTTTGTTTTTGTTTTTTTTGTTTTGTTTTGTTTTTTTCCCATGAGCTTATCCTTTGAAAAGCCACTGAAAGGAAGATAGCTTACCCGAATTAGAAATACAAGCTGATTTCTGGAGAGAGATCCAAGATGGCTGATCACTAGCAGCTCGGGATTGTAGCTCCCAGTGAAAACGCAAAGAACGAGAGGACGCCACACCTTCACATGAATTCTTGTTGCTCACGCACCAGGAGATTCCCAGCGGAGGAGCCCCACGGGTCACCAGCGCGACTCTTGTGACCAGTGAGGCGGTTTTGCCGGCGCCTCGGAGCGTCGGTTGTTGGTGCAGAGTCGGAAAAGCACCATCAATCTTAACGCCGCTGATTTGGTCGGTGCAGTGGGTTGCTCAGATTTCGGCGCTGAGAATCAATAAGTTGGACGTCCACTCAGAAACCCAATTACAAAGACGGTAAATACAAAGACCACAGATGGATAAATCTACAACGAAGGGAAGAAAACAGCCAAAAAAGGCTGAGAATACCCAAGATCAGAACGCCTCTCCCTCAGCTGGGGATCCCAGTTCCTCATCAGCAACGAAACAAGGCTTGATGGAGAAGGAGTGTGTTCCAATAACAGAATCAGGCTTCAATATGTGTTAATAAGAAACTTCTGTGAATTAAAAGAACTTGTTCTAACACAATCTAAAGAAACTAAGAACTTTGAAAAAAGGTTTGACGAAATATCAACAAGAATACAAAATTTAGAGAGGAAAATCAGTGAATTGATGGAGCTGAAAAACACAATACGAGAACTACGTGAAGTATGCACGAGTTTTAACAGCCGAATTGATCAAGCTGAAGAAAGGATATCAGAGGTCGAAGACCAACTCAATGAAATAAAACTAGAAGACAAGATTAGAGAAAAAAGGATAAAAAGGAGCGAGCAAAGTCTCCAAGAAATATGGGACTATGTGAAAAGACCTAATCTACGCTTGATAGGTGTACCTGAATGTGATGAAGAGAATGAATCCAAGCTGGAAAATACGCTTCAGGATATTATTCAGGAAAATTTTCCCAACTTAGTAAGGTAGGATAATATTCGACTCCAGGTAATACAGAGAACACCACAAAGATATTCCTCAAGAAGAGCAACTCCAAGGCACATAATCGTCAGATTCACCAGGGTTGAAATGAAGGAGAAAATACTAAGGGCAGCCAGAGAGAAAGGTCAGGTTACCCACAAAGGGAAGCCTATCAGACTTACAGCAGATCTCTCAGCAGAAACCCTACAAGCCAGAAGACAGTGGGGACCGATATCCAACAGCCTTAAAGAAAAGAACTTTCGACCCAGAATTTCACATCCAGCCAAACTAAGCTTCATTAAGTGAAGGAAAAATAAAGTTTTTTGTGAACAAGCAAGCAATCAGAGAATTCATCACCACCAGGCCTGCTTTACAAGAGCTTCTGAAAGAACCACTACACATAGAAAGGAACAAACAGTATCAGCCTTTCTAAAAAATACCAAAAAGTAAAGAACATCAATATAATGAAGAATTTACATCAACTAATGGGCAAAATAGCCAGCTAATATTAAATGGCAGTATTAAACTCACATATATCATTATTAATTCTAAATTTAAATTGACTAAATTCCCCAATTCAAAGACAGGCAATTTGGACAAAAAACTAAAACCCATCGGTATGCTGCATCCAGACCCATCTCACATTCAAGGATACACAAAGACTCAAAACAAGGGACGGAGAAAGATTTACCAACCAAACAGAGAGCAAAAATAAATAAATAAAAAGCAGAGGTCACAATTTTTGCCTCCGATAAAATAGTCTTTTAAGCAACAAAGATCAAAAGAAGCAAAGAAGGACATTATATAATGATAAAAGGATCAACGCAACAAGAAGAGTTAAAGATCCTAAATATATACGCACCCAATACAGGAATACCCAGACATACAAGACTTATAAAGAGACTTAGACTCCCACACAATAATTGTGGTAGACTTCAACATTAATATTAGACAGATCAATGAGACAGAAAATTAACAACGATATCCAGGACTTGAACTCAGATCTGGAAAAAGTAAATGTAATTAACATTTATAGAACTCTCCACTTTACACAAAATATACACTCTTATCAGTACCACATCATATCAACTTAGAATTTTAAATGAAATGTTGGTTGGCTCCTTGTTTGTTATTCTCTTCCCTCATTTTCTTTCATGTCTCCATTATTAAGGACAATTACAGGCCTACCCATATTTAGACTACATTCTAGCCCGGGCAACAAAGCAATACCCCTATTCTCTCTCCCTCTTCCTCTTTCTCTTTCTTCCTCTTCTTTATTCTTTTTCTTATTATTCTTTTTTTCTTTCTAAAAATAAAAAAAAAAAAAAGAAATACAAGCTGAACTGTTAAGTCACTTACCCTAATTAAAGATCAATACAGGTATTATTAGGCATTCATTCTACCCATCTAATCCAGAGTTGTGATGTTACCTTTCATGATACCTGTATGTGCTTACTCCCAAATCTGTTTTCCTATTGTCTTTTTCTGTATTATTCCCCTTCCCCCGACTTATATTTCTCTTCACTGAAATGCCCCTGCACTACACCTAGTAACAAAAGTCACAGTCCCTTTGCAAGAAGGAAGAAGCTTGAATTTAAGCAGTTCCTTTAAGAATTCAACATCCTAAGAAATACTTTATTGTAACAGTGTCATTGCTACTCCTTAGACTTAAATTATTATGTTTGTGAAAGTTAATTATCTGATAAGCTACACTGTGGTTATTACTGTCACAGGCACACACACACAAAACGCATGGGTATGTTTATTAATTCAAAGTGTTCCATTAAAATAAAGTGTGTTAACTAAAGAACTGAACAATTATTTTCCCGTAATTATTACTGCACAATCGTTTGGGCATTTTATAACTGCTTTTTGTTTCCTGAATGAAATCCACTTTATATTTAAAACTATTAGCATTTACAGCTTTGTACCGTAAAAGAACATGCTATTTTGTCCATATTTTTACACTGAAGGCCTTCGCTGAAAACGCAATGTTTTAAATTGACTTTTTTTCCCCTCTGCTGTAGAAAAGTGTCAACATTTGAGCAAATCATTAAACATACTAGAACAAGCACCAACAACTTAAAATGCTGATTATGATTCACTTCAAATATTTTAAGTGTTAAGTCAACATTCAATGCAGGATAAAATTAAATGGTTTGTTCAGAAGAAGGGCTAGAGATTTGCTTACTACTTTTTCCATTTCTGTTGTTTTCCTGAGATAATCCATACAAATCTTAGGCGAAAGACAAAAAAACAAAAAGATGATTTAAAAATGAAAGCCATAATCTGAACGGAATTCATGGGGTTTCATATCACAAAGCCCTTATAGATGTTTCATAAAATTCTAGCAATAAAATTGGAGCCAAATATTCTCCTTTCACTGAAACTGCCTTTTTCTGAATATCTAAAATTTTGTGTCCTAAAACAACTGGAAGGCAAAACACATGCACCTCTCTAGCAAACAGATCTGCAAACTTCTAGGTGACTCATCTGATAATAGGAGACAAAATTGTTTAACACGCTATACTCTATTATTTCTAAATCCCAGTAGTTTCCAGTATAATGAATGCCCTGTGAGTTCTCTGCAGACATCCAGCAGAACACAGCGTCCCTCTGAGTGAATGCTACACCAGGTGGATTGGACAATGCATATCACTCTGGCCTTCCAGGACCTCTGCCTTCTCAAACTGATTTGCTACTAAAAACTCCTATTTTTACACTAACACAAGCACTATATCTTGCGTACATACATTATCTATAACAAGAAACAAGTATTGTCACTTGTGTATACATATTAACTATAACAATGTTACTTAATATAGTTATACACAAAAATAAAGGGAATTTTGAGGGCCAGTTTAAAACACCACCAGAACCTGTAAACCCAGCACTTGGGAAGGCTGAGGCAGGTGGATCACAAGGTCAAGAGATCGAGACCATCCTGGTCAACATGGTGAAACCCCGTCTCTACTAAAAAAAAAAAAAAAAATACAAAAAAATCAGCTGCGCATGATGGCACGTGCTTGTAATCCCAGCTACTCAGGAGGCTGAGGCAGGAGAATGGCCTGAACCCAGGAGGCGGAGGTTGCGGTGAGCCAAGATCGCGCCATTGCACTCCAGCCTGGGTAACAAGAGCGAAACTCCGTCTCAAAAAAAAAAAAAAAAAAAAAAAAAAAAAAAAAAAAAAAAAAAGAAGAAGGCCAGTCGCAGTGGCTCACGCCTACAATCCCAGCACTTTAGAAAGCCAAGGCAGGCAGATCACCTGAGGTCCAGAGTTCAAGACCAGCCTGGCCAACATGATAAAAAACCTCCACCTCTGCTAAAAATACAAAAATTAGCCAGGCATGGTGGTTTCGCACCTGTAATCCCAGCTACTTGGGAGGCTGAGGCAGGAGAATTGCTTGAACCTGGGAGGCGGAGGTTGCAGTAAGCTGAGCCTGCGCCATTGCACTGCAGCCTGGGAGGCAAGAGCGAAACTTCGTCTCAAAATAATAAATAAATGAAAACCAGAAAATTCAATTTTTTTCCCATATTGTTTCTTAAATCCAACCAGTTTCAACACTCCCTCATGTCCTGGGTTAAGCTTCTGTAACCAGTTTCATTAAGCTTCAAAATCGGAAATCCAAAATGTTTCAAAATTCAAAACTTTTTAGGCACTGACATGACACTGAAAGTGAAAATTTTCACGTGTAAGCCCTTAACAGAAACTTCACTTATTTAAAAGATTGCATAAAATTACCTGTGGAATGTCTACAAGACATATAAAATATAAATTAATTTTTATGAAATTTCATGTATATGCAATACACATGAAAGTTATCTATGAAATATAAATGGATTTTGTGTTTAGATTTGGTTCCCATCTCCAAGATGTCTCATTATATGTATGTAAATATTCCAAAATCGAAAAAAAAAAAAAAAAAAAAAAAGAAATCTAAATTCTGAAACAGTTTTGGCCCCAATCATTTCAGATAAGAAATACTCAACCTGTATCATAATAACCCTGATCCTACAGGCAATTAATGCAATTTCAATATGCAAAGTGAGAAAATAAGAGAGTCTCTCTGAGCCTATTGTGGTTGGAGAGGCTGCCCGATAAAAAATAAAAATAGGCCAGGTACGGTGGCTCACACCTGTAACCTCAGCACTTTAGGAGGCCAAAGTGGGCGGATCATGAAGTCAAGAGATCGAGACTATCCTGTCCAACATGGTGAAACCCTGCCTCTACTAAAAATACAAAAATTAGCCGGGTGTGGTGGTATGTGCCTGTAGTCCCAGCTACTTGGGAGGCTGAGGCAGGAGAATCACCTGAACCTGGCAGGTGAAGGTTGCAGTGTATCGAGATTGCATAACTGCACTCCAGCCTGGTGGCAGAGCAAGACTCAGACTCAAAAAAATAAATAAAAATAAATAAATAAGTAATAAAATAAAAAGAAGATGGAAAACATACAGATCACTAATTAGAAAATAAGATATAAATCATGGGGTTAACTTGGTCTGGTCATTTTATTAATTTTATTTAAACTTCTGCAAATGTGAAGATACCTAATGACCCCAGGCTACCTTGTTGCCGCTGTAAAAATATAATCTAACACCGTGATGAGAAATTCCAGTGCTAACTGGCTCTTTTAGCACCATCTCACTGAATGTAAACACCACCAAGAACAATGTCATACTACCTAATCAGGTGCTAGGTCTGAGGAAAGCCACGTGCTCGTTTATTCTTTTTAATAAAAATCTATTCTTTATGATCACAATTATTCCTCTAACCTAAAAAAGCCTTTAATTGGATGCCCAAAAAATAGATCAAATTAGGTGAATATTTAATTTGTTAAACTCAGCCAAACAAGACAGGTTTCATTCTAATTACATGCAGATAAATACATGGAGACACATATGTTCACCACAGTTTTCCATGTGCTTCCTTTTTCAGGCAACTGCAGAATTAAGCCAAACTGTGTTGCAAAGCATTCCAGAAAGTACCTAATTACATAGAATAAATTAATTTCTGATTTTTAATCTTAACTATAAAACTAAGAGACTGCATTGCAACACAGATGACATGATTTGCTTGCTTAAAATGGCAGTTATATAAAGAGATAACATTATTACTAAAAGAGAAAATGCAGACAATAAACAATAATAAAAATAGTGAAAAAATTTTTGGAAAGTTGTAATGTGCATGCATTGTATTAAGTGATTCATAACAACTGTCCTTCACTTAAAACTCAAATCTTAGCCAGGCATGGTGGCTCACACCTGGAATTCCAGCACTTTGGGAGGCCAAGGTGGTCAGGAGATTGAGACCAGCGTGGCCAACATGGTGAAACCTTGTCTCTGCTAAAAATACAAAAAAAAAAAAAAAAACCAATTAGCTGGGTGTGGTGACATGTGCCAATGGTTCCAGCTACTCTGGAGGCTGAGGCAGGAGAATCACTTGAACCCAGGAGGCAGAGGTTGCAGTAAGCCAAGATCATGCCACTGCACTCCAGCCTGGGTGACAGAGGGAGACTCCTTCTCAGGAAACAAACAAACAAAATCCTCGAATCTTGATCATACAGGAATCCGAAGACGGATTTTCTTAAGTCTCCAAATTGTGTCTACGATCTGAAGTTGAGAACAAAATGTGCAAAGTATTCCAAAAGTTAGAGATAGTTTGCAGTGAGCAAACCAGAAGCCTGTGGAAACAACTACATATCTGAGCTCAGACACAAATATACCAGAGCAGATCCTGCGGCAAGTACCCGCTTCAGCCTGTCCCCCACTTCTCCAGCTGCCACAAGGAGGGGATCAAGGAGGAGCACCGAACAGCTTTGTGGGAAGTTCAGTGGAGAGAGAGACTCCATTATCTCTCCTCTCTAGCAGGGAGGTACTCCTTTTCCCAAAGTGATGAAGTTTTAAAATCAGCACTCAAAAGATTAGGGTGCACACAGGCAGACAGCGGCCTCTTATTCCTCGGTTGGATACACACAGCCCCACACTGGTGACAGGACCAGACGGTACTGGGGGGAATTTCAAGGAGAGCTTCCAGAAAGCTCAGGAATATGGCATCTTGTCTGTTTTAGTCCCCCTCCGCTATGGAGAAAATAAATTTCTTAGCATATATCCCCTGCAGGCTGGGGTAGACCTGAGGAGAAGAGACTGATGTTCACTTCTGCTACAGAGATTTCTGAGGGTTTAAGACCTGCTGTGCCATCCATACCAGCAAGACAGACTGACTGTGGTGACGAGCAGCAGGGAGAAGGGTGTGGGAAATCCCATCCCTAGCGTTCACAGGAGAAAGAAGTCCCTAGTATTTTCCATTCTCCCACATGGAGAGACACAAATGTCAGGGGAAGGACACAGACCTCTGTGCTATTCAAGTCACCTCAAGGAGAAGTGGTGGAAACCCCGACTCATGTAAATCTGGATGTTTCAAAGGGAAACGAGGGCCTTTTAGGATATAGCAAAGTAGAAGAGTAAGCGTACAATTGGTTTGTCCAAGAAACAAGTGAGTGACAACCCAGGAAAAGAGGGCTGGAGTCAGAATGTGGGTCACCTGGAATGCCAGTTTAAAGAAGTCGTAAAGGCTATGAGGAATGTGGAAGCTGTGCAGGTTTGAAGCCAGGGACTGAGCAGCACTGCAGGAAGGAGGAGGAGCAGGAAATTCGTCAAATAGCCAACGAGAACTCTGCAAGTCCCTATGAAATGCTGTCCTGCTATCCCTCTCCTCTCCGACTTGTGCCAAAGAAGTTCAGATTGCTAAAGAGAAAGGTTATAGGAGTCGGTGTTGACTGCCTCTTTTTAAAATTTATCAAGTAAGAAACGGAGTAAATTATCAAATAGAACTCAACAAAGAGACAATCCACTCTTTGAACCCATGGTTTTCTTTTCTAACCCTGTGATTTGGGCAGGAAGAAAAGGCATCAGAAAAAGATGGGAGCAGCTAAAATCTACTCATTTAACCAAAATCTCTAATATGACACAATTTTATTAACTTTAGGCTTCCTGGTGTGCATTAGATATTTAGACTTCTTCATCCTATGTATCTGCTACTTCGTATCCTCTTGGCCTGCATCTCACCATCTCCTCCCCGGACCTGAAGTAACCACTGTTTCATCCTCTATCTCTGTGTATTACATCAATTACACAGAGACTGAAACGGTGAATACTACAGCTGCACCAGCTTGAATGTATGTATTATAGTCTACATGTAAGTGGGACCACGCTATATTTTTCTTTCTGTGTCTGGCTTATCAGTAGATTTTAGCTGCTCTTGTCAGCTAAAGTGTATGAGATGACAGGTGTTAATTTGCTTCACAACAGTAACCACTATACTATCTATACGTTTCTATGTATCTATATGTATCCCATACTTTGGAGTTGTAAACCTCAAATATGCAAAATAAAATTTGTTTTTTAAAAATCTACTCAGTTGACAGACATGGATGTCATTTATTGTGTTCAAAAAGAAAGAAACACAGAAACAGATCTGCCAAAGCACTGAAGAACTAAGACTAGGGGTGGGGATGACCAGTGGTTATGGGAAATGCTGCAGACACGTGACACAGAATGAAACCCAGGCAAAGCACATTTCTTTCAGTAGTTATAGAGGATCACTGGTACATTTGAGAGTGCAGCTGAGTTTCTCCGGAGGAAGACAGATTGAAGGGAAGTAGGTGGTGAAGAATTAAGGCAAAAATTTCTTGAAAGTGTGAGGACAAACACAGCCTGTGTGTGTGCATGTGGGGGTGAGGGGAGGATTCCTTTACTTAATACTGTGGCAACACAGACATTCTTATATATTCCATTTCTACCTATACAGTGTGCTTGGAGAGTATCAGCTTGAAAAAGGAAAGTGAAGAATAAAATTAAACAAAATAAAGACAAAATAGAAAATAAACATATTCTAAATGAATAAGCCCAAATTTGAATGACTTAATATTGCAGAAAAATTATATGGTACTTATTTAATTTTTAAAACATATATGCAAGTTATCATCCCTAAAATAATATTCACTAAATGAATTTAAAATACAACTAAAGTAAAATAAGAGAGGAAGGCATATACATGAGTAAGTCTTGAAAAGGTGTTCTGGAAAAAGGTGAAAAACAACAATGGTAGGAAATGTGTATCACGTAAACTGAAAGAAGCAAAGGAAATAACAGTTTGCCCAGGGTACAGAACATACTAAACATACTTTCAAAACTTACTGCTGTAAGCATACTTTTAAAAATTAGTGTTCGCTGGGTACAGTGGCATATGCTTGTAATCCCAGCACTATGAGAGGCTGAGCCAGGCGGATCACAAGATCAAGAGATAGAGACCATCATGGTCAACATGGTGAAACCCCACCTCTACTAAAAATACAAAAATGAGCTGGACGTGGTGGTACATGCCTGTAGTCCCAGCTACTCAGGATGCTGAGGCAGGAGAATCGCTCGAACCCAGGAGGTGGAGGTTGCAGTGAGCGGAGACTGTGTCATTGCACCGCTGCACTCTAGCCTGGCAACAGAGCAAGACTCAACCAAAAAAATTTAAAAAAAAAATTACTGCTATAATTTTCCTGAATCCATTTTCCAAACTGTAAAGCAGTCTAGAAAAGTCTACTTTTAAAAAATGTACCTATCCGAAAGTTTTAAAGTCTACTTTTTAAAAATGTACCTAGCCAAATATTTTGTCTATAGGACAAAATATGAGAGAATTAGAGAAATGCCTACATTGAATATAGAAATATATTTAGTTCCAGTAATCTAAAATGACACATTTAATTTAAAGAGACATAGGCCTAAAAAGAAATCTCCGGAAATTATTTTTTACACACCTATTGCCTGAAGAGGCTGCTGCATCAAAAATTGAAACTTGCCACTTTTACAAGATAGGCCACGTGTCTTTCTTGAAAGAAAGAACTATAGGAAAGAACTGTATCTATAACGGACCCTATTTTTATACTTTGCGCTATTTGTCATGAATCCTTTGAAAACTCTCTAGGACAATTTCAAATATACTGAAGCAACTAAAACCTAGAAAACATACATTACTTACATAAATATTTAAATATTCATCAGGAAAGGTAAACATCTCGCCAGTCCATAAACATTCATGGCTACAAAACGTCACAAATTTTCATTCAAACTAAATGACCATTTAAAGCCATTATCTCCTCATTATGTGTGTTAAATTATCTATGTTATACCATCTTTTTGCTTGTTTACTGTTCATGTTCATGACAATCTAAAGTCAATCTAACACTAATAAAACCTTTAATGAAACCTTCTTAGTTTAAGTTACTGCTAGATCTTCTTACACCCATTTCTTCGCTCAGACTTGAAAATAATTTTATTCGTACAGAAGCTATCTAATTAAACAGAATGAGATTCAAGTAGTTTATGCACATGGGTTTTCATCACATGATACCAAATGCAAATTAAAGAAAAAAGTCACCTGAGACAGACATTAATTTTCCCCTAAAGAATTTGACACTACACATATTTACAAAACATATTGACTAAAATTTTCATTTCAGCCCTTCCACTTTGTCTTAATGTAATCTTTCATGCTTTATTAGGGTTGGGCAGGATGTTACACATATTAATAGTGACATGCTGCGGTTCCTTGTAATACACATTCAACTCTACCTTCTTATAATTACTCATTAATTTGCTATTTTGCCTTTTAAAAATATTAGAAAGAAAGAATATAAAGTCAGAAATGGAATATTCGAGGGACAGCATTAGGAAAAATACCTAATGCAGATGATGGGGTGATACAGAGAGCAAACCACCAGGGCATGTGTATATCTATGTAAAAAACCGGCACGTTCTGCACATGTACCCCAGAACTTAAAGTATACTAAAAAATAAATAAAAAGAAATGCAATACTCTGTAATGAACAAATCTCCAATTATTAAGTACTCTTAGGAAAGCACTGCTTCACAACTAGATGATGTCACATACTGTCCCTGAAATAGTATTCCTTTCAGATGAACAGATAAAAATGGCAACTGATTATGAAATTTTTAGTTAAGGACCTAAATATAATGTCTCTCGTTAGCAAAGAACATGTAACATACCTTCATTTTCCAACATCTTAATTTTTGTACTCTTTGTGTGTGAGTGGGTGGGTATGTGAGGGTGTATTTTTAGAGGCCTAAATCCTCTTAATCTTTCTGTTTCAATTCTGCCAATTAAAAACAGTAAATATAGCAAATAAATGTAATTGGAAAATTTACATGGAAAAGAATCAGAAATCTATCCATTTCCTATACGAAAATGAGCTTATCAAGCATGGAAAACTGAGGTATTTCATGGAACACTTGATTTTTTTTTTTTTCCTACTAAGATTTCCTTACACATCTTACAATAGATATTTCAAGCTTATTTGTATTAGCTGACTTTTTTTTTCTCTTTGGTAATATCAAATCATCTCTCAAAGTATTTTTCTCAAATCATCTCTCAAAGTATTTTTCTCTATGAACACAATGGTTATTTCCATTTAAACACACACACACACGCACAACTGAAGGTTAACTGAAATGTAATAGAAATTGCACAAAAGAAGATTCGAAGCAAGTTATGACCTCTTTCTCATGTTGTCACCTATTTTCCCCATCCTAAGCTTGAGTTGGCTCCATCTGCCTAATTATAAGCTTAAAACCCTCCGGGTGGTGACTGAGACTATATTCTGCACTGCACTTAACACATTTTTCATGCTCTATAAATTAATAATAACAGTAGTAATAGCATATACTTAATACGAAAGAAAATATGAACCTCACAACTGTCACTTATTTACACTCCCTTAAGTCTCCTAGATAACAGACAGCTGGAGTAACGGTTACTAAGATGACTTTGCCTCTTCATGCTATTTCATTTTAATTCTTTTTAATGTACCTAATGTATGTTTTTCTCTTTCTATAATTTTAATTTATTCCCCTAATTTATTTACCTCGTATATGCATTCTCTTATTTTGAATGCCAAGCAGCACCGCTATATTTTAAGTTAGCGGCTAAGGGCAATAGCTCCATTTGCGTATGTTTAATCGGCATATCTAGTGCACTGACGTAGTGTTTCTCAACTTTAGTGCTACTGACATTTTGGGCTGCATAATTTTTTATGGGTATGGGACTGTCCTGTGCCTTGCAGGATACTTAGCAGCATCCCTGAACCCTACCCAGTAAATGCCGTTAGCACTTCCTGCCCCCTATTCTGACAACCAAAAATGGCTCCAAACATTACCAAATATGCTCTGGGAAACAACTTCCCCACAAGGGAGACCCACTGCAATATGGCAAAACTATTCCCTTCACTAACTTGCATTGCTGGAGCTAACACAGAATAAAAATGTGATAAATACGAAAGGGAAATAATAAATACACACACACACACACACACACACACACACACACACACACAAATTTTGAATGCACAATTCAAGCATTTCAAAAACCTGAAGCATGGTTCACACCTGTAATCCCAGCACTTTGGGAGGCCGAGGCAGGCAGATCAACAAAAATACAAAATGTGCAAAAACACAAAAATTAGCTGGGCATGGTGACACACGCCTGTAGTCCCAGCTACTCAGGAGGCTGAGACAGGAGCATCACTTGAACCTGGAGGTGGCGGTTGCAGTGAGCCAAGATGGCACCACTGCACTCCAGCCTGGCAACACAGCCAAAAAAAAAATAATAATAAAGAAAGAAAGAAAGTAGCCTGTAGTAAGTTAATACAAGCAAAAATAAGTAAAACTCCAATACTAAGGATTATTTGATGACCCAATAATTAGTTCTGCTACTTTACTTATGAAGGCTAACCTGGAAAAGAGCTCTTAGTTAGGCACTAGCTGTGATTTAAGAGCAGTATGTTTCAACATCCAATTAAAATAAATCCTTCTAACAGCACTTTTATACAATCACTTAGCTTGTTAAAACATATAAAATGTTTGGCTCCCCTGGGCTACATTATGATTAAGGTACATTCAGAGACGAAAAATGCTTCTCATTTCACAAGGTCACAGTCCATTTCAAAATGAGCTTATACTTCGCTATTTTCTAAGTTGCTGGGGTTTTTTAGGGGGTTTTGTTTCTTTTTTTTTTTTTTTTTTTTTTTACTTCCTTCACCAAACTAGCCAAGGTCCTCCTACTTCTGAGCTTTACAGTAAATCTAGATACTGTCAAATAGCATTTAATCTCCAACGCATTTTAAAACCCTTAGAAATTACAACAAAAATAACTAGGGTACATTTTTTTTCTTTTAAGTTTTCTCTCCTGTCATTAGTAAACATATATCAACATCCACCTTCTTTAAGCACCAATACAGATAGCAATAAGTCGATGTCCCATACACTTGGGACATCTGGGGAGACTCAGGAGACAATGTTTACAAGCTCAAGACCTGTAGCTGATTCCACCCGGGTTTCAATTCTGGCTCCCAATCTTTCTGCCCTACGTGGCTTTGAGCATGTTGCCCTCTCTAAGCCTCTATTTCCTCATGTGTGGAGGGTGGAAATTTTTGTACCTGTTTCATGGAATTGATCTGAAATGGAAACACTGGTTTTAGCACATACCCTGCACATAGTGAGTGTACAATAAATGTTAACTAGTATTACAGATTCATTCATCAATAGATGACCTTCAAAGTCAGTAAGTACTGTCTCATGCAAAAAAAAACCCCTCCTCCCTTTCGTAAATCTGCGTCATCCTCTATTTCTTTATGTCATACCCCTAACTCCAGGTACACACACACATACACACACACACACACACACACACACACACACACACACACACCACACCTGGCCATCCTATTCCTTCCATCACACTCGATGCCTCAAATTCCTATCCAAGAAATAATGAAGCCCTGTACCTCCTTCAACATCATCCAAACATTCCAGGTACTATGCTTGTGTACCCATCATCTCATGTCACCTTCAACATCTTAGACAGATCATACCCCTGTCACCTTGTCTCCATCCCTACTGTCCCCATTCTGATTCAGTCTCTTGGCTTCTATGCTGTGGGCAATTTCAGAAGCATTCCAACTTATCTATTTACAATAGCACCCCTACTCCGACCCACACTTCACAGTGAAGCCAGAGTATGTTTTCTAAAACACATATCCCATCATCACTTCCCTCTATGACATACCACAATGTGCTCCTGGTCCCTGACCTTCAAGATCAACTCTAACCCTCAGAATCTAATAGATAAGCCTCTTCCTGACCTGAGCCCCATCGTTCTAACTCATTTTGACCCACAGTGAGTGCTTTTCATATAAACGTGTACACTAACCAAAGCAAACTATCTCCAGGTCCCTGAGTAAGTGACATTATTCCTAATACTTTTTTGTATATTAGAACCGTTGCCTGGTATGTAAATCTCCATGCATTTGTTTATCTAGCTCACTTTCTAGATCTCCTTTAAGCATCACCTTATCCTTGAAGCAGTTTCAGAACCCTCTGAGGCTGAGAAATGCTCCTTCATCTGAATTCCCTTCTGACAACTCCCTAAACCCATCTTAAGGAGCTTACACTGCATTACAGAAGCTTTCTCATCTACCACACCCACAAAAATTTACTGCCAACATTAACATCATTTTCATCTCTCTTTTTTTCTTTTTTTTTGAGATGGAATTTTGCCCTGTTACCCAGGCTAGAGTTCAGCAGTGTAATCTTGGCTCACTGCAACCTCCCAGATTCAAGCGATTCTCATGCCTCAGCCTCCTGAGTAGATAGCTGGGATTAGAGGTACCTGCCACCACACCCAGCTAATCTTTGTTTTGTTTAATAGAGATGGAGTTTCACCATGTTGGCCAGGCTAGTTCAAACTCCTGACCTCAGGTGATCTGCCTGCCTCAGCCTCCCAAAGTGCTGGGATTACAGGTGTGAGCCACTGTAATTTTTTTTTTTTTTTTGCTCAAAAACTGGAGTGCTTGCCACACAGTAAGCACCCAAAATAAGTCTGTAGAAAAGAATGCCTGAATGAATGAAATGGGTAAAGTGATTATTAAGGAAATTAACTGTTTCATTTTGTTAAAATCATAATGGACAAAGATATAATCAAATGCCATTTTTAAATGGCTTGCATACCTAATATAGCCATAAAGAATATTGTACTTTAATAAAAAATTAAAGATTTAAAACACAGAACTGATTTTCAGTTTCCATCTAATAATTTCTAAACTGGAAATCTCAACAATCAAAACCTGGTAGCCATAGGACACATGCACACATAGGTTTATCACAGCACTATTCACAGTAGCGAAGACATAAACTCAACCTAAATGTCTATCAACAGTAGACTGGATAAAGAAACTGTGGTATATATAGATGATGGAATAATATCCAGCTATGAAAAGGAATGAGATCATGTCCTTTGTAGCAACACAGATGGAGCTGGAAGCCATTATCCTAAGTGAACTAACAAGCAGGAAGAGAAAAGCAAACATCCCATGTTCTCACTTGTAAGTGGGAGCTAAACACTGAGTACGCACAGACACAAAGAAGGAAACAAGAGACACCAGGGCCTAACTGAGGGTGGAGGGTGAGGAGGAGGATGAGAATCAAAAACTACCAATCCAGTATTATGCTGATTACCTGAGTGACAAAATTTATAATAAGTACACCAAAACTCTTGCGACACACGATTTTATCTATATAGAACCAATCTGCACATGTACCCATCAAACTCAAATAAAAATTTTAAAAAATGTGGTGTCCAGATTATTGTCAGAAACCAGCAAGGCGTGAAGTGGAATGTCAGGTACCACTTTCACTGTAAAATGTCTGACTTCCCCACGACAATCTGTAGCGCTCCCTAAATTATTAACAGACCCTGGCACCACCAGCAGTGGGGACTCATGTGGGAAGTGAGCAACACATTTATTTGGTTATAAGATTGATGAATCAGAGGAAGGGGAAAGAAACAGCAGTTATTTTGATCTGTTGGGGGTCTCGGTGCCTTTTGTCTCTGAGGCTCTGCTGGTCTTCAGGCTCTTTGTGGGTGCAGGCCTGCAGGCTGCTGGTGTCTCTCTCTTGCTGTCTCTGCTGACAGCTTCTCTGTGTGACAGTTTGGAATCCCAGCAGTGAAGTGTGAAAATAAAACACAGGCAAAACTTTACATGGGAATTTAAAATTGGAGTTATATTTTTGAAAGTTTTGAATGCATCAGACATTCGGAAAACTGCTTCCTTGTTAGAGCCCACAGGGAAGGAAGAGTAAACAAGGTCAAATCCAATTCAGACATCATTTTACACGAGGCTCTACACCCCCCTCCTCACTGTCCTTATGACCCTGGGAGTCCTAGATTAATTGTTCTGACTCAAGTTAACGTCAACCATTTGACCTTTTCAAAACCACAGCTTTCCAGAAGTTAACATCACGATCCTTCTGTTATATGGTTTGGTCTTTTAACAGAAGTTTTTAAAAAAAACAACTCTGGCATAATCTAAGGGGATGAACGAATCTATCCTCTCTTGTTTCTTCTTGATTCAGTCCTCTCTCTTCCAACCCCCCTCTTCACTTTCAGGGCATTCCAGAATTCAAGTTCAAGAAAGGTAAAAGAAAGCCCTGCCAATGTCTCCAATCAATACTTTTCAATAATAAAGGCAATACAGCATTTTGGCCCATATTTGCTTCCTACAGGATAAGATTTCAAAAAGTGAGGAGGAGTATAATTATCAACTCCAATTCCCCAAAACCTTTCTAGTATAAATGTTTCTGAAAGGCACTGTGTTTTGCAGTGGTTTGATAGAACAGATTCGTTTATGTATAAAACGCAATGTTTTTGGCCATAGATACGTTAAAAACACACGACACATTTATATCCAGTCTAATAACATAAAATTGATGGCACAGTTTGGAACCTATTCTGTAGATTAAAAGTGAGGTCTAGTGGGAGCAAGGGTGATTTAAACAACCTAAAATAAAA
Organism: Saimiri boliviensis; assembly: GCF_048565385.1. NCBI lineage: Eukaryota > Metazoa > Chordata > Mammalia > Primates > Cebidae > Saimiri > Saimiri boliviensis. The sequence continues at coordinate 162,340,795 of NC_133450.1, forward strand.
TGCTTTGGTAAGGAAAAAAATGTTTCATGCAAATATGCATTAACAACACTGTGCCAATAATATAGAGAGCAATTCATGTCACAATGCACATCAGAAAAACAATCTTAGGAATTTCTGAGTTAAACAGATGACCCTGCTGGAAACACATAGAGGGTTGGGATGGAAATTGATAAGAAATCAAAGATGGCAGTACAGGAATAGCAAACATTAGCCTCAACAGTCTATAAAAAGGATTCCATCTTTAGAGGCAGAAACCAGTCGCTTCCTACTGAATTTCTGGAATCCTATAATGATGCATTCTCATCTAGCATCATCCCACAACTTCAAAGCAGTTTGTTCATTATCATGTAATTTCAGCAAATCACATTCTTTTGATGTGATTTCTGATCTGGAAATTCAGATATTTAAATAACTGTTCTCCAAATATCTACTTCTAAAACTGCTTCAAAATTCCTAAACTTTCCCACAATTATGAGAAAAATGTGTGAGCCTTGATGGTCATCACTTCATATTCACTGTGATTATCTTTGCTCTCTTAGAGAATGATGTCAGTAAGTTTCCTTTCACCATTTGTGGGTATGTATGAAGCTACAATTTTACATAGGATGCAATGCCAGACATCACAGAATGCCTTCAACTCCTGAAGCAATGTTGCTTTCAAATTGCTACATTATCTTTTAAAAGATTCACCAATTATGTCTCAGGAAAAACACATGTGGTTTAGGATATAAATATTTACAACAGACACTGAGATTCAGAGGTGAAAGAATGAATAGTGACATGGTGTTTTCTCCCAGGAGACATTCGAGGGGACTGAGACCACAGCCAAAGACAGCTTTGTCCTCTCTTGCCGCTGTGTTCCTGCCTGCTGAGCTCTTCTTCCACTATAGTCAATACAACCTCTTCTTTGGATAGGTTATGATTGTTGAGTGAATACTGCACAAAATGTATCTTATAAAGCTTTCAATTGAACAAAAAACTTCTCTAATTTACAAATGTACTAATTCTCATTACCAGTATTATATATTTCACACTGCAAGTCTATTAGAGAAAAGATGATCAATTGACCAGTAAGCAAATTAATCTCATTAGAATCCTTAATGTCATCGAGTACAGTAACAGGTAAATTAAATGTAATAACATTTCTCATAAATAATATTTATATATTAAATGATTCTTTGTATTGCATAATTATATCATTTTGAATAATAACATATTATCTATTTAAAATCTATTTAATTAATCAAAGGAGAAATTAAAAAAAGACACTGAAAAGAAAAATTTATCTAAAAGCTGTATGTAAGAAGAAAAAGCCCTAACACTGGAAAATCAATTTTGACAAGAATCCACAGTTTTCAATGATACCACCTGTTCCTCCTCGAAAGCTAATTAAAATACACCTTAGGAAACATAATCGTCTACAACTTTAATTACATCTCTTCCAAGAATAAGGGACTACAACTCCCAGGATACGTTTTCTCACTCAGCTACTGGTGTGTCTTCTCTAGTGTTGAATGTCTTTCTGACATCATAGGTAACTGCTCACCTTTCCCTGTATGTGTAATCATGAGATTCAAAGCCTCTGTCATTTCAGAACCTAGTAAATTCAATAGCAATTTTATTTATACCTACCTATCTCTACGTTGACTATATATACACACATACATAATGTATGTATATCTATATACTATATGATATTAAATACACACACACGTAATAGCTACAATTATACTACCTACCTAAATATAGATACTGTATAAATACATATACACACACGTGTAAAAACACACAAATATACCTAAACTTCTATGTCTTTCCTTTACCAGAACAAATTATGATATGCATCTGTTTGCAAATACATTGACATTCAGAACTAATTTTCCACGGCAAACAATGTCCCAGGCCAGCCCATCACAGTCTTACAAATCCAACATGTGGGCAAATGATTGGCCTCACGGGACTGATTTGAGTTTCAAGGCCGTGGAAGAAGACATGCTGTGAAAGCAGCAGCAGCACAATGGAGGGCAGGAAAAGGAAGCTGAGAAGGAACACATTTTCCTCCATTTCCCAGGTTCAGAATTTTGAAACAGTCACTTTGCGGTGTTCCTCCTCTCCCTTCTTTCCCCTACGTCCTGACTTTGTTAGTGCCCTCGGGTGCCCTCCACGTTTAGCCTGTGGACCTCTACCCAGGTTACATCATTCCCGAACATTCCTCACGCCAACACATCCAGTATCCCTGATCAATCAAGCATAGATGCAGACATTCAGTGTAGATGAACTCTTTTAGATGTTAGAAATTCGTTTTTAGTTAATGGCAGGGTCCCTATAACTACAGCAAACACATTTCATTTACATGTTTGTTTCTTAAAGAACAGGCTTGCGAATGCAAACAAGAAATTGAGAGAACTATAGCTAGTGAACAACAACAAAAAAAGAAAAACAGAGGGCATAGAGGTAGTGGGTTATCGTAATACATATTTTGGAACAGGCTACTTTTAAGCAACAGTTTAACCAAGAAGCTGCTAACCTGAGATAATCCTGTTATTACCAGCCTTCTCTTTTTCCACTGAAAGAAGCGCTGTGTCTTTAAAAGCTTTTTTCCTCAATCTGTACCTCCTCCCCACCTCCATACACACACACATACAGACTGTTTAGGGGAAACTTCTCCATCAAAGACCAGGTTAGCAGAAGAACAAAGTGGTGGTGCAAAGCCCCCAGCCCTGAAGGATGTGCATGGGTCATAGATAAGTCGCCTTTATACAGATACCCCACTGCAAACATTCTTTTAAAGATGGCCTGAAAATTCCCATTCTTGCATATAAATTCATTTATCTGCTGTCATTATTGTTTCTAGCAAAATAATATAAAAAGCCACAACAGTAATACTGATTCAGTAATTGCCCTTCCCCCACTTAAAATACACAGTATCTATTGTTTTCATTATCATATCCTTGGAAACCAGTACATTAGTTCGGCTCTAAAAGGTGCTGAACAACCAACCACTGTAAGACAAGACAACGGAAATCTCCAAAACGCTCTAAGAACATTTCCCACAAAACACGCAAGGATATTTTTTTAAAAATCATTGAATATGAAAATATCACCACTTCATAGCCTGCATTTACGAGCACATGTAGGTGTAACATCCAACGAGACAGCAAAATAGTGACACAGACACCTTGTCATTCAGTACAAGCTAGCCACACACAATGTGCAGAATGTATGTGGCTCATCAGAACATAATAAAAATGCATTATGCATTAGGCAAACAACAAATAGTGTTTTAGCTAGAGAGAAGTCTAAATAAGAATGTAAATTTATTTATTAAACCTCTTCAGTGAGACTCTGACTCCTGCCGGGATATACACAGTCTTAGCATGACAAACAAAAACTAACAACAGGAGGTCCCAGGGAGGAAGCCTGAACTTGGGCTTTAAATAATTAACACCTTTCAAGGAAAACATAAATGTTTGGCGGGGATAGATATCCCAATTATACCAGTTTGATTATGACAGATTGTGTACAACTATCAAAGTATCACAGGTACCCCCCAAAAAGGTACTGATATCAATAAAAAATAAAAATCTCTGTTGTATGTAACATATACATTTTTGTAATGAAAAAGAAAACTATATTAAATTGTAAAAAACATTTAAAAATAATTAAGACCCTTTATCACCCTTATCTTATACCTGTGGCAATTTGTTGTTAGTAGTTAAGCCAAAATGTTAACCTAGTGTAGCAGCTGATTTTTAAATTTCTTTATTAAAACGTTGGCCAGAACATCACATTTACGGAAAATTAAGGAGGCCAAAATGGGAGAGGTCTGACTGTATTTTCATTAAATGTCAGAGATTCAGTAATCTAATTACATGTTTTCTTTCCACTCAGTTAAGTGTACAAAAGAGATATTCTTTACTTAGCTCTTTTTATGTAGGCCTGTCATGGGTTTTTGCTGTTCTGTTTTGGGCTGTTTATTTTTTTGTAAGCGAGTTTTTGCTGTTGCTATTTTGTTGTCAGTACTTGTTTGTTTTTAGCATTCAAGATTATGACTAGCAGGCTTTCTGGAAAAAGTACCTAAAGGCTTTGAAATCTGGGTACTGGAGAGATGAGTTTTCACCATAATTCCAAGAGCAGATTTCAAATCATTGCCTTAATAGGTCCACCTGATTTTCCACAGCTTCACTTTTGTAAGAGGACTGTCAAGTTAGAGCAGCAAGCTTGGAAGAAGAGGTGATCTGGTTTAAGAAGGCATAACCACTTTGGAGCACCACACACGAAGCTGTATTTTCTGCATGTGCCATGGTGTCTCTCTTCGAATCTCACTTTGCATTCATGATTTGACTGTCAGGTTTGAAAGTCAAATTTATGAAAATGTAGGGAGAAGACCCTTTAAGTTAAGACAAGACCCTATAACTTATAAGACCCTAGAAGTTAAATTTCTTTGAAAAGTGGTAATTCATAACTTGGATAAGCCTCTCTCTTTCATGAAGATACTACTTTCTCAAAAGAAAAGAAAAGTGTATATGTATGTGAGAGAGAGAGAGAAAAGAAAAGAAAATTCCAGGGGACTTCAGTTATTTGCTAACAGCTCACTTTTTTCAGCCTGGTTTTAATAAGCCTCCAATACAACTCCAACCTGATTCTCAGAACCCGCCTCCTCTATATATCATCAAGAAAGAGGAGGAATAAATAAAATTTTAAAAGCCTTCTTGCCAGTCCTATGGCAAGTCATGTTTTCTAAAGATGCACGTATTTCACCCCTTAAGCTTTCCTTCCACTGGCAGTGGGGAATCTATTCACTCCATCTGAATCTGGGCACAGGGTTGTGGCAGCACTGGCCATAGAGTACGCAGAAGTGATGCTGTGTGACTTCCCAGGCTAAGTCACAGAGAGATAGGGCTTCTGCCAACTTTCCTTCTGGCGGTCTTCATTCTACCTTCTTCCCTTTTCTTCCCCCACCAGAACCTGTGCTTCAGGAGTCCTGGGCTAAGATGTAAGGGTTTCAACTCCTCTGAAGCTGCCATGCTAGAGAGAACTCATCAGGAGGCCAAATACAGACAGAAAGTGACATATCTGAGGAGACCTAACGATACCAGCCCCCGGATGTTTGAGAGGTCCCAACACCAACCAGGGGACTTGTGAGTAGGTAAGGGTTCAGATGACTCCAGCTACCCACCTGTCCTTACAGTCTTCCCATTGCAGCCTGAGATATGGTAGAGCAGAAAAGAATTGTCTCTGTTGTCCCCTATCTGAATTCCTCATCTAGAGAACTCTGTCAACATAACAGATGTCTTTTTATAAGCTACCAACATTTTGTGTCATGTATTATACACAGAAAGAAACTGAAACACTCCCAATGTGATTACCGGCAAATCCAGTTGTTTGCAAAATAAAAACAACTATGTCCCAAGAACTGTATTTTGTATATCATGACTTCTCCTCACAGTGATTTTGTAAGCCATCTCTGTCTAACAAATGAGCACCACTGGGGTCAGACAAGCTATTAAGGTGCTCAATGTCACACAGCTGACAACTGAATCAAGATTGGAACCCAAGTCCTTCTGACTGCAAAGCCAATGGTACTCCTCTTTCCTTCACCAATATTCCCCTATCCTTTCTCTACAAGTTCACATTGCAGAGAAAATCACGTGACTAAGGTCTCAGCTATAGTAATGGGCTCAGTGAAACTAACCTCACTCATTTCTTCCTTCTCAACTAACCTCAATCAAAGACACCAAATTCTATCATTTACAGACTAATACATAAATTATAGTTATTTCTAGATACAATGAAAAATAATGCAAGAATGGGGGAGTTATGATAAAATTAATTAATAGGAAACTATTTTAACAAAGACACTTATTTAAACCAATATTAAGGTTGCCTGCTGCGTTTTGATTTCAAGGGTTACAAATTGCACTTTGACAAAAGTGCTTCTATGCATTATAATTATATTCATTTATTTCCCAATGAATGTTTTCATTCAAATAATTTTACTGCTCTCTGTGGGCATATGATTAATATGCATGTGCTCAGACAAAATTCACATACTATACAATCCTAGAGAGAGAAAAAAAAAGTGATCAGCTTTACCCAGTCTGAGTAAATTGCTTGGAGTAGATTTCTGCACCTGTAAAGATGCTCTTCTCGGGATGGGCTGTGTTTGCATCAGGGGCTGGATGTCAAGATGCCCTTCTGTCATGATATTTTCAAAGGCAAAAGCATTACATTGTTATTCCGATGGATAGAGCTCATAAAGAGCCATGCTTATATTCTGTAGACTTCAGGAGGAAGCTTTCCTTCGGCAGTGAATGAAAACAAAGGCAAAAGATGAAAGGAAATATCTTTTAAAGGAAACAAAAAGGCCTCTACAAAGAAGTGCATAAATATAGAAAGCAGAAAAAAAAAGGTACATTATATTTGGTGTGAGAGTAGATAAGAAGCAAGGCCCAATGGAGCAATACTCTTTCTTTACAAACACTGTCAGAATTTTGGGGGGAATAATTCATTTTTGAAGGTTCCAGGAACAAAACCGACAGACAAGAGCTTAAAATATACACAGCCACAGTGTTTCCATTTTGTTGGGGTTTCAGAAGAACTCCTGTGGGCAAACTGCATGTAAAACAGACTGGGTGTGATGTATCTATATCAAAGCAACAAACACATCAGGAACAGTTGAAAACCAGCCAGCACTTTGGTTTTACATAATGTCAATCAACTGGTTGGGCTGACTTTTTACCATAAATGGACTATTTTTAAACTGACTGAACAGAGGACTTGAATAAATAGTGTACCAAGCTAACAGCATAGAGAAATATATAGAATCAAAGATGTTCAAGAATGTCAAGCAACAGCACAGCCACACAAGAGGAATAGACCAATATAAACACACCAAATGTAGTCACATCTTCATTTTCTGACTGAAATCTTGCTCAAAACAGTACCTTTACATACAGTGTTATTTTTATTATTTTTTAATGCCAAAAGAGCACTAGGCTCATTTTTATTATGCCTTTAAAAATAAAAGACTCAAGCCAGATTGGACAGTTTTCTTTTAAAGTCTAGTTTCAGCTGGTTTTCAGAAGCTCATTTCGAGAAACATCTGTCCAGTCTGGCTCGTGGGGAGATGTTCAAAGACAAGGGTTCTCATCTGCATGCTAAGGGACTCTCCTAAGGGAGTCAAGAGTCCTCTGAAAGCAAGTAGAAACTATCAAAACATCTATAACCCTTGAACTTCTTTATCAAGTTCAGTACACAGTGTACAATATGACTCAATTTCATCTTTAGTAAAAAATAAAATTTGTTGGCTTCCCTGACACCTTCAAGACATCATGATGTGTTCATCTTAAAAATGTAAATATTCAGTGACCAATTAGTTTGGAGGCAAAATTAGCAAGTATAAAGTTCTGCAGGGGAGAAGAGCTAACATGGAATCTGAGTTCATGTACAATACATGTATATACAAACCTCCATGTTGCCTTTGTGAATGTGGGTACAGAGTGAAGATACTCCACAGTTAGGTCCACAACACAGAGCCATGTCATGAAGAATTAATAACACATGTTCTAATTCTCACCAGAAGTGATTAAAATAGGTTAATGAACACCTACTATATTTAAGATATAATAATATACAATGTCACAACAATTTCATAAAGTAGGTAAGTCCCATATTAGAAATAAGTAAAGGAGGGTCAAACAAGCCAAAAATGTGTCCATGTGCACATAGCTGCAAATGGCCAAGCTAGGACTGGAACCAGAGTTATTTTGACTGAGAGGTCCAGAAACTTGGCTGTACCAAGCCAGCATCCAAGTAGAAGGTTACCAAATACCAAAACGAGGAAACAGTAAAATATTATCCATGAATTACTGAAACTACAAAATAAAAAGGAAGCCAAAATCCGTTGTGATGCATTTAAAGCCAACTCTCTAAGGCATGGGCTAAATGTTGAAAGCTAGCTATCTGAAGTTTAATTACATATTCTCTCAAGTTAGAGAACCAAACAAAAGTAGATGAACCAGACCAAACTTTTAAAACACTTTAACTTCCCTACGAAGTTGATGTATAAGATACGCTATTTCCTCTGGGAAAGACAAGCTTGTGTAAGATTGTCTTTTCACTCTCATGATTGAAGGAAAAATCAATTAAAGTTTTCCTGAGAGACCTTTGGCACCATTCCAAACAGACAGGAAAATGCTGGATATATTCTGAATGCAACAAACATTAGACTCTACTAAAAAAAATAATCCACCTACATTGTTTGCCAAATCAAATTCAATCCTTAGATTTTACAGGTTTAAGAAAATATCTAGAATACCTGGCAGAGAACAGAAAAAAACAAGCTTATCCTGTGTTTGGTTTTAAAGGGCTTTCTTTCAAGATTTCCCAATTTTTTATATTAAAATTTGTGATGGCCTGTCTTAGAACTCAACCAGCAATGTATGAGGAATGAAAAAAAAATCTTCTAATAGATTCAGAAATAAAACTATGGCATTTTCAAAGGAAAACCAATATGAATGCCCTTTAAAGAAAGTTCAGCAAGGACAACACAAACCATATGTTCCAGGTATGTGATGTGAACCACACGGTCTGGGAGGCTTCTTGCACTCGATCTGCTCCTCCTGAGGTGCCAACATCAACAAACAACAATGTGTACCGTGACTGCAGTTACAGCCAAGGTCGAATAGAAGTGTGGGCTCTGTCACCCTTGGTCTAATTTTTTAATGTCAAGCAAGAAAACTGACATTTTGGGGTACAATATTGCTATCCAAAGCAAATATGTGGGATGGGAAAAGGCAAATATTAAATCCTGAAGTAAACAAAATAAGAGGTCCTTAGGTAAAATAAAAGAGTTTATTTTTCTTCCCAACTACTCTCCTTTTCTCAGAGTAAGTTTCACATTTTATACACTACCCATATTCCCTAAGAGCTTTATAAACATCAGCATCTGCATTTGGTAGATGATGGCGTTATTTGATTTAAAATTGAGAGACTTTGGTTCAAATCTTTCTCTTTGATAATCTTTATGTATAATGTCCCAAATAATCAGAAAAATATGCAATTGAGTTATATTACTTTTATAGTTTTTTGAAATTCTGGATGCCTACAAATTATTCTTAATGACAATAAAAAGTTTACAATACAATGACATGGGAATTATATGGCTTATAAACAATTGCCATTTGCATAAATAGTCATCCTAATCTACTTACGTGGCCAGTGATCAGTAATTTACAATGTTTCATAAATGTATCAAGCTTTCAAAAGGGACAGATGTATTTTTATTTTTCCTTAATTTCCTTCTTATACTTCTCATTTCTCTTATCCCATATTCTTTTAGTACGTAAGATCAAATGATAAATACCCTGAGTTATCCAGATGTGGTTTAAAAAGGAAAAATATATATAAGGTGGTATCTGGATATTAGTAACCTATGAAAAAACAGTTAATTATTTACGAAGAATAAAAAACAGTAAAAAGATAGATATTTGAACCTAGATACATTTATTTTGTTTTCTTGTTAAGTAAGCAGAAAGTACTCCTTGAAAAAGCACCAATAATGAAGGATTTACAAATCGGAGTGCACAGATATTCTGAACCCTGTCGAAACTGAAAGTGCCTGGACTCGATCTGTCTCTAATCCTTCCTCTGGACTATCCAGTTCTGTGGTCATTAAGAGACTCCAGTCGACACAAAAAGGATAAAGGGTCCAGCCTCTGAATTCCACAGTTCAAATTCTGGGTCTGCCGCTTACTTTCTAAGACTTAGTTTCATTTTCTCACCCAGAGTGCGTCTCAACTGATACTAAATTGTTCTTTATAGGTGTATGATAGGATTTCAATGAGCTATGTGTTGACAGCTTTAAGAACAGCACCCAACATACCTTACGCCTTGGACAGATATATGCTGCTGTCATTGCTGGTGATGATACTGTTACTAAGACACTGTAACACATATTCTTCAGATTTCCTATTCATAACAAAAAGGCCATAATAACGTTTGTAATAGATACATTCTTTCCGTGAAATACCAAGCCATCCATCCATAGTAAATTAAGTTATGGGAGATTTACCAAAAAATGTACATCAAACTACATTCAGGCTCAATTTTCTCATCCATGAAATAATCCCTGAAGTCCCTTGCAGGCCTATGACTTTATCACTCTAAACATCTAGGCCTGTATTCATATGATTAGTACCATCAACACATACAAATTCATTTGAAGAATGTTCCAAATTTTATAAGTCATGGCATGAGAAACTAAAACAGGGGCAAAAAAGAGCCTCTTCAAAATTATACATGAGAAGCAGGATGGACTCATTAATGTTTTTAATTTCACTCCTCCTGAAAAAATGGAGATGTCTAAATCAGGTTGGGCAACCCCTAAAATGACTCTGAGAATCATTCTTACAAAAAAACTTTCTTGTTAAAGTACAGCAATATGATTCCGGATCGAACTGATACCCATATTATTATTATTATTGTTTAAATGGGTGGATAGAAAGATGAAAACAAAACCAGAGTAAGAGTATGTGACTACAGAGAAACGAATTATTTCCCTCTGTACTAACCCATTTCTTGCTACCTGAAGACTTACTGGGTTAATCTGTGGAACCAGAGTGTATTAGTGTATTTTCATGCAGCTGATAAAGACATACCCAAGAATGGGAAGAAAAAGAAATTTAACTGCACTTACAGTTCCGCATGGCTGGGAAGGCGTCAGAATCACAGTGGGAGGAAAAAGGTGTTTCTTACAGGGTGGCGGCAAGAGAAAACGAGGAAGATGCAAAAGCAGAAACTCCTGATAAAACCATCAGATCTCATGACATGTATTTATTACCATGAGAACAGTAGGGGGAAACCATCCCCATTAATCAAATTATCTCACACAGGGTCCTGCACCCAACACATAGGAATTATGGGAGTACAATTCAAGATCAGATTTGGGTGGGGACACAGCCAAACCATATCACACAGGATGTAATATCCTATTTGGTTCATCTCTGCTTTAGAATATTACTGTTTTTCTATACATTGAGAGAAGTCAGAATACTTATTTGAATAGAATTTTTAAGATCTGGGCCAGGTACAGTGGCTCATGCCTGTAATCCCGGCACTTTGGGAGGCCAAGTCTGGTGGATCAGCTAAGATCAAGAGCTCTCGACCAGCCTGCCAAACAAGACAAAACCCCCATCCCTACTAAAAATACAAAAAATAGCTGGGCACAGTGGCACACAGCTGTAGTCCCAGCTACTCAGGAGGCTGAGGCAGGAGAATCGCTTAAGCACAATAGGTGGAAGCTGCAGTGAGCTGAGATTGTGCCACTGCACTGCAGCCTAGCAGTCAGAGCGAGACTCTGTCTTTAAAAATACAAAAAAGAATTTTAAAAACGCCTCTCCTAACAATTCTAACTCCTTCTGCAACAAAGTAATAACAGTAGGATATTTTTTCACCTATATGACTTCACGTAATTTTCACCTATATGACGTCTTTAAAATATTTAAACATAGGGTCAGTAATTTATCCACAGGGAATAATTTTATTCAAGAGAACGTAATGTATTTCTTATAAAATAGAACAAAATGCCCAAAGTATGTTAAAATTAAAAAAGAAGATAGTAAGGAACTGATAGAGGGGGGAGAAAAAATAAACAAAGGATGTAGAGAAAAGGAATAACAATATGAATTTCACATAGAACTAGGAATCTACTTTTTGTAATTTAAAAATATACAGTACATTACTTAAATTCAGTATTCAAAATATGCGACAGAACTTTGACATATTCAAGTACTTAGACCTCCTTTTTAACAATTTTAATACTGAATATTTAGCTGACTTAATAATTAAGTGGAAAAATGGATTTGACTGGGGCATTTCTTCCTTTCTTTCCCTCCATCAAGGGAGGTATTAGCAAATTTTGCAAAAGTAAGTCTTTGAGAACATGTGAAAGAAAAAATTATCTTCCTCTCTTACTAGTTTATAATAGAAAACATTTGGAAACTAAGAGGGAAGAACAGAATTTAAGAAAATATTGAAATGACTTTTGACACAATTATGCCTTGTGGCCACATCTCCAAATATTCCCCATGGCCGCTGCTGCAAAATATGTACTATCTCATTTGATTTGAGAAGGCTCTAAGGGAGAAGAAAGAAAAAAAAAATGACATTTTGATTAAAGAGGTCATTTATCCAAACATATGGGTATCCACTACTGATTTATTCGTCTCCATCCTACTCTGCTGCCTCCAAGGGAAGTTTCTGAGGACAGTGTCTAGTGCACCATGTTCAGAAGGATTCTGAGGCTCTTTTTCTCTAGAGAAAAACAAATAGGAAAGTACTATTACCAAATAGTACTGCCTGTTTTGAACAAGGGATAAAGAAACTAGCAGCAACATACAAAGGAGAAAAAAAATGAACAAAACTCTCCTTGTTGGTCAGAATCTCTACAAATCTTGAAATTTCTCATCTTCTGAAATCTTCATTATATAAGAATTCTGCTGTGTGCTTTGTCTGAATATACTTCTTGGTATAAACAGCATTCTGAATTATCCTTTGAGGTTGTAAAATAGTAACCAGATTCCACGAAGCCAAACAATTTTTACTTCAGTACCTGCCAGCTTTCTAAAAACATACTGGTTATGACTTCTTTTCACATTTTCAATGTGATGTGATCAAATACTCCTGTAATCTAAACTAACTTTATACCAAAAGCAACTTTATTCCTTCATATTAGTCCCATCTCATGCCAAGTATATACTGGCTTGCATTTCAAAAACAAAAGTCTTGAAACAGTGCCTTTCAACTCATAATCATGTTGGTTTTTCCTTCAGACCTCCTATTTCTATTGTTCTATTGCAATCTCCTTGGGTTCACAACTGAGGGCATCTACTTCCTGGATTATTTTAACTGTTCTCCCTTTGGAAAATTCAGACTCTAATGATCTCTAAAATTCCTCCTTTTTCTCTTTTTGATCATATCACCTTCATGAGACTCAAACAGCTTTGCACTCATTTATAAATAAAAGATGTTCACTCATATAGATGAGTAGTAAAAAGTAATGAAAATATGCTAGACTAAGTAAGAAGCCGCCGAGCGCGGTGGCTCACGCCTGTAATCCCAGCACTTTGGGAGGCCGAGGCGGGTGGATCACAAGGTCAAGAGATTGAGACCATCCTGGTCAACATGGTGAAACCCCGTCTCTACTAAAAATACAAAAAATTAGTTGGGCATGGTGGCACGTGCCTGTAATCCCAGCTACTCAGGAGGCTGAGGCAGGAGAATTGCCTGAACCCAGGAGGCGGAGGTTGCGGTGAGCCGAGATCGTGCCATTGCACTCCAGCCTGGGTAACAAGAGCGAAACTCCATCTCAAAAAAAAAAAAAAAAAAAAAAAAAAAAAAAGAATCCAGCAGGTGGATTAGAGAATGCTGACTATTATAATCAACAGTCTAGCGTGTTAGTAGCTGGACAAAATAAAATGTATTTTTTCATTCATGTCACAATTTAATGTGAATGGTATGGAAGCTTTGCTCCACGTAGACATTTAAAGGACTTAGTTTCTTCTATCTAGTGGTTCTATCACTTCTTCCTGGAATCTTCCATTGGCCGTCCTGTATTCAGAGGCCACTTCCATTCTTCAAACAGCTTAGCCTAGAGATGGTACAACTCACTTCCACATGATTTCCTATCATATCCCATTAACCACGGCCTCATCTATAATAAATTATCAGCTAGGAAAGTTGAGAATTTGATTTAATGATGTGCTCATGAAAACAAAGACTGTATTAGGGAACACTAGCAACCTCTACCATAGGAAGGCTACTTAGATTTCCAAGAAAATAGCATATTGATATTAGCCCTATCTGTCTCAAAAAGCCATCATGAAAATCAAGGAATGTGAAGCACTTTTACAACGGCTACGTGCTATGTAATGACATGGCACACTGGCCTATGCCTCCTTTTTATACCTTCACCTCTGTACCTCTGCAAAAGATGATTTTTCAGACTTTTAAGAATCCTCAAATTCATAAATTTTCAAATAGAAACACAGTTTTTGACATGTGTCAAGAGTTACTGTCAACTTAATCCACAAGACGAAAAAGATAAAGCTCAATCAAAATGTAAATGTTTGACAGTAAACTAGATTTACTACGCAGTTACGAGTTCCATTAATCACACCAGGCTTAACACCAGTGTGATTCAAATCCAAGCTCAAAAGATTAGCACAACATACACAGATCGCATCTCCTGACACTCTCAAGTAGGTTATTAAAAATAGTTGAAATTGCAAATGGTAACCCTATGATTGTTAAACCTATGTGGTATTATGCTCTGGGAGTTTTGGGGATGCTTGCTCATGTCCTTTACGTCTGAAGACTGAACGTAAGGTTCACAGTTTTCTCAACTATCTCCCAGGCCACCATCACAACTCCACCTACACTTTTCATGCAGCTCTGTAAATCTTGTCTACTTCCTGAAACCTTACTCAGTTGAGGACTGGAATACCTCATCTTCTTCTTGTCTCCTATGGACTTGAAAGAAACTCCCACACAGGACCATTCCTCTCATGACAAACATATCCTTCTTCTCCATGTTGATCTACTTAATGAAAATAAACTGGGATAGCAGAGAAAACATGGAAAGAAACCGTATCCTAGTAGCTCAAGGCCAAATATAGGCATTAAGAAACTTAAATTATTAGCATTCGCTATGTATTTTCGTCTCCCTAAAGTCTTACTCTTCAGAAGCACTTTATCAGTACTTAGAAAATAAGGTGGTTAAGTTTCCTCCAGGAGCTCATAATCTATGAGGGGTACACATCAATCAACTGTCCATATTTGATGTAAGTGATAGAAATCTGAGAAATCATTCTCTGGCTATGAGGAAATGCAACGTGTTAATCAAGGTCAGTGAGCTGTTTCTACAGAGCAAGTCCTGAAACTGCTTTGCATACATTTGCATGTTCGTTGCTCTGAGAAGTCCCATAGTAAAAGCAGAGCAAAGCTGAAAAAAACAACACCCCCCACACAAAAAACACTTCCACAACAAAACAAACTAACAGAACAACTTAAGTTGCTTCAATGTATTTTTGTAGGGAGACTTTTTCCTCCACAGACCCATTAATAGTGCTCAGATTTTACTAAATGCTAGATTTAGAAGCACTGATGGATGCAGATGTTTTAATAATTTAAAAGTAAATCATTTTTCTTTACAAAAGCATTGGGGATCTCAAAAGAAAAGTCTGTGTCATTAATATTCAAATGCTTGTACTTTTAATTCTTCTTGTAAATAATCAGGTAAATCTCTGAATATCTTACCTAGATGTAAAAACATAATTTAACAAAAGACAGGGATGGAATATATTTTAAATAAGAGAATATACTTATAACCCATAGCTAATAAATTCTTAAATCTGAATGAAACAAATAATTTTCTGGGAAATATATAAATTACTTATTTTGCCTCAAGAAGGAATGGGACTATGAATAGGAAATAGACACAGGAGAGAAATTTTAAAAGTTGTAATTTTTTTTCATGTTTAGCAAAAGAAAGCAAAACCCATAGAGGTATCCAATTTAGAGAAGCCTCTAAGCCCAAAACAAATTCATACTGATAACATTCACACAGACAGCAACTTGTGCAATGTAAGTCTGACGGAAAATCTGATTTGCAGTCAGTCCCACTGAAATAGAAATGTTCAGAGATTTGGTACTTTTCACAGAAAAGTTAAATTTACAAGAAAAATATCTTTAGGTAGGATCTAAACATGCTTACCAGCAAAAGATAAAGATGACAAAGAACAATACATTTTCTTCAAGACTAAAAACATTTGTTTTCTGCCTACGTCAAAGAAATACTTGCTTGTGCTTACACATTTTTACCCACATTCAGAAAATGAAGCAGAATTCACAAATTTAATTCATCATTTCTTTTTAAGCTGCATATAATAAATATCTATTATTCATGGGTGTTGGCAAGTCTGTACACTACCTAATTTTTTCTATGTTTAGCCTTCATAGCTGCTTAAATCTTAACCTATGTAGCTTCTTTGCTGTTCTCTTTCTTACTGTGGAGCCTAGCGGCTTGGAACTGTAAGCTCTGCTCCAGTCCCAAACATTTCTTTGCTTCACCCCACAAATATACCTGTCAAAATATTTTGGGCTGTAGATAACAGAACATCCTACTAAAAGTGGTTTAAAAAACAAGGACATGATTCTGTCACATAAAACCTGAGGCAGGGTGATTTATTCAGCTATTCAACAGCAGCTCAAGCACTCAGTTTTTTCCCATCCGCCTGCCCCCTCTGCCTTTCTCATTGTGCTGGTTTGTCGACTTAGACTGGTTCCTCTCATGGTCCCCAGATGCCTGCAGCAGCTCTAAACACCACATACAGAGGGAACATTCAAGAACAGAAAAGAAAACATCTTTGTCTTGGTGCCCATCTTGTGAGTAAATAAACCCTTCTCAAAAAGTCCCCAGTATATTTGTTCTAAATTTTCATTCACCAGGATTGAACCACATGCCTACGTTTAAGTACATCACTTAGCAGAGAAACTGAAACAATTCACTTTTTCAACCAGTAAGATTCACCGCTGGCTCTTATTTTTCAACCAATTAAGAGCCAGTCCCCACCTCCACCCCCACTGGCATACGCAGCCAGTTATTATAGAATGAGAGTAAATAAAATCTGGGTCAATGTTACAGGCAAGCAAGAAGGAACTGTCTAACTGTCAAACAACAATGTCTGTCAATAGTCTGTTTATATGCTCAGCCACTATCAAATACCAATTAATATTCTAAGGAGTCATTCTCATTGGTAGATAAGTTGCATAAATGATTATATGTAACTTCTGAGTAAGTAACATACATTTTATTCTATTTTTTAATCTATAAATCAAAGTTACTACAGCTGAACTTCATAGAGTCATAAAATTCTAAGGTAGAAGATCCTGGAAAATTAATAAACTGATCTATGATAAATCAAAGGATATTTTAAATTTCCTAGGGATGCTCCCTACTTAAGAAAGCCGTCAATTGAAGTTTACTTTTGCTTTGTTTTAGCACATCCAGTTTTCTTAAGTTGGAAATTACTATAAATAAATGTGAGAATGGTAGATGCACAGTCATTTACTATCTCTCTATTCTCAGATTATCTTGTTGGACTTTGAGCCCAACCACCTACTCCAAACCAAAAGGTAGATCAAAAGAAATGTTGCTGACTCCTTCGCCTATATGGGTTTTCTATCCGATGGCTCAGAAACTCTAGTATGACACATGAAATAAGGGAGTAAAAGCAGGGGCCTGGTGTGGTGACTCACACCTGTAATCCCAGCACTTTGGGAGGCTGGCAGATCACCTGAGGTGAGAAGATTGAGACCAGCCAGACTAACATGGGTAAAATCCCACTGCCACTAAAAATACAAAAAAATTAACCAGGCCTGGTGGCGTGCGACTGTAATCTCAGTTACTTGGGAGGTTGAGGCAGGAGAATTGCTTGAACCCAGGAAGTGGAGGTTGTAGTGAGCTGAGATCATGCTATTGCACTCTAGCTTGGGCAACAAGAGCAAAACTCTATCTCAAAAAAAAAAAAAAAGAATCTCAAAAAAAAAAAAAAAAAAAAAAGAGAGAGAGAGAGAGAGAGATAGACCACAACCCAACAAGAGCTGCTTCAGAAAATGGATGCGCAGAGACATCTTCAGAGGCAGCAGTCCTCAGCTGGGTAAAGGACCCAATGCCACCTTCACCACATTGTGTTTTCAAGGTAGCAACACAACAGAGAAAAGAGGAAACGGGATGGGAAACACAAAGTGCTGGCCTCTACCATCCTGGCTTTGCGACCGATTTTCCGTGGCAAGGCTCTTTCCCCTCACCTTACAGATAAAAGAGTAAACCGTCTTCTGTGAAATTCGGATCCCTCCCATTAATTCATTGATTCATTCTCTTAACTATCAAATATTGATTGAACACTGATTTGCACCAAAGTCTACAAAAAATTCCAGATGTATGGAAGAAAAGAGCTAAAGTTCCTCCAGTCTTGAGGTGGGAGAGAAGCAATCACTGAGCAATTCGGACGGGATGTGTTACGTATCAGACAGACTTGGTAATTAGGAGAAGAAAGTAAAGGAGAGAGGTTCAATGAGAATGGTCATGGAAGGCCTCATGGAAAAGGGGGCAGGGGAGAAAAATGAGTTAGGTTGGATGGAGAAAGAATTCCAAGAACAGAGAAGGCCATGGATGTAGATGTCAAGGCAATCAAAATGTGGTGAATAAACAGGGTCTAATAATAAGAGGAAGGCAGAAAGAAACACAGAAGCTACGTCACCAAGGGCCTTGTAAGCCAAGATACGGGGGTTTTACTTCATTCCAAGTTAAATGGATACCTTTTAATGATTCCATGAATCCACATAAATTGCTTATGCTGCAGAAGGTTCTGAATACTGTAAAAACTGTTCCGTTTCCTAGTATCCCTGCCAAAATTGTCATCAAACATCATAGCTACACAGAGATGCACAGAAGAAAGGGATGATCCTTTGAACTTTCCAATAACAGTTTCTTCATTTTAGTTTGTTATTCTTTTAAAAATCAAAGGAGTTACAAAATGCTTGCGGAAGCATGAAAACAACAATAACAGTTTCTGCCTAAAAGAGTCCTATTTTTGCTTCTACTCAATAAGCACAGGTCTGCTTTCTAGTATTTGGCTTTCAGACAAAACTTAAAGAGTCAGAAAATCACAACCATGGAATTAGGGTCAAAATTAAAATGAAAGAATAAATCTAATTTCTGAGAACTGACTATACTTAGGGAAGGGAAAAGGGCTTTTAAATTCTTTCATGTAACATCCTCAACTTAGTAACTAGAGAAATCTGGCAGCCGAATGACGAGGATCACTGGATTCTTTATGTATATTTTAAAGCATTCTTTACCTGGTATAATTTTCAGATTGTATTTTTGTTGTTGATTTTTTATTATTTATTTTTATGTTCTGTGTGTGTGTATGAGAGAGAGAGAGAAAGAGAGAGAGAGAGAGAGACAGAGAGAGAGAGAGAGAGAGCGAGAGAGAGAATTTCACTCTGCCGCTTAGGCTGGAGTGCAGTGGTGCAATCTCAGCTCACCGCAATCTGTGCCTCCCAGGTTCAAGTGATTCCTCTGCCTCAGTCTCTAATTTTTGTATTTTGTAGAGATGGGTTTTCACCATGTTGGCCAGGCTTGTCTCAAACTCCTGACCTCAAGTAATCCCGCACTTCAGCCTCCCAACATGCTGTGATTACAGGCGTGAGCCACCTTGCCTGGCTGGATTTTAAAGGTGGTGTGTGTGTATGTGTGTGGGTGGGTCGGTGGGTGTGTGTTTGGGGAGGGACACACACAATTGTATGCAAGGACATTATTGGAGAGAAGAATAAATAACTGAAAGCAGTTACCAAAACTTTCAACCAGACAACTGGTAAATATGGGTTATCATTTAAATAACATATCCCTAATTTTCTTCTATCCACTGCCGTAGGGCAAACAATGTAAGTAAAAGAGTCCATGAGAGGCTCTAACCTTCTGAGGTTATGGAAAGTGTCACTAACACTCCTCTGTAGTCTCTGCTATGAGCAGAGTATCACCATTTCCACAGGAAGTATTCAGTATAAATTTGTGAAATTTTATTTTATACAGACATAAGGCTTTCTATCATTTTCCATTTAAGGTAAGCAGTTTCACATACAACACTCAAGAAAAGTGGATCAAAGCTGATCATTTAGAGACTGTAAAATGTAGAGTACTACCACACTGAATGCATACTTATGTACTGTATACCTACTGTGTGCTAATGTTTAATCAGTGCTTTACTTACATTGTCTCTAACTGCTGTAAATTTTAAGACTGTGTCAATTTTTTAAAATGCTGATGAAAATCAAGAACCAAGGAGAGCAGGCCGGGCGCAGTGAGGCTCACACCTGTAATCCCAACACTTTGGGATGTGAGAAGTTCATAAGGTCAGGAGTTGGAGATCAGCCGGACCAACACATTGAAACCCTGTCTCTACTAAAAATACAAAAATTAGCCAGGCGTAGCATGTGCCTGTAATCCCAGCTACTTAGGAGGCTGAGGCAGGAGACTTGCTTGAATCCGGGAAGTGGAGGTTGCAGTGAACTGAGATTGCACCACTGCACTCCAGCTTGGCCAACAGACTGAGACTTTGCTCCCCGCTCCAAAAAAAAAAAAAAAAAAAAAAAGGGAAAGCCAAGATGAGAAGCAGTGATAGAGTAAAAAATTGTAGCTGTAGGCATATAGTTTTAAAATGGTCTTGAGAAAGGATCACTGTAACTGCTGAAATGTAACAAGTATATCTCATATGATTCATGTTACAAATATAAAGGTGGTGTACATTTATTAATAAATAGCTAGATTTTAAAACTCTTCAGTAATTTTCTGTTGGAAGTTTTATCTACCCCTGTACTTTATCAAGGTCTATTTAGTTTCCTAGAAAACAACAAATGCTACTTTTTATCTGTAAAGACAGGAATGCTGAATGAGTGTGGATTCAAAAGGCATCCTGAGAGGATTCTACACCTGTGGCCTCATGGCGAAACTGCCTGAAAACTGTCTCCAAGGAGAGCGTGCAGAAATATTCAGGAATAATACAGAAATTGCCTTTTTGCAGGAACTAGATAGCTTGTTACCAATCTGTTTGGTTGGAAATAACACACAGCAATCCTATGCCTAGCAATCCTATGCCTTGTTTTTCCTGATTTGTACTGTTCTTAATAGGTCCAATAAATACCTTCTCACTGCTCAAAAACAGTAGTGCTGATAAACATCATCTTAAGACTGGCATCTGCACCCATAATGTTGGGATCACTCTCCAGCCACTGGGCAAATTCTTCATGAGAAAAAAGCGCCCATTTGAGGTTGTGAATTCTTTTCTCCTTTGATTAAAGGATGGATTACTCATACCCTTCCAGAATTTTTGTTATCACAAAATGCACATTCTTTTTTTCAGAATTCCTGAATAATGAAAAAATACCGAATTTATGATCCTTTGAGTAAATTTCTAACAAGCAATGAAATTTTGATGAGCTGTATAATAATTCCTCATTTTCTTTATGAAACCTATCAGTTCAACTCTTTGCCTTGAGGACAGATGCTAAACAGCTGCTCTGGCAAGTTATTAAATCAAGTTTCTGGTTTCTTGCAGGGCCTTTCAACATATCCTTTCAACAGAAAGATGAGGCAAACAAAGACACTCGATCAATATACCTCATATCATTAAAAGTAAAAAGGATTAATTCCTGAAATAATCTAAATAGATGGTCAGTGTTCTTCTCAACTAAAAAGTACTTTTCACAATAAGCGTTTGAGGACATTTTCCCCCATATCCCTTAACAACTAGAATTAAATCCCTCTATAATAAGTCATTTAGAGAACATTTATTTAGCAAAGGAAAACAGAAGGTAAACTGACTCCACTGGAAAAGTTTGAAAATAATTTTATGAAAACATTGCAATTAAATCCCAGTGTTTCTGATTTGTGATTCTACTTGGTTGAGCCAGTGAGTTTCATGAATGTAATTTCATATATGAATATGAATGTTTAATGTACTAAATAACCAGGCTGTAAAAAGTTAATTCTTTTCTGAAATGGTATCCATCACATTGCTTCAGTAAAATCTTTATTGAAAATAAAGGCCAGTGCAACACCTGAAAGAAAAATAAACACACACATTCATACTCTGTGGTAATATTTTGCACAGTTAGGTAGCATTTTACATTAAAATCTACAGAAAGCCCAGGAAAAGTTTCCTATTGTGATAAGGACAAAAACCAAACCTGGCCATTTAGTAGGCCCTCATTGATTTAACGATTTAAAAAAGTCTATCAATGAGGTTCTATATTTTCAAATGCCAGGAATGTTGAGAACCAATTCCAACATTTATGATGGTTGCATTCTTAAAACAAAGGACATACATTAAAAGATTAGCAATTTCTTAACAGTGGTACAATTCCCAGGAATCAGTGGTGTAATTCCTTATTATCCCATGGGCCATTTAAAATAGTATGTATTTTCCAAATTTCATTCCCTTTTTTTTATTTTTATTTATTTATTTATTTATTTATTTAATTTTTGAGACGGCGTTTCGCTCTTGTTACCCAGGCTGGAGTGCAATGGCGCAATCTCGGCTCACCGCAACCTCCGTCTCCTGGGTTCAGGCAATTCTCCTGCCTCAGCCTCCCGAGTAGCCGGGACTACAGGCGTGTGCCACCATGCCCAGCTAATTTTTGTATTTTTAGTAGAGACGGGGTTTCACCATGTTGACCAGAATGGTCTCGATCTATTGACCTCGTGATCCATCCGTCTCAGCCTCCCAAAGTGCTGGGATTATAGGCGTGAGCCACTGCGCCCAGCCTTCATTCCCTTTTTAATCAATACATCTGCATTCTGCGGGTGTATATCTTAATGGAAACTATATGATTTGATCATCTTATTACAGTATTACTTTCATTTAAGAAACTGTGCTGCCATCAGTAAAAATGCATCTAAATTGTTATTTACTGAATTGTAGTGACACCCTCCAATTCCACTTAGAAAAGAAGAGGAATTAAAGCAGCTTTTTCATCTCAGAACTTTCACAGTTGTCAAACAACCACTTCATCATCATGGTGTACTTAAATTCATTTCTACTATTGAATATCTCTCTACAAAAAGTGTTATTCAATTACGTGGTTCCACAGCACACTGGAGGTCAGCTGTTAATAGCAAAGATGTATTATGATGTGCTTTTATTATTTCTAAGGAGTGAGAAAAGTAACACATTGTATTACAGAACTTCAGTCACAGTCAATGTTTTCATTCATTTGTAAAAACAGATAGGCAATTGAATCTAGAAGCACACAAAAGAGAAAGAAATCTTTTCACAGAGAATAATTAGAGAAAACTCTTGACTTTACCATCACTAAGCACTGAACAAATACATACGCAAATCTGAAGTTGCATTAATGCGTACGTACAACTTTCAAATACCCTTTAGCCAGTGTTTGAGCTGCTAAAACACTAGTAATATTCATTTGAGGTGCCTTGTCCTTTAAATACCATTGCTCACCAACAATTTAAATTAAAAAGAGGAAGCATAAAGTTTGGGAAACTTTTCATGAAAGTAAAATTTTTATCTTGCGGTTTGCGGAAGAAGAAAGAATCCTTTCCATTGCTCTGGGGAAAAATAAACTATCCAACCATGGAAAGGTAAAATAGCACATCTGATAGTTCAACTCAAGTATTATAAAGACAGAAAGTAAATTTCTCTACGTTAATGCATAATAATTTCCCAAAGATTTTTGTGCCATTTGCTACATAGTGCTCCTCTCACCCTTGAATGCCTAATTCACCCCTCCAATTCCACTTAGAAGAGTAGTCAGCAAGTACATGCAAATGCACATACTATGCATTTCCAGTCCCAAATTATTTTAATCTCCCTGAATACTCTGATGTGTTTAGCACAGTACTACCTCAATTACTGCCATCATTAAAAATAGAGTATTCCAAATAAAAGTGAGGGTCTGTTTCAATAAACTACACAAATTTTCACACTTTAAATATTGATTCTTTTCTCAATGTATTAAATATCATTTTGCTTTTTTGAACAACAGCATGATCAAATCATGTTCTGATAAATCAGGGTTTATTTACACTGATTAAGTAAATTCATTTACACATTTGGCTTTAGATCTGATAGAAGGTCTGAGCAGACCATTTTTTTTTTAACATGAGTATCATCAATTACTTTATGTCACTTTAGTTTGCTCTCCTCCTTTTTGCAGCTTTTGTTCTCATCTGTTTTCATAGTCTTTTATTTCCCTGTCAGTCAGCTGCTTGGATTTTTCTGGAATTTATCAGTGGGTCAGCAGTTGGTCTATGTTTATAGAAGACAGCATGGCTGTCAGATAAATAAGCATTTTAAAGTAGTGTGTAAAGTCAAAAAAAAAAAAAAATGCTCTGGGTGAGGTTTCCAGGCCTTTACTTGGAATAAAGTGCTGCGCTTATTTGGTGTGCCTTCTCCTCTGCGGTCTTTTTTTCTACTTCTTGCCTCTCAGTTGGATCAGGAGAGTTGTGATTCATGGATTCATTCAACAAACATTTACTAATTCCCTATTATGTGAGTCCATGAGAATAAAAAAGTAGTATCCCCCTCTTCAGGAAGTTCCAGTTTAAGAGAGATGGATATACATAAAAGCCAGTAAGGGCAGTTGGAAGTTTTAAGATAGAAATCTGTAAACTCGAGCCACGTAAGAGGTTCACCCTGGGTCTTTCAGAGAGAAAGAGGTGCAATTTAGTTCAGCCTAAAAGCAAGAGGGAGAAGGACATTTCCGGGAGAGTCAGTACTACTGAATCAACTCGATGGATTGGAGAACTCTGTGTTATTTATAAATATAATTTCCACTTATTTAAAGACTCTTAAGCAGTCCAGCATAAAAGGGTTCAATGAAGCCAGCAGAATAGCTGGTAAGATACCAGATTATGGAAAAGTACTTGGGGATTATACCAAGAGTGAATCTAGAAAACTATTAAGACTTCCTCTCCAGACCAAATATGCAGGATGACAATATGCAGACTATTCGTTGAGGAGATCAGCAGGAAAGTGAAGTAAGATGATAAAGTCTAGAGGTCTAGAAGCTTAAAGTATTCTTTTTTCTTAAATGAGTACGTATGATATTACATCAACAGGATTCTGCTTTGAGTTGTCTGAGTTAAATGAATATGCCCAGATTCAGAATTCTCTGTGGTCCTCTTCTCCCTTAAAAATTATTCCTCTCCAGCATGGTGAAACCCCGTCTCTACTAAAATACAAAAAATTATCCGGGCATTGTGGTGCACACCTGTAGTCTCAGCTACTTGGGAGGCTGAGGCAGGGGAATCACTTGAACCCGGGAGGCAGAGGTTGCAGTGAGCTGAGATCACGCCACTGCACCCCAGTCTGGTGACAGAGTAAGACTCTGTCTCAGGAAAAAAAAAAAAAATTATTCCTCTCTACCCTTTCATTTCCATGATTCCACCAGCTCAGTCTTCCTGATGTCATTAATGTCCCTAATATTACCAAGTCTAGTAGACGTTTTCAAACACCCTCAATAGCATCTGAGACCAGCTTTCCTCCAAACCTCTCTGCATTTAGCCGCTAGGACACAGCCTGGATTTTCCTCCAACGCTGTTTTCCTTTCTTTTCTCTTTTTTGACCTCACTTCTCATCTCAACTCATCTTCCATTAATGGGGGAACCCAAAGGTTGAGTCTCGAACCCTAGGTCATTGTTTATTCTTTAATTGATTTTATCTAATCCCTTGTCTCTGTTACCATTTACATGCTAGCAACTTTGAAGAGAATATCCCCAGCCCACACGTTTCTGAGTTCTAGATTCACATATCCAGTTGTTTATCTGGCATTTCCAGAAGGTTATTTAACCAATTCACTATGTGTCAAACTAATCTCATGATTCTCCATTCAATCCAAACAATTCCACCCTCCTCCCAGTGTTTCTTACCAATAACTTCTACAATTACCCTAGCAGGTGCTCTGAACAGAAATCTGGAAGTAATCCTTGACACTTCCTTATACAGTCACCCTCAACATATGAGCAAATAATTTACTTTGTCTTGTTTATTCTACCTGCCTATGTATTTTTGGAATCCGTCTACTTCTCTCCAATTCCACAGCCCATTAGAGTCGGGACCAGCATTCTCTCTCACCTGATCAACCACTCTTCCCTTGATGAACACGGAGTTTACAAAGCAAAGTTCACACCCCACACCAAAGCCAATGATGTCTTTCGGGACTGGCTGCCTTCCCTCCTCACACTCCATCCTCTGCATCTCCCTGCACACTCCCTGAACTCCAGCCTAATTGGTTTCTTCTAAGTAATATAATCTCAGTAGGCATTTCTGAATGAGTAACTGAAGGAAGGAAAGAGTTACAGGGAAGGAGTAAAGCAGACCAGGAAGGAGGATGGTAAGAAGGAAAGAATACAATCGGCTTAGCATCATTAAAAAGAAAATCTGCTTTTGGAATCAGAAAATCTGAGTTTGAGTCCTAGCTCATTACTTAGAGTATCATGAACTTGCAAATAAACATAATGTCTCCCTTACAAGGGAGGCATTAAAGGTTAAGTGAGAGGTTAAGTGAGGTAATGGGTATGAAAGTTGTCTGTACACTGGTAAAGCACTGTACAAATGGATATAGAAGCTTAACACACATAAAATACCTGGGGAACCTGCCACTGGGATAATGCAATTTAGAAACTGAAAAGGAAAGTATGCTTGGTGGCTCTCAATCTTTTCCTTCCTCTCTACTGTTCCTAAGTCATAACTGTGTAAATTCATCATATCTATAAAAAATAGGTTATAAATTGCTTCTATCGGTGTCTCTCCTTATATTACTGTGATTTTTCAATATGTTTTTAAAAAGGGTTCAGCCTTGACCACTCCCTGATCCCACGATTGTCAAATTTGTGTCATTCTCACAAGTAAAATATATTACTCCCTTAATGAGTATGATCACTTTCAGAAATGTGTTTTTTTGTTTTGTTTTGTTTTGTTTTTCAAACGGAGTCTCACTTCTGTTGCCCAGGCTGCAGTGCAGTGACACTACCTTGGCTCGCTGCAACCTCTGCTTCCTGGTTCAAGTGATTCTCCTGCCTCAGCCTCCAGAGCAGCTGGGATTACAAGCACACACCACCACACATGGCTAATTTTCGTACCTAAATTTGTTTTTAAACAAAAGCGTTCTACAATTTTAACAAATGCAAAGGAGCACATGTAAAAATCAAATTCCCAAAGGTTAAAGTATCAAGTAATACTAGTTTTGAATTTTGAATTATTTTCTGATTACTTGGGAACATCATCTTCCATTTCTAAACCAACATTTCCTTGTCTCTTAAAATACATAAGCAATGGCAAAGAGTATAAGATATATCTGCTTTCTAAGTTAGAGAGCAATTCAACACATAAAAACTGAGAATCCAAAATAATTTATCATATTCACATAAAATAGTTTTAAAGAAAGCATATGCATATCTTGGTAGAAAATGTCTTTATAATTACATATCACAGGCTTATTACTGATTAGATAAAAATAGTAGTGATAATAAACTGATGATACAGCAAACGCAATTCCCTGGGTGTTTCTTTCAGTAACAGTACCTAGCATTTATATTTGTTAAGTGTATTTTTCCATGAGCAGAGTTCTCTGAAAGCTCTGTCAATAGTAATAAAAATGGCCAACTGTGATTGAGAGCATTTCGTCAGCACTGTATCCATATGTGTAAATTCCAAGCCAGGCATTCATTTCAACTCAGTTCTGCTACTTCACTAGTGCCATCTTGTCAACCAGAAAAGTACAGGACTCAAATTCTCCCAAGGAACTGCCAGACTCACTTAGTCCAAGCAAAGGAGAAAAGAAGACAATTATGAATTTTATTACTTCCACAATTCTCCTCAAGAGAAACATAATAAGAAAGAACATTGAATTTAAAAAAAAAAAAAAAAAAAACTCCTTGTTTCCAAGGGATCATCATCAAACCAAGCTTACTATAGAAGTTCTTCTGAAATTAGACACAATAGGATTTTCAGGGAGGTTTGATATTTATCCCAAGGTAAAACAACTTCTTACTGCTTTACCTTTCCTTTATTTAGTCTGAATCCAGTATTACTGTAGTTACTGGATTAGAGATTCATTTTAAAAAGCAACTTTCAGACTTGAAATAGCTTTGTGAAAACATCTCTTATTTCAGCAACTAAAAACAACCGTTCGTGGTTTTTCCAATTCAATTTACTAGAAGCCCTCTAAGTCTGCATGGTCCCTCTTTTTTTCCTGCCCCGACCGTGGCTTTGAAGTTTTAAAAGAACTTCATATATTTAGGAAACAGAGTGATTATCCCAAGGCTCTGAACTTGAGCCTAAGAAGAAAAGCGCTCGCCTCAGGAGTAGCGACGCGTGGGCATATGCCAGGCATGAATGCATGTCAGAGTCCTTTGATGGAAATCCACAGTCTCAGAGATGTACCCAAGCAAAGCACAACAAACAGTGAAAGCTAATTGCCAGAGTCAGGGCTGTCTTCATAATAGATTGCATCTGCATAGCTTAGCGTCCAGTGTTAATTAACCACAGCCAGGTTGGGTTCGCTTCCTGATTTCACTGCAGCACGCCTCCGAAGCAACAGCAATGTCCACAGGTTAGCGTTATCCACCCGTGCCAATGTCCCACTGGTCAGCACAAAACACCACAAATGAAGAGGCGAATGAAGAACTGAAATGGAAGTTCTTATGGGATCAAACAGAAAAGCACTGAGTTTTACCACGTTATTACTTCCTTTAGCAAGGGATCAGCTCCAATCAATTAATGATTTAACTACCTAGACTAATTAAGATAATGAACAATGGCAAGCCGACAATCAATTCGCTTTATCCAAACTTTCTATTTTGAGTATAGAGCCTTAAGGACCATACCCTATTTCTTCATTGGGGCAATAAAATATGTGGATATATTATGGAAATGCAAACAAACAAGGTCACTTGAATGATTCTTTGGTGACAGAGGGTTGTGAAAAGATATTACCTGGATAGGCAATGGACATTTAACCAGCCATCAGAATTGCAGATTTTTAAACTGAATCATGTCTTTCCAATGCAAGTAAAGAACTATCTAAAGACAAGAACCTGCCCTTTTAGTCACCTAGCTTCTGTGATTTGAGTTACTTCAAAGTAACCATGAAAAAACATAAACCCCCGTTCAAAATCCATCCAAAAGTAGCAGTGTTTCTTGATTAGATTGTTCTTGGGACAAAATGCTCCTTAAATTACTTGGCATAGGCTAAGGAATTCATAGATTTCATAAGAAAGAAGTACAGACAAGAAGCAGGCAGTAAAGGAGGAGGGTAGTCTAAGTTCCAGTTCTTCCCTTCCATCTGTTAAATCTACTTTGAAATGTAAGCCTTAATGATCTGACTCCCTAATTATATTGGGTGTTCCTCACAGACAGAAAAGGTCCCCTACTATTGTGTTTAATCATGGCCACTAGTAAGGTATAATCTATTATTGTCTACAATAAGTATTTTTCAATAACCTTTTCTTCAAGCACGAAACCATACAATGGTTTACAAACACCACAGTGTTCGTATCTGTCATCTCCCGGGTACCACATCTCTCGGTTTACCTATACTGGTTGCGTATTTTCTTTCTCAGAATAAAACTGGTCTTAGTGCAGGTTTCTTTGTACGTGCCAGCAGTAAGGCATTATGCTTACAGGGGAACCTCAAACTTGCCCATGGATAAAAAAGGCATTAAGATGTTATACCTCACAGGCTAAGCCAGCTCTGCACCATGCAAGAAAACTGACTCACTTTCCAAATGCCTTCTGAGGCATCTCTGAAATAAAGAGGAAATCTCAATCCAACAAAATGAATGCCTTGTATGAAACGTTAACTGTTCTTTTGTCAGTCAACCAGTTATTAAGTGTACCAAGTCTTAGGAAATGTGTAAATGGAACATAGAAGTTATTTAATATCACCTCATGCCTGTTAGACTGGTTATTATCAAAATAACAAAAGGTAGGTGTTGGTGAGGACGCAGAGAAAAAGGAACCCATACACGCTACTGGGGGTAATGTGAATTAGTACAGCCATCATAGAAAACAGCATGTAAGATCCTTAAAAATAAAAAATAGAGCTACTGGTAGGGCATGGTGGCTCATGCCTGTAATCACAGCACTTGGGGAGGCTGAGGCAGATGGATCATTTAGGGTCAGGTGTTCGAGAGCAGCCTGGCCAAATGGTAAAACCCTGTCTCTACTTAAAAACACACACACACAAAAATTAGCTGGGCGAGGTGGTGGGTGCCTGTAATCCCAGCTACTAAGGAAACTGAGGCAGGAGAATCATTTGAACTTGGGAATCGAAGGTTGCAGTGAGCCCAGATCATGCCATTGCACTCCAGCCTGAGCTACAAGAGCGAGACTCTGCCTCAAAAAAAAAAAAAAAAAAAAAAAAAAAAAAAAAAAAAAAAAAGTCTACTACTGGGTATATACCCAAAGGAAATGAAATTGGCATGTTGAAGAGATATGTACACTCCCCTGTTTACTGCAGTGTTACTCACGATAGCCAACACATGGAGGCCAACCTAAGTGTCCATCAATACGAATGAATAACGAAAATGTCACATTATGTACACAACAAAATGCTACTCAGCCTTAAAAAAAGAATAATATTTCTGTCCTCTGCAACAACATGGATGAGTCTGAAGACCATTATGGCAAGAGAAGCAAGCCAGGCACAAAAAGACAAATATTGCATGATCTCACTTATATATGGAACCTGAAACACTGATTTCATAGAAGTAGAAAGTAGAATACTGCCTATCGGAGGCTGGGTAAGGGGCTGGGAGGGATTGGAGAGATGTTGGTCAAAGGATACAAAATTTTACTTAAGAGGAGTAAGTTCGAGAGATCTGCTGTACAACGTGGTGACCACAGAAAATGTGATACTACATTCTCGAAAAACGCTAAGAAAATGGATGTGAAGTGTTCTCATCACAAAAATAATTAGATGAGGTAATACATACGATAGTCAGCCAGATTTCATCACTCTACAGTGCATAAATACATTAAAATATCCAGTTATATGTAGTAAATACATGTAATTTTATCTGTCAATATAAAAAAAAATTAAAACAAAAAATCAATTAGATCCAAATGGAAGGGTGTGTCTACATAACCAAATACAGGAATCAAAGAGGAAAAAAAAAGTGACTAGAGTTATAAAATAAGTTCAATGTGCTAAGGGATATGTAAATAGGGAAGTAAATACAGTAAAGACAGGGGCAAATGAGGCTAATAGAGAGTGGCTCAGGAATCAGGTATGTGATCTCTGAAGTCGGACTACCTGGGTATGAATCACAGCTTATCATTTATTAGGAACGAACAGCAAACAACTAAGGACAAATGACTTAACCCCTCCAAACTACAGTTTACCCTATCTTCAAGTCTCGGCTAATAATGGTTTCTAAAACACAGGATTGTTTTAGAAAGGCTTTTTTCATATTAGAAAGGCTTTTTCCTGGCAATAGTGGACAAAATATGCCCCTGGTAATGAGTTACAGCCCTTTGCAGGAAAGTAAATCTTTGAAAGACTTGGCTCTCTCAAATGTCCCAGGGTCAAATATTCAGCTCATGTCCATTAGCTAATAACATTCAAAATGTAAATCAAGAAAATATAAAGAAAAATAAAATAAAAATAAGGCCATGCACGGTGGCTCATGCCTGTAATCCCAGCACTTTGGGAAATCAAGGCAGGTAGATCACTTGAGCCCAGGGGTTTAAGACCAGCCTGGACAACATAGCAAAACCCCATCTCTACAAAAAATACAAAAATTAGCAGGGAATGGTGGCAGGGGCCTGTAGTCCAAGCTACTCAGGAGGCTGAGGTGAGAGGATTACCTGAGTCGAAGAAGTCAAGGCTGAGATTAGCAGTGATTGTGCCACTGTACTCCAGCCTGGGTGACAGAGTGAGATCTTGTCTCAAAAAATAAATAAATAACAAATAATAATAGTAACAATAATAGGATATCAACAACATATCTTTTTCTAATTATGAACGAGTTTCTGGATCAGAATTAACAATTAACGATTTTATATCAGAATTAAGAATGAGTATAACCTAAATACTTTGGATAAGTCTTATTACAAAAGACTATTTCTGAGAACTTTACTTGAAGGGCCTTCAAACATTTAGTGGTCACAGAATTATTCTCAGGATCTCCATCAAATGAATAAAACTAGCCTTAAACTTTAAGCTGAAATAAAAATTCACCTTGGTAATCACTCTGATTATCAAAATATATTGCTTTCAAATAACATTTCTAGTAGGTTTGGGAAATTATGTTAAACTCCATGTGTTCTTATGCAATTAATGCTAGATGTGAAAATATCTTCCTTTATTTTAACGTCAGATAACTAAAATGTCCAATTTATAGTAACGTTTAATATAATTAAATGTTAGACGACTTAACATAATTAATTAACAGGTTGTTAAATATCGTCACAAAACACTGTAAGAACTCACTACCAATATATATAAGATAATAATATATTTCATCAGCAATATAAAATAATTGTCTTGGTAATTAAGGAAGCTCATTTAGTTCTAGTAATAGTTTACTCAAACATATAATTATACGATATAGCTAACAAGTACTCCGTTTAATCAAATATATAATTATTAAAATGTTCTTGAGGGATATAATTGGCATATTATAAATATATTTCTATCATGACTACTTAAACCTCAATAAATTTACCTTTAAAAAAGGCCTTGGTTTAATTAGCATACAGTAACTCTCTCCTTGAAATGAAATGAAATCCTTAAGAGAAGTAACTAATATGAAACATAATCTTATATTACTCAAATATAATTACTAAACCTTGCCAAGTAAAAATAATAATAAAAACCTTTTGAGAGCTCATTTACTGAAAATACAAAGGTCACATGTCTCCAAGCAATAATTCTCAACCTGATTGCACAACAAGACCATGTAGGGAGCTTTTATGAAATCTATTAGCCCAGACCCCATCTATGGAGATTCTGATTTTGTTGCCCGGGAGCCAGGCCAAGGTATCTGTGGGTTTTGCTCTTTAGAAAGTCCCCAAACCACCACACCAGAGACTGATAAAACATATTTTTTCCCAGCCCATAAATGTGTTTTGTAACTTCATTCATAATCACCAAATATTTGAAATAATCCAAATCAACAAATTAAACCATGATACAGGTCTAATACTACTCAAGCAATGATCTACTGATGTATGCACTAACATAGATGAATCTTAAATGCATTTTGCTCAGTGAAGAAAGCCGGACACAAAAGGCTCCATATCATGGCAGTGTGGGGGAATTTCTGAAGCGAAGGAGCTGCTATGTAATTGTAGTAATGAATACATAACTATGCATCTGGCAAAACTCGTAGAACTGTATACCACAAAGAGTGGATTTTACTTTATATAAATTTTTAAAAATTGAGCAAGAAGTAGGGGAGGGAGGGAGATGGAATACAGATTGTGACAAACGAATGTAACTGCCTTACAAATGTATCACATAACTATATTGAAGGAGTCCGACAGGGAGCTGTCCCGAGTGATTTTGGTAAACAGTGTTTTGGCTGGATATTGTTAGACTAAAGATAGCCTGTATCAACAGTATTTTCTTGCTCTGAGTAAAAAACAAGTCATTATAAAACTGTTCACTGTTTATCAATTGTGTGATTGTATTTAATAATGAACAACATAAAACAATCTTCAAATCTGAAAGGTTTTGTAAAAACCTTTTACTGGTGTTATTTTAGTCACTGTTCGCCTTTTTATCTTCCTTTTTAGGCAAAGGCTGGGCAGGATGAGCATGTAAAGGCTACTTTAAAGTGTGAAAATGAATAGATATTGCTTCAAGGATCCAGAACAATGGTCATTTACAAAGCTAAAGACAGAGTGCACTGAAAATACCCAAGTGTCGGAGGTAGTCCTAGCAGAGAATAGTTAATTTATCTAATCAGACAGCTGATCTCCTACATATTCTACTGTATTCAGTCTTTTCATGCTAATACAATTTACGCAAAGAGAGTATTGATTCTTTAATACGTTACAAATCTCAAAACAAATACATTCTTAGAAAACTAGGTATATCTGTGCGTGCTTTTTATTTCTAAAACACAATCTGAGAGGACTGAAAAGACTTAACAACAACAATAACAAAACACAACTTCTCCTGCATAACTGTCAATGCCAGAATTTCAGGGTCAAACATTTGATCTGAAATTTAGTATCCAGTTTGCTCTTAAACTGAGTCTTCAACTGTCCACTTAAAATCTTTATCCACTCACACATAACTTGGAGGACTAAGGTGAGAAGTAGTGAGGCCTGACCTGTCTGGTACACAGTAACTCAATTACAGGCTATGAAATCAATTGATCCTATCAGAATGCTAGAAATCAGAGAATCTAAGTAGGAAATTTACTACTGGCCGTAATAATTAATGTCCCAGCAGGATGAGGTGGCTCGCTCCTATAATCCCAGTACTTTGGGAGGCCGAGGCAGGTGGATCATTTGAGGTCAGAAGTTTGAGACCAGCCTGACCAACACAGTAAAACCCCATCGCTACCAACATACAAAAATTAGCCCGGTGTGGTGGAGGGTGCCTGTAATCCCACCTACCCTGCAGGCCAAGGCAGGAGAATCGCTTGAACCCAGGAGGCAAAGGTTGCAGTGAGCTGAGATCACACCACTGCCTGGGCCACAGAGCGAAACTCCCTCTCAAAAAAATTAACTAATTAATTAATTAATTAATGCTCAGCCCTACGTTTAAAGCCCATGGTGGATCAGATGAGAGCAGGCCTTTGTTCTTGGACATCCATCACTTCAGCAGAAAATTTTCGTGTCTCAGGTATCACCGCCATGAAAAGCAATGATTACTCTCCATACAGTAATCAAGAGTAATCCTGACAAAACTCAAACATAATCATCTTTACCTTTCTCCTTTAACAGCTTGTTTTTTGGTGTTTTCCCCCCGCCCCCATCACAGCCCCCTTTATTCCGCCCTTTGCAGACACTAGTCATACTTCCTTGAGCCTTGGCACAGCTGTTTTTTTCTGCCTGCTGGCTCTTAAATCCCAACATCACTAATAAACTCCTTAACATTCCTCTTGCTTCCAGGAAGACTGACCTTCTGACTAGGTTGGTGAGCAATAGAATACCTCCCTATTATAGGATCTCTGTACTAGGTTTTTCTCCTAGCCCTGCACATTTACTCCATTCATTCCCTTGCTATTCCTAGAACCAGCCAGGCAAGGTCCTGCCTTAGGGTCTTTGGACTGGTTTTTCTCCTGGCCTGAAATATTCCTCCCCATAGCTAACTTCCCCACCTCTTTCAAATCTTTGTTTCAATGTCACTTTCTCACTGACCTATCCAATTTTAAATCACATCTGAACCCCTCCCACCCCCAACACACACACACTTTCCTGATTTCCCTTACTCTGAGTTTTTCTTCCACCATAATACTTAGGTCACCTTTGAACACATAATATATTTTCCTACTTATAATCTGTATTGTTAATTGTGTTGTGTTGTTTTATTTCATAATTTAGAGCCCCCTAGAATGTGACCTTTATGGTACAAGATTTTTTTTTTTTTTTGTCCGTTTTGGTCACTGTTGTACCTCAAAAGCCTAGTATAAAAAGAAGATCCCTAAAATGAATGAATTACTTAAGGACCATATATACAAAACATTTGTAAAGAAGAAAGAGAGAAAGCTCATACTTCCAGGACCTGAACAATAACTGTGAGTTAAAATGTGAATGCAAAAAAGATCCCTAGGAAGAAAAAAAAAATAGCTGGTGTAAATTTAAGTCAGCAAATTAGAAGGTGTTATCAACTAAGCTCAGGGGAGAAAAGCAAATCCTATAGCTACGTCGACCAGTTAAGAGCCTCCAATCACTGCCAGGACCTCGCACACATTATCTCTTAATTCTCACACAGCAAGTGCAGGATGAGGTTCTCACACCAATTTCACAGTCTAAGATTAGACTGGAAGCTACAGGAGTGCACAGATACATGTCCCCATCTTGCTTTCATACCAACAGCACCCAGCGACATGCTGGCAGGCAGTAGGTGTAGAATATATAGAAGCTACATAAAATCTAAAAACATATATACTCAGAGAGGTGAATAAACTTGCCCAAGACCACTTAACCAGTAAATAGAAAAACTACAGGATTTGAACTCAGATCAGTTTATTTAAAAACCAGTGCTCTTCCTACCACACCGTATTTCTTCTAACTAAAATTATAAAACGTATACGGACCTGCAAAAACGCAACAAGCAGGCCAACTATCTACCACAGTAACTCCTCAGGGCATCTTATCATAACAAAGAAAAATATAAATTGATATTCCTAATTAGTGTCAACCCAATGATCAAGCAACAATCATGTTTCATTTGATCTGTTTAATATAGAAACATTCAAGGCACATTCTAAAGAGAATTAGAACAAAATGGATACAGTTTAAAGTTTTAGCACTAAATGTTTAGTCTTCAGACAATTCAAAAGTCATTTTCACAGAAGCAGTACACAGACATTACTGTACGAGTAAATTCCTATTTCCACTTAGCTGCTCACTCGGGCAGTGCCCGTCAGAGCACTGGCCTTTGAAATGCTAATCCACTGGCTGAACCACTGTTCACCTGCTCCTGAGCCTTAACAGGTCTGTGGCTTCACATTGGGTAGCCACAGCAGTCCCTAAGAGAAAAAGGAGCTCCAGCAACCAAGCTACTTAATTGCAGAAACCATGATTACTTTCGCACCAATCTAATAACCTACTATCTTGACTCCAGAGGAAGGATGAAAACAGGAGTACAGAGAGGGAGCCTCTCTCCCCAGCCTTAGGCTAGAGGAGGCCATCTAAGGTCTGTAAATCTGGCACTGTTCGAACCTACAAGGAGAACCAGCGGATTTAAATGAATAATTCATCATCTCAAATTCACATTCACCAGAAGTAGCTATGCAATTGTGGTTAAAGTACTTCAAATTTGTCCTTCTGCTTTATATTTTAGTTTAAGATACCAGGTAACAGAATCCATTCTCTAATTCACTTTACACAAACAGAATCAGCCCAAATGTTTGTTGCTGGTTCCTTTTTTACATTTCCTACTGTCAACCACAGAAATGGCTAGAAACTGCTGGTATTGAGAAATTTTATTCATTTCAATTCTACAAATTTCTGGAGGCCCTACATGGAGACTGAAAGCCTATGATCACAGACAATATCCATCCCAAAGATGTACTGCCTTTAGTCTCAGTATTATTGCTACTTATGTAAAACTTAGGAATGGTTCACATATAAACTTGAATTTTAAGTTTCATTGAGAAAATCGGCAGATCCCAGCACATACTCCCAAATGGGAAGAACAGAAGGCGTGGTTGCTTCCCTCACGAGATACAGCACAAACTTTCCAAACAGTTGAACTGGCCTGCCTCAATAATCAATTTTACTTACCTGGTCACTATGGGCATCTAACTGTGCTACCCCTGGCTGTAAAAAAGGCCTAGGATTGAAATGTGGGAGGGGGAGGAGGCAGAATCTGAGATGAATAAATACACTTGTATCAGAATTGAAAATTTGAGACTGGGCATTCTGGGAGGTCAAGGGGAGCAAACAGCTTAAGCCCAAGAGTTGAAGGTCAGCCTAGACAACATGGCAGAACCCCATGCCTACAAAAAGAGACAAAAAATTAGCCAGGTATGGTGCATGTGCCTGTAATACCAGCTACTGAGGAGTCTAATGTAGAGGACTGCTTGAGTCCAAGAGGCAGAGGTTGCTGTGAGCCAAGATTGCACCTGTACCCCATCATGAGTGACAGAGTGTGTCCCTGTCTCAAAAAAGAAAGAAATTTTCAGACAAGTACATCTAAAAGTAACATATGACAACTATGATAACCGCTAGGAGAGACATGAAAACCATTAGGTGTGTTGGCGGGAGAAGCAGGGGTGGAAGAGAAATGCACAAAGTGTGTACTCCCCATGCTACTTCTCATCCCCTCCGGCTGTCCCTTCTATGACTCATCAAGTACTTATCAAGTCAACCTATCATGAGATCCTACAAATTCCACCTCCTGAATAGGTTTTGGATAGGGTCCTTTGGTATCCTATATTCAAAAACACAGTTCAGACCCTCAAGACCCTCATTCTATTTGATTCCACAACAGTCTCCTAACTGGTCTTCCACCCTCCAATACACCCTCCAAACAGCTGTCAGTGACCTATTGAAAATTCAAGTCAGGCCACACGGCTTCCCAGTTTAAAACTTTCATTGGCTTCCCTAGTAATTCGTAATCCTCGGCTACACTTAAGAATAAACTGAGGGGCATTTTTTATTGATTACCTATGCTTGACCCTTACCTTCACATACTTTTATTAAATTACTTGGTGTGGGGCCTCCATGTCTACGTTCTATTCAAAGTGATTCTGATGTGTTATCAAGCTGAGAATCACTGTTTTAACAGGCAAGTTCCAAGATCTTCAGCTTTGCCTTAATGCCCTCCACCGTTTCTATCTCCAGCACATTTAGGAATATTCCCTGTCAACTCCAAGAAGAAACCTGCTGCTGGTAGCTTCCTGTGCATATATCTACTTCCTGCACTGACTTCCCTTTATTGTAACTACCGTTTTATTACCTTTAGCACTATTCTGACAGCAGCGACTTAGCTCTATCTTCCTTATACCTCAAATGCCTGCAACATAGTCAGCACTAAGTTTAAGAGTGGTTGAAGACAGCAGAAAACGGGTGGACCTGGAAGAGGAGGCAAGCTCTGAAATGCAAAGCTGAGACGTGAGAAGGAGAGGAGAGAACACCTGCAAAACTGGAAAACCAGAGGGCACTTTTTGAGCTAGCAAAATGTTGGTGACCACAATTTGTTAAAGCTTCCTTTAGGCTATAAAGAGGAATCTAGCGGCCTGAGTAAATACACCAAAGGGAATTAAGCCAATTATTCCCTGCCCAATAGTGGTGTCAGATTCATTTGTTAAACTGCAAGCTCCCTAGAGAAAATAGATCCCAGAATGCAAGTAATTGTTTTACTATAATTATCATAATACCCCTCCTGTTTCCTTCTATCAATCCAAATCAGAACAATTAAAATGAAAAAGAATTACGTGTTGTTCAGTTGCTAAATAGTCTTTTTATATCCCTTTTCTGATGTAGTTTCGATTATTTCAGAAACAGTAGCTCTCCACAGTGGTTTCTGCTGCTTCCTTCAAATGAGTCACGCTGTGGGGTTCTCACTCTTTCCCTTGAGATTTTACTCCATAGTTGAATAGACTTAACTATTAGTCATTTTCCTTCATATTAAGCCAAGAGTCTTGTTTAATCTA
Organism: Saimiri boliviensis; assembly: GCF_048565385.1. NCBI lineage: Eukaryota > Metazoa > Chordata > Mammalia > Primates > Cebidae > Saimiri > Saimiri boliviensis. Next base: position 162,379,724 of record NC_133450.1, read on the forward strand.
ATTAGTCCTCCTTCTCCATACAATTCTAAACAACCTCAGTCCTTACAAGAATATAGGTATATCCTTCCTACATCTGCAGAAACATGTGCCTCCTATTTGTGGCCAGGACAAACAGACCATAGTTGGTTCTCAAATATTCCCATGTGAGTCAGAAATTCCAGTTCCAAACAATCTCCTTTCCACCTCCCGCAAAAGCTTTTCAGTTTGCTGACACGATGAAGCATAGTGTTATTTCTGAGCATTTGCTGCTCCATCAATGGTGCTTTCTCATTAGTTTTATTTTGCTTTTGATTTAAAAGCACCAAAATGGTACAAAGTATATCTATACCAGAAGTACCTGTAATGTGATCAAATTCACTGGGACTTTTTGGCTTTTATTTGCCTTTATGAAACCAATCTCAGGCTTCGATGCCCATGGTTCCAAACTGTTTCTTCACAGACCCCTTATGACATTCCCAGCAAATGTAACACTTTCCAGCACTTTTTCCTCTTATTTAAGATGTTCACAGCTCCAAATGTCAGGCACATAGTGCAAGGAAAACTATCCCTCAGTTAATAAATTATTCAATTTTTCAGGAGTTTCCAATTTGAAATGGCAGTAACAGCTGAATACCTGAAGCACCCCCAGAAGACATAAAAAGCAATTGCATGCAAAGCTTTCTCTGCATACATTTTAAAGGTTAAGCACCATTAGACATCTATGTTTATCAGGAGATGTGCTCCTTGAACTTATTTCTTTTAATTAATCTGCTCCCAATAAACATTAATAACAAAGCAAAGTAATAAAGGAGGGTAATCAAACTAATATATTCCCTTTACCTAACCCCACCAGGTTAAAACAAGCTCCTTTCCTGATGTTTTCCACTTTCCCCTGTCTGGTGAGAAGCTGTCAATGAGTAAGGTCAAAAGCAGGGGTGGTCAAACTAGGACTCTTGAACAATCTGGCCCACTGCACATATTTTTAAATAAAGTTTTACTGGAACATTGTTTTACCCATTTATTTTGTATTGGTTGTGGCTACTTTCTTGTTACAGTGGCAGAATTCAACAGCTGTGACAGAGACCCACAAAGCCAACCGTATTTACCATATAGCCCGTTAGAGATAACATTTGCTGACCTCTGGTCAAAAGGCATGGAAAATGTATAAAGCCTTTAAAATGTCAGCCCCAAGAAGGGCTGTACCTAATGTATATCAGTGTGTTCACTTACTCTAAAAAAAAAAAAAAAAAAAAAAAAAAACAGAAAAAACCTGCATTTAAATGTGTGTTATCTAGAACGTAATCTGTGTTACACAGTTCCAGAGGAAGGTGCAGGTCTAACTAAGATCGTTCCTCAAGCTGCTATGTGCTGCATTTTGATAACAATAATCACCATGTGTTTCAGGTATTTATTGCTGTGTTACAAACCCCTTCAAAAGTTGCTTAAGGCAAAGATTTCTTTGCACATGATTCTTCTCTCCAGGTCTCAGCTAGAAGATTCTAAACTCCAACTTCCAAGTGGTCACTCACATGGCTTACAGTCATGAGGAACAGGCTGGATTCTGGCTGGAATACCAAGATGGCTTGGCTCATATATCTGGCTCCTCACCTGGGACAGCTGCAACAGGTGCGGGCTGGCTGGGTATTTCTCTGTCTCCACTGAGTCTGTCCCTTCAGCAGAGTAGTTGGGTATCTTGTTATGATGATTCAATATGCCACAGTGAAAGCAAAAGATTCCAGGCTACTGCAGGGCCAGACCTAGAGCTGCTGCACTATCACTTCTGTACGTTTCTGTTACTGATCAAAGCCACATTCAAGGAGTGGGGAAACAGACTGCACCTTGATGAGAGGAACCGTAAAATATTTTGGCTGTGATTTCCAATCTACCACACCATGATGATGAGTATAGTGACAACATGATTGCAACGACAAAATCTTGAAAGTAGACATCACTGCTGACAATTTATATTCAAACTGACAAATAAGAACAAGGAAGCCTAATAAAAAATGGAAATCATTGATCAGTCGTGGTGGCTCATGACTATAATCCTAGGAATTTGGGAGGTCAAGGCGGGCGGATCACCTGAGGTCAGGAGTTCAACACCAGCCTGGCCAACATGGAGAAAATCCATCTCTACTAATAATACAAAATCAGCCAGGTGTGGTGGCACATGCCTGTAATCACAGCTACTTGGGAGGCTAAGGCAGGAGAATGGCTTGAACCCAGAGGTAGAGGTTGCGGTGAGCCGAGATCGTACCATTACACTCCAGCCTGGGCAAAAAGAGTGAAACTCTGTCTCAAAATAAATAAATAAATAAAAATAAACAAAAAATAAAAAAGGAAATCATTTTATAATGAAACACTAGTAACAAAGAAATCAAAATTTTCCAAACTGATGTTTTTTTAATTGAAATTGGACAGAAGCCATTCTAAAATCCATTCAGTGCTTCTCAATTCTCACACAGTGTGTAAGCTGTGAATATTACATAACTTTCCTGACTCTAGAGCCTCAAGATGAGTATCAGTGAGGGACGTAGTAACTACAACAAACCAAGATGACTCTGGCCCTGATGCCCAATGGTAACACTTGGGCCCTGTGTAAACAGCTCTGGCTGCTGTGCATTTTGAGCTCTTTTGCCTTCTCTTTTCGGCTGTTCTGCCTCTTCCCTGGACAGAGAATCGTGAGAGTATGTTCTAGGTCCTTCCCCATCACCTATTTACCTTTTTGCTCTAGGCAGGTTATCTGCTCTGACCCTTGGCTTTTTCTTATCTGAGAACTGAGAAGGATAAAAGTTAGGTTGCCTACTCTTAGAACATGCAGGGACAAATGAGATTAAGAAGATAAAATGTTTAAACTGGCTGGGTGTGGAGGCTCATACTTGTTATCCCAACACTTTGGGAGGCCAAGGCAGGAGGATCACCTGAAGGCAGGAGTTCAAGACCAGCCTGCCCAACATGGCAAAACCCTGTCTCTAATAAAAATACAGAAATTAGCTGGGCATGGTGGCAGGTGCCTGTAATCGCAGCTACTTGAGAGGCTGAGGCAGGACAATTGCTTGAACCTGGGAGGGCAGAGGTTGCAGTGAGCCTAGATCATGCCACTGCACTCCAGCCTGGACAACTGAGTGAGACTCCATTTTTTAAAAAAAAGATAAAGTGTTTTAAGTCATTATTCGAGTATTCAAGTGAACGGTATCACAATCGTTGTGGCAAGATAAAACTGATTTTATTGATTAAAAATAACAAAATTAATATACCATAAAATAAATATAATAATAATGGCTAATGTTTATTTAGCATTTCCTATGTGCAAGGCATAGTACTAACACCTCACTTTGGTTAACTTGCTTTCATCTTTACAGCAACCCTGTAATTGTCATCTAATACTCCAGACAACAAAAACTGAGACATAAAGTGATGAGGCAATCTGCCTTTGGTATTATAGGCATTACATAGAATTAAGATTTCTCTTTCCCAATTTGCAGAGCTGATTTCAAGAGCCTGTGAACGGTCCATCACATTTCTAACAAAATTTCTCCCTTCCAAACCCCATATTAATTAGAACGGCAGTATCTGTCTCTCCTAACCTCTGCTCCAAACTTCTGTTCCGAAACTTTCATAAGCAACATCAGTGGTTCTCAACTGGGTGATTTTGACCCCAGGGGGACAGTCTCCAACGTTAAGACATCATTTGGTTGTCACCACTGGGCTGTAAGCTGCTTCCTGGGTAGAATTTATTGATATGAAAAATTATCACGAAGGGTCAAAAGTGCTAAATAGCTCATTTCTCCATACATTAAGTGTGTGTGTGTGAGAGAGATTGAAAGACAGAGATAGAGAAAAAGAAGGGGGGGAAGGGGGGAAGAGAGAGAGCGTGTGAGTGAGAGAGAGAGAGAGAGAGTGTGTGTGTGTGTGTGTGTGTGTGTGTGTGTGTGTGTGTGTGTAGAGAATGGAATAAAAACTGAATCTCACAGGACTTCACATTCAGGATCTCATTTAAACATCACAGGAACCTGTGAGATCTGTGAGCATCACCAAAGGTCAGAATTCTCCTACCTATTCTCAGTCCTCCTTCCAGGAGAATTGAGAAAATTGCCCCTAATAGGCAAGGGAGCCACTGTTTAAGGCAAATCTGGTTACTAGTACCATGTACTATTTTAGAGAAAATCATATAAACAATAAAGGCGGTTTTTTTCCTTAAATGGAAGAAGCGTACCAGGAAATATTTTATTAAAAAGCTTTCATCTACATAGGGGCTCCAACCTACAAATCACTCAGGAATCCTAGTGCTGTTATTTTGACTAAATGGAATCATATAGGGAAAAGTCCTATTAAACTTCCTTTCTTCTCTGCAATCCCATGTTGACCATTAACCTCCAACTATAGCCTTGCTTTACAAATGTACCCTCCTTCACTCTCTGCAGCTATGGATATTGATGAAGGAAAGTGTAGGCTTAATTACATGTTTCCTATGTAAAACTATCATCTGCTTTAAAAGAAAAACAAAACTGGTCCGAGATAAAGAGCTAAAGGCAGACATATGTGCTTTTATTTACAAAAGTCTTTAGTGCTCTAAGTCTATGTTGGCTGGCGCAAAGAAAATTCCAGTTAAGCTGTTTAGACAGTGAATTTATAACTTGGTCAGAAGGTTGCATCAAATCTTCAATGAACTATTTGTGGAAAAATACATATATTTTTTGTTCTAGTAAAGAACAGTAGAACACAACTCAAATTTCATAAACAAACGTCTCAAGAACAGATCGATTTCCCTGCATACTTTCTTAATACCTGGCCCAGCAACCCAAACTCTTTACAAGACCTCCAGGGCCCCATGATCTGTCTCCTGGACTTTATTTTGTCCTTTGAACTCTCTAGGCCTCTCCTTGCACCAAGGCCTTTACAATCACTCCCCCATCTGCCTGGATGCTCTGAACCCTGTTTTTTCGTAGTTACACCCTTCCCATTCTTTAGCTCAAGTGCATATCACTCAGCAACACCTTCCTTGGCATATGACAAATGGAGAGTCCTGTCCTCTCCCTTCATATCACATCAGGCTGTCTTACAATCTTTGCAGCATTTATCACTCTCCAAAGTCTCACTGTTCATTGACATTTTGCCCACAGCCATATCTTGCTGCACCTTTCTACGCAACATCCCGACTAGAACATAAATTCTGTGACAACAGGAACCTGGATCTGGCTTATTGGAGGCACACCATAGGCATGTACTGAATGAAAAGTAGTAACACTTTTAAATTGAATGTCATTTAAATTTGCTTTTAAAAGGTAAATATAGATATTAGAGGAGTTTGTATCAACCTAAAATCACTGTAGGTTAAAGCTTTAAATGAGTTTTTTAAATGATAAACAATAGCATTTTCTTTTTCTCTCACTCCTTTATAAGCATCTTAAAAAGGTTTAAGTATATGCTTCTCTATATACACGTCTTACACACACACAAAAAAAAAAAAACGCAAAGAAAGAAAACATTTGGTTTAATAGGTTTGTTATACTTTCTGTACTTTTGGCTTAAAAGTAATAGATTGTATGCTATTTTTTTAAACTGAAGACATAAGTACTTGGTCTATCTTAAAGTCAGATTTAATAACTAGTTATTGTAAATGACTGCCTCAGTATTATGTTGATTTTTGCAAACCTATTGCAAATTACACAGTGAATTTAAAACTCCTGTGAGAGAACAAAGCAAAATAGTAATGTCTTTTGTAGTAAGGCACTGAAGTTCATTCAGTTTCAAACTGATTCTGGATTCCACATTTTTACAGATATTAACAAAAAGGTAAGTTTAAATAAAGCTATCTGAAGTCAATGATTAAAAAGCGAAATTACAAGAATGAGTAAAGACAGATTTGGGGGGAATTTTTAAAACATCACGTTAAAAACAAAAAATCACTTGTAAAGTATTGAGCACACTTCAGGTCCCTTCTTGGTTTTCTCCTTCACTCTGAATTATAACAATCTGTTGGTGGTTCAAGTTTTAGACAATGTATCTTCACAAAAGTCAATTTTTTGGAGATGGAGTCTCGCTCTGTCACCAGGCCGGAATGCAGTACCGTGATCTTGGCTCACTGCAACCTCCACCTTCAGGTTCAAGTAATTCTCCTGCCTCAGCCTCCCTAGTATCTAGGACTACAGGCATGTGCCACCAAGCCCAGCTAATTTTTGTGTTTTTAGTAGAACGGGATTTCACCAGGTTGGCCAAGATTGTCTTCATCTCTTGACCTTGTGATCCACCCACCTCGGCCTTCCGAAGTGCTGGGATTACATGTGTGAGCCACTGCACCTAACCCCAAGAGGCAATTAAAAAAAAAATGTTTCAGTGTCAAATAACCTAGCCTCCTTAACCTCCATCACCCTGGTCCCTTGTACCACATCTTCTCCATTGCTTCCAACCAGCCTCTTAACAGATCTCAAGGGCCACTGACTGGTCTCCTTCCAAAGCCTTTTTCCACCATGCAGCTTCACTCATCTTTTAAAAACATAAACATCTTCCTATAGCAGCTTAAAAATAAGTAAGTGATTCCTTCAGTTCATAGAATAAAAACCAAGATTCCAAACAAGGTTTATGAAACCCTGTCTTAGCCGGTCTCCACCACTTAGCAAGAGGTGGTTATTTTTATCATGCCTGTAATTCCAGCACTTTGGGAAGCTGTGAGGGTGGGGGGATAGCTAGAGTCCAGGATTCTGGGACCAGCCTGGGCAACATAAGGAAAAAAAAAAAAAAAGCAAAAATTAGCCAGGCGTGATGGCACGTGTCTGAATTCCCAGCTACTAGTAAGGCTGAAGTGGGAGGATCACCTCAGCCCAGGAGGCAGAGGCTGCAGTGAGCCAAGGTCGCATCACTGCACTCCAGCCTGGGTAACAGACTGAGACCCTGACTCCCAAATAAATCTAAAAATAAGCGCATGTAAAAACTGGGATAAAATCCAAATAACATGTGTAGTTAACACTATTGTGCAAATGTTAACTTACTGGTCTTGATAACGTCCTGTGATACGTAATATATTAATATTAGGAAAACTAGATGAAAGCTACCTGGGAAATTCCTGTATGATTTCTGTAATGTCTTTTAAGTGTAAAATTATTTCAAAATAAAAAAATATATATTCCTCCCTCAGGAAAGCTTTGTATTACTTTTCAGAACAGATGAGACACTTGGCTATTTTGTTCCCTTGTAATACTTGTCACAGTTAGAAATCTAAATTTTAATAATTAATGTTAAATATTTGGCTATGCCACTAGAAGTCAAGCTTTTTAGGGGCAGAGATCATATCTCTCTCTCTCAACATTTTATCCTCAGTAGTTAACTCAATGCTTGGCACAGGAAATGTGTCCAATAAACATTTATTAATGGGAATATGAAAGACATGAATGAGCCAATCAGTGAATGTCCTTTGGAATCATAAATGTATGTAAACGTATATATTTATATTTTTAAAAGATTCTGCTCAAATTGTGAAGCTAATGGGATAATATATGCCAACAGAGATCTAAACATAGATGCTTCTAATTTGGAAATGACACAAGCTAATGAGAAAAAAAGCATACTAGCAACTAATAACATTTAGTGAATATTTAACCCTATTATTCAAAATGCTTTATAAACAGTTCTTTCCTTAGTCCTTGTGATGACTATATCAAGTGTGTGCTGTTTTTATCTTCATTTTACAGATGAGAAACACATAAAGATTTGTACCCTGCCAGTGACTGGAGTAATTATACAGCAGAGGTAGGATCTGAACACAAGCACTCTGTTCCAGGGTCACATTCTTTATGCACTACTTTTGGACTGGAGAGAAAGTCTGAAAAGACTGCTTGAGAGCATCCTAAACACTAGCTATGAATTCTGCAGATAGATTACAGGCTGGTGTAGGGCCACATTGTTTAAAACTTTTATATTCGCACCATTTCACACAGAGCTTTTGACATAGCAGGTGCGTGCATGCACATACACACTCCCACACCCACCCCAGTTGGAGAAGAAATGAGTGAAGCTAAAGCAAACTGAAGAAAAAAGAAAAAATTATAGATCAAAGAATTGGTTCCAAAGTGGAGCCTCCATCCAATCATAGGACTTTTAAATTCTTCACTTCAAGATAGATGCTGGCTTGCAGTTTCTAAATTAACAGAAACACATCTACATGGGCAGGAGACAGGGCTCCCAACCAAGTCAAGGTTACTTGGAATGGGTCAGGTACAGCCGGGTGGGGTGGCTCATGCCTATAATCCTGGTACTTTGGGAAGCCGAGGCTGGCAGACCACTTGAGCTCAGGAGTTCAAGACCAGCCTGGGCAAATGGTAAAACCCCATCTCTATAAAACAAAACAAAACAAAACAAAACAAAACAAATACAAAAATTACCCAGCACTTTGGGAGGCCGAGGCAGGCAGATCACGAGGTCAAGAGACTGAGACCATCCTGGTCAACACGGTGAAACGCCGTCTCTACTAAATATAAAAAAATTAGCTGGGCGTGGTGGCATGCGCCTATAGTCCAAGCTACTTGGGAGGCTGAGGCAGGAGAATTGCTTGAACCCGGAAGGCAGAGGTTGCAGTGAGCCGATACTGTGCCACTGCACTCCAGCCTAGCACCTGGAGACAGAGTCAGACTCTGTCTCAAAAAAAAAAATACAAAAATTAGCCAAGCAAGGTGGTACGTGCCTATAGTCCCAGCTACTAGGGAGGCTGAGGTGAGAGGATGACTTGAACCCAGGGAGTCGAGGTTGCAGTGAGCCGAGACTGCGCCACTGCACTCCAGCCTGGGCAACAGAGCCAGACCTTGTCTCAAGAAAAAGAAAAGAAAAAGGGAAAAAAAACGGGGGCATGGGGAAGAAGTAGATCAGGTATGTAATAACTGAATGAAAGGAAAATTAAAGAAGCTAAGAATGTAAAGGGAAAGAAACGAGGAGATCACAGAACACTAGAATCAAACGCCACCAGACTATTACAAATAATAAGAATTAGTTCACAAATACTTTTGATATTGTTCCATCCTTAGAGTTTAGGGCCTATTCCCAAATAGAGATAACAAACAGGTCATACTTTGGAATTGTTTTTAAAAAGCAAGTCCTACTACACTCAATAAAAAATGCTTTGAAGTGTACACATGTGTTGATATTGTGACATATTCTTCACCCTACTAGGTAGCTACAGCTCTGCTGGGAGCAATTCAAAAACCCATAGAAACTCCACAATGAAGCTAAAGGTTCAGTAAAATAGCTGGAATACTTTCCTTGCTGCAGACAGCTGGACATTGCTAATTTAGCTATTTTAAAGTGAGGGGAGGAAGGAGGTGGGAGTAATTTTGCCACATCTCTATTAATTTAGAGAAAAGGAAAACAAGGAAGGCATTGATAAACATGGTAAAGGCACTGGCTTCCTCCTAAATGAGTACATCTCATTCTAATTCGTCTAAAGAAATCAACATGCAGGTTACTTTCAGGTTGCATATGCTAAAGGATCTCTAACCAAAGAACCAGGGTAAGCAGAAGTTGCTTTTTGTTTTTGGTTTAGGTTTGTTTTTGCTTTTTGAGACAGGGTCCCTCTCTATCACCCAGGCTGTAGTACACTGATGCCATCATAGGTCACTGCAGCCTTAAACTGGGCTCAAGCAATCCTCCCTCCTCAACCTCCCCGGTAGCTAGGATTACAGGTATGTGCCACCACAACCGGCTAGTTTTTCCCTTGTTTTAATAGCTTTTGAGATATAATTCAAATACCATACATTTCACCCATTTAAAGTGTACAATTCAATGGTATTTAGTATACGATTTTTATACTCAATTAGTATCATCATCCTAATCTAAGAAAATTTTCATCATCCCAAGCAATTATCTTTTAGATGATAGTTAAATGATTGGGGGTACACTTATAAACTAAAATAAAAACAAAAAGACATTTTTATTTTACTTTCTAAAAATTTCTGTGCAAACAAGGTCGGTCTTGCTATGTTTCCCAAGCTGACCTCAAACTCCTGTCCTCAAGTGATCCTCCTGCCTCAGCCTCCCAATGTGCTGGAATTATAGGCATGAGCCACCCCACATGGCAAAACCAAAATCTTTTTAATGAGATATGTTCCTGGTGTGAATTGACTCTGCCTACTGAAATGTACACATTTTAATAACATAAGAAAGTTATTCTTTCCACTCCTAACTTGATTATGGACGATTTCACCAATTGCTGCAAGATGCAAAAGGAATCATTTGCCCTGCTTCAACACCATCATTTTCCTATCCCTTTAAAAAAATGTTTTTGGCCAGCATGGTGGCTCATGCCTGTAATCCCAGCACTTTAGGAGGCTGAGGCAGGTGGATCATTTGAGGTCAAGAGTTCAAGACCAGCCTGGCCAACATGTTGAAACCCCGTCTTTACTAAAAACACAAAAATGAATCAGGTTTGATGGTGGGCACCTGTAATCTCAGCTGCTCAGAAGGCTGAGGCAAAAGAATCTCTGGAATCTTGGAGGCGGAGGTTGCAGTGAGCTGAGATCACACCACTGCACTTCAGCCTGGGCAACAGAGTAAGATTCTGTCTCAAAAAAAACTAAAAAAATAATAGTTTTTTTTCCTGCAAGATACTTCCTGGCCACATCAATGGCCACTCACTCTCTTTCTCACCAAGCTCACCCCCACCTTCAGCTTTCTGAAGAGGCAATGTATGACTGTTTACCGACAGTAAATTTCTATAGTTCCTTCCTGTGAGCTGCTCAATAAAATGTATATAAGAGGCAACAGCAAAAAGAGAGGAAACACCTTCTACTGTCCATTCTACCCAAGCCAAATTACTTTTAAATGTGTAATTCTAAGAAGTTTTTTTTTAACCATTTGACCAAAACAGATATGCTTTATATTTCCCCTCTTGATCTTCAGTTTAATGCCCGGAAGCAGGAGTTTATAAGAACGACATGCAGGACTTGACGGAGAAGCAAGTTGGAGACTTTAACTTCCTACAAGAAAACCTGGCTTACCCACCATCCAAATGTTGGTAATCCGTAGGTCAAATTAACAAAAAAAAAAAAAAAAAAAAATTTCCACAGTACCTCACACATGTGCTCAACAAAAATGTCTGCTAAATCTTGTTGAATAAAGATTATGGTAACAGCTAACATTCATGAAACAACTACTTTGTTTTATTTGCTGATCTACGAGTTTTGTTTCAACTCAGTAAATCCTCGCAAAACCCAGGAGTATGATATCAGGACCATCACTGTCATTCACATTTTAAAAATAGGAAAACTGAAGCAAAGAGCATGACTGATCAAAATGACAGAGAGGAAACTGAGGCTGAGAGCCTGATTTACCAAATGACAGTCAGAGTTCAAACCCAGACTGCGGCTTCAGAGCTCACATTCTTCACCGTTCCTCTATGCTGCCCACCAGGCAATACTCAAGGTAATAAACGGTTATCTTACAACACAGATGTCAGTCTACGCTCTAATGTCAAAGAAATAAAGAAATTCCATGGGCTGCTGTGATATAATACCAAAGGCGGCTGAGGAGGAACTTACTGCTTCCATAAAGGACAGAAAGATTGCAAGTATACAGTGACTGCAGCAAGGCTCTTTAACAATGAGGAAGGAGAATGAGGAAGTATTCACAATCTGAAGTGGAAAAATAACAAAAAGCAAGCAGTAAACAGATGAACTAAACCATGTGAGGAATGAAATTATCAAGAGTGTGCTTCTACAATTTTGAAAAAGTTCTATTTCTGAGATCAGGGAGACATTCAGGTCCAACTATAATGACCACAGGGTAAACTCGGGTCTAGAATGTACCCGTCTGCTCTAAATGGTTTTGTTAGAGTGAAACTGGTCTGACAAAGAAGATGCTAACAGCGAGGTTTTGGTCTGCATTTAGTTTTTCTTACGTATTTAGTTAGCTAGTTTTTATGAGACAAAGTTTTACTCTTGTTGTCCAGGCTGGAGTGCAATGGCACGATCTCGGCTCACTGCAACCACCGCCTCCCAGGTTCAAGTGATTCTCCTGCCTCAGCCTCCGGAGGAAGTAACTGGGATTACAGGCATGGGCCACCATGCCTGGCTAACTTGGTATTTTTAGTACAGACAGGGTTTCACCATGTTGGTCAAGCTGGTCTCGAACTCTCGACCTCAGGTGATCCACCTGCCTCGGCCCCCCAAAGTGCTGGGATTACAGGCATAAGCCACTGCACCCGGTCTAGTTGTTTTTTAAAGATTGGTAAATAGCAAACTAAATTTATGTATGAAATAGAACCAACAGAAGCTATTGTGAAAACTCATCAAGAAGAAAAACATTCACCTGAGGATTACATTACTATAATCTACATGAATCTTGAATTTGCATGCATGTTAGAGCTGAATTATTCTCGGAGCACTACCTAAACCAGAAAGCTGGTTCGTCAGCCCTGAAGAGCTACTCATGCTGCTTGAACAGAAGTCGCGTATGCCTCTCCCTGAGATCAAAGCTCTACTGTCCATACAGGCATTCCAGAAACAATAAGCAAAATCATCTGGGGCATTCAAGACACAGGAATGAGCAGAAATCAAATACAAACACATGCCTAGTTTTTAAAATAATAGTAGATATTATGGCATATTAAACCGGCAATGGCAAAGACTATAATTTTCTGCTGAGGGATATTACCACAATTTTCCAACCTAGGTTTGAACCAAGGACCATAAGAGCTCTCCTACTTAATGCAACATCACACCCAGTACTTTGCTATAACATTGCACACAGCAGATTATACCCCTGACTCCCAGGCTTTTTGTAGTTAATCATTTCAAAAGAGAGTGAGTTAAACACATTAAATTAACGTGGCAAACTAGAGTGGCTTCTTTCCATTCCCACCATATAGTCTTCTTTTTCAAAGGAGGGCAAACATTTAAAAAAATTATTTCAGAGTTCTAAGGCTCTGACAAGCTACTATTAATAACTCTTGATCCTTTGGATAAATACAAAACACAGTTAGGTACAAGGGAAAATAAGGAAAGCTAGATGTGCTAACAAAGGCACAAGGAAACAAACCAGTGACTCAGGCAATAAAAGCCTGAAGAATCCTGTCTTTATATGATAGTGAAGACATCAAAGTCTTCTTTAGTGCTACTTATAACTTCATGTTTTATTTCAGTGTTTGAGTAAAAGGTAATGACAAAATTTGATGGGTTACAATCTGAAACCTATTTTGCCAGTTGTTTTTAAACACTTTTAGTGACTAAAAATTTTATCTCCAACTCTACCGTGTACTTTCATAAACCACAAGTATCCTCCAGTAGATTGCAAATGGATGGTCCCTCTTCTTTTAAAATGTACCTTAAAAGATGTGGTTAAATTTTCCTCTTTCCTCAATAACTTTCAGAATACGCATGCTATTCAAGAGTGCCAAATGAATCTGTGAAAAGGAAAATATTCTACATGGAGGCTGATTAGACAAGGACAAAGCTAATCAAAATTGATTTGGCAAAGTTGAAGCCTGTTTCCTCTTTTTAGCTGTAATGGAAAGGGTGAGAGAGAGTAGATTCTTCTTCAAGGGACATCTTGAGGTTGAAAGCTGCTGTCACAAAATATATAGCATGATAAATATCTTAATCTAACTAAAAATTGCTAACAAGGGCTTTTGTATTTCTTCTGTAAGACTACACAGCATAAGAAGTGTGATGAAGAAGAGAGGAAGAGAGAGGAGAAAACCAGTAAGGTGATGGTTATCTGCAAAAAAGCTTGTCTTTTTCAAACAAAAACATATTCCTTTCTAAAATCTTCACTTCTGTCCGCCACTTTTCATCAGAGGATTAAGCAGAGGCATCACTGCTCAGTAGAAGAATATTTGTTCTTATCTGGAAAAGTAACTTTATGGATAACAATAATTATATCTAGGAACTTTTAAAAACCTCTAGCTGTGATCTGACATTAAAGGGGGCTCCCAGGGTCTAAATGGGCTTTTGCCAAAAATTAACAATGGTGAAACAATTTACTTTGCACTCTAGCCAAGCAAAAATATTAAAACCATAGACTCAATTTCTCTTTAATAAACTAGATTTAGATTTTACTTTTAAAATAAGTTTTGACATAAATGGCTTTAAAATAACAAGAACGTCTTACATTTGGGTCTTTTCCCAGTTAATTATTTGCTGGCATTAGACTAGAAATTCCTTGGCTTCATCTTAAATTGACACTCCCAAGTGCTAATTAAGAAACTGTATACATTATGAACCAGGGAATGCTATGCTTAAAACATGCATGTTACATATGTATCTTATTATTAATGTTTTTCCTTTCACTTCTCAAAATATCTCTTTAGAAAACAGAGCTCCTATTTCAATGAAGCAATTGGCGGCTCCTGGGGGATTTCTTGTCAAAATGCAATTAATAGGAAGGGGCCAAGATGACACAGGATCCTTGTCTTGGAAACATCCTTAACATGAATCAAATTGAATCTCACTGAAATAGTCAGTGGAGAGAAACGTTCATGACTGCAGATGTTACACATTTTACTCATACCAGGGGATTCCCAAAGAGAATGGCCAACTCATGTAAGAACTAAACCACTACTGAGGAACCACACATGTCACGGAGTACAAGCCCAGGACATGCCTTTCTCTAGTACTATCTCTTTCAGAAAGTCACAGGACAGATGGGAAAACAAACACAGGTAAACAAGGTAGACCTAATGATTTCCTAATTAGGAAGGAGATGTGATCTTCTCATTAACTGTCAAGTTAATTGACTACAATAGCAGTTTCATAAATGGAGTCCAGTAATCCAAACTTTGGTGTCTCTATTCCACAGAATTCTCCTCACACTTCCAGACCCTTCATCCAGCCACAAAGTTGTCAGTTCTGCTTGATTTGTTTGAACACTGTACTTGACAACAGCTGTCGGAAACAGTACATTAGAACAGCTGCTATGACAGCTACAAGGGGCTTGGAAGTTTAATTAGGCTCAGTGTGACATTGTGCATTTTTCTAAACATGGAACTATCCACAAAACTGAAGAAATTTCGAGTGGGTGTGAACAATGTTTACTTATTGGCACCACCAACTGGTTAACCTCAGTTTGAGTTCTCTCATCGGTCTCATCATATCTTTGCTACCAGGCTGATAAAAGGTATAAAAAATCAAAAATAAACAGGAGGAGCAGTTAGACGCACAAGAAATGGGGCATTAAAAGAGAGAGGAAATGGTGAGGAAGTCTCGTCAATAATCTCTTTCAAAGGCTGGCTGGTAGCCAAGGAGCATCCCACAGTGTCTCAGGATTTACTTCCAAAGGAAATGTATTCAGAGCCCCTGAGCCTGGTGCCAACTGCAAACAAAACCACTCATTATGGTCACAGCCCCCTAGAGAAGGGGAGAATGGCTTACTCTCGGCATCAGCGCGGAGGAAGAAAGTGAGGAGCAGCAGCAGCAGCCTGGCTACGTGCACCATCCTGCAGCTTGGCAGCAGCGTGCGTGAGCAGCTTGGAATCACTGCCTCCGGAGCCGCAGCGAGTCTGTCGGATCTGAAATTTCAGCTGGAACACTTTCAGAGCCTGAATGTGGGGAGGAAGAGAAAAGAAAAGGAAGTAAACACAAAGATGCTTAGATTTCTTACTCTTTCCCCATGGTTCCATCACAATCACCATGACAGACATAACCCACTGCAAATACACAATCAACCGGAACTGTCATGCTTTGTATTAGGAAGGAAATAACTTGGTTGGTAAAATGTGGGAATCTTAGAATTTCTGGGTTTGTGCCATGTGGGAGCTCTCCCATTTCCAATTTTAGGCCGTCCTAAAGCTAACCACCTTGAATTTCATTCTTTGCTTATGTCACCTTTTGGGCAAAGCACCTGAAAAGGAACTGTCACTTCTTATGAAACGTTACATGAATACATCAGCGGAAAGCAGCACAGCAGTGCTATGAGAAAGATTTAAGAGAAGTTCCTCCATGCAGGATAAAAGTCTATTACTGACACAATAATGGAAGCTGCTTTCTTGGCATCAGGTAAAACTGACAGGGGTAATTCAACTTCTCCACCTAAATAGTACAGGTTAGAATTTTTTGGCTTCTTCCCTGAAGACACATCAACATTCAAATCTGGTTTGACTTCAATAAGTCAAAACAAGAGTTAGCATGCGCCTCTTTGATTTAACAGAATTTTTATATGCCCCCTGGGCAATGGTTTAATTTCCTCAATCTTCTCTGAAGCCACAAACTATTTTTGGAGCACCTACTGTGTGCAGGCCATCAGGAGTGACAGCACAAGGTGTCTAGAGGTACAAAGATGAGTCAGGTTCTATGATTTTTGTTTCCAGATTAGTAGGGAAAATAAAGTAGGTATACCAGACGACTAGTACAATTTAATAAGTGATGTGTGCCAGGAAAAAAGCCAGATTATGCCATAAAAGATTCGCTCAATAATGACATCACTGAAATAGTCTCAAATTTCGCCTTGAAGTTTAAGCAGGATTTTCACAAGATGACGAAAAGGCACTCCAGGAATTCTATACAAAGGCAGGACAGTGGGAAAGGAACTTTGGAAAAGGTGAGTTTCCTGGTTTGCTTTGAACAGGGCCTCCCAAAGGTCAGCATGCATCAGACCACCTGGAAAGCTTCTCAGAACAGATAGGTGGATACTACCCTCAGAGTCTGTGGGTCAGCAGGTCTGTGGTGGGAATCCAATAATTCAGTAATTTGCTTTTTTTTTTTTTGAGACAGTCTTACTCTATCGCCCAGGCTGTACTGCTGTGGTAAACTGTGGTTCACTGAAAACTCTGCTTCCTGGGTTCAAGTGATTCTTCTGCCTCAGACTCCCAGGTAGATGGAATTACAGGCATCCACCATCAAACCCATCTAATTTTTGTATTTTTAGTAGAGACAGGGTTTCACCATGTTGTCCAGGCTGGTCTCGAACTCCTGGCCTCAAGTGATCTGTCTGCCTCAGCCTCCCAAATTGCTAGGATTACAGGGATAAGCCACCACTCTTAGCCTCCCAAAGTGCTAGGATTACAGGCCTGAGTCACAAATTTGCACAAATTTGCATTTCTACATGTTCCTGGGTGGTGCCCATGCTGCCAGTCCAGAGACCACACTTTGTGAACCTTCTGGTTGGAGTCATAGGAAAGCATCTTCTATTAGAAAACCCAGAGGATGAAACAAAGGAAAACGGTTCAGAGTTGGGCACAGTGGCTCACGCATGTAATCCGAACACTTTGGGAAGCCACGGCAGGTAGATCACTTGAGGTCAGGAGTTCAAGACCAGCCTGGCCAACATGGTGAAAATCAGTCTCTACTAAAAATCCAGAAGAATTAGCCAGGTATGGTGGCACAAGCCTGCAATTCCAGCTACTTGGGAGGCTGAGGCACGAGAATCATTGGAACCCAGGAGAAAGAGGTTTCAGTGAGCCAAGGTCCTGCCATGCCACTCCAGCCTGGGTGACAAGTGAGACTGTCAAAAAAAAAAAAAAGGCTCAGACTTAAAAAATAATAATAATAGGCCAGACACAGTGGCTCGTGTTTGTAATCCTGGCACTTTGGGAGGGCAAAGTGAGCAGATCATGAGGTCAGGAGTGCGAAACCAGCCTGATCAACATGGTGAAATCCCGTCTCCACAAAAAATTCAAAAATTAGCCAGGCGTGGTGGCACCTGCCTGTAATCCCAGCTACTCAGGAGGCTGAGGGAGGAGAATCACTTGAACCTGGGAGGTGGAGGTTGCAGTGAGCTGAGACTGCACCACTGCACTCCAGCCTGGGCAACAGAGCAAGACTCAAAAACAAACAATACAAAAAATAGGTTGAAGAGAGCCTTGGATGGCGATCTAAGTCAAATGGCCTTTATTTAGCAAACTCCAAAAAGAGCTAATTAATGCTTTAGAGAAGAGGAGTAACATGGAACTAGGCTTTGAAAAGATAAACTGACAACTGGATTAGGGATGATTCAGAGAATGGTATTAGGTCGTAGCAAGAATTCCAGGTAAGTATACAGGACTTAAGAGTCATGGTGGTCTTGGGGTAAATTAAGAAGAAGGGAAGAAATGACTGACTGGCTCTAAGCAATCATTTGAAGTATGATTCTTCACATGTTAAATAACTGTACCAATAGAATCTTCAATAAATCTAGCATAGCCTCTAATACAGAGTACACTCTTAATGAAAAATAAAAAAACGGAGAGAGTAGATCACATCCTATTGCATCCTCCATCTCTGCAGAAAAAAATGTGAGAATGACTATCAGTATTCGTCAGCAAAATCAAACTGCATACCTTTTTTTATACTGGAATATTTGAAACATATACAAAATTTTTGACAGGAAATACTAGAGATATCCAGAAATAATCTAATCCACTAAAATAACTTGTACTTTAAAAAGAACTGTAATGTAGGTACCATAGCATGTCTTTCCTGAAACAGAAAAGCATGAGAACAAAAAATTTTTTAAGATATAATTTTTTTATTACTCTTCTTGAGCAGTTTAAATGTAGGAAACATAAAACTAAAAAGAAGGAGAGGAATCACTCTAATTAGCATTCTATCAGATAGCCTTTTTTTAAAAAACAGTGGGGCATGAAGAAGCAAGTTGTACATCGAAAAACTTCTTCCTGCATCCAGAAGCTAGCCAGCTGTTCCAAGTCAGCTACTGTTATCAACCCCTCTGAAAAACAACTTATCAAGCAGTTCACAGCTATCAAATGTTAAAAATCTCAAAAGTTCCTAGGAAAAGTGTTAAAGGAATCAGCTCTCCCCTCCCCACTCCCTTCCTCCCGCTTTCACTGCTCCCATCCTCATGCCACCATTTCAAATAACAGCAAAGTCCAGGAGACATCAGTCCTGTCGGACTCAATTTGTGTCTGTGCAAGCGTATCAGAGCCAACTGCTACATAATGACTCTGTGTGATCACAGAGATGGAGACCTATGAATGCTCGCTGAGGGAAGAAGTGATTTGGCTTTTCCTCCTACTCAACTGAAGTGCATAAGAAGACTGAATTTTTCCAATGAACCCTTAAATGTTACACCTGGACATGCAACAGTGATAGGATCTAGCTCTCTAGAAATGAATGTAGATATGAATATACATATTTATGCTTAAATGGGTTGTGCCCAAAGGAGATCAGAAGAGTGAAGATAAAATCTATTCTAAATGTTCATTCCGGCTAATCTCCATTCCTTATCTTGTTTATTACACAGCAACATTGCCAAAAGAGAAACTCTGGCTGCCTATCACTAAGGTGGAATTTAAATTTAGGAACAAAAATGGGAAATGGATTCTTAAGAAAATAATTAAGACAAAAATAAAGAGGATAAAAGAATGTCGTAAGTAGTTTCCACTAACCTAGAGTAAGGGTCGCTAAATAACTCTGGGGGAAAAAAAAAAGCAAGGAGGTTCAGTGATATTAAAAGTACCATGTTGGCCAAGCGAGGTGGCTCATGCCTGTAGCCCCAACACTTTGAAAACAGAGTCAGGAGGATCACAAGGTCAAGAGATTCGAGACCATCCTATCCAACACGGGGAAACCGTGTCTCTACTAAAAATACAAAAATCAGCTGGGCATGGTGGCGCACACTTGCAGTCCCAGCTACTCAGGGGACTAAAGCAAGAGATTGGCTTGAACACAGCAGGCAGAGGTTGCAGTGAGCACACATTACTCAGCATTTGTCCAATAACCTCAGCAGAGGCCAACACTTTGATTTTTATATGTTTTGCTCCTTTTTTTTTTTTTGAGACATAGTCTCACTCTGTTGGCCAGGCTCACTCTGCTGGCCAGGCTGGTGCAGTGGCCAGATCACTGCTCATTGCAACCTCTGCCTCCCAGGTTCAGGTGATTCTCCTGCCTCAGCCTCCTGAGTAGCTGGGATTACAGGTGTGTGCCACCACGCCTGGCAGAGTCATGGTGAAACCCTGACTCTATAGTAGAGTCAGGGTTTCACCATGTTGGTCAGGCTAGTCTCAAAATACCGATCTTGTGATCTGCCCACCTCAGTCTCCCAAAGGGCTAGGATTACAGGCATGCGCCACCATGCCCTGCTGTCCTTCTGTCTTTCATCAGCAGAGACATGCAGACAGAACTCAACTATGTCTATGAATTAAAAACAAAATTTCAAAAAAATTAAAACCTTCTGTATTCTTATTTCTCATACCACAAAGATGTTATGAAACAGTAATTTTGCTGATCTCCAATTAACTCAACCTTTGCTTCTGTATGTGTACGTACGTGTGTGGTTAGAGAAACTAACAGTTCAGAGGGCAATGCAGTGCGTGTAATATAATTTGAAATGGAACAACAAAGAGTGCACTTGCCCAAAAGCCTTAACAAATCATGGTTTCAAGTGATCACATAAACTGACACCTATCCGACTCTTTTCCTTCATCTTACCAGTGTAACACTTTTCTGTCATAAGTATGTTCATATTCAAATCAATATGAATGTTGAAGGATTTGTACTATTTTTTCAGCTTTCCTTACTGTTGATACTTGTTTCTAAATACTGTATTAAAATTGTCTTTAAAAAAAGACAAACTGGGGCCAACAGTACCTTAGAAAATGGCTGATTATATAGGCTTTGTATGGGAAATGTACAAAGTTAGCCTGGAACACCTTGCCACACCAGAAGCAAGGAAATTTACAGAACTACTAGACTGTATTACAAACAAAAACAAAAATACGAGATGATGAGGTGCCTCGCAGCTAAATGTAGGAAAATTTGAGTGACAAAAATAACAATAACTGGCTAGGCACAGTAGCTCACACCTATAATCCCAGAACTTTGGGAGGCCAAAGCAGGTGGATAATTTAAGGTCAGGAGTTCGAGGCCAGCCTGACCAACATGTAGAAACTCTATCTTCACTAAAAATACAAAATTAGTGGGGTGTGGTGGAGCATGCCTGTAGTAATCCCAGCTCCTTGGGAGAGTGAGGCAGAAGAATTGCCTGAACCTAGGAGGCAGAGTTACAGTGAGCTGAGATCACACCACTGCACTCCAGCCTGGGCAACAAGAGCAAAACTCCATCTCAAACAAACAAACAAACAAACAAACAAAAAACACGGTAACTACAAAGAACTAAAACCAATTCAGTTATAATCTATGAGTTCTTAATTTTAAACATTTCATTGGTTACTCTAGGAGAAAGTTAGAGAACCAAATCATTATTCTGAAAACAGGGACAGAAAAGGAAAGAATTAAGCATTTAAAAATAAATAAAAATAAAACACTACTGCTGTCACTTAAAACTAGGTATCATTGTTTATCTCCATTTTTCATTTTTCTGTCGTAACAAACCCATCCTCTCAAGTCCAGACATCTCAGAAGCAATATCATAACGACATTTAGCCTGAACATACATGCACAAAGATATGCACTAAGCTGGGGGATGGTATGGGAAGGAGTATGTTCCCAAATGACTTTTTATCTACCTCCCAAAGCATGCCTCTGTAAATCAACTGAATGTGGCTTCCAATTATTTATGAAAAGGATCCATTTGTACAAAAGAATGTGCTGCTAGGAATCTCCAATTTGTAAAATAGACAAAAGCAGGGTTGCTCTGGCTGAAACCTGAAGGAAGGGATAGGCCTGGAGCCTACAGCAAACCCGGCAGAGGCTTCGGAGGGCACCCCAGGAACTCCCTAGGCCTTCAGTGTCCAGTGACAACACAAGCACTTGAAAAGAGAAGAGAAACCAAAAGCAAACTTTCAGCGTTTCACTCACTTGTGGATTTTCCAAGAGAAGAGAGCCCTCTAAATATTTTAATGTGGTATAAAATAAGAATCTTCCAGTGCTATCCAATACAACTTGCCGCAGGATAGAAATGCTTTTTAACTGCATTGATTAATAACTGACCACTTTAAACATAGCTAGTGCAACTGAGGAAGTAACGTTTTTATTTTATTAATTTAAATTTAAACAGCCACATGCGGCCAATGGCTACCCTACTGGACAGCACAGACTACGACTACACATTTACAGCACTGGACAGAAAGATGGTGTTTTTTCTGAGGTATAGACTGAAACAATGAGGTGAGAATTCTGAGTTCTTGTAGTCCTCGTCTTCCCAATAATCAGACACTAAGGATTCACTGTGTTATGTAAGGCCACCTATTTAACCAGTGGATCACTCACTCACTGATATGGTTTGGCTGTGTTCCCACCAAAATCTCATCTTGAATTCCCATGTGTTGTGGGAAGGACCCAGTGGGAGATAACTGTATCACAGGGCCAGGTCTTTCCTGTGCTGTTCTCATGATAGTGAGTCTCATGAGACCTAATAATTATGTAAGAGGCAGTTTCCTGCACAAGCTCTTTTCTCTGGTCTGCTGCCATGTGAGACAACTTTCACCTTCCACCACGATTGTGAGGCATCCCCAGCCATGTGGAACTGTAAGTCCATTAAACCATTTTTTCTTCCCAGTGTCTCAGGTGTGTCTTTATCATCAGTGTGAAAGCAGACTAATACACTAACCCATCCATGTCCCTTATCCTGCCAAATAAAAAAAAATTTTTTTCATTTTTTTAAATTACTCCATAGACTGTAAAGGGAAGATCAGTCTACAACCCATACCACCCTGAATGCACCTAATCTCATCTGATCAGGAATGTAAAGGGAAGATCAAAAAGTGGTTGAGTATGTAACTGGAAAAGGTCCAAATAGAAATAGTTAATGAATGTTCTTTTAATATTAAAGGAAAAACTATGTTAAAAATGGGGTTTCATACTTTATTGTATTTCTCACTACTGAACAGGAACTTTTGGCAGCTAAGAATTGCCACACTATTCACATAAAAGATGAGCATACTTCTACACATCCTCATGAAATAATCTGTATAGTTGTATAGTTTTTATAAAATGGCCATATTCAATTAATATTAGTGAGGGATATGGAAAAGACCTTCTTAAATACATTCAGGGCACCAAAAGACTCAATGTCAATTAAGGAAAAAGCACTGAGAAAAGGAGCAATTGAAGAAGGTTAGTGAATTAAATAAAACTATGGAAAACAACCACAAACTAGACACCCCTGAATAAAATACTCAAACCTAAAAATATAAGAAATTACTTTTATGAGAAAAACTCACACATCTTAAGCTTATACTCCATATAATTGCCACATCAAATCAAAAACTGCAAATTTTTCTGTTTTGCCCTAAACATATTTTTATGACCATAACTTAAGAAAAAAACAAGAAGTAGTTTATGAGCTATTAGATATAAATACAAAGTGATTAATTCAATCATCTCACTTTCAACTTAGGCTATGTCTCAACATGAAGACCCCAGGTGACTATACACATGCAATGATTCTTTGAAGAAATCAACTGAATTATAAGAATATCCAAACAGTAAAACAATTCATATCAATATAGACACTTAAAAGATCTCTTACATGCCTAATTCTAATACACACAGAAAAAAAGGGAATAGCTATTATTCTGAGCTTTCTATAGCGTAACTCACTTTCCAAATTACTGTCACTCTTCTCTGTAAGACTTCGAGTGGCTTTACTTTGCAGATACATAAATATTAGTTACTTTCAAAGATGGCAAAACGACATTACTAAGTTTGAATGTTTCTTTCTCCTCTGGGAAGAAAAAATGAAGTATGAGAAATGAACAGATAGGAAAAAAAAATCTCCCTTTGTGTCTATTTTTCTCCTACAGATAGAACTGTAACTCTGATTTGAAAAGAAAGATAACTTACAAAAATAATCTAAAATTTCTTTCACTTATTACTGCTTGTCATGGCATCTATCCAGTTTCATGTGATGCCAGTGGAAATTGGTGATGGAACAGTTAAAATACAAACCTATTCAATACCCTGTTGGAACTCTAATATTTATTCCTTTCTTCCAAAAAGACACTGTAAAAGTGAGAAACTGATCTTTCTCACAAAGTGAAGACAGATATGCAACCCAGCCTCTTTCCACTCAAACAGAACACAGATTCTATTATTTTAAACTTAGGCAGTTCTCTATGTTGAATAAATTATTAGGATATTTTGCTCAACCAATTAAAATAAATAATTAGTATGCTCTTGATTATGAGATTTAGACAAGAGGTTTTCATGCTAGGAGTACCAGCATAGCCTAATTTATCATAAAGCAATTACACATTCATTCCAAAATTTCATATTATTCCCTACAGTTGACTTTTAATAACTGATATACATCAAGTTCTAAAGACAGTAGTTATGACCTATAAACTAATGTGTAAGTCTAGCCTGAAAATTTCCTTGATGACAGATTGCACACATTACAATAGGGTCTTATGCCAGTAGTAATATACAATTAGTTTTACTTTAAATTGACATATAAAATTGTATGCATTTATCATGCACAACATGATGTCTTGAAGTAAATATAGTATACACTGTGAAATGACTAAGTTTAACTAACTGACAATGCATTACCTCATATAGTTATCTTTTTCTTTTTTTTTGATGGAGACTCGCTCTGTCACCCAGGCTGGAGTACAGTGGCGAGACGTCAGCTCACAGCAACCTCTGCTTCCCTGGCTCAAGCGATTCTTCTGCCTCAGCCTTCCGAGCTGCTGCAACTACAGGCACCCACCACCTAATTTTTTGTATTTTTAGTAGAGATGGGGTTTCACTGTGTTAACCAGGAATGGTCTACATCTCCTGACCTCGTGATCCGCCCGCCTTATCCTCCCAAAGTGCTGGGATTACAGCTGTGAGCCACAGTGCCTAGCCTATAGTTACCATTTTTGTAATGAGAACAGTTTCTATGATCTGTCTTGGTATTTGTCAAGAATACATGGACATCAAGCTATCATTTGTAAATCAATATAACTGACTTTCTTTGTCATTATCTTCAAAATCAAAACAGGTTTTTTAAATGAACACAGAGCATTTTGTTTAAAATATATTTATCTTTTTAAATGTTATGGGGAATAGGTTTTATTCATTATTTTATATATTTTATTTTTTTATCTCTATCAATACATAGTATGGAGAAGCCTGGCAATACTTGATGTATTTTACTTCTATATTATGAAAAGCAATTTTTAAAATTCACTTGGAGAAGAATTTACCACTCTCTAAAGGGAATAATCTACATCAATCTTCTACCTCAAGATTATTTTAAAAATAAATGACCTTTTAATTTTTTTAAAAAAATTTCATTACAATAGCTCAAAGAAAACTAATTTAGTTTCCTCGCAGGTGCAATATTTATCTGTAGCTCCATTCTCAGGGTGATCAAACCTCTGGACCAGCTGCAAAAAATGACTTTGCCCTCTCTCACAGGGAATGCCCAGAGACAGTTTTTGTTGTCCTAGCACAAGGAGGGTGACACGTGGCACCTATAGGTAGAGGCCAGGGACCCTGCCAAATACTCTAAAACATACAAAACAGCTAAAAGCCCCCCTCCAAAAAAAAAAGAAAAGAAAAATTATCCTGTGCAGAATGTCAGCAGTGCTGAGGGTGGGAAAGTGTCCTAAAACAGCTCATTAGCACTGAGGAAAAATTCCAAATTAAAAACAAGAAAGTAGGGGGAGGAACTTGTAAGACATATCTAATATACTACTTTTTAAACCCATCCATTTTAGGTGTTTCCAGTACAGTTTTAGTACATAAACTCAAAACAGATTTGAATTTCTGGGCATGGGAATATGAATGACACCCAAATTTCCCTTTTTGTCCTAAGTTAGAACCAGAGTTGGCTTGCCTTAAAAGTTTAGTTCACAGGCTTAGGTGGCATAAATATTGTCACCAATTAAAGGAATAAAGCTGTTAAACGGAACAGACATTGCACTGATGTCTGTCAGTGAATAGATGTGGTTCCCATGTCTCCTGATGAGAGCTTAGCTCTTCTCTATGGGAACAGTCTCAGGGAAAAAAAAATATTCAGTTTCAAAGACTGTTTTCTCCTATCACTGCTAGCAATAGAGATAGAAAATAGACTAGTGAGAGGCTATCACAAAGGCTA
Source organism: Saimiri boliviensis (assembly GCF_048565385.1). Classification (NCBI taxonomy): domain Eukaryota; kingdom Metazoa; phylum Chordata; class Mammalia; order Primates; family Cebidae; genus Saimiri; species Saimiri boliviensis. Next base: position 162,405,605 of record NC_133450.1, read on the forward strand.
AGGAAAGCGGAATTAAAGAGTATTCTTTTCATACATCTCTCACCTTATACACAAATCAACTGAAGACGAATCAGTTACATCTATGACCTGAAACCATAAAAATTCTAGAAGATAACATCAGAAAAACCCTTCTAGACATTGACTTAGGCAAAGACTTCATGACCAAGAACCCAATAGCAAATGCAACAAAAACAAAGATTAGATACATAGGACGTAATTAAATTAAAAAGCTTTTGCACAGCAAAAGAAATAATTAGCAGAGTTAACAAACTACAGAGTAGGAGAAAATCTTCACAATCTATACTTCTGACAAAGGACTAAGATCCAGAATCCACAAAAAACTCAAACTCAAACCAGCAAGAAAAAACAATCACATCAAAAAATGGATGAAAAACATGAACAGACAATTCTCAAAAAAAGAAATACAAGTGGCCAATAAGCATAGGGGAAAATGCTCAACAAATACTCCCTAATCACTAACGATCAGGGAAATGAAAATCAAAACCACAAGGCAATACCACCTCACTCCTGCAAGAATGCCATAATCAAAAAACATGTTGGTGTAGATGTTGTGAAAAGGAAACACTTTGACACCGTTGTTGATAATATAAACTAGTAAAAGCATTATGAAAGACCATGTGGGGATTCCTTAAAGAACTAAAAGTAGATCCACCATTTGATCCAGCAATCCCACTACTAGCTATCTACCTGGAAGGAAAGAAATCACTGTACAAAAAGACATTTGCAGATGCATGTTTACAGCAGCACAATTAGCAATTGCAAAAATATGGAACCAGCCCAAATGCCCATCAATGAATGAGTGGATAAAGAAAATGTGGCGTATTTATATGATGGAATACAACTAAGCCACAAAAAGGAATGAAATAATGGCATCTGCAACAATCTACTATAGACTATTATTCTAAGTGAAGTACCTCAGGAACAGAAAACCAAACATTACATGTTCTCTCTCGTAAGTGGGAACTAAGCTATGAGGATGCAACGGCAGAAGAATGATACAATGGATTCTGGGAACTCAGGGGAAAGGCTGAGAGGGGAAAGGAATAAAAGACTACACACTGGGTGCAATGTTCACTGCTTGGGTGATGGGTGCACCAAAATCTCAGAAATTACCATTAAAGAACTTATTCAGGTAACCAAATACCACCTGTTCCTCAAAAACCTATTGAAATAAAAAATAAATTTTAAAAGAACATTATCTTTATAATGCCAATGTGGTCCTCATGACTATTCCCACATCTCTCTAAGATATTACTAACAATTTACATAGTAATTACGTTGTGTGGGGAAACTAAATAAATGACTATCAAACCAAACAAAAACATGAAATCTAAAGAAAGGTAGAGAGGAAAATATGAATCATAATACACTCTCTCTGCCTCTCTATACCCTGTACATATATTTCATTGAGTTATACTGCACTCATCTTTACTGTTAGTGCCCTCTTCACATCTACTCCCTGCTTCAGTGAAACCATAGATTGATAAAAATCAGAAGAAAAAACTAACATTATTTTGGGCAACCCTCTAATTTAACAGACAGCGTCTGAAGTACAAGGACATAACGCAATTAAAACCTCAAAATGGACAAGTGAGTAGTCTCAGAAGAGGGCTTAGAACCAGTTTTCTTTCTTCTATAGCACAGAATCTACTTTTGTTATCTCTAACTTGCTGAAACAGAAATAGATAGCTGAGGTAACGTCATGATTAATTCTAAAGTGATCAACATCAAGAAAAGGTCCCTCTTAAATTAGCAAAGAAACAATAATAGGATTGGCATAAATGAAAGCGGAAGGCAACTTTAAAGGTAGGGTATAAGAAGGCAGGAGGAAAGCATCTTCCTGAATGAAGGTATTTGACAGTCATTGTCCCAGACCAATAAATAATTCACAAATTAAAGTGTATCCCAAGAGTCAAAAATTCTCTAAACAGTCAATCTTTAACTTGGTACTTACTATGTACTTGTCTTAGAATAAGTGTTTATAGATGTATTTGGAAGGAAAAATGATTAACTAGCAATAGATTTTCGAAATTCTCATGTTTATAATTGAATGAATAGCATGTAGACACACGTTTATACCACCTTAAGGAATATTTATTTTGCATATTACCATCAAGTTCAATTTCATGGAGTTTCTCTCTCTCCTCCTCTTTCTCCTTTCTCTCTCTCTCTCTCTCTCTCTCTCTCTCTCTGTGTGTGTGTGTGTGTGTGTGTGTGTGTGTGTGTGTCTGTCTGTCTGTCTGTCTGTCTCTCTTTCAGACAGGGTCTTGTTCTGTTCCCCAGGCTGGAGTGCAGTAGCACAATCACAGGTCACTGTAGCCTTGAAATCCTGGGCTCAAGTGATCCTCCTGCCACTGCCTCCAGAGTATCGGGGACTACTGGTGAGTGCCAACACACTTGGTTTTTCAGTTTTTATTGTGAAAAGCTCCTGCCATGTTACCTAGACTGGTCTTGAACTCCTGGACTCAAGCAATCCTCCCACACTGGTCGCGTCAGGTGCTGGAATTATGGGCATGAGCCACCACGCCCAGGCTTTTTTGAATCTTCTCTGTAATTTAAATGTTAGCAAGGATATATGTTGACTAATGGCGACAGGTTCTGAAATCACAGAGTTTTACAGTCTAGTTATCTCAGTGGAGAGACATCAGCCCGAGTGCACTTTATTATAAAGTTGCTGAGGGCAACACGGCCATATTGAAAGAAGAAATGAAGATACACAATGGTTATATTTCAAAAGAAGCTGGCATTATAAAATGATTAGATAACCAAGTACGAAAATTTGCTGCAGCAATAAAAGCACTATGCATTTTCCATACCAAGATGTATCAGAGTACCAGTGAAAAAAATATTTTCCCATACTCGTTCTCAGAAAATATATTTGAGGGCCAGGAGCAGTGGCTCAAGCCTGTAATCCCAGCACTTTGGGAGGCCAAGGCGGGTGGATCACAAGGTCAAGAGATCGAGACCAACCTGGTCAACATGGTGAAACCCCGTGCCTACTAAAAATACAAAAAAATTAGCTGGGCATGGTGGCGCGTGCCTGTAATCCCAGCTACTCAGGAGGCTGAGGCAGGAGAATTGCCTGAACCCAGGAGGCAGAGGTTGCGGTGAGCCGAGATCGTGCCATTGCACTCCAGCCTGGGTAACAAGAGCGAAATTCCATCTCAAAAAAAAAAAAGAGAGAAAATATATCTGAGACTTCCAGAAAAAAGACTTTTTAAAGTAATGTCATTTTTATTGTACTTTCATAAAATACGCAAACAAAGTACACAGTATGGATATCAAAAAAGGACTTTAAAATCATTAAAAGCCTCCTAGCAAAACAGATGTAGTAACCTTCTCAACACCAAACTTCCTAGAAACCAGCTGTAGTCTTAAATGAACAGCCCACTAAACTGAAAGAAAAGGAATTGGTGAATAAAAACATCAATGAAACTTCTCTGCTGGGCCAAGCACAGTGCCTCATGCCTTTAATTCCAGTGCTTTCAGAGGCTGAGGCTGGAGGATCACTTGAGGTCAAGAGTTCAAGACCAGCCTGGGCAACATAATAAGACTTCATCTCTAAAAACAAACCAACAAAAAATTTATCTGCTGGATGTGAACCTCATATAGGCTTTTTGAAACCTAGATATTTATATTCCAAAGTAGTGGTGTACGCACTCCAAAATGAGTAAAAATAAGTTCAGAAAGCAAGCCAGGAAAGGGGCTGGCACTGATATGGAAGGATGAGTGGAAGAGAAGTGTAGGGAATACCAATTCTTATCTGGTGGGGGATCAAGCCCCAAATTAAAATGCCATCTTTTTAAGAATTTTTCTGCCTTTTGTGGTCTACCTAATGATGTTTCCATCACAAATTGAATATAGACAGACCCTTTTCTTTATTATGTTTCCTTTAATATTTTTAAATTGTAGGTCTAACCATAGATATTTATCTTATTACTTGTTAAAAAAAAAAAAAAAAACCTGAGGTCAGGTGCGGTGGCTCACGTCTGTCATCCCAGCACTTTGGGAGGCTGAGGCAGAAGGATTGCCTGAGCTCAGGAGATGGCAATCAGTCTAAGCAACAGAGGAACCCATCTCTATTAAACAACTAAACCCATGGCTACTAAAATACAAAACATTAGCCGGGGGTGGCAAGGTGCGCATGCACTCAGGAGGCTGAGACAGGAGACATGCTTGAACCCGGGAGGCAGAAGTTGCAGTAACCTGAGATCACGCCATTGCACTCTGGGCAAAAAAGTGAGACTATCTCAAGTACACACACACACACACACACACACGCACGCACGCATTATATATTTATATATTATGTATTTATGTGTGTGTGTGTGTGTGTTTGTGTGTGTGTGCGTGTATACATAGAACGGTCATATATTAGAAAATATTCTTATTTCTCCTCCTAATTGTCACTGGGGTAAAAACTATTCACTGCATAAATCTTCATCATTGGCTGGGCATGGTGGCTCACACCTGTAATCAGAACACTTCGGGAGGCCAAGGCCAGTAGATCACCTGAGGTCGGGAGTTTGAGACGAGCCTGACCAACAATAAGAAACCCCATCTCTTGTCTTTTTTCTTTTTTTTTTTTTTGATTTTTCTAACTTGAATTCAAATATACTCTAAGAAACCCATCTCTTCTCAATATACAAACTAGCTGGGTGTGGTGGTACATGCCAGTAATCCCAACTACTTGGTAGGCTGAGGCAGGAGAATCGCTCGAACCCAGGAGGCAGAGGTGGCAGTGAGCTGAGATCGTGCCATTGCACTCCAGCCTGGGCAACAAGAGCGAAACTCCATCTCAAAAAAAAAAAAAAAAAGTCATCATTTTCGAACTTGTCACTTTAGATTGGTCCATACACTCCATCACAAAAATGCAGTGCATATTTCAACATATATGTGAAAATATGTATTTATAAATTATATACATTTACTATACTAATTATGAACTAAATACATTTTCAAACACAAAATTAGAAATTTTGAAAATAAGGTAAACAACAAAAATACGAGTTCTGTAATCCTTTTCCTAGGCCAGATAAACCATTAGGGGCCCATTGCCCTAGATATTTTGTAGTTTGGATTTTTGCTTTTTGTTCTTTGTTTTGAAAAGGAGTCTCACTCTGTTGCCCAGGCTGGAGTGCAGTGATGCCATTTTGGCTCCCTGCAAACCCCACCTCGAGGATTCAAGCCATTCTTGATTCTCATGTCTCAGCCTCTCGAGCAGCTGGGATTACAGGCAAGTACCACCATGCTCAGCAATTTTTGTATTTTTAATAGAGATGGGGTTTCACTATGTTGGCCAGGATGGTCTCAAACTCCTGGCCTCAAGCAATCTGTCCACCTTGGCCTCCCAAAGTGCTGGGATTACAGACATGAGCGCCATGTGCAGCTGTAGTTTGGACTCTGTTAACCCTGTATTTTAAGTGACCATACACAAAAATGAGGTACTTTACTAATATGTCCACCAATCTCTATGTGACAGCTGATATCAACAAGATATATCATAACAAATAGAGAAGACACTGTTGTTTGGGATTCTCACACAATGCCCTGATTTTATCATTGTAAACCATCTACATTAACCTAGAATAATATTACACATGAACAGTGTTTTTTGTTTTAAAAATTGATTCCTTCATTCTTTTATTCCATGAGTATTTCTGAACACTAGACAAGGTGATAAGGACAAGAGACTTAGAATAAACGTACAAGACAGCAAGGTCCAGCCGGGCACAGTGGCTCACACCTGTCATCCCAGCACTTTGGGAGGCCAAGGCAGGTGGATCATCTGAGATCAGGAGTTCGAGACCAGCCTGGCCAACATGGTGAAACCCCATCTTTACTAAAAATACAAAAAAATTAGCGGAGCATGGTGGTGGGTGCCTATAGCCCAGCTACTTGGGAGGCTGAGGCAGGGGAATCACTTGAACCCAGAGGCAGAGGTTGCAGTGAGCCAAGATGGTGCCACTGCTCTCCATCTTGGGTGACAGGGTGAGGCTCTGTCTGGAAAAAAAAAAAAAAAAAAAAAAAAAAAGGAAGATACCTGATACTGATACATTCCAGTGCTAGGAGACAGAAAAATACGAGTAATTTTTTCTCTTTTTTCGGTCCTTCTCTTGATTGTAATTTATTTCTACTTTTTGAGCTTTTTTCCTTTTTTTTTTTTTTTTTTTTGGTAATTTTTTTTAAAGGTATCTGCTAGGTGCTCTAAAGAAAATTCAGCAAGTTAACCAGGGTGGAGATGTGAGTGGCTGTGGGAAAGGAAAGGGGAGACTTTCAAATATGGTGACAGGAAAAGACCCTGGGGAATGGGGCATGGGAGCCTGAACCTGAATGACAAGACGAAATGGAGAAAAGCCTCCCAAGCGAAGGGACAGCGTGCCCAGGGCAGACGCTAGGACGCAGGAATTAGCTTGACCGTGGCTGCAGTCCAGAGATTCCCAGCAGAGAATTACACCAGGCAGGCTGGGAAAATCAAGCGCACCCAGGTTGAACAGGGCCCGTACGCAACATCGGAGAGACTGGACTGCATCTGAAATGCAACGGAAGACACTGGAGGGCTTTATGCTATGGAGTTACATGGTCTGATTTATATTTAGATGACTTCTCCAGTGGCTGGGTGCCAATGGTCTAAAAAATGCAACCTTCCCTGACTGCTCACCCCGCCCCCAAGTCTCTGTAGAGACTTTCAATCCATTTATTTGGACATAGCCATTAAGCTCTATTGTGAAGTCTTTTGACCCTTTCTAAAAGCCTCACCAGTTTCACTTTTCAGTGATCCCATGGCAGTCTCCTCTTCCCAATTCTCTTTAAAACAATCAGAAATAGTATGTCGCTTTTTAATGTTTTCAGCTGCTGTTCTCCGTTCCTACACAGCAATGCGCCCTAAAAAATCAAATGACTTCTTTTCTCCCATTTCTCTCCTGTAGAGCGGTTTAACACACTTCAGAATTTTTACTTAAAAAGTAAAGTACCTGATGTTAGTTCTCATTTGCGTTCCTTAAAAAATACAAATGGAAAAAGTCTGCTTTCATGTACAAAGAAATGGTCGGCATTTTGGATCTCTATGGCCACACTTTTCAATCCGTGATTCCAGAAATGATTTCTACGCTCACTTTGAAAAAAAAAAATAAGTTTCTGAAGTTATGTAGATCAAAGTCGTCTTTGTTTGACCCTTTTAAATTCTGTAATGTTAGTAGCGATACTAATACCCAATAGTACACTGGAATTCAGGTTATTAGAAAACAGGGCCTTTCCAATAATTCAAAAATTCTTTCTTTCAGGATTTAGAAGCCAAGGCCTGCTGTGAGTCAATTGCTGGCTATCTTTCCAAATTAGCTTTTCAGTCTTAGTTATCTTTTACATTTCATCCCTTAGTCTTCACTCCACGATTTCCTCCATTATCGAAACAAGGCTTTTAACACCCCAACATGAAGTCATTTAATTCCTTAGTTTTTCTTATTAATTAACTAAATAGATTTGAGACTACCAGTACTTAACCTTCTGTCTTAAAAATGCATTGAAAAACAGGACAGTTTGTTATATGGAGGGTGTAGAACGTGACACACACAATAACGCCACCTTATTCTGCTTTTCAAGGAAGACTCTGACTTTCTCGATTCACCTTTCCATGTGCCTTGGCCAAAAGAATGGGATAAATGCAACGTTGTGTGCATTCTGGCCCTGAGCCTCAGGAAAGCCAAGAAACCTCAGAAAGAAGCTCTGCATGGTCCCTTCCACTTACTGACCTGGGGTCCCCTGCCACCATCACAGACTGTGAACCACAGAAACTCTTTCTTGAATAGGAGCTGGGTAAAATGAGGCTGAGACCTACTGGGCTGCATTCCCAGACTGCTAGGGAATTCTAATTCACAGGATGAGTTAGGAGGTCGACACAAGATGCAGGTCCTAAAGACCTGGCTGATAAAACGGTTGGCAGTAAAGAAGCCAGATAAAACCCACCAAAACCAAATGGCCATGACACTGACCTCAGGTCATCCTCACGACTACACCTCCAACAGTGCCGAGTAAGTGGGCTGCTCTGTTTTGTTTTGTTGTTGTTTTTTGAGACGAAGTCTTGCTCTTGTTGCCCAGGCTGGAGCACAATGGCGCAATCTTGGCTCACTGCAACCTCTGCCTCCCAGATTCAAGCAATTCTCCTGCCTCAGCCTCCCAAGGAGCTGGGATTACAGGCATGTGCCACTATGCCCAGCTAATTTTGTACTTGTAGTAGCGATGGGGTTTCTTAATGTTGGTTAGGTTGGTCTCAAACTCTCCACCTCAGGTGATCCGCCCACCTCAGCCTCCCAAAGTGCTGGGATTACAGCACACCTGGCCTTCTTTACTTTCTTAATAAACTTGCTTTCATTTTACTCTAAGGATTTGCCCTGAATTCTTTCTTGCACAAGACCCAAGAACCCTCTTTTGAGGTCTGGATCGAGATCTCTTTCCTGTAACACCACCACCATGCAAATGAGACCAGACTAACCCGGTGGAGGATGAAAGACCGTAGGGAGCAGAAATGAACTAGCTAGCTGAGCCCCTGTAGACCAATCATTCCCTAGAAAACCTGGCAGTTGGCTGCAGACTCAAAACTAAGCCCAATCAAGATCAGCTGAGCCAGGCCAACAACAGCAGAACCACCCTGCTGAGCCCAGCTCAAACTGTGATCCACAGAACTGCGATCATTAAACGGGTGTTGGGGTAAACTACTAAGTTTGGAGATGGTTTGGTATACAGCAAAGTTAATAATACAAAAGGTAAGTAAGTATATGTTTCTTCAGTACATTTATGCCACTTTAAAAACTCAGGTAGGCAACTTGGCTTTTTTTTTTTTTTTGGGAGACGGAGTCTCGCTCATGTCACCTAGGCGGGAGTGCAGTGGCTCCATCTCAGCTTGCTGTGCAACCTCCGCCTACTGGGTTCAAGCAATTCTTCTACCTCAGTCTCCCGAGTACCTTGGTGCACAGGTGTGCACCACCATGCCAAGCTAATCTTTGAATTTCTTAAATTATACTTTAAGTTCTGAGGTAAATGTGCAGAAGGTACAGGTTTGTCACATGGGTATACACGTGCCATGGTGGTGGTTTGCTCATCCATCGCCCTGTCATCTACATTAGGTATTTCTCCTAATGCTATCCCTCCCCAATCTCCTTAGCCCCTGCTACTCCTCCCTAGCCCTTCACAACCCAGGCCCCAGTATGTGATGTTCCCCTCTCTGTGTCCATATGTTCTCATTGTTCAACACCCACTTATAAGTAAGAACATGCAGTGTCTGGTTTTCTGTTGTTGTGTCAGTTTGCTGAGAATGATGGTTTCCAGTTTCACCTATGTCCCTGCAAAGGACATGAACTCATCTTTTTTTTCATGGCTGCCTAGTATTCCACGGTGTATATGTGTCATATTTTCTTTAAACAGTCTATCATTGATGGGAATTTGGGTTGGTTCCAAGACTTTGCTATTGCGAACAGTGCCACAATGAACATACATGTGCGTGTGTCTTTACATTAGAATGATTTATAATCCTTTGGGTACATACCTAGTAATGGGACTGCTGGGTCAAATGGTATTTCTATTTCTAGATCCTTGAGGAATCGCCACACTGTCTTCCATAATGGTTAAATTAATTTACACTCCCACCAATAGTGTAAAAACATTCCTATTTCTCCACATCCACCCCAGCATCTGTTGTCTCCTGATTTTTTAATGATCGCCATTCCAACTGGCATGAGGTGGTATCTCAAAGTGGTTTTTTTTTTTTTTTTTTTTGAGACGGAGTTTCGCTCTTGTTACCCAGGCTGGAGTGCAATGACGCGATCTCGGCTCACTGCAACCTCCGCCTCCTGGGTTCAGGCAATTCTCCTGCCTCAGCCTCCTGAGTAGCTGGGATTACAGACACGCGCCACCATGCCCGGCTAATTTTTTGTATTTTTAGTAGAGACGGGGTTTCACCATGTTGACCAGGATGGTCTCGATCTCTCGACCTTGTGATCCACCCGCCTCGGCCTCCCAAAGTGCTGGGATTACAGGCGTGAGCCACCGTGCCCGGCCTCAAAGTGGTTTTGATTTGCATTTTTTCTAATGACTAGTGATGACGAGCTTTTTTACATGTTTGTTGGCTAATTTTTATATTTTCAGTAGAGACACAATTTTGCCATATTGGCCAGGCTAGTGTCGATCTCCGGACCCTGTGATCCACCCACCTCGGCCTCCCAATGTGCTGGGATTACAGGCATGAGCCACTGTACCTGGCCACAAATTGGCTTCTTACGGTAACATCTAAATTAATTTGGTTCTCTTCTGGCAGCAACCAACTAGTAAAATCACTAGCTTTCGGATCTTTAAAGTAGGGTACATTCTTCTGTGATTTAGGAATATCAGTAAATTGAAACTTATTTGTGCCTCTTGGCTCCTTTTTTCAATTATAAATATTTTCTGCCATATAGCTCAGGGACAGCCAAATTCTCTTAAAATGTCCTTAACCACTGCCTAAAACCACAAAGAAGCATGATGTTCCTTTCTGATGATGTAAGTGAAGTTATGTATGTATCTGAGATTTCAAATGATTTCACCAAGTACACTGACAGGTAGTAGTTAGTATAATTTTAGATGCTGTTTTCCTTAAGCAGGTTCTGCCAGGGGAAAAATTCCACAATGAAGTAGAGCTGATAGTTTAGAAGCACAAAAGTTTTATGCAAGCTTTTTTAAGGAATGCTATTTTAAATAGACAGTTTGTGCTCCTCTGGCCAGTTTCTGACAGCATGCTGTATTTGCCTCTTCTTAAACAGGAGCTAGTCAACTTGACTAGTTACTAGAATGTGTAAAAAAGTGAGGAGACATAATAACTACTGAAATTACTAAATGAACTAAGCAAGGCTGCTGGAGACAAGATCAATATAAGAAACCAACTGTATTCAGAATTATTAGGTATTTCTTAAATGTGCATCAAAAATATAAAACAGTAAAGAAACAAATATTACAAAAGTTCACAAGATTTCTGTGCAGAAAATTAGATGGCATTATTAATAAATTAAAGAAGGCTTAAACAAATGGATGATTATAATATGTTCATGGCTTAAAAGACTCATTATTGTAGGACAGGCATGGTGGTTCACGTCTATAATCCTGGAACTTTAGGATGCCAAAGTGGGCAGATCATTTGGGGTCAGGAGTTCAAGACCAGCCCACCCAACACAGAAAAACCCTGTCTCTACTAAAAATATAAAAATTGTCCAGACATGGCGGTGTCAGCCTATAATCCCAGCTAGTCAGGAGGCTGGGGCAGGAGAATCACTCGAACCCCAGAGGCGGAGGTTGCAGTGAGCTGAGATCATGCCACTATACCCAGGCCTGGCTGACAGAGCAAGACTCTATCTCCAAAAAAAAAAAAAATTCATTATTCTAAAGATGTCAATTTTTCCCAAGTTGATCTATGAATCTGCCGTAATCCCAATATAAATTTCAGCATGCTATTCTTGTGAAATAGAAAAACTAATTTTATAATTATGATAAAATGCAAACATTCCAGAATAGCCAAGACAATCTTATAGAAAAATAAATGTTAAAGAATTTATGCCACTAGTTACCAAGACTTATTATAAAGCCACAGAAATTAAGATAGTGAAGTGTTAGCTCAAGGACAAACAAACCAGTGGAACAGAAAAAGAAGCCTAGAAACAGATCCACCCGCATGTACTCAGGAAGTTGATTTATACACAACTGTGTCCCTGCAACGCAATGGAAAAAGAATAATCATTTCAATCAGTGGTTCTGGGTTGAATGGGTTTCCGTACGAATAAAAACATATACTGACCCTCTACCCAATACCATATACATAATAACATATTAGAGACCTAGATGTGAAAGATAAACACTAAATTTTATAGACAATAGCACAAAAGATTATTTTTGTAGCCTCTCTCAAAGCTTGTTTGAAAATAATGACAATAAAGGTAAATTTGAATTAAAATTTAAAATGTCTGTTCATCCAAAGGTATTATTAAGAAAGGGCAATCTAGAGTAGAAGAAGATATCTGCAAGAAATATGTCCACAAAAGCCCTGAAATTATCCATTTCTATTGTATTGTCCATCCTTTTGGGGAAATGGGGTGGAGATAAAAGCCTTAAACAGGCCAATTCACAAAAGAGACAACCCACATGGCCACCGAACATATGAAAGGGGACTGAACAATGTTAGCCACTAAAGAAATGCAAATTAATATCAAAATGAGAAACTACTCCACACTCACCAGAATAATTAAAATCAGAAACTCCACACCAATGCATGTCAGGAAGGTGCAGAGCGAATTATAACTCATGTACTGCTGGTTACAGTGCCAATTGGTAAAAGCTCCTTTGAAAAACTGTTTTGCTAAATGTACACCTACCATATCATCCAGCAGTTTCATTAGGTTATACTCAACAATAGCTCAGATATTATTATTATTTTTTTTTTAAAGGGCCAGATGCGGCGGTTCACACTTGTAATCCCAGCAGTTTCGGAGATCAGGAGTTCAAGATCAGACTGGCCAAGATGGTGAAACCCTGTCTTTACTAAAAATACAAAATTAGCCAGGTGTAGTGCCGCATGCCTGTAATCTCAACTATTCAGGAGTCTGAGGCAGGATAATCACTTGAACCTGGGAGGCAGAGATTGCAGTGAGCTGAGGCCGTGCCACTGCACTGCAGCCCAGGCAACAAGAGTAAAACTCTGTCTTAAAAAAAAAAAAAAAGAAAAAAGAAAAAAGAAAAGCACAAATTAGAAATAACTTACAGATTTATCAAAGCTAGAGTGAATAAATAAATTGTGGCACATTCTTAACATCAAATACTTGTTTACAGCAATCAAAATTTAAAACTTCTGCTGAGAAAGTATGATATAGCTTTTCTAGAAACTGCTTATCAATGCATAGTTTGTCTCCGTTACCCTCTCATGATTTTGAAACTAAATAAAGAAAGAAACTAAAATGTCCCTGGGGCCAAGCATCGCAAACAAAGAAACAGAGACCGTCAAAGAACCAGACTCGAGACCAACTTCAGTACTGACTTTCTTATTTGCCTTGACCAAATCACTCCCCTTCTCTGCCTCTAGTTTCCCCAGTAGTTCTGTTTTGTAACATTTCTTACCCTCAACATATTAACATTCTATAACTTACTAGCTAGGTTTATTGTCATTGTCACCATCCCCCATGGACTTTGCATCACAAAGGCAAATATTTTTAATATTGTTCAACATGCATGATTTGTGTGAATGTATATATATGTAATATGTATGGAATAATTTTTTTTGCAAGACATGTAAAAAATACAGCAAACCCATCTGCAATTTCTTCTAACTCACAGGCCAGTGGTGGTATGCATGTTAAAGCTCTATCAGTTGGCTACCCTGTTTACTCTTTGTAGAAAACAATATTGGGCTATTTGAGAGTAGGTTTTATAAATCCCTGGAGTTCTTACTTTGTTAAGGAATTACAGCTTAATCACCAAGCCTACTCCATGTTTAGGAATTTCCGAGGTACTTATATAGACAAGTAAAAGGGGGTAATAAAAACTCTCAAAATACTAACCTAATTTCAGAATCATATGTTTTCTTTAAGTATTAATAGGGAAAGTAATTTAATTTTGTTAAGTAGTTAGAATTGCTGAACGATAAAGCCAAAAAGTTTATAGCCAAAGGCCGGCGCTGTGGTTCCCGCATGTAATCCCAGAACTTTGGGAGGCCGAGGCAGGCGGATCACTAGAGTTTAGGAGTTGGAGACTCGCCTGGCCAACATGGTGAAACCCTGTCTCTACTAAAAATACAAAAAATTAGCTGGGTATGGTGGTGGACGCCTGTAATCCCAGCTACTAGAGAGGCCGAAGCAGAAGAACAGCTTAAACCTGGGAGGCAAAGGTTGCAGAAGGCCAAGGTGATGCCAGTGCACTCCAGCATGGGCGACAGAGATTCCATCCATCTCAAAATAATAACAGTGATACTCTATAAACAAATATTGGTTGAATGTCAACTCTCTGTTTCTCGCATCCTGCTAATACATGTCAGACACAAAAAAATGATCAAACAAGGGCAAGGCCTCTAATAAATTTGCTTATCTGAAAATATAGAGAATGTGAAAAAAGTAGTAAAGCCTGAAGTGTTCAGTCCCAAATACATGGTTTCAATGAGAATATGTAGAATTTTGACTTGAGAGGAGTAAAACGCATATCAATAATCAGCACAAGGTTGAGATGTTGATATGTTCAAAACATCAGAAATCAATACATTGGCTATTTTACAAATACCATCTAGTTTGGGTATAGAAAGGAATTAAGACATATGTAAAGCCAGTTTGTGGGAGACCCTCAACACAGGCTGAGTATCCCAGGGAACAATCAATCTCAAACTATCAACAGGAAAGAAGTGGTAGAGTTGGAGTTAGAATGCCCAAAATTCTGCATGTATGTAAGCACTGAATGTCTTTTTTCTCTGTCGCCAGGGTGGAGTGCAGTGGCACAAACTCTGCTCACTGTAATCTCCGCCTCCTGGGTTGAAACGATTCTCCTGACTCAACCTCCCAAGTAGCTGGGACTACAGGCACGCACCACCACACCCAGCTAATTTTTGTATTTATTCGTAGAGACGCAGTTCCACCACATTAGCCAGGACGGTCTCAATCTCTTAACCTCGTGATCTGCCTGCCTCAACCTCCCAAAGTGCTGGGATTGCAGGCATGAGCCACTGTGCCTGGTGAGCATTGAATGTCTTAAGGTAGAAACATTAGAACTACACTGTTAGCAATTTGGGTATTAGTGAACTAGATAATAACAACTCATACTGCATTCCAAAAAACTTATTCAAATTAGACCACTGCCATCAAAACATAACCCCAATTTTGACCTGTATGGCATGAGACATCTCTGATTTCTTTGAGACCTGTATCTATATAAAACACATGATATTCATTTTATAATTTGAAATCTACATCTCACAGAAGCAGACTGGTGGTTGGGCTGAATGGGTGTTGCATTCTGCACTTTCTCATTATCTCATTTCAAGAAGGCTCTGGAGACAATTCCTGACATCTCCATGCTTCAACTTCCATCTGTGTGAAATGAAATAATGGCTGCCTCCAGCCTACCTCATCAAAATCAGTGGGCCACAAAAGCACATTAAAATCACAGATGCAGGAAACAAGCCTCTGTCCATTATCATTAACAACCAAACAAAATGTGGTCAGCCTTTCTCAGCTGTGGTTCCACAAGATAATCATGTCCTACAGAATATAATTTGAGCGACTCCTCAACTCTCCTGAAATGGTACAAACCTAGTGCCTCTCTAGACACATAGGACAGAAGTTAATTCATCACATACAACAGATGCCTTAAGGCATTGGGGCTGAACTTTGTGAGTTCAGGATTCAAAAAGCTGATACGATATGTTACATACCAATTAGAGTTTGCTATTTGATGTCATTTTGTTTAAAAAAAAAGAAAGAAAGAAAAAAGAAAAGCTATGAGTTTACGTTTCACCACGTTTCAAAATAAAAAATAAAACAGCCTAAAGAAATGCTGGAATGAACGGCTCATAAATTTTGGGTTGTCACACAGAAGTAACAAAGCAGCAGGGAAAGACTGAACACTGTCATACTTTATAGTTTAGAAGATTTTTAAAAAGAATTTCTGATTTATCAATATTTAAGGAGCTCATTTAAAATTATATGCAGTATGTTACCAGAAGACAAACATTTTCTGTTGGAGAGCAGGGAAGAATGAGATCCTAGAAAATGATCTTTCTTTTCTATAAAATAGATAAAGAATAGAAAAGATAAAATAGATGGAACCCCAAGCAGGATCCATCTTCACTTACAGATGAGAAAACAGGATCAAAGGAGTAACCAGTGTCTGCCTCAAAAGTTCAGTGCTCGCAAGTTTCAAACATGGTGTTTCTCTGACTTCAAATCTTACGGAACTTCCCAAACTATGGTTGAGAAAAAAGCCAAGTAGACCACGATGGCTCTTGGGAGTTGACTTGTCCCCTAAAAGTTCTTATGTAGAAGTTCTAATCCCCAGTATCTCAGAATGGTCTTCATAGAGATAATCAGGTTAAAATGAGTCATTAAGGTAGACCCTAATCCAATCAGTATGACTTGTGTCCTTATCAAAAGGAGAAATTTAGACAAAGATATGTATAGAGGTGAGACAGTATGAAGGCACAGAGAGAAGATGAGACCATCTACAAGTCTAGGAGAGAGAAGTGGAAGAGATTTTTCTCTCACAGTCCCTAGAAGGAAGCTGGTAACCCTTGGACAACCTCCAGGCTGTGAGAAAACACACTACTCTTGTTTAACGACCCAGTATGTGGTACTAGGAGCTTGCTAGCAGCTCTAACAAACTCACACAATGGCAAAAGCTGACTAAAACAAAACTGAAATAAAAAATGTGTCACTCAAAATTCACTAACTAGATTAAGTGCTAAATAACTTTTTCTATAAGGTTATAACATTTATAGTTCTGAGGTTATGAAAGCTGAAAACTGCACTAAGACTTTTACAACACTTTGTATGATACATTAAAATTACATTACTCTTTCAGTGAAAAAAATACAACGAATTCACACTATCTATCGTAAGGTTAAATATTTTGAAGGAAAGCTTAATCCACAGGTTTTACGGTGATCTTCTGATTCTTCAAAAATTATAAGCCATATGTATAACTACATATATGCAATATAATCTAGCTCATCCCACAAACATAATTCTAGATAATACACCAAAAACCATATTAGTAACTATTTCTGATTTTAATAGTTAACAAAATTGAATAATCTCATTTTCTAAGAAACAGTGCCTTTTTTACAAGAAGATACCATCGTCAAATCGCATCATATTCTGAGTCCTGATCATAGTCTCTTTTAATTAGCAAGAGCACCATATAGGTCTGTTGTTACTTTTGAAGGCGAAAATGGTGAAGATGACACTAACATTATAATAAATAAGATCTACTTCCTTTTTTGTTATTTGAGATGTTTTACCTTGGATGGTTAATGGCAGAGCCACACAGGAAAATGCCCATTAAATGATTGCTAACACTACCCTCATCGTTAAATAAATCTGTTAAATAAATATTAAATAGATCTGTTAAAATATTTCATGTTAAAGCCAGCAAAAAATTTTAAAAGATCTGGATATAAGAGATATGCAATGAATTGTACATATTCTTTACATTTCTATCTGGATGCTTTTAAGATTAGACAAATATAAGCAGGCATGATATAAATACAGACACATATATGGTCGTAGGTATGAGTCTCTTTTTAAGTTAATTTTGCCGATGAGGTGATAGCCCTTGCAATCTGTATAATCAGGTCATTTTTAAGCCAACAAAGAAGGTGTTCTTCAGTTTTTTGTTGTTGTTGTTGTTGTTGTTGTTGTTTTAAGACAGAGGCTCTCACTGTCACCCAGCCTAGCTCACTGCAGCCTCAATCTCCTGAAGTCAAGTGATCCTCCTGCCTCAGCCTCCCAAGTAGCCAAGATGAGACATGCACCACCATACTTCATTTTTCTATTTTTTCTAGAGATAAGATTTAACTTTTTTTTCAAAGAAATGGGATTTTACTAAGCTGATTCAGCTGATCATTAACTCCTGGCCTCAAGTGATCCTCCTGCCTTGGCTTCCCAAAGTGCTGGGATTATAGGTGTGAGCCACCATGCCTGCCCTAATTTTTTTTAATTGCACTTTTGATCTCTATTACATCTCTGCTGGAAGCAAGTAATATTTAAAAGCTTCTGTTCTCTGCCCTTTCTCATTTTCATCTCTCTCATCTTTTTCAAGGTACTGTCTGGTCTTCTGAATCTTGTGAGACCTGACAATACATTGACTTTACATAATAATTTTTTACACTGTAAGTCTTACTCTGTTCTAGCTCCCAGTATTTTAATCTGTTGTTGTTGTCATTTTTTGTTCCTTTTTTATTCCTCATCAACCTTCTTTTTCTATTCATTTCACTATCTTTTCTTTTCACTCCATCCTGCCGATCATGACTTTCTACTCTTTCATAAAGACTATACTTCTTGCCGTCTGGTGAGGAAGTAAAACATTCACTCGAAATTCTCTCCTGGTCCTATAATAAATCCTATCGAGAAAAGTGGTTCTTCTCTTCCTCTGAGGTCTCCAGGCAAGCTTTCTTTCCCTTGTGCTGAAACATTATTTTATAGACTCATGTTTGTTTCTATCCTTCGATTTACTATTCTCTAACTCTCACAGGACCTATCCAGGCACTGCTTGTTGAAAGATTTCATGGTAAAGTTTGTCTGTCCCTTCTCCCCACTAATCAGGAAGAGATGAGAATAATCTCCTCTTCAGATTTGGGGCTCAGTGGTGCCTGTAGCTGGAATCTAAGGTCTCTCTGCTGTTCCGAGATAAGCCTAATGTCTGGTTGTCTTAACGAAAAAAAAGAAAAAAAAAAAAAAAGGAAGCAGGCCAGGTATGGTGGCTCAGGCCTGTAATCCCAGAATTCTGGGAGGCCAAGGTGGGCGGATCACGAAATCAGGAGAGACCAGCCTGGCCAACATAGTGAAACCCCATCTCTACCAAAAACACAAAAATTAGGCAAGTGTGGTGGTATGAACCTCCAGCCCCAGCTACTTGGGAGGCTGAGGCAGGAGAATCACTTAAACCTGGGAGATGGAGATTACAAAGAATACAGTATCCAAGATATATCACTATGATACAAACATTGGAAGGGTGCAAAATACCGACAGTTTCAAAAAGTGGTGCAGTAGAAAGTTCATCGATGACTTTTTGGATGGCATATACTCAGGATCTCTCTGTCAAAGGACATTCAATCAGGTTGAGACCAAGTTGCTTCCTTTCTTTATGCACAACTGCTCTTCGTCTTTAGAAAAAATATGAATGTGTGTGTCTCCTCCTTCCTATTCCACCGGCACTGTATAGACAGAAACTGTTCTGATTTTAATGACAGCTGTCTTTCAGTTCAGCTTCCAATGTTAATCAATTTCTGTCTTTCTGGGTTCACACAAGATATTTTCATGGTAGAAAGGGAGAGGACATGTCAACAGTTGCCAGCCTAACACCTTTTTTTTTTCTTAGTCTTGCTCTGTCACCCAAGATAGAGTTCAGTGGCGCGATCTTGGCTCTCTGTACCCTATTCCTCCCGGGTTCAGGCAGTTCTCCTGCCTCAATCTACCACGGAGCTGGGATTATAGCTGCATGCCACCGTGCCCGGTTAACTTTTGTATTTTTAGTAGAGACGGAGTTTCATCATGTTGGCCAGGCTGGTCTCAAACTGCTGACATTCTGATCTCCCCACCTTGGCCTCCAAAAGTGCTGGGATTACAGGTGTGAGTCACCACGCCCAGCCATCCCAATACCTTTTTAAAGGAACAAGCTTAGTGAGAATTTTAAACACACACAGATACATACACACTATACACACACACACACACACACACACACACACACACACACAAAACCCAAGGTTGCAACACACACAAATATTACTTAAATCATTAGCTTTTTTCCTTATTATAGTATCTAAATAACAAAATAAGTGAGATCAATATTCATGTTTTGAATTTTGTTTATTTTTATTTACTTACTTTTGCTGCTCTTTAAACAAGTCTTTGTTATTAACTCACTATTCTAGTTAAAAATAACAGGTATGTTATTTCATTCCTGAGCTATTAATATCCCCACCTACTTATTTTCTATTTTCTCAAACTTTTTGAATGTTAGTTTTCCAAAATGTTGACATGTAGAACTCAGTGTGCATTTTCTCTCTCCCTTACTCCCTCTCTGTCTGTCTGTCTGTCTGTGTGTGTTGACGGGGAACAGGGGGTATATTTTATGGGGATGCCTAGTCTGGCTAGCAGAGATATCACTTTGATTCTTAACCAGAATGTGGATCTCCCTTTGATGTTTATGTGGGTCTGAAGAACGCAATGTCCTTTTTGGTGGTTATCCTAGGATATCTGGCTTCCCACTAGAAAAAAAGAGAAGATTTTATCTGATAAAAGTAAAGTAGAAAGTAAATTGAGGTAGGAGATTGTACTATGGTTCCTCGCTGAAATAATTTTGGTCGTAGTGAAGATGTGACTAGTTCCACTTCTATTTCTAGTACCTACTACATAATAGGCATAACATTTTTAAAATATGTTATTTCATGAATGAATCATTTAATCTTTAGTCCCTTTTTTTGCTAAAAGGTTTATAATTTGGGGAAGAAGGACATCAAGCTTTTTACATCTCGTGTGCCAGTAGATGATAGTGGGATGAAGCTACAAGTAGAAAAATCTAAAATCACACAAGCTGATCTCATTTATTTACCTAAACATAAGTGATCTAAAAGATAAGCCAAAAACTTTTTACAAATAGAGGCAAATGTGGTTGTCCTTGAACCCTAATAAGGCAAAGAATCAATTATCAAGTAATGCATGAGGAGAAAACAGTTTAACTTTTAACATGGTAGCTATAAAATGTGACTAGGACACTCTAGCAGAACAAAAAAGGTGGTTAAACAAAGAATAATTTGGTAGAGTGGTAACATGTATTATCACAAACAAAGCTGAAAGACTTCCATCTTTTTCACAATTATTAACTATAACATTTCTTTGTATGCTTCTTTTCATAAAGTGGCATACCACACAATATTGTTACTGTTTATAATGACTATGGAAGCAGAGACCAAGCAAGCTAAATTAGAATTGGAGGACTGATGCTTTGCTTTTTTGTGAGATTTTAAAACCCCAGGTTGCAACACAGAAAGTGGAGCTGCAAAATAAAATACATCAAATGCATCTCCTAAGGAGTTACAATCCTATGAACATATAGCTAATCACTAACTGTAAAGCTCATCTACACAGAGAATTTTATAGACATCTAATAATACTGTTAATAATAACCATGGTCAAGGAAGATAAATGAAAAGATGTAGGGTCTATTAAAGAAAATGGAAAAGGGATGAATCCTACGGAGAAAATCATTTTTAAGGTCACTAAATTCTGCCACTGTAGTGGAAGAAGGAAGATGAGATTACAGTTTTAGTTTTAAATATATTTGCAAAGTGGCCTACATGTGGCAACAGTCTCTTATCCCTAGCTTCTCCAGTGAGCTATAAACCAAGGTCCCTAAGGCACCATTAACACGTGAAATCACAGAAGGTCAAATAAACTCAGATGTCCAATTTAGATACATTAAAATATACCTACTAGTGAGAAAAGTGAGTAGGGAGAATAAGACTGAAGACTAAATCCAACCTTTTTAACATCCAAACTATAGCCATTTAGGGAATGTGTGTGTGTGTATATATACAAAGGTTCAGTCTTTCTAGGAAAACTTGCCCCACCAAATTAAATATATTAGTATAATTCTCAATAATTTTTCCTCTGCACTTAATAGAACTGTATCATATCTAAATTCATGGAGGCAAAAGAGATCAAATTTGAACATGAAAATGAGATTGACTTTGGGGAGTTTTGTTTTGTTTTGTTTTGTTTTTTTCCTACTCAGAGTACAAAAGAAACTCCCTTGTGGTTAGGACTTTATCAACAAAACTGCATATATCACTTCCATGTAAATACTTAAAGCATGCAGAAGTCAGCTATGTTCATAGAATACAGATTTATAAACCAAATAAGTGTAGTTATTTTCTTAATTTAATTTCAAGCATTTTCATACAATAAAATAAATAATTTGTTTTACAACCCATCTCTCCAGCGCAGAGGAGAAAAAGCAATACAAACTAACCTATCATGTCACCAGATGAATGGGCTCCTTCAATAGAAAACCTCTTTTAAAATTAATGGCCTGCTGCAGCATGATGAGTGCTCAGGAAAAGAAATATTTATGGGTTTTTTTCCTAACTTCTGACCCTTGAAATTAAAAGCACTTTCTCCACCTCCTCTGTTCCAGTTAACTCGTAGGAAAAATGTCTCTCTTTATGGCAGGGAGAAATTTTTATGATACCCAGAGATACAACTATATAGATAAGTGAGCCAATACACAGCTTCCCTAAAAGCTTGCCTCCCAGCGGTGAGGAAAGGCACGGAATGCCATGGGACATTGGACATGCATTGCCAACTCATCTCCCAGCACGAGATGGAGCCGTGTTCCTGCACGACACCGAAATGCCCAGGCCATTCGGCAAGGCACTCAGTGCGCCTCTGTAGTTAAGAACCAACCTGAGAATTGAAGTAGGCTCAGGATCCTGGCTCATATGTAAATCCAGATTCCAGCAGTGGTAGCCACTGAAGAATCAACCTTTCTGGATATTCTGCCAAAGATGGTTTCAAGCTATTGAAGATCTCAAAGAGAAAACATTCTTTCTCTCTGTTCTCACTGGTTAGCATGAGACAGGAAAGCAGACTCGAAAAGTACAGGACTCCAGTCATAAATAATGGAAGGCTGGTGGTGGTGGCTCAGGCCTGGAATCCCAGCACTTTGGGAGGTCAAGCCAGACAGATCACCTAAGGCCAGGAGTTCAAGACCAGCCTGGCCAATATAGCGAAACCCCATCTCTACTAAAAATACAGAAAATTAGCTGGGCCTGGTGGCACATGCCTATAATCCCAGCCACTAGGGAGGCTAAGACATGAGAATTGCTAACACCCAAGATCATGCCACTACACTCCAGCCTGGGCAACAGAGTGAGACTTCATCTCAAAAAAACAATTAAGGTCATAATTATGTAAAATAAATAAAGGTAATTATGATAACACATATACATTATATATAAATATATAGTATGACATAATACTATAATTCATTGCTATGAGTATCATTTTTGTTTTGAAAAATAGAAAAGAAATGGCACACCTAAGAGAAAGTGGTGTTTCAAAATAAAAAAAAATAAAAAAAAACAAAACAACGTCACAATCAACTTTTGGGATTTTGCCATTTTTGAGGGAAGATTTTTATTTTCTACAGGAGAATGATCATAAGTTACCACTCTCTTATATCAAATAAAAATGTCCCACATCAAAATGAGACCATGAGCACAAAGACAGCTAGTCATACACAATTCATAAAAAGCCACAAACATACTTTCTTTTTTAAAATTCCCTCTCATTAGCTTACTAAATATGGAAAATCCAAGACCAAACTATTCTCTTGATAATTTATTTTCAGAAAGTTAATGATTTTTAAATATCACAGTTTCAAGGGTTCATTAAAAAATATTGCAGGATAGTTTCTTAATAATGAAATGCAAATATTAAAAGTGAAGGGAGTGTTAATTACTTGTAAATGTGAAACCATTTGCAGTATTTAAAACAAATTAAGGCACTCTCACTCTAATTATTCCAGGACTGCAGTTAAGTCTCAGTCCTCTATGACTGCTGTACATATGGCATTACATTAGATATGGCACATATGTGAAACATGCTTTTTCTTCTTCCTACTCTACATATTTTACTGTGATGTGAGCCATATGTTTCATTACAAAGGGTGGTATGAAAAGGCTATTGCAAGAGAGGAAAACTCTTGATTTAGATTTCAGCAATACAGAAAGGCCTCTTCATTAAAAACGCATTATTGTTTTGCTTCAAGGCATTCACCTTATGTTCCCAGTAACACCCTGACAGTTTAGAGATTTAAAACATCTGGAATTTAGGCATTAAGATTTTAGGGATCACGGATCTGATACTAAAAATACAGACCATTATGGGATACTGTAAAGCACGGGTTATTTTGGCCAGGCGTGGTGGCTCATGCTTGTAATCCCAGCACTTTGGGAGGCCGAGGCGGGTGGTGGATCACAAGATCAGGAGTTCGAGGTCAGAAGTCTGGCCAACATGGTGAAACCCCACTCTACTAAAACACAAAAATTAGTGGGATGTGGTGGTGAGCACCTGTAATCCTAGCTACTCAGGAGGCTGAGCCAGGAAAATTGCTTGAACCCGGGGTGCAGAGGTTGCAGTGAGCCGAGCCTGCCCCACTGCACTCCAACCTGGGCAATAGAGTGAGACTTCATGTCAAAAAAAAAAAAAAAAAACAAGGAATAGGTTATTGGATGGAGATAGAGATCAGATGATTTATACATTAACATGTAATCACTTAATAATTAAACAAATCTCATGATTGAGCATGAGGATTCCTTTAATAAGTTAAAATTCTAAATTTCAATATTATCTTCCATTTATTAACTGGGCAAACTTTAAAATATTGTTGTGCTGCCTTATTAATTTCAAGTTTATTTCAGTTGTGTGGTTATGATAAAACGATTATCTAGCTTCCCTTTAGGGCCCGGAAGTAAAATAAAAATGCCCTTTGAGGTAAAAGTATGAATTTTGCAATGACCAAATGCTAAATATGTTTTAAACATACGTGCAGTAGTTTAAAGGTATGTCCACCAATTATCTGATACCCATCCCCTCAAAAGATGGAGCCTAGTTACACTCCCCTTGAGTGTGGGCTGGACATAGCTACTGCTTTCAACAAACGGATTATGCTAGAGATGATACAGGAACACTTCCACAATAAAGTTAGCTAAAAACCATGACTTCCATCTTCAGTGCAGTCTCCTGCCATCTTCATTATCTCTGGCATAAGCCAGCTTCCATGTTCTAAAGACATCTAGGCAGCCCGTGGACAGCCCCACATGGTGAGAAACCAATCCCTGTCAGTAACCATGTGAGTTTAGAAGTATCATGAGTGCTGCCAATGGCCATGTAGCAGAGCCTAGAAGCCAATATTCCCCCAGCCCAGCCTTGAGATGACGACATCTCTGGCCAACATCTTGACTACAACCTCATGACAGATCTCAAGCCAGACTACCTGGTTAAGTTACCCTCATATTCCTGACTCACAGAAGCTGTGAGATAATAAACGCTGTTTTAAGTTGTCAAATGTGGCAACAGTAGCTAACTACTACAATATGTAATCAGAACAAGCTACAGTGGGTCAAGAGTAAGTCCTATAATCCAAACCCAGAATTTTGACTTTTCAGTTGTTTGATATTAAGACAGTGTATCCACAGCTTTTGGGCCTCATTTCTTCATCTGTGCAACAAAAACTTTAACCAAAATGATTTCTAAGACTATTCTGGTCAACAAAATGTAGTACTCTAAAGTTATAAACAAGCAGTTCTAACCTTGATATAGGAAAAAATGACCATTGGAATAGCCCAGCACTGGGGGCTGCTTTTAAGGCCCTCTTGGTGAACAGTCTTTGGCAGTGTTCATACCAGGAGTTTCCTTACACTGGGTGGAAAATGCAGGCAGACAACATAACAGCAGGTCCTCAGATAACATCATTTGGTTCAGCCTATTTCATTTTACCATTGATGGGGGAAAAAAAATCAAACCCCAGTGAAGGTCACTGTTGTTGTGGGGTCTGCATATTCTCCCCAGGTATGCACCTGGTTTCCTCCCACATCCCAAACACATGTCCTGTAGGTGAATCAGTGTATCTAAAGTGTCCCAGTGTAAGTATATGTGAGTGTACCCTGAGACGGGATGGCATACTCTCCAGGGTCAGGTCCCCACTTTGTGCCCTGAGCTACCAAGATAGGCTCCAGCCTCCTGCAATTCTGAACCTGAATAAGTGCACTGGGAAATGAATATATGAATGATTAAAAATTACTATCAAATAAAAAACTCCCAAGTTATCTACAATCATACACATACACAACAGTAAGCCCCCTCGGCTCACAAACACTCACCTGTTTGTAACTGATTGCTCTTGAATTGCACGGTGGGGAGAGACACTTCTTAAAATTTTCACTTTGCCAACATTTATTCCTTGACTTAACCCACCACACCGCTAGGGCCATCATCACTCATTCATGGTTTCACCAAAAATTGGTAACTAACTGTCTTGTTTATTAATCCTTCCTAAATGTATAGACAGTTCACATTAATTTCAATGTTTAATATTAGACATAAACTGAACATAATGGTACATGCCTGTAGTCCTAGCTACTCAGGAGGCTGAGGCAGAAAAACCTCGAGCCCAGGTATTCAAAGCTGCAGTGAACTAAGACAGTGCCACAGAACTCTGGCCTGGACAAAAGAGCAAAACTGAGTCTGTAAAAATAAAAACTGAAAAATGGCCAAGCGCAGTGGCTCATACCGGTAATCCCAATACTTTGGGAGGCTGATGCAGGTGGAAACCTTGAGCCTGTAAGTTTGAGACCAGCCTAGGCAACATGGCAAAACCTTGTCTCTACAAAAAATACAAAACAATTAGCTGGGTGTGGTGGTGCACACCTGTAGTCCCAGCTACATGGGCGGCTGAGAGGTGGGAGTATCTCTAGAGCCCAGAGGAGGGGACGGATGGCAGTGAGCAGAGACTGCACCACTTCACGTCAGCCTGGGTAACAGAGTAAGACCCTGTCTCAAAATAAATAAATAATTTTTCAAAAAATAAGAAATAAAAGTCATCAAATCTTTACCTACAAAATGACACCCAATTAAAAAGTTAAAATTTTAAACAGATTAAACACTACAGAAGACTAACTGTTGTTACTGGGTTTTTTTTCCATGAAAACGTATTTTCTTTCTAATAATGATTCCATAAAGATATAGTCTAGAACACTTCATTCGAAGAAAACGAAGTCAAATATGCATAGAGTTTAGAATCTGGAATTGATATCAGAAATGAAGTAATCTAGCTCTTCTTTTAAGATAAAAAAATGAAACTCACTAAAAAAGTAATCATTAAATCAGGCATCCCCAAACTATGGTCCGCCGCATGCAGCCCCCTGAGGCCATTTATCCGGCCCCCCTGCCGCACTTCAGGAAGGGGCATGTCTTTCACTGGTGGTCAGTGAGAGGAGCACAGTATGTGGCAGCCCTCCAACGGTCTGAGGGACAGTGAACTGGCCCCCTGTGTAAAAAGTCTGGGGACACCTGCACTAAATAGTTTGAAAGGGACTAATACACTGACTTACTAATAGTAGTCTAATGCTGTTCTTACCGTATTATAGCACTACATAATAATGACACATTTCCCACGTTTCGACAGTGTTCTTGTACATGGCAGGGAGGCACAGGGGAGGAATTTAGCCAGAAGCAACTCACCTAATTTTTTGTGCTTAGCCAAAAGCAACTCACCTAATTTTTTGTGTTAGTGTAATGCCAACTTTGGTCAATGATTTATGAATCATCCAAGGAAAATGTTTTATGTAAGAGCAGAAAGATTTTTATATATTTAAATGTGCAACATGAAGAACAACTAATAAAGATAACAAAGGATTTACATTATAATGTTCACTAGGAATTGTATTAGGAAACATTTGTGTCTAGCATTTGTTTGACTTCATTCGAATTTATTTATTTACTCATTCACTATTTATATATCTTTGTTTAGTTTCCTCACAATGCTACAGTTTTGTAAACATTAGTAACAGGAACTAAATGAACATTGCAAAAGCATAATTACAGCTGAATGAGAATGTTAAGCACTCACTCCAAGTTTTAACCTGAGAGTGTTTTGAGTGAAGAGTGTCATCAATCAATATATACGGCACATCCTCGGAGTGTGTCATTTGGGCGAGGCAGTAGACTACAAAGGCATTGTAGTTGTGCAGATCTCCCTTTTTCAAAGTAGTGGAAAACTGCCAAAACCTTAATGTGATAGATGAAAAATATGTGTCCCCCACCACTCATTTGAATACCAATTGCAATGAAACAGGTTTCTTTCTAAAAACCAGCCTTCAGTGTAAAAATGAAACAGTTCTACCGTGAGAATACTGATGTCAGAAGGAAGGCAACTTTGTGCAACAGTCTTCTATCTCTTAAAAAAGTTTATTGTTTCCTATTTCTAAAAACCAAGGGGGGGAGTTTTTTCTTGTAAATAGTTCAAAATTCATAATCAGAAAAAAAACCTACATAGAAATCTGACCACACTCCCCTAATCCCAATCCAAGGATGCCAGTAGTTGCAAACTGGTGGATATATAATGTGTTTAAAAAAAAATGGACATTCAGATAAACAGAAGTAAAAAACAGTCTGCCAAGTATTACTATACTAAGACATCTATGAGTGAAAACTGTCTGATTGAAAGTAACAGCCAGGCATGGTGGCGCATGCCTGTAACCCCAGCACTCTGGGAGTCCCAGGTGGGTGGATGACCTGAGGTCAGGAGTTCAAGATCTGCCTGTCCAACATGGTAAAACCCCATTTCTACTAAAAATACAAATGGCTGGGCACGGTGGCTCACGCCTGTAATCCCAGCACTTTGGAAGGTCTAGGCAGGCAGATCACGAGGTCAGGAGATCAAGACCATCCTGGCTAACACAGTGAAACCCCAACTCTACTAAAAATACAACAAACACATTAGCCAGGCATGGTGGCACATGCCTGTAGTCCCAGCTACTCAGGAGGCTAAGGCAGGAGAATCACTTGAACCAGGGAGGCAGAGGATGCAGTGACCTGAGATCAAGCCACTGTACTCCAGCCTGGGCAACAGAACAAGACTCTGTCTAGGAAAAAAAAAAAAAAAAATTAGCCAGGTGTGCTGCTGAATGCCTGTAATCCCAGCCATTTGGAAGGCTGAGGCAGACAGAACTGCTTGAACCCGGGAGGTAGAGGGTGCAGTGAGCCGAGATCATGCTATTGCACTCCAGCCTGGGTGATGGAGCTAGACTCTGTCATAAATAAATAAATAAACAAACGGTACCTTCTCAATTTGGTATGATAGTGTAATAAAGAAATGATCCACTATTTATTCTAACATAAGCAAATGATTATAAAAATAAGAAAATTTCTTCAAAGAAAGAAATGAGTTTCGTGTATGTTCTATTCAACAGCAATTCATTTTTCTCTCATAAAATATAATCTAAGCTGTGTGATATGGAAGATTTCATGATACAGAAGATTTCATGATATGGAAGATTTCATGACAGTGTAGTCAATCCCTCACTCTAGGAAACTGATTGAGAAGCTTTCACTAAATGCAAAATCCTACACTTCAGACAAAACTCAAAGAAAATTCAAAAAGAGATCTAATCAATACTTGCTTCACCTTTTTTAAAATTAAACACTTTTGTGGAAATATATATTGTACATGTTAAATAATGTATGTTCCACTAATTATCTGAACTCTTTTCAAAAAATGTTTACATATTAATGGGTAAAAACTTCAAATATACAAACTCAATTGAAAGGCAAAACACAACAGAAACCTGAAAACTTTAAGATGTAATCAGCATTCACTAAACTGAATAAAACTTGTCATTGCACTCTTCCTTTGAGAGTAGTCCTTATTCTTTATTCAAAATGCTTTCCATTCCACCTAAATACACTGATTTGTGTAATATCTTTCATCCATATTTTCCTAGTTATTTATAAAAGTTTTTCCCATTATGGAGGAAAACCAGGAATACATATGAGTCTGTATATACACAATACTAAAGACTATCACTGCACTTTTTAAAATTTTTAGAATTTAGAACCAAGGAATGTTTTATTCCTTAATATATCAACCAGTAGTGCTTTGCCTGTCCTAATAAAACATGAAATCTATCTTTTCCCCACCAAAGACATGTGACAAGTTTTAAGTCAGAGTGGTAAAGCGACACAAAGACTTTAAGTAAGTACAGAGTAAAAGTTAAAGACCCCGTAAATTTCCAACGTAAATTTTCTCTTTGTCAGTTGGAGATCTGTGGAGTGAAAATGGGTATTAGGTGTTTGTTTTATGCATAAAAAAATTACTCAAGGTTCCAAAGACATCTAAAAGGAAAAACAGAATGCTTAAAGGATAATTATAATAGAACACATACATATGTTCAATTATAAGCATTCAACTATTGTTTCAGACAACCAAACTAGTAGCCAGAGCTGTGACCTGTGTATGGCTTTAAAAAAACAACAGAGAGAAAGAGAAAAAAGCCAATTCAGCCATCAGTCATTTCCTAACATCTTCTCACAAACCAGCTCAACTGAGTGTACCTCACTAAGAAAAGTTGGGTCACAAACCAAATGCTTTATAAACTAATCAATATAAGCAAATATCAGACTGCAAGAGTAACTACTAAAAAAGGAAGAAATGCTTGTGATGATGGATATCCCACTTACCTGACGTGATTGTTATGTATTACATGCCTGTAAAAACTAGCTCATGTACCCCGTAAATATATAGACCTACTATGTACCCAGAAAAATTTTTAAAAAACTATTCCTTCAAAAAAAAAAAAACAGATTTTTGATGCCAGAACTCTTTATTTATTCTTTTTTTCTATTGACTTTTACATAATTTATATTGTGATGGTTTCAAGTTCATTAACCTTTTCTTCTGTAACATCTTGTTGGCTATTAACTCATCTCTATTTTTCACCTCAGACACTGTAGTTTTTATCTCAAGAGCTCCAATCTGGGCTTTTTAATATCTGCATGTCATTACTTACTATTTAAAACATAAAGCAGTATAGTACTTCTTTAAACATAAAGGAGTACAGTTAAAAACCCGTTTTGGGCTCTGCACAATGGCTCATGCCCATAAATACGAGCACTCTGAGAGGCACAAGCAGAAAAAGTGCTTGAGGTCAGGAGTTCAAGACCAGCCTGGGCAAGATAGTAAGACCCCATCTCTACAAAAAATTGAAAAATTAGCTTGGTGTAGTGGTGCATGCCTGTGGACCCAGCTACTTGGGAGGCTGAGGCAGGAGGATCACTTCAGCCCAGGAATTTGAGGCTGCAGTTAGCTATAATTACGCCAATGCAATCCAGACTAAGCAACAGAGCAAGACCATGTCTCAAAAAAAATAAACGTTTTTTAAAAACTTGTTTTAATGTTGTCTGCTAACTCTAACATCTGTGTTAATTCTGAGTCAGTTTCAATTGGTCGATTTTTTTTCTCATAATTATGGGTATAATTTTTCTGCTTCGTTTTGTATCTGGTAATTTTTTATTAGATGCTAGATATGGTTAAGCTTCTTTTGGGGGTGCTAGATATTTTTGTGTCCCTACAAATATTTTTGCTCTTTTGTTCTGGGATTAAGATTCTTGGAAATATTTTTATAACTCTAGGTCTTGTTTGTAAGATTCATTAGTTAGAACCAGCTTAGGGTTTACTCCAAAGCCAATTTTTCCCCACTTCTGAAACAAAACCCTTCTGAATACTCTGCTGGATGCCCTGTGAATTATGGAGCTTTCCTCTCTGGCGGGTGGGAGCAGGCAGTATTCCTAGCCCTGTGCAAGCTCTACAGATTGTCTCCTTTAGTTTGAGTGGTTCTTTCCTCAGGCTTGGGTAGTTTGTTCACATGCATTTGCTGGTCAGCACTGTCTTGAATACCAACCAGAAAGGAAGCCTCTATAGATCTCCAGAGCTCTTTCTGCATAGCTATCTGTCCTGATGCTACGTCCTGCAGACTCCAGCTGCCTTAGTGTCCACGGACACTCGGCCTCATCTTCCCAGCTCCGGAGTCTGTCAAGTTTAAATTGATCCCCTCTCTTTAAATCCTAAAAACTCTCTCCAGGCGGTAAGCTGAGGCGATGACAACACTCACTAGTTGGTTTCTCATCACTCAGAGAGTACTGTACTTCAGGACCTGAAGCCCCTTTTCTTGAGAACCATTGTTTCATCTATTTTATCTGTTTTATGGCCTGCTTCAGGCAGGAGAATAAATTGGTCCTTATCCCACTTGCTCAAAGCTGAAATCAGAATTATCTTTTCACAACAAAAATCTGATAATGTAAATCCCCTGCTTAAAACACTTCATTGAATTCTCATCATTAAAATAAATTCCAAGCTCTTTACATTGATTTAGAAATTGACTTCATAATTTAAATCTTGTCTACTTTGCTAGCTAATCTTGTCACTTGTTTACAATAACCATGCTTCAAAATAAAATAATTGCAGTTTCGAATATAAAAATTCTTTCATTACACTTGCACATGCTGTTTCCTCTATCTAGAACTCTCTTTCCTGCCTTGGCTACTGAGAAAGTCTTATTCATTCATGAGTTATCAGCACAAATGTAGTAACTGTGAAGCTTTCCTTACATGACACAGTTCAGCTACCTTCTCCCTCTCTCATTGACTCCTACCCAAAGAAGAGTTAGGCAGCCCTACTCAGTGCGCAAAGGAACCTATTTATCATCCAATCCTACTATGGTGCCCATTACTTTGAAACATAGTTATTTATGCAAACATTTATTTCCCCACCTTGGACAAGCTCCTCAAATACGTTTTCTCATTTGTAAAATGGGGATAATATGGGGTGTCAAAACACTGGGGTTCATAGAATAAATGTATCTTTGTTTTTGTTTTTTGAGATGGAGTTTTGCTCTTGCTGCCCAGGCTGGAGTGCAATGGTGCGATCTTGGCTCACGACAACCTCCACCTCCTGGGTGCAAGCAATTCTCCTGCCTCAGCCTCCTGAGTAGCTAGGATGACAGGCATGTGCCACCACACCCAGTTAATTTTGTACTTTTAGTAGAGACGGGGTTTCTCCAGGTTGGTCAGACTGCTCTCGAACTCCCGACCTCAGGTGATCCGCCTGCCTCAGCCTCTCAAAGTGCTCGAATTACGGGCGTGAGCCACAGCACCTGGCCCAGGATAAATGTATCTCAACTGGTATGACAGTTGCATTTTCAACCAATATGCTCAATTTGGTTTCCTTCAACTTCTGGATACCTTTTTTAGATACAATACCTTATAAGAAATTGGATTCAATTGCTAATTCGAATAACATATTATTCAATAAAAACACTACAGAGAAAATTCTAGAACACAAAAGACCTCAGTGCCTTGAGAAAGGTGGAAGATTAGAAATCACAGTAGAGAACCGACAAGATGAAGATGAAGAAAAAACAGGGAGCTTTAGAGACTCTGTAAAGGATTTTGTAACGTAACATAAATGCAACAAGATTGCATATGCATAACCAAAATGCATGTGAAAAGTAACTTTAAAGAGACAAAATATATTAGAGATGAGCAATAATTAAAATGCTGATTACAAAGATACTTCATTAGACGGTGGTATATTTTCAATTGAAAATATAGTGAATGTAAAGGAAAAATTAAAGTCCCTACCACCCTGTACTAGGGATGGCGAATAGAAGGGAACAATTTTGACAGTGCGTCACAGCAAAATAATAACCCACAAGTCTCCATTAGTTGCTATGTCCAGTGATGACAAGTGAAACAGATACTAACATCTTTGAAACAAACTTTAATCAATTAATTGTATTGATATTTAAAACACATCATTTAAAAAAAAAGTCTCACACTTCAGAGCAAACAGCAGCAGGTGAGGCATAATTTTTAAAAACAATATTTAAGAGGGGCCTTTTTTTCTAATACGGTCTGTTTAAGTTTTGTTTACTTTCTCAGCAAGAATAAAGGCCTTGGGCAACATTTAATTAAAATTTGCCTAAACTTTCATGCTTCCTGGGGCAGTAAGATTGGGGACACTGCTGTAGTCTTCTTGCTGTGGACTAGGAAGGAAACAAGGATGGATAACTTTGAACTCTCTGCCTGATATGTAGAGCAAAGCCATAACCCTGGAAAGGCCAGATTAGGTGAGATGCCATACATAATGGGTATGAAATATACAAATGTTTTGGATTGAGAGCAAAAAAATGTGGAAGGGCATTGGCCACATATAGTTTCTATTATCTCAATTATTTTGTATAATTTCCACTTTTATTTTAGAGTCAAAGGGTACATGTACAGGTTTACTACATGGGCATTTTGCACGATCCTGTGTTACCTCAATTATAACTACTAATTTCTAAGATCCAATAACCTGGCTGAGCCCGGTGGTTCACTTTGGGAGGCTAAGGCAGGAGGATTACTTGAGCTCAGGAGTTCAAGGCCAGCATTGGCAACATACTGAGACCAAGGTTCTATAAAAACAAATAAAAAATGGGAAGAAAAAATCCAATAATCTACAGGAATGAAGAATAGTATCACTAATTTAAACTAATATTCATGAAAATAGCTTGATATTTCTGTTAGGCTGGGTGAGTCCCCAATCCTGGCAGTAGGTAAAGTTCATGGAGAAAAATCAGAAAATCCTCTGAAACTATGAGTTAAAATAAAAAAGAAATGTAGATTTGGTTTGGTAGTGCTTTGTTTTCTTTGATTTTTAAAAGCAGACAATAAAATGTTCACAGAGACCATCACAGAATTTCCTTAGTTCATTAACTAGAAATAATTATAGTTCCCAGGATGAAAGAGTGGAAGGACTGCATCCTGATTTCAAAACAGTGAAACAGTGAGCCTGGGCCCTGCACAGTAAGGGTCCATAATACTATACTAAGGCTCAGTGTGCTGTGGGTAAAATGGGATGTTGCCAAAGCAAAGTAGACACCTCAAGAGTAGGCATTTTTGTTTTATTTTTAAGACAGGGTTGTACTCACATTGCCCAGGCTGGAGTACAGTGGGACTATCTTGGCTCACTGCAGTCTTGATCTTCCAGGATCAGGTGATCCTGATACTCAGCCTCCCCAGTAGCTGGGACTACAGGCATACACCACAAGGCAAGCTAATTTTTTGTTAGTAAAGATGGGATTTCGTCATGTTGCCCAAGCTGGTGTCTAACTCCTGGACTCAAGTGATCTGTCAGCCTCCCAAAGTGCTGTGATTACAGGCATGTGTCACCACACCCAGCCTGAGAATAAGCATTTACTAAAATGACAGCAATGATGGGGATGATCCGATAGGCTTGCTAAGATTATTCTAGCAGCAGTATAAGTGACAGCCACAAAACAGGACATTTGAGAGGCAGGGATTACATCTAGAAACAAGTATGTTTAAATTTTTCCAACAGGTTTTCATTTTAAAAAAAAAGGCCGGGTGCAGTGGCTCACACCCGTAATCCCAACAATCTGGGAGGCTGAGGCAGGCAGATCACCTGAGGTCGGGAGTTTGAGCCCAACCTGACCAACATGGAGAAACCCCATTTCTACTAAAAACACAAAATTAGTCAGGCATGGTGGTGCATGCCTGTAATCCCAGCTTGAATCTCAGAGACAGAGGTGGTGGTGAGCCCAGATCGCGCCATTGCACTCCAGCCTGGGCAACAAAAGTGAAATTCCATCTCAAAAGAAAAAAGTCCTACCCTTTAAATTATATATAATATATATAATACATATATACATATAATATACATAATACACATATATAAATTATATATATGTAATATATATATAGCTCCTTTAGGTGCTATGTCCAGTGATGCCTTAAGTGCAGCAGATACTAACATCTTTGTGTACATATAATGTATACATAAGATACATACTCCATATAATGCATACATATCAAAGTTCTTTTCTTCTTTGACTAATATATAAATACATACATATATATATATATATATATATATATATATATATATAGTGTGTATGTGTAAATATATGTGTGTGTATATATATATATTTTTTGACAGAGTCTTACTCTGTCATCCAGGCTGGAATGCAGTGGCAGAATCATGGCTCACTGCAACCTCGACCTCCTAGGCTCAAGAGATCTTCCACTTCATCCTCCCGATTAGCTGGAACGACAGGTGTGTGCTCCTGTGCCTAGTTTTTTGTTGTCATTTTTTTAGAGACAAGGGTCTTTCTATGTTGCCCAGGCTGGTTTTGAATTCCTGGGCTCAGGTGATACTTCTGCTTCCACCCCTCAAAGAGTAAATTATCATTTAAACTTTTTGGTTAAACTGGTATGCTTAAGAACGAAATTTAGACGGCCGGGCGCGGTGGCTCAAGCTTGTAATCCCAGCACTTTGGGAGGCCGAGGCGGGTGGATCACGAGGTCGAGAGATAGAGACCATCCTGGTCAACATGGTGAAACCCCGTCTCTACTAAAAATACAAAAAATTAGCTGGGCATGGTGGCACGTGCCTGTAATCCCAGCTACTCAGGAGGCTGAGGCAGGAGAATTGCCTGAACCCGGGAGGCGGAGGTTGCGGTGAGCCGAGATCGCGCCATTGCACTCCAGCCTGGGTAACAAGAGCGAAACTACGTCTCAAAAAAAAAAAAAAAAAAAAAAAGAACGAAATTTAAACAGAGGTATTACACAACAGATTAACAAATTAACATTTATCTTTTATATTACCTTCTGGTGAAAAATCAAGCATTAAAACAAAAAAAAAATGGCATCAATGTCGAGTAGCAGTAGTCAAGAGAAAAACGTTTTTACATAATTTTGTAAGTAGTTGCCATACCTCCTTCCTTAAATACATAAAGGCAATTTTGTGGATAATGTTTTCTGTCAAAGAAAATTTCATAACCCAGAAAAGCCTTTAGAACTAGTGCATTTCTTTTTTTATTTTTATTTTTATTTTTTTTTTGAGACAGAGTTTTGCTCGTTACCCAGGCTGGAGTGCAATGGCGCGATCTCGGCTCACCGCAACCTCTGCCTCCTGGGTTCAGGCAATTCTCCTGCCTCAGCCTCCTGAGTAGCTGAGATTACAGGCATGCGCCACCATGCCCAGCTAATTTTTTGTATTTTTAGTAGAGGCGGGGTTTCACCATGTTGACCAGAATAGTCTCGATCTCTCGACCTCGTGATCCACCCGCCTCGGCCTCCCAAAGTGCTGGGATTACAGGTGTGAGCCACCGCGCCCGGCCCTAGTGCATTTCTTTTTCAGGATACCTAAAACTGTCCTAAGAATGTGTACCCCATTTTGAGTGAGTCATACATTAATTTCTGTAAGTCAATCCAGCACTTAGCAACCTTAAATAAATGACACATCTGTAAACATGCAGTGGTATGAAGGTCAGTGGTAAAAGGGAGCTGGTCATACATTAAATTTTATTGAAATCCCTATTTACTACACTTCCTGATTTATGTGTCCTAAACTCATTTTAGCAAAGATATGATCCTACGGGACCTAATTTTAATGACTGGAGCAAAGAATAGTGTTTACCTCTTTTTTTTTTTTTTATCGAATTAGAGTTTCACATAAAATCCTTCCCACAATCCACCATGAAAAAACTCCTCCATACAACACAAGAAATTTTTGGATCCATCCTGAGGTATTAACCAATCCACAGAGGGTCTTCTAGAACAATGCTTTCAAAATAAAAGGCAATGTACAGGGTTGGATACTTGCTTTCTCAGAAGAAGGAATTCAGATGTGAGCTCTCAGGTATGAAACTACTGTTGCTCTGTGGTAATATATTAGATTTCCATCCGAAGGGTTCATGCTACTTTTTACTGTTTCGGTAATTTTGTGTCTCATATATATATATATGTATGCATATATATTCATTCTAATTTAAGGCCAGCTAGATAGCCATCAACTAGACAATTTACACTGATTGGCAAATTGTAACATTTCACAATAATGAGTCAAAACTAGCAATAAAGATTATTCCCTTCTTAAAATTTGAGATAATTTGCCTTTTTATCATATTGTTGAGACACCAAGGTTCCTCTCTTCTTTGATTTATCTTAGGTCTCAAGTCTTGTCTTTAGCCTGGTCAATATCTGTTATATTGACTTCTGGGAAGTTCTCGCGACCTCTGGATAACAGAGCGACGGTGTCCAGACAGATGACTAACTGCTTATTTCCCCAACACTGAAGCTGACTTCGTGCTCCAAGATCACTGGTCTCTTTCTGCTCTCACTCTTGCTCTGGGTCCTGGGCCATGACTTCTAAGCTCCACAGAATCAATTCTGCTTTGATAAGGAAAGAACCTTCTAATGCCTAAGAGATATGGATTCCATTGTTTACTTAAACCCTTTCTACTGGAAACAGAAAATCTGCTTAGAAAGACCAGTAATAATGTTACTAGGAGGCCATGGCATGTTTCTCACTTGTCCACTCTGAGACCATGACTAAAATACTCAACCGCTCTGAGCTTCAGTTTTATCATATAAAAATGGAAACATATAATACAGAGTCCATAGGATTGCTCAAAGGATTCAATGAAGTAATAGGTGTAAAGAATTTACCACACTGCTCCACACACGATAAAAGGAGTCTCATTACCACCACCAGCAAGAAAATCACTTTTCAAGAGCAGAGCAAAAAGCAACACAAGGATTCTTCATGATATCTTTACTCTAAAGCATGTAAAAGCACATTTAGGATCCACCTTGAAAAGTAAAGATCAAGGAGAAAGAGAAGGTGGAGGGAGTGTCAGAGGCAAGGCACGGGCCAAAGACAGGAGATACCCTGACGGGAAGGCAGTATGCCCACAGCAGCAGGCTGGCAGAAACGTAACAGCGGGGAGACAGAGAAGAATATACAGAACGACAAGAATCTGTTAAGTAAAATACAATATGAAGTCATTTTAATTATTCTCCCTTTCCAGTTCTTTTCCTTTTGGAGCGTCTTCTACCATTAACCAAGGCAATCAAGTGCCTTCCCCAGCCACTCCTTTAGAGACAAAAACATCTCTCAGTTATCTGTCAGCCTTTCCAACTTCACAGGTCATGGGTTGAGCGGGGGAGGGGAGCTTCAAAAAAAAGTAATGTGTCTTCCCAGGGTTGAGTGTTCATCCTAACTTTAGCCTTCCAATTATTAGAAATAATGTAAAGCTAGCATTCACCACCAAAGACTGTCACTCATATTATTGCAACTAGGAATAACGATACCGAGGCCTACTCTCTTTCTCTAATTCTCCCATGTCCCCTCCTCTCTCCCTCACATACACAGAGCCAGAGATGCCACTATCTTCTCAACCATTTCAAGTTTTCCTTTTAATCAGCACAATAAACAAGCTTCTGTGCCTCAGGCCGGCGTTCCACAAACTCAGCCAAATCGTGGGGTTTTGTGAATGCTGCAGTCAGCAGGGACCAAGAAGGCATATTTGCTCACACATTATGTCAATGTTTTTTCTTTTTTTTTTTTTTGGTACTAAGGATACTCCTTGACCATGGGTATGATCGACAAGAGATGTCATTTATCTTACAAAGGCTCTAATTCCACTGGATTCTGATTAGCTGTGGTAACCAGGTGAATTGAATAATTACTGCTACTAACTATAATATTCTTTAAATCTCACTGCAATATTTAACATCAAACCCTAGCGAAGGAAAAGTTAAAGTGTCCAATGTTCAAAGTCATAAGCCCTTGGTGTTCCAGTTCTGGGAATATCGGTAAAATATCTCCCTTCTGGAGACAAACTAAGAATAGCATTTTCCAAATAAATGGAAATAAAACTACTCTAAATTCACCAGATAAATCATAATTATTGACAATTATAAAGTATAATACTTGTTATTCAGTAAAACTTCTAGCTAATTATTCTACCGCACAGGATTAGACCATCTATTCAAGAGATGCTCATTTGATAAATTTAGGGACTCTTACCAATCCATCCCTTTTCCCTGAGAGTAGATATATACATATAAAAGTATTCCTTAAATACCATTTCTGAGCTCAACCTTGTGCTAGGCACAGTAGAGAGAACAGCAAAGAATTTGAACTTTGTTCCTAACCTCAGGTTTCTAATCTAATCAGGGGCCTCCTGGGTGGTTTGAGACTAGGTAATGTCTTCCTCAGACACTGAGGGATTAATTTCGAAACACTGGGAGAAGGAGGTACTGGAGAAGTCTAAGAAGAATGTCCATGGTAGTTTCTGCCAAGCAAAGGTGCTTTTATTCTCTATGTGAGGTACCTGAAGCAATCCCAGAGCCAGGCTCTCAATATGTGTCAGTCACGAGAATGAAAATCTAGACTCTTAGGCAAGGCTCACATGAACATGAATTACCACGCACAACCTTCAAGGCCAAGAATCACTCTATGCTCAAAATCCTGAGATAAGTAAAGAAACAAATAAGTCATCCTTAAACTCCAGTTTATAGATGCCAGAAAAGAAAGGAGATCGTGCCAAAAATAATCTCGCAAGTGGCTGGATATGTATCAATTGCGGAGGTATGTTTGCTTACAGTATCTCCAGTGCTGCTTCTGCACATCACAGATTTGCTATTGATCAGCTGTGGTCAGATATTGTAAGAATAAATTAACCTGCTCCAGTGAAAAATACTCAGGGGAGCCATTACACTCTGAAGAAATCTTCTCTTTAAGTTTAACTGTAATTACAAGTAAAATTCAATAGGAGGATGGGGGGTGGTTAGCTCTAATTTCCCCAACCACTTTTTGCACTCTGTGATTAAAAGATTCTGCAATTTATGTCCAGAAAAATGCTTTGCTTTGGTACAACTTCAAGACTGAAGGAATGGGACGGGAAACACAATTTATCATCAGCAGGGGGCAATCAGCTGTCCAGAGGTACACTGTTTATCTAAAGAATTTTAGGAGTCAGGGGGCTGCTCTTTAAATGACTTTGGCAATTCCTCCGGAAGGCTTAAAGGCTGTCTCTGAAGCCTGTGGTGCTCTATCTGTTTTAATCCATTTGAGTTAAAATTACCAGTTCCAAGGAAAACACCCGTAGGAGATAAAGGTAGTAAGGGAAAGAAGACAGACACAGTCAGGAGATCTGTGCCCTAAGTGAGGAAAAGGTAAGTCAAAATAGTTACTGTAAACAGAAGGCAGGTTTTAAAGTAAGAGTACAGCTCACTAGTATAGGAAAACAGGAAGAAAACATTATCCAAAGCACTAAAATAAAGAAATAGTCAAACTTCATCACTTTCTAAGCTTTCAAAGGTCACATGAAGCACTATGCTAGTATTTTGCAATAATGGACTCTGGGGCAGCGCTTTAATGAAATGAATTCCAAGGCTCTCTGAATCTTAATCAGGTCATGTAGGGGATG
Organism: Saimiri boliviensis; assembly: GCF_048565385.1. NCBI lineage: Eukaryota > Metazoa > Chordata > Mammalia > Primates > Cebidae > Saimiri > Saimiri boliviensis. The sequence goes on from NC_133450.1 coordinate 162,446,232, forward strand.
TGGGAAGGTCAGACTGACAAGCAAATTATACAAACTATACTTTCAGATTACAATGAGCACCTTTTCCCAAAAGAAGTTTCCCGTCTTGTCTATATTTAAGGTCCTAGTAACTTCTCGCATTGTGAAAGGTCCTTCCACGTCACTCTGTATGCCTAACAGGCCAGCAAGTGGGTCAAATCATGGTTAATCCATAAGACATTGTAGTAAGTCAGTTTGAAAGGATGGTGATGAGTAGACAGCCTCAATTTCTTTTCTTTTTAATTATTTATTTTTTTATTTGTTTGAATTTTTGAGATAAAATCTCACTCTGTTACCCAGAGGCTGGAGTGCAGTGGTGTAATCTCAGCTCACTGCAACCTCTGCCTCCTGGGTTTAAGTGATCCTCCTGCCTCAGCCTCCTGAGTAGCTGGGACCACAGGCACATGCCACCACACCCGGCTAATTTTTTATTTTTAGTAGAGACGAGGTTTCACCAGGCTGGTTCCAAATTCCTGACCTCAGGTGATCCGCCTACCTTGGCCTCCCAAAGTACTGGGATTACAGGTTTGAGCCACTGTGCCTGGCAAATTTATTTTTTAAATTTACAAAAATTATATATATGTATGGTATAAAAGATTATGTATATTGTTTCATACATATTAATGTAAATTGTATTAGCCTCCATAAACTGTGTATGTGAACATATACAAAATATATACGTATATACTGTGGAATGGCTCAATCAAGTGAATTAAAATATCTATGCCTCTCTTTCTTGTGGTGAAAATATTTAAAATCTTTTCTTTCAGCAATTTTCAAGTTTACAGTGCATTGCTATCAACTATAGTCACCATAAAGTAAAAAACTCGAGCATCAGGACACTCAATATTTATGTTACCCCTCCAGTGCTTTACATCCTAACACAACTTAAAAGTTTTTAGTTTAGTCACACGTCCTGCTACCTGGGTAGTTCACAAAAGGGTTGTGCGCCTGACATCTAATGATAATTCGTCATATATCCTAATGCTTTCTTACTGGAGCTGTGAAATAATGAATCAGCAACAAATCCCCCAACATAGTCACCATGTTGTGTAATGCATCTCCTGAACTTACTCCTCCTATCTAACTGTAGTCTTATTTCTCTTAATTGCATGGCTAAAACATACGCAAAACATCGTTTTCAAGGTAAATAAAAAGGGAACCCTCAATCTATTTCAGTGCTGAGATACTCATGAAAACAGAAATACTTCATGCTTCTTTTTCATCATATGAAATTCAATAATCTAAGTAGCCAGAAAAGCTCCAAATAGATAAGTTATGATATTTTACCTCAAAATAGGTTTCTTCTCTACCCTTGTGCAGTTTTCCCCCATCCAACGAAATCTTAGCCACTCCTCACGACTCAATTTGAGTGTTAAATTCAACAACCCCCCACAAGAAGGTTGAGCAAGTTACAGCATATCAACATGACCAGAATATTAAACATGAAAATAACATACATGAATCATAACCAATAATGGAAATGCTCATCAAGAAATCCATTTGAAAGTCAGAACAAAAAAAAAGGTCAAAATGATTGTAATTATATAAAAGAAATTATACGTTGACATTCAGAAGTGAATGAATAATGACATAAGTAGAGCATAATGCTTGAGTTATTAATTTCCCACAAAGTTAAAGACTTCTCCTCGTATTAGCGACTTTCTCTATATCATAAGGCAACCGGTGTTTTCTACTCAAACTCAACTGCAAAGTACAAAGCCATCACTGTTGATTTTGCTACATGATGGATGCTGTGCTAAAATTTTGTATGTATTCTTTCATTTTAACCCCAAGTGATTCCACGGAGTAAATGCTGTTACGTAACCCTATTTTGCAAATAAAAAAGCTCAGGCCTGCTTAAGTTACATAACATGCCAAGGGTGACAGTGTGGCAGAAGTAGGAATTGAGTCTTGGCATACCCTAGTCATTCGAACACACTACCTCAAGGTGAAACCCACTGGTACTTGAGCGTAGCCACTGCTCTGGTTTCTTACTGTTAAGATGACAAATCGCTCAGTTCCATTTCAAAACTGCAGTAATGGTCTGATGACTGGATTCTACTGTCATAGGATTTTCAACTGTATTTTATTCCTCTACACATTCCCAGATAGAGCAGGAGAGCAGCTAAAGAAGACATATTACCCTCCAAAAAAGAAAAATAAAAAACTTGAGCATCAAGGCAACTCAATATTTAAGTTACTCCTTCAGTGCTATACATCCTAACACAACTTAAAGTTTTTCTTTTACTCACAGGTCCTGCTGTCTTGATAATTCACAAAAGGGTTGTGCACCTGACCTCTAATGATAATTCATCATATATCCTAATGCTTTCTTATTGGAGTTGTGAAACAATGAATTAGCAACAAATCCCCCACTCTTTGCCCCTTCAGCCCTTGGACTTTAACTCCTCTCACATTACAGTATTTATTGAATTTCCCAGCCAAACGGTGTTCTGCTCCATAAAATTCTGACAAGTGGACTCTGCCAAGCTAATAATGGCTTCATTCTGCTGAAATAAACTTATCTCACTGCAGCAAACAAAACGACATGACCTGGAAAGGTTATTTTTAACTGGGTAATGACTCAGTCCCAACCAAGCATTTCTCTCAAGGTTCCCGGTTTTAAATAAACTTCATTTCTTAAACATAAATGCACACCATTATGTGTGTTCTTGTCTGTCAATCTTTCATAATGAAATGATCGCAGATATTTTCATTGCTTAAGGTGTTTGACTGTCTTTATTCAATAACTTGGTCAGCTTACCAAATTATTCCCAAAGATCCTGGGATAGAGAAGCCACCCAGGGAACTTGAAAAACAAGACTGCATGAAGAAACAAAAGCCCTTTAAACAGAACCTGGTTTTATTGCATGTTTTCTTTTAATTAAACAGCATCAGAACTTTTTCATTCCAGCAAAACTTTTAAGAGTGTGCCTCTGAGAAACAGCTCTCTTATCTCATGGTTTTAAAGCGTGAATACATTTTGCTAAATTTGCTTAGCCCGTTTACCAAATAAAGATATGCCAAGACAAATTTATCTACATCCACATTAGTTAACATCCCCCCCATATCTTAAACTCTCCATACCAAAAAGTGTCAGCTACTAAGAAGTTTGAAAAGCAAAAACATCCATTTCTTTGTATACTGCCTTCGTATCTTACAGCTATCATTCCCACCTCTATCTTGCACTGCAAGCCCCTCAAAAATAAACAAATGAACAAACAGAAACAACTGCTATGATAAGGTCAAATTTTTCTTCAAGTTTCAAATGATCAGGGACTCCGAGGGCACCATTACAACAGCTGGGATCTTGTACCAACATGCAGCACCCGGCCAGTCCTGCCTTCTGAGACTAATAAAAGAGAAAACCCTTGACAGCTAACAGCTGGGCTCCTTATGAAGCTGTTCAATAGAAACAAGGCCTCCCACAGCCTTCCAAAACCCAGGACTTGGTATAGAGACACATAAATGCACAAGAAAAGAAATTTGGTAAGAGGGAACATCCATTTTAGAGAGACTGAAACAAGGCGATGATGAAGAGTAACGGGGGGTGGGGGGGAGTGAAAGAGAAACCCAATCACACCAGCATAACTATGGAAGATGTTAAGAGTTAGTGCAAAAAGAATTACACGTGGTTTTAATCTGCCTGGAGTAGGTGACTTATATTACACATGATTAGGTACAAAGGGAAGAGAACAAGAACCTTTTTAGTAAATTCGCATGGTCACGGTTCTGTCCAAACCACAGTAAGAAATCCTGAATATCCTTCTGATGACCTATAGTGTGTATTCACACTTGCAGTAAAAGGAACTAATGTGAATCGGCTTACCGTTGCTTCCTGCCAACGTCTCTGCCTCAATATTAAAGACCATCAGCTGGTCTCTGGCTACCAGCTACAACTCCCCAATTAAAGCCATGTCACAGAATTATTGCCAATCAGCTTAACGAATAAAGTGCAAAAATAAAAGCACATTGAAGCCATATGAAACTGCTGTGGATAAACAAGGAGTGGCTCTGCTGGGCACTGAGTACAAATATCTATAATTCCTTCAAGTTCAGTAAGTTAAAGTAAAGCTTCAAACTAGGCTAGCTGAGGTTATAGTCAATACAGAGATAATACAAACAGAAGTTGGCAAAAGCATAAAAAACACAAAAACTCTCCTATAATGCATTACACATTGTTTTAAAAAGTTTCTAGGGCTACGAGGAAGGAAACAAAAGCAAAATCTTCCTGTATAAAGTACACTTTAGATGGCAGAGCAGAATCATTTCTAATTGCTACAGACGGGTAACAAACACCAGACAGGCAGTCTAAGAAGTCGCTTAATTTGTAGTGTATGCGTGTGTACCTCACACACATTGTTCATCGCTAGTGGCAATTCAGATGCTAATCCAGAATATGAACAGGATGAGGGGGCAGGATTCAGCATCACTCTGGCAAATGACCAGGGCACCGTGCACTCATCAATGACTCAGACAACGGGACTGGCTCCTGTGTTAAGTATGAGTTTCATTTTGTTAAATAGTCAATGCTGAAATTTTTTTAATCTTACAAATTCAAATAAAACAATTACCGAAGTGTGGTTCACTGCCATGGTTATTTTTTATTTTTGCAGGCATCGGGCACTATTTCTTAAAATTTGTTCCGAACAGTCAAAAAAGGAAAAGTTTGGAATTCTGTACCTGAATCCTCAGGGGAAAAAGAGTAGGGGGGAGGGGTATTTTCATTAATAAAAAGATAATGATTCCCAGAGTGTGAGCCTATAAGCTATTTTAGGTATCTCCACCTAAGGAAATGTTTATTTCAATTATGATACCAAAGTGTCTGCTGAGGAAATATAAAGCATGGTGAGAAAACTACTTTTTCTTTCTTCTTTCTTTCTCTCTCTCTCTTTTTCTTTTTCTTTCTTTCTTTCGAGACAGGGTTGCACTATGTTGCTTAGGCTGATCTCGAACTCCTGAGCTCAAGCAATCCTCCTGTCTCAGCTTCCCAAAGCGCTAGAATTTCATACATGGTGATGCCTGACCTGAGAAAACTATATTAAACTGCCCAGAATTTACACATTCCTATAGCTACTGTATCCTTTTCCATAGTTACCTTGGGAAGCTAGATATTCGTGCTGCTTAAGCAGAATTTTCCAGCAACACTTTCAACACACAACTTCTAGCTTTACTCAGCTTTTAGTTTCTCTACTTGAGCAACAGCAGTATGGAGTCAAAGCTGCTTTGAGTAACATTATTTCTCCAATATTAAAAATGGGTATTAACCCCCCTCAACATCCCTCATTTTTGATGACAATATGTTCCCTGCCCGTCCTCTTACAATTTTTTACTTTCTCATTTTCTCCCAGTTGACATGTATAATTTGTGTAATCTGTGCCTTTTTCTAGTCTATTAACGTCTAGAACAGGAGTGTACACGATAATCTACATTGATTTAAAAGATATTGAAGAAAGCCTAGATCCATCTGGATATCTCTCAACCCCCCTGGAAAGACATGTGAAATATCGAAAGCTTAAGGAGTTAGAGAAGACAGGCAGAAGAGAAGATCAGAGGGGAGTGGTGTGGGGATGCCAGGAGGGGAAGGAAGGAGAAGGGATAGGGCAGGAAGACAGGAGAGAGGTCCCTGCATGTCTTCCGCTCAGTCTTCCAAAGTGTATCTACTGACTCCACCATTTAAATCACAACTGCCCCAGCAACCCAACTCATGTAGCCTCCACCCCAGTCATCTTCCAACCGCACGATGGATAATCTTGCTTATTAAAACTTCCATGTCTAGAAAGGAAGCATTGTGTACCCTAGCTATAATCCTTTTTTTAAACTCATGTGAACCCCATTATTTATATTTAAAGGGCACTTCTTGCTAACTTTGAGAAGCTAATGAATCCAATTCAGATACTGTCTTTCGTGAAAATGTTCCATTACGTCAAAAAAAAAAAAAAAGGGCAGAATTTTTTTTTTCTTAATAACAGGACATATCAAAAACATTCTGTGCTTGATCACATCTGTTATTCTGCACTGAAAATTCATTTAGGACAATTAAATTAAGAAAGCAAATATGAGTAGCCATGGCCATAATGGAAAAACACAGTCAAATATTTTTGGTTCATACAAGATGATATTTTTTTAACTTAGCCTAAAAATGTTACCCTTAAAATCAACAAAGGAAAAGTTATGAAGGAAAATCAGAACAAACACCTACACTGATGACATTTCTCATCATTCAAATTAGTCGTTAACTGTTTTCAAGTGCAAAATCAAATATAAAACATCAGGAAAAATAGCCCAAGTCAATCGTATGACTTCCAATCCACTTCTGAAAAACAGAATTTATTTATTGACAAATTGTTTACTCAGGAATTGATGCAATGTGCAGTATAACTTTGGAAGTTTATGGAAATTTAATCCAGTACCGACAAGATGTCTTATATATTATGATGTTCTTATATCACCAATTTAACGTTTACTAGACCTTATCAATGTCACATTACTTTACATAAAAATAACTTGATTTAGCTATGTATGCATCACAGCTCACAGCTGAAACAGACACAGGACTGAGTCATTTCAATTATTATAGGAAGCAGTACTATAGAAGGCCACTAAGAAGCATCTGCATAGATGAAGGCAATTGACTGATACAAGAAAGACTCCAACGCCGTCACCAAATATGCCATTTTAGGGGCTCAACTGGAGGTTATACGAGTAAAGGCACACCAAGACACAGATTATACTTGATGCTTCTAGTAATGAATTGATTTTTCAGAATATGGCCCCAATGCTCTCTTCATCTGCCGCATTTTACAGCAGAAGCCACCATAGCTGACAGGCACTGAGGTGACTGTCTGACCCAAAATGTGTCAAGGAAAATGTGGGACATCAGTGGAAAGAGACTTCCTTTGGCAGCTGGATATATGTTATGTAAAACTCAGGAACTCTTAGTAGCCATATTTCCCACTGATCTGCTCCGTAGAACTGACATACACACAGCGGTAGAATTTCAATCTATCCTTAAGGCTGCATCCCTGCTCTGTGACCCGCATTAGCAGTCCTGTCTTCTTTGGTGTTTGTTTTTAGCTAATTCAAGTTTAGATTCTGTTACTAACAACGTAAATGTTGATGAGCATTTAAGAGGTGGTTTAGAAACACTACAGCAATTTTTTTAAACTGCCGGTAGCTTATTACTAGAGGGGCAAAAAATCAATTTAGTGAGTTACAATCAGAAACATCTTTAAAAAAAACAGAATGGCACAGAATTGGCGATCCATATGGGAAAGGGGTAGAATTCAACCCCTATCTCACACCACACACAAAAATAAATTCCAAGTGGATTGAAGACTTACATGTGAAAATTAACACTATACAACTTTTAGAAAACACTACAGTATATCTTTGAGTCTGAAGGGTAGAAAGCAGTTTTTAAACAAAACATAAAAAGAACTCACCACAATGGAAATGGCAGATCAATTCTACTATACCTTCTAATACACTATACAATAATATACAACTTATTTTCATTTTGTTTATTATTTACTTTTTTTTTTTAAGACAGGGTCTCATTGAGTCACTCAGGCTGGACTGCACTGGCGCCATCATCACTCACTGCAGCCTCAAACTCTTGGGTTCAGGCGATCCTCCCGCTTTGGAATAGCTGGGACTACAGGAATGTGCCACCATAACTAATTTTTTTATATTTTGTAGAGATGAGATTTCACTATGTTGCCCAGACTGGTCTCCAGCTCCTGACCTGAATTGATCCTCCTGCATCTGCCTTCCAAAGCATTAGGACTACAGGTGTAAACCACTGCACCTGGCCTCATTTATAAAAAATAAAATCAATTATTTATTATACATTGTCTTTCTTGCCCAATAAAGTGTTAGCCCCAGGAGAATATAGAATCCTGTCTGGTTTCTGTTTTTGTTTTGTTTTGTTTCTTGTAATGGAGTCTCACTCTGTCACCCAGGCTGGAGTGTAATGGTGCGATCCTGGCTCACTGTAACCTCTACCTCCCGGATTCAAGCAATTCTCTGGCCTCAGCCTCCAGAGTAGCTAGAATTATAGGCACCCATGTCTGTTTTATTCAGATACATCCACAATGCTTTGTACATAACAGATGCTCAATGGATACTTGTTGAGCACGTATGAATATCTAAGTACACCTCAGTCACATATTTTTTAGCGTAGATTGAGGTTAAAAAGTTGCAAACCATTACATTAGACACATACAAATTGTATACATGGATAGTATGTATGGAAAGGAAAACAAAAGTGGGTAGTGACAAAATAGAAATGTTGTACTTATTCTATAGACTTATACTATCCCAAACCATTTAAAGTAATTTAAAATTAAAAGTAAAAATTCAGTCCCTCAGTCTCACTATCCAAATTTCAAGTACTCAACCACCATGTGTGGTTGGCAGCTACTATAACTGGACAAAACAGAATACACAGAACACTTCTTTGTGGAAAGTGCCAGTGCGTAGTGCTGCTATAGCCAGCATTTGAACACCGTATTTGAAGCCGGCGAATAACAAGATTACATCAGTGTTTTTAAGGCTACTGGCATCTATGGAGAGAGTGAAGAAAAGGCAGAATCCTCAAGGTGGCCAATTAACACGGAAATTAAAATGGTAAACATGAGAAAAAATGACAACGACAACAGATATAGAGGAGGAGAACTTTTTTTCTCTTTTTTTTTTGAGACCGAGTCTCACTCTGTCACCCAGGCTGGAGTGCAATGGCGCGATCTCGGCTCACTGCAATCTCTGCTTCCCGGGTTCAAGCAATTCTCCTGCCTCAGCCTCCAGAGTAGCTGGGATTACAGGCGCATGTCACCATGCCTGGCTAATTTTTGGATTTTTAGTAGAACTGGGGTTTAATCGTGTTGGTCAGGCTGGTCTCGAACTCCTGACCTCGGGATCCACCCACCTCAGCCTCCCAAAGTGCTGAGATTACAGGCATGAGCCACCACGCCTGGCCTTCTTTTTTGTGGTTGTTTTATTTTGTTTTTGTTTTGGAGACAAAGAGTCTTTGGTGCAGTGAGGAAATCCAGGCCCACTGCATCCTCTGTTTTCCAGGTTCAAGTGATTCTGGAGGAGACAAATTTAAAGGAATTTCAGAGTTACCATCACCAGGGTTTGTGGACTAGACATGAGATTTGAGAGAGGAATGTGAGATGACTTAGGATGCTGACTAGCTAACTAGGTGATTGGTGAAGTCTTTTTTTTTTTTTTTTTCTTTACAGAGATGGGGTTTCACCATGTTGGCCAGGGTGGTTTTGAACTTCTGACCTCAAGTGATCCACCCGCCTCCACCTCCCAAAGTGCTAGGATTAGAGGCGTGAGGCACCGTGCCTGGCCAAGAAGTCATTTTTAATGGACAGATACTAGACAGGCTCACAGCTCTTTTGACCATGGTGTATTGCCTTAAGGGACATTTCAAAATGATCAAATAAAAATGTGAAGAAAAAAATGTGTTTTAAGGCCAGGGAAAGCGGGCAATGGACAGCCAGACCTTGATCCCTTCCCTGATGCAGATCTCAGAAAAGAGGTAGAGTGAAGGTCAGGGACTGAGTAGGCAATGAAGCAAGAAATGTGTGAGAATTATGAGGGAACATGTGAAATTATTTGTCACAGTCCTTTCTTAAGGGTGGAAAAAAAGGCTGAAATAGTTTGTTTTTAGACAACGTCAAAACAACGTCATCAAATAACTGTATCAATATAGCCCATATATGCTGAGGGTAGATGGAGGGAATATTGCTGTTGGCCTTGGACACATGCATTTGAAGTACTTATGACTCCACTTGGTAAATGGTCTCCAGTCACCTATTGTACTAAAGAGACGGTTACTTTGATTCTAAAAGTAAGAAGTCGTCTCCAAAATTGGATGCCACAAAATGAAACTGAAAGTCATCCATAGGGGAAATGAGTTCCAGAACATACACATTAAAAATGATAATAAGTGCAGTCACTTTCTAGATTCTAGTTTATACTGCGCCAAGGTCAATGCTTACGGAAATACTAATGGCTACCTCAGCTGTCCTTTGCTAATGGACGGCAGGGCATTTATATGGGAGGTGCGCATTCAGTTCTATTTTTGAGGAAGACAACGAGAAAGCAGTGGTGCTGATGACTGAAATCCAGCTTTTGGAATACTGACTTGATCTTACTCATATCTGCCCCAGTTGAGAAGAGGGGCTTGTTACAGCCTTTTCGTTGCTGTTTAATCCTTTAAAAATAAAATTATCTATCTGGAGAATATATTTAAGCACACATTTTGTGAACAATCAGATTTAACTATTGATAAAAACAAGGCGCAAAAGCCTCTGCTAGAGGTAAAGACCTCCAGTCCTTGCTCATAACAGACACACGTTACTTCTTTGCCCCCTTTTCCCCTTTTCTCCATTTCTATTTTTCTCTCCCTCTTTTTTCTTTATTACTGCTAAAAAGGTATATGATTCCTCAACCCCCACAGGTAACGCTATTTCACATTTACAAAATGCCCTCACATCCATCATCTAAGATCTTTACCCTTCAAGTGATCAGTAGGAAAAGAGATACAATGCCCCTGCTTCCACTGAGGAACTCAAGCTCAAGAACCTGGTGACTTATGTAAGGTCCTGTAGTACTTTAGCCGCAAACAGATGACCCACACCTGTGGTAGCCAGCCTCCTGGCTGGCCCTCAATTATCCCTGTTCCCAAGTATGCATAGATTGTCTGTAGTCCTGTCATTTTAACAGCGTTGCTGCAAGCCGTATGATGATGGTATGTCACTTCTACAATTAGGTTTTAAGCAACTTCTACCTTTGGCGCTTACTCACTTTCTCTTTCTCTGATCACTCATTTTGGAATAAGCCACCTACCATGTGAGCAGTCCAATGGTGGAACCCAACCGAACAAAAATTGAGGGTTCCTTGGTTCAAAATAGAGGTAAGAATGCTTGTCAACATACTTCCATCTTGGAAAAAGATCCTCTAGCCCCAGCCAAACCTTCAGATGACTGCAGCCCCATCTAACATTCTGATTGCCGCTTCATTAGAGACTCTCAGCCAGAACTACAGATTCCTGATGCTCAGAAACAGTGCTGTTGCAAGCTGTCAGACTTGGAAAAATTTGTAATAAAGCAGTAACTAACTATGACAGTGTCTAAGTCTTCTCACTCTGAGTCCAGTGCTCTTCCTACTCTATCAAGTTACACCTGTATTCAGAACACAGTTTGGTTTACAGAGGTTTGCCAAATAACCACAGTATTCGGTTAGAAATCATTTTTAAAAAGACAAGTTAAGACTGGCAACATCTGTGCATGTAATTTAAAATAATCCAAGTGTTCTATCCGGATATTAGAACAGAAAAAATACCTATACTGAAAGCGTGCTATAGATACACTATATGTATCTAGGTTTGTATTTAGAAGTTCATTTGTAAATCCATAACCACCTGTCTAAAATCAGTCTCAACGATGGAGACTATGAGAGGAGGTCTGGCTGGATTCACTTTTACGCAAAGGAGAATTACCAAGAGCTGGAGAAGTTCTTCAACTCCCTGCAGCACAGCTGTGAGACTGATAGAGAGTACTCGGAAACTAAGGAACCTTCTTTCTTCACTGCAGTTGTCACATTATCACACATTACAGTGCAGTAGCCTGAATCAAAGAGACATGCAAAATTCACCAAGGACAGCAGCAATGCATTTCTCTCCCCTGTATTTGTGGAAAGACATCAAGAAAAGGAAGGCAAGTATGAATGCAAAAACATCTGCTCCCTAAACTCATTTAAAAAATATCCCTGCAAAAAATAAAAGTGAATCATCTATAGTGTATAGCAGATGGAAGTGCAATATGTTTAACTTAAGGCAGAAAGGGGATGCAACTGAAGAACCAGAGGGTATGGAAATAAAATAATACTTAAGCTCATTTTACATACTGCTGCCCATTAGGTTGCACTCTGGTAAAATATGTGGAAAGTCATCTTTTATTTATATCACACTACTTTGAAAGAATTCCAAAAAATTACAGTAGACTCTCCAGTGGGATTTATATTCATACTTTCTAGTAGCATTTATGTTCACAGAAGCCAATTTTTTTCTTTTTTCTTTTTTTTTTTTTTTTTTTTTTTGACAGGGTCTCATTATGTTGCCCATGCTGGACTTGAACTCTGGGCTTACGCGATACTCCTGCCTTGGCCTTCCGAGTGGCTGGAGCTACAGGCACGTGGCACAGCCCTCAGCAGAAGCCAAATTTGAGGGCAGCAACATAACTTCTCCCTAAAATGATAAATAAATTATAGAGTTGTCTTGGTTTCAAAGAGATTTTAACTTCGCTGACTTGCCTCAGAGGAACTTACCAAGAAAGAGCAAACTGAGGAATAAGTTATTTTAGATAATTGGCAGCAACAATGCAATGACTCAGAATTTGGGGCAAATTACAAATGAACTTACGATCATTAAAAAAAATCATCGAAGAGTTCGATTGCCTTTAGATAAATGGTCAATGAGTGACAGTACACAAAGGAACATAAATCCATTTTTTGCATTGCTAATTATTGGGGCCCAATATTAAAACAAAATTGCTTATCGTCTCAGCATGCACTTGTTTCTTGAATTCATAACATCTCTTAGCCTGCAGGATGAAATCTTTTCAAATCTTCAGCATTCATTTAAAGGTTTCATTTTAATTTCTTGTGCACTACCAAAATGGGAAAACATTAGTATCATCCACCCCTATGTTTATTTTATATGAAGAAAAGGAAAAAATTTTTTTTGAAACAAATCTCACTCTGTCACCCAGACTGGAGTGCAGTGGCACGATCTTGGCTTACCATAAGCTCTACCTACGAGGTTTAAACTATTCTCCTGCCTCAGCTTCCAGAGGAGCCGGGATCACAGGCACACACTACCACATCCAGCTAATTTTTTTCTATTTTTGTAGAGACAGGGTTTCACCAGGGTGGCCAGGCTGGTCTCGAACTCCAGACCTCAGGCAATTCAACCATTTCGGCCTGCCAAAGTGCTTGGATTACCGGCATGAGCCTGTAATGGACCCAGCCAATGAAAAAATTAAATAGCCTACCTAGGAATTACACAAGAGAAAGTATGATGGAGAATTAATTTCACACACTGGATAACACCACCAATATCAGGGTCACTGGAATGATAAATGAAAACTTTTGGGTTGTGGAGACAGAGTAACAGCAATCAATATATCATTTACCACTATCTCAGTAATATTTAAATCAGAGACAATGTAAGAATAGACTGTAATGTCCTTTTAGGACAGTCAAAAAATTTAAAGTTAGAAAATTATTACAAAGTCTCATTTTGGAAGAGGAAATGAATAAAATTTAAAATCAAAGTTATCTAAAGCAATCTATGCCACTGTTCACTATGTAGCATATAAGATCTAAAGGAGAGGGTTATTTCTTAATGTACTCTCATTCTGAAAAATAAGCTCAAATAAAATGCATAGAACTGTGTACCAAGTTGCATGTTTTAAAAAAATTAAAAGGCACTTTTTATCTTGCATGGTTACATCATTGAGCAAAGTTCTTTTAACTTCAATAAGAAAATACTTCTGAAGAAATTAAGTACCAAATGATAAAATATGATAACTGCAAAGGCAGGTTTAGGTTTCTAATAAAAATGTATCAAGTTTAGCCTTTCCAAATAATCTATGTACACTGTGGGTAGCCACAGCAGAAAATGTTATAAGCCAATAGATGTTTAGGAACATATTTGTATGTTTAAAAACATATAGACGAAAGGATAAGTAGAGAGGAATTGTCCTCATTCTTAATTGCCAAGTTTTAAGTAAATTTTAATTATTTTGGAATCTAATATATCAAATTTCCTTAGAGGGGGTAAATATTTGAATACAAAAAATTGAACAGTATTCTATAATAGGGGCCGGTGGAAGCCTGTGAAATATTAGACCTTTACCATTAATACAAAATGTTCTTCGGTAGGCTGACACTGGGATATAAGAATGGTCCCAGTAAATTACATTCATCAGCAGCTTAGAGTAAGTGAGTATTGCACAGCCTACAATACCTATCAGTCATCAGAGTACTTGTGATTATGAACTAGAAATATGGAATTTAACTGTCTCTATCTACACAATATTTAATTTTTTTTAAACTCAGTAGTTATCTATGGCTTCCTGATTTGGATTATGTTAACTTAAAAGCTATAACTTATCACACCAAATCATCATATGCCTGGTAATTCATGGTTCTGAAAATGAGTACAATTTCTATTTTATTCACATAATAGATTTATGTAGGAGACTAAATACAGAAACTCTGATTTTCTGATTGAGAAATTCAAATTTCCTTAATCCAGAATTAAAATAACTAGAAATGCCAATGGCCTATCATTTATTTCCTAGAAAATAAAGGTTAACAAATACTTTCATTGGTAAACTCAAACATCGTTAGAACTTGGAAGAGCTTTCTAAATAATGAAATATAAAATTCAATTCAAATTATGTTCACAATATTTTTGGTGTTAAAATTTTTGTGTTTTTTTCTAGTTTATGCAATTGAATAACCTAAGTAAAATATTTCTGTAATCTCCTAGCTACTACAATGTTAGATTAATTGGAAAAGTCCATTCCCCAACCATTTGGGATAAACTGAAAATTGCCATAACATTGTATGCCTTACCATTAGTACATACTCAAAAGACTTAAAGCATACAAGAGTTGATCATGTCATAAAATGGATTCAAGCTGTGTTACAGCTCTTTTCAAATTTCTCTAGCAGGCTTTCCAGTTTTTGTCAGAAAGCCCCTCAACACAAAATATATAAATAAAATAAATTCAAGCTACAAATGAACATAAATCCTAATATGATTGTCTTATAGCCAAGAGATTTACTTCCAGTTCTTCTCATCATAACTATGATGTACAATAATATGAAAAGCTCATTTAGTCATGAATTCCAAACTTTTCCACCATCAATTCATTTTCCAAAGCTATCAAATAGATTGCTTAATTTTGATTTGTTTATTCTGTGCCAACACACGGAATCTTGATGATATGCAGAAAGGATGGCTAAGGTACATATGATGAAATTGGAAAAAGTCCTTTCTGCACCACCACACACTATGAAGATCACCTTGCCATTGAGATCTCTTGCCATGGGGTTCTATCTTGCTTGTCAAACATCCCACTATCCGCCGGAAACTCTGTGGAACTATCCCAAACACCACCACATCTGTGAAGCTCATCTCTTCCACCAAATGCATGTGATTTTCCTCTCACTGATCTTACAAGGAGCAAAAGCTGAACCATTTATCCCATGATGCTTTATATTAAAGATATTTGCAAATTTGTCTTTGGTTCGTTGTTGAACTATAAGGTCCTCAAGAGTAAAGAATGTATCTTTTCATATTTCTATTTATTCACTTAGGTGTCTAGAATAGTACAGACTCTCAGAAAATACATTTAACAGAATATGGTTTTCATTTTTAGAGCCAGAGTCTTGATATGTGTCCCAAGCTGTAGTGCAATGGCAAAATTCATAGCTCTCTGCAGCCTTGAACTCCTGGATTGAAGCAATCCTTCGACCTCAGCCTTAACAGCATCTATCTTACAAGAAGAATGACAACTTGACTCAAAGCTCAAAGTCTCATGCTAGTCTTACATGGAATTTTATCCTTTACAGATGGAATTTTCTCATTTCATTCTATGGTAACTAGAACATTTTATATGACTAAGCACACATCTATGAATCAAATTTTCCTTTTTCTTCTTTGCTGTCTCTTTTCCCAGTCAAGTCTTAATACACTAGACCTTTAAATGCAGGAACTAAACAACCTGATCATGCTGGGTCACTCCTAGGGTGATTAAGTCCTGTTCTCCAGAAACTCTTTAAGAAATAAGATAATAATCGCTTTTAAAACTTGTAAGGGTTTACATCATACAAAGTGCCATCCTACCACTCCCTGTGTCAAGAATGCAGATGATACTGCTTTCAAACAGGGATTTGTTTCAAACAAAACAATTCTGGGTTTGCTGGTCTAAGCATAATAAATCAGCAGAGACGTTCTAATATTTACTAATAGGAAAACGATTATAAATGGAAGATTTTTAAATCTACCAAAATCATTCTCAATCATCTTTAATAGAGTAGCCTCCTGTTGCATTTGAAAGCCAGCATAGCATATCACCTAGAAGCTGTGACTTTTTTACTCGTCCATTCATTTAAGAAATGTTTATTAAGCACCTACTCTATGGTTAAATGTTGATGGTGGGAGTTGCAATTCAGCAGTTCATACAAGAAAGGTGTGCCTTCTTGAAGTTTACAGGGATTTGAATACATTTAATCTGCAATACTGGCTCCTACTAGTGCTTCGGTGATCATATATAATAAATACAGTTATTTTAGCCACAGACCTCTCACTGATATAAATTTAAAATGAGCTATAAGTCAGAGTACCTGGATCCTAGTTTCATTTCCTTAGTTTAAGTGCCTAGGAGAAGTCACAATAATGACTAAGAGCCTCACTTCTATGTGGAAAGTCTGAATGCATAAGCCCAACCTGCTTTCTTCACAGGGTTATTATAAGGATTAATAAAAAGATCCAATCGAATGATAATGCACCAAGCATATTTATTCTAGATACTATATTAATTTCACATGCATGGCTTTATTCAATACTAATTAGAGTCCTATGGTACTATACTAAAATACTTGTTACCTACATGTCAGAGTACACAGGTATCTGTAAGAAACATGCCTTTCAAATTTGTCTGTTTTAAAATAAATGCATTTATGGATATGCACAGATTATTATCACCAGTAGTCTGGTAGCAATCACTTCACAGGTTCCTTGTCCTTAAAGGTTTCCTCAAGAAACCCTAGTGCAGATAATGCTAGAAAGTGTTTCAGTTTGGTTTTAGCTGGTATAAGAAAGAATCCCTGGAGACAACTTAGAATTCATTAAAGACAACTGCCTCAGGGTAACCCCTGAGGTTCTTTAAAGTTTCCCTTGCTGGCAGAGACCTGGAATTGTCCAGTTCGGAAGATATAAGCACTAAATATGTCAGCCTAATAAAAAAGATAAGAAAAGAGACACATTTGGTTGACAGGCAGTAGGGGAGAGGGAGGAGGTGTTACCTTGCAGACTTCCAGTATCTTTAATGTTAGCAAAGAAGTTTGTTGTTATTTCTTTCCAGAAATCAAGCTCAAAGTCTTAGTAACCAACTGCAAACTCCACCTGACCTCCCAACTTCTGCCTTCCTTAAGAAAGGTGGTATAGCAGATGTAGCCAGCTTTAATTAACTTTTCTTTTACATAAGGAATTATTCTTTTATATTTAAATGCACTTAGTAATATCTGTCACTCTTATTTACTCTATCAATTCTACAGATAAATTCTCCTTCCTTGATTACACTTTTAATGTTTTGATTCCCCAACCCTACATACACAGCTTTTTTCTTTGAAATTGGTATGTGACCTCAGTCAATCCAGGGCAGATTTTCCCAGACAAACATAACAAAGAAGTTTCTTCTCAAGCAAAGACTCTCTACTTTCCCCCCAAGCAAATATCAGTAAAAATCTGTTAAGAAATAATAAATATAGGGTAGGCACAGTGGCTCAAGCCTGTAATACCAGCACTTTGGGAGGCCAGGCAGATCATGAGGTCAGGAGATTGAGAAAATCCTGGCCAATGTGGTGAAACCCCATCTCTACTAAAAATACAAAAAAAAAAAAAAAAAATTAGCTGTGCGTGGTGGTGCATGCCTGTAGTCCCAGCTACTCGGGAGGCTGAGGCAGGAGGATTGCTTGAACCCAGGGGGTGGAGATTGCACTAAGCCAACATCATACCATTACACTCCAGCCTGGGCAACATGTGAGACTCTGTTTCAAAAAAATAAAAGAAGAAATAATAAATATATTGCTGCCATCATAACTTTGTGAAGATGATAAACATTCATACCTATGAGTTACACAAAGTATATAAGCATAGGACAGCACTACCATTATTTTTCAAGGACACAAAGGTGTGATCAAATAGCAATCACCCACTTCATTTCCCTACCTTCCACATGTAAGTATGTATGTATGTATATATGTATGTATGTGGTCATGCATTATGCCTTTCTAATGAATGCTCAACATCAAAAGTTTTAATGCTTTGTTTTTGATTCCTTTTTTTAACGTATGCGTGTTTTTAAAAAATTGATTCTGACATCATGTAAGGCATTCTGTCAGAGGTGTGTGAACCAGAGCAACTCCATCTTGAATAGGGGCTGAGTAAAATGAGGCTGACACCTACTGGACTGCATTCTCAGACAGTTAAGGCATTCTAAGTCACAGGATGAGATAAAAAGTGGCACAAGATACAGGTCATAAAGATCATGTTGACAAAACAGGCTGCAGTAAAGAAGCCAGCTAAATCCCACCAAAACCAAGATGACCCCAAGAATGACCTCTGGTCCTCCTCACTGCTACACTCCCACCAGCTCTATGACAGTTTACAAAAGCCATGGAAATGTCAGGAAGTTACCCTACATGGTCTAAAACAGGGAGGCATAAATAATCCACCCCCTGCTTAACATATCATCAAAAAATAACCATAAAAATGGGCAACCAGCAGCCCTAAAGGCTGCTCTGGGTATGGCATAGCTATTCTTTTATTTCTTCACTTTCCTTATAAACTTGCTTCCACTTTACAGACGTGCCCTGAATTCTTTCTTGCAGGAGATCCAAGATCCCTCTCTTGGGGTCTGGATCAGGACCCCTTCCCTGCAACAATTCCATTCTTTCTCTGAAATAGCCAAAAGATATTTCTCAGAAAATAATATTAGAGAATCGCTTGAGCCCGGGAAGCAGAGGCTGCAGTGAGCAGAGATGGCCCCACTGCACTCCAGCCTGGGCAACAGAGCGAGACACTGTTATCAATCAATCAATCTAACAAACAATATTTTAAAAGGAGGCGGGGGGTATTACCCATTAAACCTGGCTCCTAGAGTTACTTCTTTCACTGTGTGTCATCTGGCCTAACCTCTCTTTAGTCTCAATATTAACCCTTAATGGTATCACCACAGTTCTTCGCATACTGTAGAAACGGAAAAGCACTTTTTAAAAAAGAAAGGAAGAGAAGGGGAGGAGATGGGAGAAGAGGGAAATGTGAACTGAGATAATTCCCACATACCCTACCTCTCAATGAGATAAAGGTAAAGATTTTGAAAATCCTAAAATATTATTTATTATCACCAATCTGAAACTTTTACAGCATCGCACAACTGAAGTCAGACTGTATTCATGATTAAATTGCTTTATTAATATACTCTTTAAATTTAGGCTCTTAGAGAACCCTGGTCCTTCTATCCACCCATAGTTATAGAGAAAGAAACATAGGGATTATTTGAGTAATGTTCCCCCACCCCCCGTTATAGACGCACCCATTAAAGTGAATTGGTGAAGGGTTTTTCCTTACAAGGCTGAGTATAGAAAACAGTACAGAAATCTCTACTTCAGATACCATGTGTCACATGGGCCCTAACGTTGCTTCCCTGACTCCCATGCCTTTAATAGCTTCAGAAACTATCCAGCTACACCTAAAAGCCCTCAAATAGAAGAACATTCACAATCACCTTCCTTGATGACACTCCCTGTCCCAAAGGCAAAGAAAGGAATCAAAAACCAAAGTGAAGGGAGATGTTCAAATAAGCCAAGAAATTGCAAAGCCTGTAAGTGCCTAAAGGAAATATGAATTTTCCTGAAAACCTTCCACACTCAGCCTGCAGGAAGTTCTCAAAAGTGATAATATTTCCTATTGCAAATTCCAGTTCCTTTCTTCCAGGTCAATTTGTAGATCCTAAGGCCGTATGCTTCATTCAGGAAAGGCCTCCTGCAACCCACAACTAACATTTAGGAGTTACAGTGATCTTGGGGAAATTGCTTAACTTCTTTCAATTGTTTCATCATTAAAATGTAGATAGGCTAGGAGTGGCCAATTAAGCCTGTAAGCTCAGGGCTTTGGGAGGCCAAGGTGGGACCGCTGGAGCCCAGGAGTTCCAGAGCAGCCTGAGCAACACAGCAAGATCGCATCTCTACAAAAAATTTAAAAACTACCTGGGTGTAGTGACACACACCTATAGTCTCAGCTACCTGGCAAACTGAGGTAGGAGGATCACTTGAGTCCAGGAGTTTGAAGATATACTGATCCAGGATAGCACCACCGCATTTCAGCAGAAGAGCAAGACCGCATCTCTAAAATCAAATAACCAAGTAAGTAAAACGGACATAATAATTATACTTACCTCCTAGGGCAGTTAAGAACTACATAAAATAACACACATAAAGAAATTGACACATCGTGATCTTACAGCCAACGTTAGCTATTATTTTTATTTATGAATGAGCACACATACCTGCAAAGTGTTTGTGAAAAAAATACCCCTTTAATCTCTCAACAAATGTGTACCTTAGATAATATGAATAATAATGTATACCATAATTATTAGGCTTCCCTATAATTACCTGAGAAAATAAATTGCTTATGATTACTAAAATCAATGGAATTAGTTTTGCCAGTGAGAAAAATCACACTGAACTGGAAGCTCTTTGACACTCCCTTTAGTAATCTACTCTTTTCAGAAGGGTTCAGGGATGATATCTTTCAGCATTATTATCCCTGACCTTTGAGTTATATTTACACTTATATTTATATTATAAAAATTATAACACCTGGGCAACACAGTGAAAAAATAAAAAAAATTAACAATTAAAAAATTCGTTGGTGGCTCAAGCCTATAGTCCTGGAGCCTGAAGAGAGAGAACTGCTTGAGTTCAAGAGAGAAGGCCTACAGTTAGCTGTGATTGGCTCACCTGTAACCACTGCACTCCAGCCTAGGTGACAGAGTGAGACCCTGTCTCAAATTTAGAAAATAAAGAAAAAGTATGAAATCATGTTTCATAGTCCTATTCATAATAATATCTTTTTTTGGCAGAAAAAGAAGAAAAAAGCTTATTGCCAAAAAAGCCATGTCCAAAACACATTTATTGCTAAATAATATTTTTAAACTGACACTAAAAGTGTTTGCTCTGTTAACACCTATTGGATGTCTTTCTTATGTTTGAAGTCCCTCATTTCTCTCTCTCTCTTTTTTTTCGAGACAGTCTGGCTCTGTTGCCCAGGCTGGAGTGTAATGGTGCAATCTCGGCTCACCACAACCTCCGCCCCTGGGTTCAAGCAATTCTCCTGCCTCAGCCTACTTAGTAGCTGGGATTATAGGCAGGCGCTACCACACCCTGCTAATTTTTGTATTTTTAGTAGAGACGAAGTGTCACCATGTTGGTCAGGCTAGTCTCAAACTCCTGACCTCAAGTGATCCACCCGCCTCAGCCTCCCAAAGTGCTGGGCTTATAGGCATGAGTCACTATGCCCGGTTCCTCATTTCTCTTAATAATACATATCTATAGGCACTTTAAAACCAACTAGCCTTGGCCAGTCACAGTGGCTCACACTTGGAATCCCAGCACTTTGGGAGCCCAGAGCGGGAGGATCACTAGAGCCTAAGAGTTCAAGACCAGCCTGGGCAACATAAGAAGACCCTGTCTCTATAAAAAATAAAACTAACCAGCTGTGGTGGTGCATGCCTGTGGTCCCAGTCACCTGGGAAACTGGATTGGGAGGATTGCTGGGATCTGGAAGTCAAGGCTGCAGCGAGCTGTGATCACGCCAGTGCACTCCAGTCCTGTGACAGAGAGAAACTCCGTCTCCAAAAGACAAACAAAACCCCTCCCCTCCCACAAAACAAAACAAAACAAAAAACTATCCTAACTGGAGAAACCTGTGGCATTAACTCTTTCTTAATCAGAATACTCTAATACTTACTTCTTTCTAGTTCCGCAGACCTTGATGAGTGGCCACCTTTTAGTGCACCAAAGAAGTAAGAGTAACTGAGACATGATCTCTAGCCATAAGGACTTTAGCTCGAAGTACAGGAGAGAAGACAGATAGGTACATCCACAAAAATAGCTTGTGTTGACTAATGTGATGTTTTAACACCTCCCAGATCTCATAACATCCTGGGCTTTCTAAATTTGAAAGAGAATCCTGGTGACTATACTCAATTAGAAAGCTTTTTCTGTTTCTGCTGTAGCAGAGGAAAAATAAGGGGAGGCTCAGAAGGGATTACAGCATGCTGTTGGTAGAAACTTCCATGGAACTTCATTTCGTGAGACCTGTGCTTATCAGATCAAAGCCATGGGATCAGGACCTATACCTCACAGATAGTATCTGGAAAAATAAGAAGAACAAAAGAAAGATGAACCAAGATCATCCTCCTTTTGAGGGCCTAGCCCCACTTAATTTCATAGCAATCTATGAGATTGGTATTACCCAAATGACAGTAGAAAAAACTAAAGTTTTGAAAATTTGAGTAGCTCAGGTCGACAGAGCAAGTTAGAGCTGAAATTAGAATCTTTGTTTTCCCTACTTGAAAGTTCTGGCCAGGTGGTCTCTCTCTAAAAACTACATATCCTTAAAAGCCAGCATGAACATCAAATTAATCCAATCCCGATATCAGAATAGAAAATATTATGTACATCATCTTTATACAATAATTGTAGTAAGAAAGCCAGCGGCTTGCCAATTTTGAAAAATGATTATAAACTTCAATTGCAATAGAAAAAAAACAGAAAAATAAATAGAGACAGAGTAGGAAAATCTTTTTGATGTCAATGCTATAATTTACAGTTTACACCTTTTTTTGTGTGTTTTTAAGGAGCTAATTAAATGTGCAGGCAAGTATCATACTTTTACTTCCCAAGAGTTATAAAATGCTGACATCACCAGTAAATTGATTTCAAAATTCAAACTGCAATCATAATTTTTTTAAACAACAAAGCACCAATATTCACATGTAACGAACAGATTCAAACCTACCTCTAATCAGAACATTCCAGAGATGTCAATAGTACCTGCTACACTCAAACAAAACCACCTTCCCCCTTTCTTATGTTGACTTCTACGAGTCATGTAGCTTTAAAAAGTGCATACTATAAAATTATCTGTAAGTATCCAGCGAGTATTGACAAAGCCTTCCTGAATTTAATTGTATATGTTTAAGTCTAGCCAATATTTTAATTTCACACCTTGGCCGGTTTAAGAGATGACAGGATCACTCTACCGTAACTACCCAAGGTTCTGTTCGGATTTTTTCATGCATTTTATCTGTTTAAAGGGGTTTTAATAGAAGATACTTGGATTACTGTTAAAAACATATTTTAAAAACCACTTTGCCCAAATTAAGTACTCAAACATACTCCCTCCATTTGGCTGCTGTACTAAGATCTACTATAATGGTGCCAGAAATATATTTGCCCTGATATAACTTATTCGATGGAAATAAAAACCTAATTCTGTCACAGGAGTAAGTAGGACAACTGAAATGTAGGAAGACCCAGGAATTGCCTTTGTTCCATTACAATTACAGTGACAATAATATTTATGTTAAGAGAATAGCTGCTGAAACTGAAAGAAGTAGGAAGTAGGCCGGGCGCGATGGTTCCCGCCTGTCATCCCAGCACTTAGGGAGGCCGAGGTGGGTGGATAGCTTGAGCTCAACCTGGGCAACACCGTGAAATCCTCTCTCTACTAAAATATAAAAAAATTACCCAGGCATGGCAGCATGTGTCTGTAATCCCAGCTACTTGTGAGGCTGAGGCAAGAGAATCACTTGAACCTGGGAGGCGGAGGTTACAGTGAGCAGAGATCGCACCATTGCACTCCAGCCTGGGCGACAGAGCAAGATTCTGTCTCAAAAAAAAAAAAAAAAAAGTGGGAAGTAAGGCTTTTAAAAGATGAAAATGGAAGCTGGGAGTTTTCACAGACTCTAGCTTATCTGGAGATATGAGCCACTACACCTACCTACGTAGTCAATACTAATGAACACTAGAATCAAACAAACAAAGAAACTACACATTAAGAGAGAATTAAACTATTATTTACAAAGTTTCACTAGTTTTCTGTGTGGGTAATTTTGTGAATGGTTAAAGAACTTAAATAGCTTTTTTTTTTTTTAAAGGGATTTTGCTTTCTTTAATAAGGATTTGGTTAGAGCTCACCTCATACCTTAATCATCACCCTTATATACATATATGTTTATGAAATAAAACACAAAAAGTTATGGAAAAAAAAACACAATAACAAGGCTATTCGGAACTTGATTTTATTAACAATTCCAACAAGTGTGGTCTGCTCCTTTGCTGAATTGTTTCCTATCCACAGTCCTTCCATTTCACCTTAGAGGTGAACCCTTTACAAAAACACCATGAAGGTGGGCAACCGGGGTATGTGCAGCGAGACAAGGCAAAATGGATCTAAAGAGAATCTGTCTTCCATGGAACACATTAATTCAGTCTAGTGTACTCACCCTTGCATGTAAAGTTCTACATAACTTAGAAACCTAAATTTCAAACATTGCTTGGGGACACGTTTGCTCTACAAAATGAAAATGCTATGCATTTTGCATGAGGTCGTCAAAGTCCCCAATTGATTTTCCCAGCTCTTCATCCCTGACACCACTTTGAACTCAAAAGTATCATCGTGTTTTGTCTTTTCCTTTCATCAACATCCTGTTCACCTGTCTAACTGAGTTAGAATTTGGAAACACAAATCAGTCAAGGATGCCACCATGCAACTGCAATAGAGGTTTCCTTAGTTAAAAGGGAATAGTGTGAGAGGTGAACGGCAGCCACCACAGTGCTGCTCCCATTTGCTCCCCTCATCACACTCCTGATCTGTGCAGACACCACATCAAGTCTTTTTCATGGTAAGCACTTTTGGGAAAGCACTAAGCTAACCCCATGTTCACTAACTCTAAAATGACTGTAATGAAATACCAAATACAAAATTTATATGCAAGTAGAATTTTAAAGCATATGTTGCTTTTTTTTTTTTTTTGGCTTTCATGGAGAAAACCATAAAGATACATTACATATGCAAAACCACAGTACACTAGAGTCAAGCCCAGAGACACTCAATAATCCTGGTTAATCCTGGCCCACTGTATCTATGCAAGGCCAGTTTAGTGATGGAAGTACAGCAGTAGCCTCAATGCAAAATAACAAACAATCAAAATAGTATCTTTTTGATCTTGTAAATTATTAATAAATATTGATAAAACATGAAATGTATATATGTTCTATACCAATGGTTTTCAAAAGACCACCTGCACTAGATTTAAATGGGATGCTGATAATAGTTATTCCTGGGATCCGGACTGGACTCACTGAATCAAACTCTCTGGATGTGGAGCCTTGAAATATGCATTTTCAAAGAGCTCCCTGGATGCTTTATATGCAATTAAGTACCGCTGACTCAAGCATGAACAATGTTTACACTTCCTGATCACAAAAATGAAATGGAACTGCAAGACGGAACACAAGCGCCCAAACAATAGAAGTAGCAAGTATTCGTAGAACAAAAGAATGGACAGAAAGGCAGAGACTACTGTCCAATGAGACTAACCACATCAAAACCTAGGATGCCCAAAGTCACCAAGCTAGCTGTTATATGACTTAGACTTGAAAACAGACCTCCTAACTGTGCATGGTGCCCATTTTAGCATCCCTACTTCACATATCTCCAAAAAACAAAAGCTCGAAAATACCAGTTGTTAAAATGTCACACTTTAATGTTGTGTTTTATCTGTATATTCAGAGATAGACTGAAAAAATACCACCATTGTATGTTTATACAGTTCTTTGTCAACCAAAAAAAAAAAAATGCTTCCAAGCTTATCTCATATACAGTGTAAGGTAGCCAGGGTAGATATTGGCATCTGCATCTTACAGGTGGACAACATTTCCATAAGACTAACTCCACCAAGGTCTTATGGCCCTAACAGCGGAGCCAACAACCCAATACCCACCATCCTTCCATTTTCCAAAGAAGCCCAGTCTTCTTTCCATTTACACCTCCCTGAAACTGTAAAACTGAGCTCAATCACTATTTTCCACTTCTTAGATTTAAAGGCTTAGTCCTCAAAGTTATCATTATGAAATAAATGTTACCCTCTGCAACCAGAGTGTCTGAGCACACACCCAAAAAACTCCAGGTTTAACCACATCTTATCTCCATGGATTTCCATGAGATAGCTGGCAGAAGGTTTACTCTGCGTACAAATCCAGCAGAGAGAACACTGCTGTTGAGAGAGCCAGTGTTCATTGTATTATCAGTTTCAGCCTGATAATTTGATATGACGGGTGTGAGGCACAAGCTACAAGTCTCTCCTTCTTAAAACAATAATTGTGAGCCTTTATTCTTCACCAGCGATATCAAGGTCATTGTCTGGATCAAACCTAAAAGGGAGCTTCCATCAACAGTTGTCATAAGAGATAAGCACCAATTTGACATGCTCTTGCAGAACTATCACCTGCTATCAGAGAAGCTGTGACAGCTGTGTAGTAAGACAATGAGGGCCAATTCATCAGTCCTCTGGGCCCCAAGTGCTCCCCTAATGGGTATGACAAACATATGCCTCACTGCCACACAATGGGTGTTTACTACCGCAGGGTTGTTTGTATAACGATCCAATTAATCAATGTTGATAGTTGTGGTTTTCATAATTGACGGAAAGTCAGAATTGCATAACTCTATTGAATGTCTACATCTTTTGCCATAGTACGATAGACATTGGAAAGAAAAAGGTAGACTATTAGACACGCAAAAAGTCCCGGGGAGATATAAATAACGCACCCGTTTCCTTGGTTTCAAGATGATGTTACATTTGCCATGTGGGGTCTTCTCTCTCCTGCTTGGTTACCTTCTTCAAAGGTTATCTTCCTTTACCTTTGAAAGCCTCAACTCAAACGTAATCCCGAATCTGAAGCTCCCCTGCTTTTAGAGTCTGAGTGAGTATTTTGAAGAAAGATTCAGAGTCCGCGAGCATTAGGATGTCCTAAAAAGTTCAGATCTCCTTATTGGAAGAATCAGCCACTCTTCAGCATCAGCTGACTATTGCTCTAAAGGAACATGCTCTTATTCATGTTATCAGCTCTTTAAACAGTGTTTTAAGAGAAGTGCAGATCTGAATTGTTCTTTGTCATTTGCCAGTTTTTCAATACTGACAACTGTTTTAATTTTGGTTACCCTGAAAGTGCGGCCTGAGACAAGGACCTGCAGGTAGTTTTTTTTCAGAACTCCAAGATTCAGGAGAGAGAAAAGCGGGGCAAAGGAAGAACAAAAATCAACCACGGGGTCTTCGTGAGGTCTCAGAGGCTCACAGAATCTTCCCTGTGGATGAGGGAAAGCCAGGACGTGTATCCTCCAAGCCCCTGTCCCCTGCTGGTTATGAACTGTTCCAAGGGGTATTAGTTCCACTACACTTTCCAACTGTACCTGCTGAAGTGCTGAGTGGGCTTCCTCAGTTTGGGAGAAAGCCATGAACAGAAAGGCAACAACCGTGCCCCAGGCGGAATGCAGTCAGCATTCAGAGAATGAGAGCTGCCAGTGAAATTGAAGGTGACCAAGGGGATGTGACTTAGGGCACAACCAGCAACTACTGTAGCGACTAACAAAACTCTAAACATACTTCATTCAGAACAAACAATTAATAGGTGCAGTCTTGATCTCACTCATGGATTCCATCTCCTTTTTGGCTTTCGAGAAGCCTTCCCCGACCACCTCCCAGTATCAATCCTTTATAGTGAAGCTCAACATCCTACCACCACTATGCTAGCATTTACACCACTGCACTTCATCATTTACAGTCACATCCACTGACCCCTTAGGTTATGAGCACAAAGAGGAGAGACTCTGCAACCTGTTTATGATCTCCAGCACCTGGGGTAAGGCGGGAGTACAATAAAAATCTGCCAACTGAATTTGTTCATGGAAAAGGCCCATCAGTGTTTGTGGAACTGAATAAATGAATATAATTCTTAATAAAGCTCTGTTAGCTACAACCATAACCCAAGCCCAATCAGGAGAAACAGTCTTGAGGTCACTAAGGAACACAACAATCACTCTTAATTCCTGCTTTAAAGAGCCTTGTGACTCAAAGACATTAATCACTGACAAAGATGAACTTTGTTTTCTTAAAGGCTATATTGCCTCAACTATTAAAATTATTTATTCTCAACATATGTACTTTTTCATATTACTAAAAAAGCCTAGAATAGTATCTTTGCCCCCAGAAAAACAACACAGTTGTAATTCATCGCCTGCTGTAACCGAAACTGGATTTTTCTTACCTGCAACCAAGAAATTCACCTTGTTTCCCATGCAAACTCTTCTTGATATTCCCACCTTTCTCTTTTCTTTTTTCTTTCTCTTTTTTTTAAAGACAGGGTTTCACCATGTTGGTCAGGCTGGTCTTGAACTCCTGACCTCAGGTGATCCACCTGCCCTGGCCTCCAAAGTGCTTGGATTACAGGAATGATCCACCATGCCTGGCCTTCCCACCTTTCTCTAAGGATCTTAGAGCACTTCCTGTCTAAAGGATATCCACTCGGGCAGGGACCTGAGGCCCCTGAGGCCTCAGTGAAGGTCTGGGCAGGGAAGCTTCGGGGAGAACAACCCAGATGGGGCAATTCTGGAACTGTGAAACATTCCATAAAGATCAAGGTTCTCCTTATACCAGCTGGGTGGATACCTGAACATAAATAGCAACGAAGCAGGCTGCACGTTCCTATCCTACATATGGCACAAACAAAACAGAAAAAATAAGTACTTATTAGGGAAAGCTAAATGTAGAATGACAATATCCCCAACAGACTTCCTTTCTTTAAAAATGTGAAGAAAGGTCTCCTGTGTTACCAAGCTGCTACACTATTTCTAGCAATCATATACACACTTAGATAGATACATGTATATATTTATATGTCTATACATGTATACATATATATATTTAAAGCATAAAAATCTATATAAATGGGTTCTTACAAAAAATAAAGTCAGTCATTCCTGGAAAATAACGTTCTTATAGACCTAAAAATAGTTGAGCAAAGTTTCCATGCATTTGCTAAATTAAGAAGCCCCTGATTTAATAAACTTATATCCATCAATTCCCACTTATTCTTTTTTCTTAAAGGAAGAAATAATTTCTGTAGATGATAAAGCTATCTAATATATCCTGAAACATATGCAACAACTTAAGAAAGATCAACTAAGAGAGGCGGAGGTTGGAGAAAATTTGATAAGAGTCCAATAAACTGACTTCATTGCAACCTTCCAATCTTTAGTCCATGTTGACCTTCAATCCATTGTACCAAAGAAATTAGCCAATGCCACAGCAAAGTAACAAACACCACAAACTCTTGAGTGAACTGGGTGGGGCTTGAAAGCTAATAAAATATAGAAACTTTTTTTTAAAGACAATAATGATCTTGGACTTACCTCAGAAACGTTGTTTAGAAAAACATATAGTTGCCCACATCTTAAGGACAACAGTCTTAAATAACATAGCCTAATGCAGACTCAGTCCTGTCAAAATAATCTAACCTCTTCTGATGGAGTGACCAGCCCAGGAGATCAAGGGAAGAGGCAAGACACAATTTATATTCGGATTTTTACAAAGCTTTTGATTCTGCTCCTCATGACATAATCATCAATAAACTGCGAAAACAGGATCTACACTGCATAGCTCTGAAATGGCAGGAAGGTCATGCTCAGCAGGGAGCTATCGATGGAAAAGTGTCAGCCTTCGAGGGAGTATAATAAATGGGGCTCCAATGTGGTCAATTCTGGGCAGTGCTCCAGTGGACATTTTTCATTAACGACCTGGAGGGTAGAATAATTATCACTGTCATTAAGTCTTCATATGAGACCAGACAAAGAGGACACGTTGAGGAAAGGGAGGGGAAAAGGCCAGAAGGAGTCACCAGCCATAAAGGAATATTTTATCAGAATTTAAAAGGACCTCGGAATTCTGAGAGAGGGGAAAAAAAAAAAAAAAAAAGGCCGGGCGCGGTGGCTCAAGCCTGTAATCCCAGCACTTTGGGAGGCCGAGGCGGGTGGATCACGAGGTCAAGAGATCGAGACCATCCTGGTCAACATGGTGAAACCCCGTCTCTACTAAATATACAAAAAATTAGCTGGGCGTGGTGGCGCGTGCCTGTAATCCCAGCTACTCAGGAGGCTGAGGCAGGAGAATTGCCTGAACCCAGGAGGAGGAGGTTGCGGTGAGCCGAGATCGCGCCATTGCACTCCAGCCTGGGTAACAAGAGCGAAACTCCGTCTCAAAAAAAAAAAAAAAAAAAAAAAAAACAAAAGCCAGAAACAGAATGCATCTTAGGGAACAAGTACAAGGCATAGGATTCTTTTTCCTTCTCCTAACCTTTACTGTAGCTCACTGCTGCAGCCTCGACCTCCCAGGCTCAAGCGATCTTCCCGCCTCAGCCTCCTAAGGACTTGTGACGACAAGGCCCATGCCACCATGCCCAGCTAATTTTACAATTTTCGGTTACAGACAAAGTCTTCCTTTGTTGCCCAGGCTGGCCTCAAACTCCTGGGCTCAAGCAGTCCTCCTGCCTCAGCCTCCTGCAGCGCTGGGATTCCAGGTTTGAGCCACCTCGCCAGGCCTTCCTCTTCCTTTCTTTCATGGGCTGTGAGGCTTACTTCCCTCAAAAACGGCCATGTTTACTCATTTGATAAATATACAAGAGATGCTTTGCTGAGTTCCAGAGCTACTTTGTTAAGCAATACATTTCTGCTGTCCAATATCATAAAAAGAGTTAGCTTACTGAGGAAGAAATTTAAAAGAAAACGATGATACTGTCTAAGAAGATTTCTTTGGACCCTTTTCCCCCTCTGAGTCCGAGTTAGTCACTTCTCTTAGGTGCTTTCACATTTCTTTTGGCCTTCCTCTGTCACACAACCGTGAAGTGTAACCAGATTTATTTATTTTTCTCCCCTCTAAATTGCCAGTGTCTGAAAGGGCACGGACCATGGATTCTGCACCTTGATATCTTCGCAGAGCACAGCACCTGACAGATAATGAATGCTCAATAAAAGTTTATTGATTTAGAACTGAATACAAATTATACACATAGTAAGTAGCTTTATGCAAGCATTTTTTTTTAAGCCTACGGATGCTGTCCTGAAACTCAAAAGTTAATGGTCTCCATGTAGCTAGAAAGTCAAGGCTGAAAATATAGAGTGGGGCATCTTCTGCAAATACGGTAATTTCATATGCAGTATGAATGAAGTACCCTCGTTCATTTCAACAGAATGAGTAAGGGCAGAGGGCAAGACTAAGCAAGAATGTCTTCAGGGAGAACTGCTTTAAGTGAAGGAAAGAGTGCAGGGTGGGAAGAAGGAAAAGAACCCGCAGAAGGAATGTTCAGGAAACTTGAACCAGGGCAGCTGAAAACCTGAAGCTGAGACCAATAGGAATGTCCCAGAAGGGGTGAGGTCAGCAACACTAAAGGCAGTGAAGAAATACCTGGGGAGGAAGCCCTAGGTGACACCAACAAGTCAAAATGTGTTGAAATTCTGAGTGAAAATAGAAGACAGCCATCCAAGGGCAGAGATGAAAACAAGGGCAAGAGTCTGGAGAGCACAGACTAGCTGTGATTATGCAGTGATCCAACTAAGTATAACCAAGGACGAGGAAGAAGTGAGATTCTTCACTGGAAAAGTGGGGCCATACATACATATACACATAGCATAGATTATACAGCTAGTATGAGATATACAAAGGCTACAAAAATACTAAAGTTAGAAGACCACTTAACTTTAGTAAGAGGGGAGGAGTTCCACGATTGAAACCGAAGTTTTGTTTATAATGTGCATCCACGTACCTTCCTGGAGAAGAAGGTTCATTTCAGTAGACAGTCACTTAGAACGAACATGCAAATTTTGTCTGAAACTACCACTTCTTATTCAGTAAATGCTGTTCTCAACTATGGCCAAATCTGTCTCAGCTCTGTGGCTCCGATTCTGGCAGTGAACAGGAATTCTAATATTCCACATTTAAAGGTAACATTACTTAATACAATTTGGTTTTTTTTTTATTTTCTCTTCATTTTTATTAAGAAAAGGGACAGTGAAAGAGAAATATGGGAAGAAGACAGAATCACCAGGCATTTGAAAATTCCACATCTGATATAAGCTGTTTCCTGGTCTTCAAATCATGCCTCTGCTGCTGCTACTGTCATAAATTTAACTGGCTGGCCTTTAATCACAGGGTACAGTAAGGTACTGAAACATACATTTTCCAAAATAATCCACAAAATTCAAAATACACCAAAATAAATATTTGAGGTGAGTCAGGCTCAAAATATGATCCATTCTTTCCCAAAATTTGTTTAACCATCAGGGTCATTTCAGGCAACCCAGACAAGAGGATTCGATTTAGAAATCGAAAACGAGCATCCATTAGCAGTCATAAAAATTTAAATTCTAACATTTGCTCATCAAAATAAAACAATAACTCCAATATAAGCATGTCATACTTTTATATATAAATTTTGTTACCAATTGTGGCATCAAAAGTCAGAAGCTATGTGTTGCAATCTTTAAAATATTCCCAGCAGTTTGAGATTATGGGTTTTTTCCCCTCACCTCCTGCACAAAATCATTCCGAGGCAACTTTTAAGTCACTATATAACCAGTACCAACAGTGTTGATATAATTCTTTAGTTAAAGCCATTAAGTCTGTTTTGGAGTATCTGATTCCAAGGACCTAAATCAAGGGGTGAAAATGAAAAATTGCAAACATGTGGCTGATTAGAAAAATAGTTAGAATAGGCCTTACTGCTGTTACTATTGAGTGTACAAGTGAAATAACCATTAGCCAGCTTTAACCACTGAAAAACACCCTATGGTGGTATTTGAGTGATTTGACGCATTTTTGTACACAATTGCTGTGCTAATGGAGCAGACATTTACCCTATAACAAAGGAAATCTCAAATGTAAGCCTTAGGGTTTATAGCAATTCCAGAATACCAAACCACTACTAAGGATTTTAAATGAAGCCCCTGCTGGTCTATTTACTGGTTAAACCCTCTGTCGCCTCAAAACAGTAACATCACTCACAGGACAAATTATTGATAAATTGAGGAA
Source organism: Saimiri boliviensis (assembly GCF_048565385.1). Classification (NCBI taxonomy): domain Eukaryota; kingdom Metazoa; phylum Chordata; class Mammalia; order Primates; family Cebidae; genus Saimiri; species Saimiri boliviensis. The sequence continues at coordinate 162,479,276 of NC_133450.1, forward strand.
TTTCAAACAAAGACAAGCAGGAAATTAAAAATCCATAACAGACATTAGCTTTAGAAAATGCACTTAACAGAGTATGATGGTTGGTCTAGATTCACTTTTTTCTTTGTGTTTTTCAAGACATAAAGGTCTGTGAGAAGCTCCTATTATCACTGCATGCTGAAGAACAGAACTGGTTCAGCTATGGAAAGAATGAGATGAGCCAGGCAGTCTTTTGATTGCTGAGGATAATCTATAAACACAAGACACAAAGTTGACCCTGAAAGTGATCTCCTCTCACCTCCTCACAAGGGATGGCAAGCTAGCAATATCTTTACAGGGTACAAAACAGCATTTAGGAAAGGTTCCTAAAGGAAATCACTCTTCCATTCAACCACGTTGCTATGGTAACCAAACCAATCAAGCTTCTTCACAAAGGCTTTTATGGCAAGTTCTGTTAGCAAACTCATATAGAAAGCATAACTCAACTAAATTAACACTACATTTGTTACCCTGTTAGAGATGGGCAAAAGGTACAAATCCTTTTAAAAATTAGAGAAATAGGTACTCTTTCCATATCGACATCTTAAATTACTCAAGTTCAGTCTTCTTACATAAACAAAAGCCTCTTGAAGTCTCTTCTTTAAGAAACAGAAGAAGAAAGAGAATTTTACCTAGCAGTACAAGCCCTTTCCAAAAATAGATTTTTTCACCACCTTAGGAATACAACAAAAGAATTCTTGCATCTTGCTGAATCTTTCATTGTCATTTCTTTGCAAACCTGTGCTTCAGACACAGTTGTGTTATAAGTGTAACTTACAAGGGAGAAATCCTAGCATTTACCTCTCAGCATTTTTAAGGCAAGTAGAATAGGTAAATGAACACTATGAACCCCTTTGATTAAAGCGTATTTTTCCTTCGGTATAGCATGAAGAAGCTGTAGTATCAATTACAGCCTTAAATTTGAAGGCCATTTTAGGTTAGTTACATAGTTTTACACTAGGGTGACTCCATTTCTGTAAGACATTTCTCAAGCTAGTTAAATTCACTTCTGAAAAGCAAAACAAAAGCTATCAGCAAGAGCTTTAATGAACTTTAATAATCTGACACTCAGCTCCAAAGCCAATGGATTTCATAAGAAATGGATACTGTATCATGTTGAATAAACCTTTCATATTCCTATCTTTAATTTTATTCATAAATAGTAAAAGAAGTTCTATGTCCTCAAGAGTAAAAATTTTATATTTTAGGTGTATAGAAAACACATCCAGCCTGGGCAACATAATGACACCCTGTCACTACAAAAAAAAAAAATTTTTTTTTAATTAGCTGAGAATAGTAGTGTGCACCTGTAATACCAGGCAGCTCCTTGGGAGGCTGAGGCAGAAAGATTGCTTGAGCTCAGGAAATCAAGAATGCTGTGAGCTGTCATCACATCACTGCCTTCCACCCTGGGTGACAGAGCAAGCTCCTATCTCTAAAATAAAATATACTTTCTATCAATTTCATAGAATGGTAAAATCCATAAAATATCTAATAAGCAAAACTGATTACAGGAATTGGTAGTGTGTCTAGCCTGTGCCCTAACAACCATCTTAAATTTCAAACCGGTGTCTTCTTCTCGGACTCAGGGGAGGAATTTCAAAATGTCTGATAACCAGATTTTACTCCAAAACATTTGACAACTAAGACCAGGTTGGAAATAATAACCAAGATAAATTTGGATCAAATAAAACTACAATTAGTTGCTCCAAAGTTTTTAGAAGGCAAAGCATCATCAATACCATTAAACATAAATTTTAATAGACATTATTCTTCCAAATTGATTGTCTGGTTATAACCTGAGCTTCCAAATTGCCTGGTTATAATTCACCACTTAGTAGAAATATTTTCAGCACATTTTAGATCGAGTTAAATTGTAACTCTTGAAATACAGCTGAACTGCAATTAAGAACATCTGAAACACTGTTTAAATCAAGATTATCCATTTTAATTTCTAAGTGTTTGATGTATCAATAAGCCTAAGGTTAAAGCTTTGGAAAATATCACTTTAATTGACTTTACACATAAAATTGTATACCTCATCCTACCTAAGTAGCACTTTACACTTGTGTGGCCACTGGAAAATTTACACTGGTATATTTTCTGCCTCAACTTGTTTGATTCTCTCTACAGTTTTAGTGGGTAGGCAGAGAGGTAAGAGGAGAAAATCAGGTTAATTTGGTTTAATAACTTATTTACTTGTAATACTGCCTTTTATAATAATAATAAGATTAATAATTTAGTAATTTGTTTTATCATGTGGGAACATAAGTTATGTGGTCAAAAATATAAAGATTTTGAACTAATGTTGATTCAAGTTGTATTGTCTTATTGTATTGTCTTTTCAAAGTGCTGCCAGTTGAAAAGGGAAGCATTATGTTTACACATCTGTTTTGAAATGTTTGCCAAAATTTTGGTAGTGTCTTTAATAAAGATGTTTGTCTCCAGCATCCAGAAAAATAATAATAATAATAATAATAATAATTTAGTAAACACTTAAAAGCCAGGTATTATTCTAAGAGCTTTCTTCATCATTGTTAATGTCATAATTATATATAAATATTTGTCTTCAATTCTGACAATAATTAAGCTGTGGTTATTCTTACTTTACAAATTAAAGCACTGAGACTCAGAAAGGTTAAGCAGTCTGCCAAAAGCCACATAGTTAAAAAGTCAAGTTGCCAGAACTCAAAATCAGATCTACTGAAAAAACAGACCAAATATTTAGTTAGATGTGCTTCTTACAAAAGCACTGCTTGTAGCTGGGATTACAGGTGTGCACCACCACACCCAGCTAATTTTTGTATTCTTAGTAGAGCCTAAACTTCCACCCCACCTCAGCCTCCCAAAGTGCTGGGATTACAAGTGTGAGCCACTGTGCCCAGCCAGCACTGCTTCTTATATACATGATATTTCATTACAGCTAGTATCACATTTATTGCATTTATAAAATTTCAGACAAATAGTTTGGCTTCAGTAATTACAATTTTGCCTTTCAAATTATTCGGCCATTTTTGACAGCAATATAAATTCAGTCTTTCTGAACACATAGCTGTTTGTTCGCACAACAGATTTAAACAATTACTCCTGAAGAGTTCACTTGTTACCATTTAGAAGAACAGAGAATCCAGTCACTAACCGGGAAAAGGACATAGCCCACTAGCCCACTCCTCGTTGCAATGTTCGACTACTGGGTTAAATACAAAATATGACCATACCAGAAGAAGGCATAAAATGCTAGAAAGCGATGGCTTAACAAGAGTTGAACTTTCTTTTATTGATTTATTTTTTTTCCTAAAGATGGCGTTTCACCATGATGGCCAGGCTAGTCTTGAACTCTTAACCACAGATGATCCACCCACCTCGGCCTCCCAAAGTGCTAGGAATACGGGTGTGAGCCACCGCGCCCAGCCACGAGTTGAACTTTCAAAGCTAAAAACATTAATATGTATCCTTAACCTTGTTAGGATTAAAGGATATCACTAGCTTGGATGATAGATAAAACTTACTCTCTGTGTCCTGAGTATTACATTACTAAGGGAAAACAATTACTATTATCAAAGTGTGTCACTTACTTGACTTGTTTGAATAAATAAAACATATAAAATATATAGAAGCTCATTCTAATACAACATATATGATGTAGACTGATATATATTTCATATTAATATATTAACTTATATTTTATATTATTATATTTCTATAATATAAAAGCTTTTTGGGGCCCAGGGTGGTGGCTCACACCTGTAATCCCAGCACTTTGGGAGGCTGAAGCACGCAGATGACCTGAGGTCAAGAGTTCAATGTTGGCCTGGCCAACATGATGAAACCTGTCTCTACTAAAAACACAAAAATTAGCCGGGCGCTGTGGCATGCACCTACCTGTAGTTCCAGCTACTTAGGAGTCTGAGACAAGAGAATCGCTTGAACCTGGGAGGCAGAGGTTGCAGTGAGCCAAGATTGTGCCATTGCACTGCAGCCTGGGCAACAGAACGAGACTGTCTCCAAAAAACAAAAAACAAAACAAAACTCTTTGTGACACTTGGGGTACAAATTAACCTTCTATATTACATTTTAAGCACTTTCAATAAAATTATCTGGGAGATTCTTAAAGTCAGATTCCTTTGTGACACAGCATTGTGAAGCTGTTGATAGGTGAAATTACCAGGTAATTCATTCGACTGACATATAATCAGCACGAAACGAGCTGAAAGATCACACCAGGGCTCTCCTGTGTCTTGTGCTCCTTGTCCACACAATAATACACTCAGGAAGCCAGTTTATTATAAAAGTATGACTTCCCATGACAATTGAGTTGAGTGCCCTTATTTCAAGATCCTTAAAGTAGCCATTTCACAGCAGACAGCACAGCTTTTGAGGCAACATTTCAAACATTCTGAAAATTGCATTCCCTGTTTCTGCTTGTAAGAACAGAGAAAAAGATATAAATCGGAATATTTAACAATAACATAGGACACAATATTTGCTAACACTTTCTAACCTTATATATATGTTTATATTCTTAAAATGTATGGACATCTGTTTATTTAATACAACCATATATATAATACAGGTGCAATTGTGATGTCTATTGCATAGATGTGAAAACTGAAGCACAAATAGATTAAGTAATTTAATCAAAGGTCATTCAGCTAGTTAAGTGGAAGAGCTACTTACTGCACTAGGCAATCTAGCTCCGTAAGCCATCTTCTCAACCTAAATTTAATATGAGGAAGACAGAGTCTCTGCTCTCATAACAGCTTTTTACTGAAGAGAGAGGGGCTATACAAAATATGTTTATAATGATAATAAAGTATCATAGTCATTAATTTTAAAATGTCAGAAACAATATTAGGATTAAAATTAAGAAATCAATTTCTCAGTGAATGCTTCCTTGAAGTTAAAATATATACTTACTATACACCACAAACACACACACACACACACACACACACACACTTTTTGCGTATGTCTGTCTGTCTCTAGACCCATGCAAGACTCAGAGTAGGGTCACAGAATATCTTTACATTACCTTCCACTATCCCTTTACTATTACTTAATATTGAAAGTTCTTTTCTACCCACTACCTGAAAAGTCAAGGAGTCCCCTTACTTTTCTAACTCTTAAATAATCTGAAGTCATACAGTCACTTTAAATTATGAAACACAGTCCCAATTCAGAAATTAGAGTGCCCAGTTCAATATGTTAGTCACATTTGAAACTTTCAAGTTATAGCCACCTCCTTCTCCCAGCTAGTGTTGGCTACAGACCAGCATCAGAAAATAAGTGAAAAAAGGTATGGTCAGCCCCTTCTTCTCCATTTTCACCTCCTCTGATCCCTCTGCTCCTCCTGATAGCTGTTTTCTTGAACTATGGGGTTTAAGTGATGAGAAAAAGGAAACACTATGAATAAGAAATTTTTTTTTTTTTTTTTTTTAAGAGAGGGGGTTACACCATGTTGGTCAGGCTGGTCTTGAACTCTCGACCTCATGATCTGCCCACCTCAGCCTCCCAAAGTGCTGAGATTACAGGTGTGAGCCACCATGCCCAGCCTCGAGAATAAGAAAATTCTTACATGATCACAGGTGATAGCTGGCCACATAACATGCTCTCTGGGCTTGGTCAATGTTTACAGCCACCTCTCTCCCTCTTTGTCTGTCTCAGGTGGTAAGCTCATGGCTTCTTCAGAGGTCACTCATTCCTGGACTCCTGTCATCTGCCATGCTGAACATGGGTGCTACAGTCTCCCCAACCCATCACTCACTCCTTCTATAACCCCTAGGAATTCAAGGTAACTTTTCCTGAGGTTTGTTTCACTCAGCAGCTCTTCAGACAGGGCCCAAGAGGGTGTCAGCTCTCTCACACAGGTGGCTCATATCTTGTCTACAATAAACATTTAGAAATCCCTTGACACAACAAACTCTAGGAGTGGAGGCCAATCCCAATGCAGTCACCTTTTCTTTCTTCCACTTTGTGAGAAACAACTATCTGGCAGTTCACCCTTGCAGACTTTCTAAATAGAAATAAAGACATCCATCTAGTACGTTCCTTTTGTCAGGAAACATGTGAAGCTCAAAATTTCACAGATCACCACTAATGAACTTACTCATGTAACAAAATACCACCTGATCCCAAAAAACCTAAGGGGTTTCGGAGGCAAGGTGCTCTCTTGAAAGTTTCTTTCCCGGGCTGGGCGTGGTGGCTCACGCCTGTAATCCCAGCACTTTGGGAGGCCGAGGTGGGTGGATCATGAGGTCAAGAGATCGACACCATCCTGGTCAACACAGTGAAACCCTGTCTCTACTAAAAATACAAAAAAAAAAAAAAAAAAAAAAAAGCTGGGCATGGTGGCCCGTGCCTGTAATCCCAGTTACGCAGGAGACTGAGGCAGGAGAATTGCCTGAACCCAGGAGACGGAGGTTGCTGTGAACTGAGATCGCGCCACTGCACTCCAGCCTGGGTAACGAGAGCAAAACTCCGTCTCAAAAATATATATATAAAATAAAATAAAAAAAGAAAGTTTCTTTCCCAATTGGCTTAGTGAGAGTGGTGGGAAAGGCACTCATAGAATAGCTCCTGCTAAAAAATCTGTCTTCACAGTCCTCTCCTTTAATCACAGCCCCTGAAACAATTTTCTAGCATATTCGTCAAAAATTTGTCCCTTGGTTTTGAATCTCAATTTGGTATCTCATATCTATCATTTGAAGGTCACAGTCAAAGCTTCTATTTTCATATATTTATCTATATACTTATCATTAGTCCTATGAGCAATTCACAGGTTATCTGCATTGTTTCAAGTGATGGGTTCCCGTTGCATACAATTTTTTTAGATACTGATATTGTTTTAAGAAGTTAAGTAGCAATTATAAATGTCATTATAAAAATAAATTTCTCTTTATGACTTTTTTTTTTTTTTTTTTTTTTGAGGCAGAGTCTTGCTCTGTTGCTCAGGCTGGAGTACAATGGTGCAGTCCCGGCTCACTGCAACCTCTGCCTCCTGGGTTCAAGCAATTCTCCTGCCTCAAACTCCTGAGTAGCTGGCATTACAGGCATGTGACACCATGCCCTGCTAATTTTGTGTTTTCAGTAGAGATGAGGTTTCTCCAGGTTGGTCAGGCTGGTCTCAAACACTCGACCTCAGGTGATTTGCCCGCCTCAGTCTCCCAAAGGGCTGGGGTTACAGGTGTCAGCCACCACACCCAGCTGACTACTTCTATTTTTATACTTTACGTCTATTACTATTTGTCCATTAATAAAGCTGCGACTTTGTGGATATGTGGGCTATTCAACAATTGGTACTTTAGGATATTTCTAATGAGTATCAGAGAATGAATATTTTCATCCTAAGTCCAAGAATAAGACAGTTATCTCTTTTAACATAATGACTCATTTTTATCGACAAATCATTAACAAATGACAAATTATTGCATGGATATATATCACCCTCAATCATGTGCTACATTTCCCTGAATATCCTAAGAAAACTAACTTTTTATCAAGGCAACAATCTCTAAACACTCCGTTATCACAGACAGTTATAGGATTTGTGGCCACCACTTGGGCAAATCTGAAGTCACAGCGAAAGCAGAAAACACATTTTTAGTGGTTTTGGTTTGTTTCTGTGTTGCTTAGTAAGCATTTTTCAGCCTGCATTATTTCATAAATGCACAAGGGACTACAATCTTCTTATGTTTTTGACTCTGCACCAAGTTGAGTCACTGACGGTTTTGTCCAGTGATTTAGTACATCTGGCCTCTTACATTTCTGCCCCCGGAACATTCAACCACACCCAGGTAATGTCCACCTTAGCAAGGGCTCCAGGACCGTAACTGCTATCAAAGCAAAACTTAGATTGAGAAATAAAAGGCTATAAGAACTGGGAATAAAATGTTAAAATACAAAGCAGTATCATCATGTGTTCTGACAGACAAAGTGCATGTTAAGTTGTGCACAGCCAGGCGCTCTCTACAATTTGGAAATTCTCCCAGAGAGAGACCTGTTGCATTTATACCTTGGTTGGAAAGTTAAGGACATGGTTGTTGAAGGCTAATGTCAAACTGTGACCCCAGGAGCGGGGGAAAGTACGATGATTCACTGAGATAAAGTAATCATGAAAGGCAAACACATGCTTACAAGTAGACCATCCATAACAATATTATTGAGGACTTACTTGTACTACGCATTATACCTCACCGCCTTCAGTTGGGGCTATTGTTTTTATACCCAAATCACACATAGGAAACGAAAGCTAACAGAGGTTAAGCAGTTTGCTCAAGGTCCCCTGGCCAACAATGGAACAGAACTGGAACTCCATTCTGTTAAACTTCAACTGCCTCCCATCCCCCAAAACCACCAGTGCTGTGGTCATTTACTTTAAGCTATGGCAATTTAACAGGTTAGAAAGCAGAAAGGATTAGCAGATTTCCATTCCTCCAAACTAAGCCCAGTGTTCCCACAGCCCACACTGGAATCTTTCCAAAATACATTTCTGGTCAAGTCAGTTCTAGCTACGAAATCTTTCGATGCTTTCCCATCTACAGCTGAAGAAAGTACAGGCTCTAGGAAGACATTAATGTTCAGGGTTTTGTTTCCATTTTACTCAACAGCCCACTCCCCACAGCCTCCTCCTGAAGCCCTCTTCTCTCTCGGTATTCTACTCTACCGTAATATCCCAGTTTTCTTCTTAACCACTTGAGCTGTTTTTTCTCAGGCTCCGTAGAAGTTTCACCCTCTTTGCCTGGCCTCTGAATGTTCAGGGTTCCACTGAACCCCTTTTTAAAATTCCTGGATGATTTCATCCCTTCCCACAGAGCTTTAGTTGCCATCTTTGACTTCAGTGATTCACAGACTTTTAACTCAATGTCCACGATGCCTCTGAGCTACAGAATTGTGTGATACACAGCGCTTCCCCACTTGACATGCTTCATGGAAACCTTAAACCAGTAGTTTCCAAACTCATTTCCTCATCCACCAGCAAATTTATATGCCAGTCTTCCCCATCCCAAGAAATGACAGCTTAGCTGGGCATGGTGGTAGTGCGTGTCTATTAGTCCCAGCAGCTCATGGGGCTAAGGTGGAAAGATCACCTGATTCCGGGGAGGTTGAGGCTGCAGTGAGCTGTGATCACACCACTGCACTCCAGCCTGGGCAACAGAGTGAGACCCTGTTAGGAAAGGGAAGGAGAGGGGAAGGGGAAGACAGATTTCCTTTGCAACATAATGACTCATTATTATTGACCAATGATTAACAATCGACAAATTATTGCATGGATATCATCCTTGACCATGTGCTATTTTCCCCTGACTATCTTGAGAAAACTAACTCTTTAACAAGGGGAATGGGAGGAGAGGGAAGGGGAGGGAAAAGAGGGGAAGGGGAGGGAAAAGAAAGGAAGGGGAGGGAAAGGGAGGGAAGAGGAGGGGAAGGGAGGGGAGGGAAAGAAAGGGCAGGGGAGGGACAGGGAGAGGAAGAGAAGAGAAGGGGAAGGAAGAGAATGAAAAGGAAGGGGAAGGGAGGGGAGGGGAAGGCAGAAAAGGGGAGGGGAGATGTGGGGAAGTGAGAGGAGGGGAAGGGAGAGAAAGGGAAGGGAGGGGAGGGGAAGGGAGGGGAGGGAAGATGTGGGGAGGGAAGGGGAGGGAAAAGGAGAGGAGGAGGGAGAAAGAAAGGGCCATTTTGTTACAGGAAAGAAGTCTTGATCCAGACCCTAAGAGAGGGTTCTTGGATTTCATACAAGAAAAGATTCATGGTGAGTTTGCAATGCCAAGTGAAAGTAAGTTTATTAAGAAAGTAAAGGAATAAAAGAATGGCTACTTTATAGACAGAGCATGCTGGTTGCTCATTTTTACAGTTATTTCTTGATGATATGCTAAACAAAGGGTGAATTATTCATGTCTTCCCTTTTTAGCTTATATAGGGTAACCTTCTGACATTGCCATGGTACATGTAAACTATTATGGCGCTGGTGGGAGTGTAGCAGTGAGGATGACCAGAGGTCACTCCTGTCGCCATTTTGGTTTTGGTGACTTTTGGGCAGCTCCTTTACTGTAACCTGTTTTATTGGCAAGGATTTTATGGCCTGTATTTTGTGCTGACCTTTTATCTTATCCTGTGACTTAGTATGCCTTCATGGTCTGGGAACACAGCCCAGTAGGTTTTAGCCTTATTTTAGCCAGCTTTCATTTAAAATGGAGTTGCTTGGGTTCCCATGCCTTTGACATTTCCCCCTCCCTTTTATACGAGAACCTTTATTCCTAAGGGTTACAGAGGGATGAAGATCTATTTTTTTTATAACTTTTTTAGGCTGAACAAAGGCAATGATATTTTGGCCTAACTATGGGGGTCTCTTGCATTCAATGTAGAGAGGAGCTTAGTTAGAAAGTGTAAGTGTGGTAATGTTTATTTGTAACTTTTGAACAAATGGTGATATCTAAAAGATTAATAAGAGTTTAAGAAAACATTCAGTCAGCTTGTTTTGTATTCTTATACCAAGAGTTTAACAGCAACATATTTTACAAGAGTAAAGGAAAATAAGTGAAGTTATTTTAAGTAAACTAAATTAGAAGGCTTTTTATGAACTGGGCAACTGTTGGAACTAAGCTGATGCGGGATTATTAGCTTACTGTAATGTGCCCAGAACTAGAATACTGATCCAGATTTTTACATTCCTTATTCCTTTTGGTTTTCTTCAGCAGCACGTAGAGGTCACTGGTTGGTTCACAGGAATAACCAAGGTTAGCCGAAATTGCAGAAATGAAGACGACTAATGAGACTAGAATTTAACAACAAGTGTACTATAGTTCTTGAAACATAATATTTTTTTTCCAGTTTTCCATTTTTACTAAAGATAAATTATGGTAAGACTGATTTGCTTTATTATACTTGGCCTGATTATTTGTATAAACTGCAGGAAAAATAATTATTTTTTTACATGTGGTTTTTAAAGACTGGCTTTTTGGAACTTTGTTCCATAGAAGGAATTTTAGGTAAGACTTTTTTTTAAGCTGAGCCCTGCCATGAGTTTGCACCTTTAAATATTTATGATTTGGGTAAAATTCTTTCTTTCTGAGGTCCCAAGATAACTTGTGGCTTCTGGACCTGTTAGAAAGTGGTATTTTTTATTTGCCACGGGTTAGAAACCCTGTATAGGCGCTGTTTTAGGCAAGGTAGGAGGCTAGTTTTCTAAAGGGTTTTTATTTTTATAAGTTAAGTCTGATTCCTTAAAGGAAAGCACACCATTTTAGTTAAAGCCTTGGTAAAATAATCAATTTTTAAAATTCTGTCCTGTAACAAAAGAAAACAGATTTTTACTGCACTTACATAAATAATTATATTGTTATAAGTTAAGAATGCTTACAACTAGTCTTTAAAATTCTGAAGAAATCAGATAGAGAGAAATAAATATGTTCTGAATTGCGTTTATAGGAGTACACTTAACTGTTAAAAGCTTTAATAGCTTAAAAGAAAAGTTTCCTTGACTTTGAAAAATAAAACAAAGGATTAGCAACATTTCAGGCAAAGTTAAAAAGAGAGGGTTCTTAGATTTCACACAAGAAAGAATACATGGTGAGTTTGCAATGCAAAGTGAAAGCAAGTTTATTAAGCAAGTAAAGGAATAAAAGAATGGCTACTGTATAGACAGAGCAGCCCCAAGGGCTGCTGGTTGCCCATTTCTATGGTTATTTCTTGATGAGATGCTAAACAAGGAGTGCATTATTCATGTCTTCCCTTTTTAGATTATATAGGGTAACTTTCTGACGTTGCCATGACATTTGTAAACTGTCATGGTGCTGGTGAGAGTGTAGCAGTGAGGACAACCAGAGCTCACTCCTGTCACCACTTTGGTTTTGGTGGGTTTGGGGCAGGTCCCTTACTGTACCCTGTTTTATTAGCAAGGTATTTATGGCCTGTATTTTGTGCTGACCTTTTATCTTACCCTGTGACTTAGTATGGCTTAATTGTCTGGGAACACAGCCCAGTAGGTTTTAGCCTCATTTTGCACAGCTTTTATTTAAGATGGAATTGCTCTGGTTCACAGGCCTCTGATAATTTCAGGACAGAAGGCTGTATCCATCCTCAATTTCTTCCCGATATTCCTCCTCCTCCATACCCTTAACTCAATCAGTTGGAAATCCTGTCTTTATTGTCACCACCATCTCTCATCCAGACTACCTACAATAGCTTCCTAAATGGCCTTCCTATTTCTACTCTTGTTACCTCCCAATCTATTCTTGACACAGCAGCCAGAGTAATCTTTTTAAAACAAAATGCATTGTTTCACTCCTCAGCATACAGCCCCTTCCACGGTCTCCCATTGTGCCTTAAATGAAATCCAATCTCATTACCAAAGCCCTGAGCCATCAGACCTCCTGACCATTTTTCTCCCATCTTAATCACTTTTGAGGAGCCCAGTCCACCACCCTCCAGCCCTGCTGGCCTCCCTTCAGTTCACCACACAGGTATTTCCTGTTATCCTTTATACAAGCTGATACCCACTACCCATATCCAACTGATTACTTCTCATCCTTCAGGTCTCCACTTAAATATACAAGATCAAGATTCCAAGACGGCAGGCACCATCTTTTTTTGTTTTTATATATTATAGTGCTTATTCAATTTATAATTGTGTATTCATCCATTATTTGGCTCTCCTGCTGAATGATAAGGCCCCTAATAGCAAGAATAGTATCTCTTCTGATCACCAGTAAATGCCCAGTACTTAGCAGGTCCCTGATATATAGAAGAAATTCTACAAATATTAGAATTTAGAGCCTGATCTCTGAGAACTTCTCCCAACTCTCTAACCCCACCCAGAGGTTCTGATCATACCTTTATAAAGGCTTACAGGATACCCAGTGAGCATGATTCCTTGACACATGTGGCTCTTTCTGTCTGGAATACTCTTTCTCCCATTGTTTAAACTGGCAGATTTTTTTTTTCTCATTCTTTCAAACTCTAGTGTATTTCTATCCCTACACACACACATAAAAACACACACACACTACATACACACTCAGGGTTCAGGGTAGAGTTGATTAATTCCTATTCTCTAGGCTCACTATACTTCTGTTAAAATATTATCATACTAAATAGCTATAAAAATCTATCATCCTATCAATCTCCTTTAACAGACTAAGCTTGCTGAAGGTAAGAGGAATTTCTAATTCATATTTCAATTTCCAAAACCTAGGGAAGTCCTTGTGAATGGATAAATGACTCAACCCATCCATCTATTTGGTATTCAAAAAATTTTAGTTTTAGGCCAGGCTTGGTGGCTCATGCCTGTAATCCCAGCACTTCGGGAGGCCAGGGCGGGTGAATCCCCTGAGATCAAGGGTTCAAGACCAGCCTGGGCAACATGGTGAAACACTGTCTCTACTACAAATACAACAGTTAGCCGGGTGTGGTTGGCACACCCCTGTAATTTCATCTACTCAGGAGGCTGAGGCACGAGAATCACTTGAACCTGGGAGGCAGAGGCTGCACTGAGCCAAGATTGTGCCATTGGACTCCAGCTTGGACAGCAAAGTGAGACTGTCTCAAAAAAAACAAAAAAAATTTAGATTTTTGCCACAAAAAGTAACATAATTCCTATTTCTACCCTCATACTCTATAAAGTAAATCCGCTTATCATTTATATTTCAAAGTAGAGCCTGCCTTAAACCTATAGGATATTTATCATGTCTCATCACTCAAAGATTTATTAACTATTATTAAAATTTATGAATTAAACTAAATATGGATGTAAACCAATTATGCTATAGCTCAATGAACTTGAATAGGATCTATTTAAAATAACAGGCCTGAAATTATGTGGATGAGTATCTTCTCTGAAATATCTATATTTTTATAATTATTAATATAATATCTAGAAGCACATTTAATTAGTACTTATCACCATTCCCAAAACAATAAGATAATAATATATTCAATACTGTGTTGGACACTGTTGAATGTGTTTGGCTTACGTATATATTGTTTAAAAAGGCAAGTAAATCCCTAAATGTCCACTGGTTACACAATCCACAGAAGAAGAGCTGGATGCAATGATTATGAAGTACACAGACCTTGATGGAAAGAGAATCATTTGTCTTCAAAAGGCTAACTTGAAACTGGTGATATTTAAAGACTTGCTTAAACTTAAACATGACTATGTGCCATGGACTGAATGTTTGTATCCTCCTAAATCAATATGGAGAAGCTCTACTACTCAATGTGATGATATGAGGAGGTGAGTCTTTGGGAGGTAATTAGGTCATGAGGGTCAATCCCCTGTGAACAGGAATAGTGGCCATTTCTGTGATGAAGAGACATAACAAAAATGACTTCTCTCTGCCATGTGAGGACAAAGCAAGAAGGCATCTGTCTGTGAACAAGGAAAAGGCCTCCAACAGGAACCAAATTGCCTCCCTTGATCCTGGACTTCCAGCCTCCGGAACGTTAAGAACTAATGTGTGTTGTTTAAGCCACCCAATCTAGGGTATTTTGTTACAGCAGCTCAAGGAGACTACTAAGAAGGTATGCTGGTTAGTAGTACACTAACACAGTCAGGAACCCAAATTAAAGTTGCTGCGGAATTGATACCAGGTTCTGCATCAGTTGAAGAACTCATTTTCAAAAAGAGAGAAGGTAACTGAGATTATTATTATCTACGTATCTCTAAAAAAACATACAGAATAAACTGTCAAATCCATGTTCTGTCTGGATTTATTACAAAGCTTTAACCTTTGCAACACAGTAAAATTAAATACTCCTTATAAAATTTGTGAAATTCTCTCCATGTCAACTCAGATAATCCAAGCCATGGCAGGTTTGTTATTATTTTAAAATAACTTAGGGTGCTTTCATCTTCACAGCAGATGTGGACAAGAGTGTTCCACAAAATGCAGTACTTGAAAAGGAAGCACATATTCTTGGAAATACTCTATCACACTGTGCCAGCAATGCCATCTATCATAGGCATCCATTTTAGATTTACCGTTGAGAGCTTTCCAAGTTAAACAGATAATCACCACTAATGTTTTGTCAATTGTCCATGTAATTTTTTTATTTTTATAATTGAAGTTTAACTTATAGTAGTGAATTGTGCAGATTTTAGGTGTAGTTGGATGACATTCAGCAACAATGTTATGTCTACATAACCCACATCCTTGTCAAGATACACAATATTTCCATCACCCCAGAAAGCCTCTTCATGCCCTTATCTATCATCCTCCTCTTCCCCCACCCCCAGCTCCCATCCAACCTATGCCAAGGCAACCACTGCCATGGTTTTCGTAATTAGATTCATTTTACCTAAAACATCACTGAAGGAGCCGGGCGCGGTGGCTCAAGCCTGTAATCCCAGCACTTTGGGAGGCCGAGGCGGGTGGATCACGAGGTCAAGAGATCGAGACCATCCTGGTCAACATGGTGAAATCCCGTGTCTACTAAAAATACAAAAAAACTAGCTGGGCGTAGTGGCGCGTGCCTGTAATCCCAGCTACTCAGGAGGCTGAGGCAGGAGAATTGCCTGAACCCAGGAGGCGGAGGTTGTGGTGAGCCGAGATCACGCCATTGCACTCCAGCCTGGGTAACAAGAGCGAAACTCCGTCTCAAAAAAAAAAAAAAAAAATCACTGAAGGAATCATATAGTTTGTACCCTTTTGTGTCTGGCTTATTTCACAAAATATACTATTTTCAAGATTTCTCATTTATGCACACATCAGTTCATTACTTTTGCAATGTTGAGTAGCTCTGCATCGTGCATTTAAAAACATAGTCAGAGTGACTTTTTTTGTAAGCTTATTATAATCCTATAGAAACCTTTATCATAACACACATCACACTGGGTTGTAATTTCTTGGTGAACTGGACTTTTCCCCCTTGACTTGCTCACAGGTTGTGGCCCAGCACTTGACAAGAGCACCAATGACCTCCTTGGAGCTGTTACTAGGAAGACAATGAACATTATTACTCTTAATGCATCATCCTCTAGAGATATTCTCATTTGCAATCTATTTTGACAGCACAGAATAAGGAAACAACCATAGAATCAGCTGAATGAGAACAAACAGCTCAGTCTACCACTCATAACTATAGCCTTCAGCAGGCTATTTACCCTTCCTGACCTTCGCTTTTCCCATCTGTAAAATGGAAATAACAGTAACATCTCAGAAAACCAGTATGATGACTAAATGACATTAATTGTATGAAACCTCTCCATACACTATACAATTCTATAAAAAGTTCTTATAATGTAGCTGAGACAAAAGACCTTTCAAAAATATTTACTGGGTAGTATCAGCACACAAAATTTGAAGATCAAACACCAGAGTCTGAATTTGAGTCTTTACTGTGTTGGCATCAGGCACTGTTCTAGTCTCCTTACATTTATTAACTCTTTTAATGTTTTAAGCATCAGTATGGAGTAGGTACTGTTATCATGTTCACTTTACACATGAGAAATGAGGCAAAACGCATCAAGTGACCTGCTCAAGGTCTCACAGCTGAGAAGGGGAGAGCCTGAGGTATGGACTCAAACACTTGGCTTCCACAGTCCAAACTCTCAAGTATTTTGTTTTACCTTTTTTCTATAGTTTGCTTAGTATCAATTTGGGAAGATTATTTTGAACCCTAGTACTTGAGGCAAATAATCAAAGGATTAAAAGATAGGAGATAAATTTTATGAAAATTCCAAAACACTTCTGGGCACTTTCAAAACTCCACAACAAACCAACCAACAAAATCTTGATATGAAGAAACAAGATGGTAAGTAAGACAGGAAAGTGGAGAATGGGCTTCAGTCATTAACTCATGGACATATGAGAGGTTTCAAGTACAGTCAAGTGCTCTGTAACCAAACAGAACAGTGAGGACCGTGATCATCTCAAAGATGCCTTCAACTCCCCCCAGTGAGCAGTGTGCAGAGACACAGTGTCCATCCACCCTATCACGAGGGGGGAATGTTCCTCCCAGTCAGTGGCTGCTGGAGTTCCTAGCAAAGGAGAAGCAGATACTACTTGGCTGAAAGGAAGATTTTTTTTTTTTAAAAGGGGAAACAAGTACAAATAGTCATTCACATGCAAGGATATTCACAATTAAATCCGTAACTTCGGAATAGAGCATCCATGGTGGTAAAATTACTGCTTAAATCACAAAACCCTACTAGGGTGTAAGTTATTGCTTCATTTTTCTATCAATTCTCTTCAACTGATTATTAGTGAAACCTTTATAAAGTTTAATCAGCAAGTGATATATCATAAAGTTTATATTTTTAGTAACAAATATGTTCCAGAATACTTAACTCGTTTTTCTGAGGAACTTTCATGATCCAGCTTCACAGTAAGATAGGCACTTAGAAAATCTGTGGACTTAGATGGGACATTTGCTATCACTGAATCCAGCTCCTACGCTTCATAGACAAGATGACTGAAGCTCAGGAAAATAGGTTTTCTGATACTTAACAGTGAGAAGGAGGGTTGGGGAGTGGTTTCTGTTAAAGACTCCCCTCTAAAACTGTTATGAATTGATTCCTTTACTTGTTTCAGACATTCTCACTTCTGATGATTATCTTTGTTAAATCTACCTTTTGCATCCTAGGAGAATGTCAGGAAATGTTTAAAGCTGAGTTGGTTAAAAATTTAAAACAATCTCATTTACTCTGTATCAAAATACACTTGGCTTGCTTCCATTACAACATTATGAAATCATATTAGGAGTCTGTTATGTAAACATGCTCAGAGACCGGACTACAGATTATACAGTCTACATCCAATTAAAAGAAAATCCTAATTCAGTAAAACTAGTCATTTCAAATAGAAAGAGAAACAGGGTGAGCAATATGAAGGCTTGTTAAACTTTCCTACAAATGTACAATAAATCCTTTAAAATGTAACGTCCTGAATGAAACATATCATCTTCAAATATTAAAAAAGAAGGCACATAAAATCCGTCTCTTTCAGCCATAGTTAGAATGAATTTTATCATTCTGAAAATGCTTTGCTATTGGTTTCAACACTGTATCACTTTTGTGAGTCAACTGCAGTGTAACCACTGCAAAACCTCAGATGAAGTTTCACAAAACAAAGACCATTTGCATAGATTAATTTGGCAAAAATTGCTTTCCAAATCACAACGTTTTACAAAGACCATATTCTATCTGTCCTTTAGTGCTTTTTTGACAGTTGGAAATGGGTACAAGTTGTAATTTACTTGTATCCATTTCCTACTTCAGAAGTGTCCAGGAAAATCATCTGAAAAGCATGACAGATAAAAGGCAATAATGAAAAGTGTTCGCAATCTTCTAAGAGCTATAATGTGCACTGAATGCAAACAGTAGCGGGTGATTTAAATATATATGTGTGTGTGTATATATATGATCTACACATAAGTCTGATGACTACCAAGATAGTACCTAAATATACTTAAGAATCCTGCAATAAAAACATTATGCAAAATGGTGTGCATTGATCCAGCAATCTCCAAAGCTCCTAGTCTCAACCTTTAATTTATCCCAATAGAGAACTGCTTTGAGAGAAACAACGAAAGACAGTGAAATCTGACAGTGGATAACAGCATATTTTTGTAATAAGGAAAGCAGAACAATAAAAAGATGTCAAATGTAAGGCCAGTGGCAGTTAAAGCCATCATGTTTTTTGTCAAATAACACTTCACAATGTGAAAATTATGGGGAAAATAGGCAATGAATTACAAGGAAGAGAAAAAGTCAATTATGGCAATTACCAAAACAGCCACACAACATTTCAGACATGCCCAGCTGAACGAGGGCACAAAAGACTTCCAGTTACGAGAAAGAGAAAATTAACCAGTGTTTGCACCCACTATGTGTGTTTTGTTAACAAAGTGATTTTGATTAAGTTTGTGGTCACACTGCAGGATCACAAGACTTCACAAAGAGGATTACTTTAAATATGAAATCTTTCAACTGTAAAACTAATCATTTCTGAAGGAGGCTGGATATTCAATATTTCTGTAAATTGGAGTTCTCTCTCTGGCTCTTGCTCTGTGTTTGTTTTTTTTCCAGACTGCATGAGGCTTCACTTTTTCATAAATGCATACCCCCAAAGAACAAAAAATAATATCTTAAATGAAAAGAAATACAACCTTTCACTTCATGTTAGTGGTCTCATAAATTTAATATCTACTATTCATTACCTAGAAAGCGGCAATATAAAAGACATTATCTTTCCTATTCTTACTTTGCAGATGAAAAAAAAATCAGTAATACAACTGACTTGCTATCTTCTCTGTGGGACCCAAAAATCTTAGGAACAGCACCGGCACATCCAGTTTATTTACAGGCCACAGCAACAGTGCTTACACAAAGAAAGAAAATAAAATGAGGTTCAGAGGTTGAGCTGGGAAGTTTACAGCTTTTCTATTCTGACTCACCATATAGGAAGACCTTGCTAATGAACTAACCTTATTGGACAATATTCTACTACCCCTTAGAGTTCCCAAGAGGTTATTAGCATTGATTTGAGCATGTGACCTTTGAAACTTCTTCAGGATGTTTGAGCACAGCTACTTTTGATAAGCCTGATATATAAAAAATGACAGAGAAACGAGAAAGAATAGAGTTCAGTAAGTAAAGATATGTATAGTAAATGGTAATATTTAATTATCTAGGTATATTCCTCACTTTCGTAGATGTTACATACAAATTCTAATTAGCGTCTAGATTTCAAAGCAAATATTCAGGCCGCGACATTTTTCTTTTTTTCATTTATTAATTTTGTCACTTTTTAGGGCTGGACATCTGTATGACCTGGTCCATTTTTCATACTGAAAAAATCAACGGTCTACTCAATGAGTAATGCAATCTTAATAACAGGCCCATTCACACAATATTATAAAGTTGAATGGAAACTCTCGTCTCTCCCTCTCTCCCTCTCTTTGTGTGTGTGTGTGTGTGTGTGTGTGTGTGTGTGTGTGGTGTGTGTGTGATTCAACAACTGTTAAAATGTAGGCTTTGAAAAACAACTGTACTTCAGTACTGCTTGCTTGGTTTCTATCTCTAAAGAAAAATGGCAACTATCTTCCGTACCATTTATAAAAATTTATTTATAAATAAATGTATTAAAAACACAAGGTATTTCAAAAATTTACTCCAGATTTTTAAAAATTCACCTAACAGGTGGACATTTTGTAGAATTCTAAATTTTTATAATTTCTCACATAATCACACAAACCATTCAGAAAGCACAATAATGTCTAGTCTTTTTTACTTTCATTTCCAGAAGAAATCCTGGTAGACATATAATGAATCTTTTTTCTTTCCCATTTACCTACTTTCATTTATTTACTATTACACTAGAATGACTCACAGAAGTTGAATTTAATAGTTCAAGGGAAAAGCCTGTCTGTTTTTTCCATGACATTAAAAAAATTATAATGACAAGGAAGCTTTCTTAGGTAGATTTTTAGACAGATTTTTTAAACATAGGTATTGAAAACTAACTGGTTTTAAGATTTTTCATATATCATATAAAGTGTAAAAATTGGATGATGCACATGATATGGTTTCTTTTTCATAAATAAAATGTTCTAAAAATTCAGTACCTATGCAAAAATATTTTGGTCAAACACCTGACTCTCTTTTATGATTTGCCTGTTTTTGTTTACTTCATAAATAATGTTACCAATAACTACTCTGTTCATACACTTAATTTCCAAAGCTTTTCTATAAAGGGAAGAATTTCAGGAAAGATTAATACTAACAGTATTAATACTAATAAAAATTTATTTATTGATGATCCCATGGGTCCGGCATACTACTCTTTAAATGCATTATCTCATTCAATGTTCACAGCAATAGTACGAGGTAGGTATGTACTCCTAGTATTTCTATTCCAGAGATAAAGAAATTGAGAATCAAGGAGGCTGCATGTTAGGAATTTAAGCTCTGTTCAACCCAGAGACCAACATAACGAGCTAGAACATGTTAAGACAATAATTGTAACAAATACCCCAATGGGTTCTCCCTCTGTGGCTTTGGGCAAAATATATAAACTTTCCATTTCCCAGATTTTTCCTGTATACAATCAGAGAAGAAAAGGGAGGGAAAAAGACCTTTATGCAGGCAGCTTAGTGAGTTACTCCTGAGGTTATTCAGAGCAAATAATAACTCACAGCATGGCTGGTGCTTTTATCTAAAGAGGTTGGCATGACTGAACTGAGGAATCTAACTGCATGAAAAGAGTACTCACCATCTAGGTCAGGCAAGGACCCCAGGTTAAAGTCAGTAAACAGTCAGGACAGTGATCCAGGCATGGATTCAAGTGGGCCCCACAGCATCAGAATCAGAGAGTCAGCAAGGCAAAGCCAGGGCCGGGGGTGGATGAAGAACCTAAATGACCCGGGCTCCTGGCATGGTTAGACATCACCTGGGTTTATGGGTACCAGCTACAGTCAAGATGAGACCAAAGATCACAGACGGTTCTGACTCTGCATGATAGTCTCTACAATTCAGCTGAGAAGAAAATTTGCTTTTCAAGAGTTGAATAACGCACCCAAGCACACTTCTGAACAGGTCTCTGCTGAACTCTGCTTTCCCAGAGAGTCAGCTTCTTACAACCTCCTTTGACCACATTAGTTAAAGCAGCAGTGATTCAACCACACCCTATACACTGATGGACTGATCACCTTATAGCCCTTTGCCCTGCAAAGTTTCCTTTTTGTTTTGTTTTGTTTTGTTTTGTTTTGCTATTGCTGAGACAGGGTCTCACTGTGTCACCCAGGCTGGAGTGCAGTCACAGGATCATGGCTCACTGCAGCCAGGATGTCCCAATCTCAAGTGATCCTCCCACCTGAGTCTCCTGAGGAGGCGGAACAACAGATGCGTGCCACACACCCAGCTAATTTTTTTTTTATTTTTTGTAGAGACAAGGGTCCCTCTATGCTGTCCAGGCTGGTCTTGAACTCCTAGGCTCAAGCAATCCTCCCTCCACAGACTACCAAAGTCCTGGGACTATAGAAATGAGCCCCTTCCCCCAGCAATTTTATTCTTCATAATACTTACCATTATAGATGTACTTTACGTATCATGTATCTCTTTAACAACTCTCTCCCATTAGAACGGAAGCTCCCTAAGGAAGTAGCTTTTTTTCTGAGACGGAGTTTCGATCTTGTTACCCAGGCTGGAGTACAAGGGCGCAATCTTGGCTCACCGCAACCTCCGCCTCCTGGGTTCAGGCAATTCTCCTGCCTCAGCCTCCTGAGTAGCTGGGATTACAGGCACGCGCCACCATGCCCAGCTAATTTTTTGTATTTTTAGTAGAGCCGGGGTTTCACCATGCTTTAAGCATGGTCTCGATCTCTTGACCTCAAGATCTACCTGCCTCGGCCTCCCAAAGTGGGAAGTAGCTTTATCTTTGGATGGCCTGCTGCATCCTCAGTGTCCCGATCCATATCTATGATACATTAGGAACTTAATAAATATTGGCTTAATTAATGCATAAATAAATTTCAGAGCAACACTGTCTGAATGGCATTTTTTATTTCCTAAAGTTTTGAGTTTTATGTGCTGCTCTATGCTCTATTATACAAATAAAGAGGTGGTTAAATTGGTAAGTAATAATATAACATAATCAAAGTTAGTGACCCTGAAACTTGTGAATTAATTCAGGCATAAATACTGCTCAAAATGTAAAACTTGGATGTTTTGATAGTCTAATAGAACACTGACAAAGCAAACTACAAGCTATGCTCTATTTCACAAAGAAAGAGAGCCCTTGGCACATCTCTAAAATACCAGAGACACTGGTTAATCACTGAAAAGCAATACTCTTCTTGGATTGTTTTCTCCTGCCTAAAAATGAGAAAGTTTTTAACATGCGGACACCTACTCAAAAACTGATTATATTCTAAGTATACCACCAAAATCCATCCTTAAATAAAAACAGTGGTATTAGTTTTTAAACTCTGATCTTTGATACACAGATTTTAAAGTAATTTTAGGTCTTAAGTTCAGAGCATTAATAAAAACTTTTTTTTTTTTGAGATGGAGTCTCCCTCTGTGCCAAGCTGGAGTGCAGTGATGCAATCTCTGATCACGGCAATCTCTACCCCCAGGTTCAAGCAATTCTCCTGCCTCAGCTTCCTGAGTAGCTGGGACTACAGCCATGGGCCACCATGACGAACTAATTTTTTGTATTTTTAGTAGAGACAAGGTTTCACCATGTTGGCCAGGATGGTCTCGATCTCCTGACCTCTTGATACCCCTGCCTAGGCCTCTCAAAGTGCTGGGATTTACAGGCGTGAGCCACCATGCCTGGTCCATTTTTTAATTTAATTTTTATTTTTTTGATATGGAGTTTTGCTCTTGTCACTCAGGGTGGAGTGCAGTGACTGGATCCGGGCTGACCGCAACCTCCACCTTCCAAGTTCAAGCTATTCTCCAGCCTCAGCCTCCCAAGTAGCTGGGATTACAGGCATGTGCCTCCAGGACCACCTAATGTTTGTATTTTCAGTACAGACGGGGTCTCACCATGTTGCCCAGGCTGGTCTCAAACTTGTGGCCTCAAGTCTCACCTCAGCCTTCCAAAGTACTGGAATTACAGGCATGAGCCACTGCGCCTGGCAAAAACTTATTTTAAAAACAAGAGGCAGACAGAAAAGATACAGGACATATATGGCATATAAAGATTGTTTTTCTTCCAGCTAGAAAATAAATTGAGACAAGATTTTGGAATTATAAAAAGTAAATTTTAGTAAGTCAAAATAGGCATGCTCACACTGGAAGACTAGTATTTCCTTTTTCCCTTTTTTTTTTTTTTTTTTGGAGGAGAGGTCTCACTCTGTTACCCAGACTGCAGTGCAGTAGCACAACTGTGGTGAGCTTCAACAGCTCAAGCTCAAGTGATTCTCCCACCTTAGCCTCCCAGGTAGCTGGTACTGGTACTACAGGTGCATACCACCATGCCTCACTAAGCTTTTATTTTTATTTTTTGTAAAGGAAAGATCTCGCCATGTTGCTCAAGGTGGTCTCAAACTTCTGGACTCAAGTGATTCTCCTCTCTCAGCCTCCCAAAGTGTTGGGATTACAGGTGTGAGCCACCGTACCAAGCCCAATATCCCCTTTAAAACAAAATGAAACTGTGCCATTTAAAACAAAGTTGTTTTCTTCGTTTGCCTGTTTTAAGTTAAAGTATAAAGAGAAAATAAGAGATTTACAACTATAATAAGTTGACTATTGACTACAATTAAATCATACGTAATATGCTCACTAGTTAGAACATGAGTAAGCCCCATGTTACATGAAAATCTCAATTAAGGCTTCTTGGTTTCTTATTGAAAACCTAAGAGTCAAATGAACTTCATGTCAATGAACAAACAAAGGAAAGTATCAGAGAAAAATCTCTAAGAAAATCTTAAGGGAGAGGAGCTCAGCTCAACAAGCTCTTACAGCAGAATAAAAGTCCAATAATTGAAAAGTTATGACAACTGACTTAATCACAGACTTACAGAAAAATCAAAAAGAGCAAGCAAACCAGAAACAGATCTTAAAACACATAATGACTTCAAATTTAAAAAAAAGAATTTAAGGAGTACTACAAATAATTGGGGGAAGGAAGGACAGCTTGATGCATCGTTTGGGAATGAGAAACTGACAAATTTGGAAAAAAAAAATTATTTAGAACCTTGCCTTATACCACCACCATATATCAGTAGATGATTTAAAGAGAAAAAAATCACAATACAGTCCTCTCTTTTGAATCATTCATCTGCTGAGAAGTTTCGATTCTAAAAACATCAGACCTTTTAAATTCAACTCAAAATTAACTTGCTGGAAATTTCACTGAACTTTTTACTATTTTCTAACAAACTGCTTGCAAAAAGAGTTTAAAAAGAGAAAAAAAAAAAGAGAAACAACTTATTGATTAAATAATAGTTTATTTAATCAATTAGTTTGTAACAGTTTGACAGCTTTTTAAAAAAAATTCCATGTAAGTATAACTCTTGGTTGTGAATTTTTTATATGCTTTAGTTGGACTTTCTTCTGGCAAAACTGTAGGTGGTTTGTAGGATGAAAATAAATTAAATGATATTTCATGGTCAGTGAATGCTTTCAGGTACTTCACCTACATAAGCTTGAGAATCATGTGACTGAAAAATGGATATAAAACAGTAATGAGAGGAACAAAACACCAAAAACAAAATCATATGGAAATCTTAGGAAATGAAATAACCTAATTCTAAATGGAAAATGAGTAATAAGAGAGAAAAAAGATCAACAGATTTGACTATATAAAATTATGAATAAAGATCCTGTATGTTAAAAAATCATTAAAGGAAGAACCATAAATGCACCAAGACATTTTCAGCACTTTGTAACAAAGTGGAAATTTTGTTACATTTGTTATCAACATGACATAAAGTAAATATGCCTAATATATAAAGAACATGAACTAATGAATTAAAAACCCTTAGGCAAAGGAAATGTAGAGATAATTCATACAACAGAAATAATTACTTGCAAGCAAACATCAGGGAGAAATTATCACTTTAGTAATTAAAGAAATTCATATTAAAACTATCACGAGGCAGTTTTGCCTATTAAACAAACAAAACCTAGATGATAATTTGCAGACTGACCAAGAGAAAAGATATTAGTAACTTTTTATTTTATTTTTACTTTTTTTTTTTTAATTTATTTTATTTGAGATAGAGTCTCGCTCTGTCGCCCAGGCTGCAGTGCAGTAGCACAATCTTGGCTCACTGCAGCCTCCGCCTCCAGGTTCAAACAATTCTCCTGCCTCAGCAACTTGAACGGCTCAGACTACAGGCATGCAACACCATGCCCAGCTAACTTTTGCATTTTAATGGAGACAAGGTTTCATCATGTTGCCCAGGCTAGTCTTGAATCCCTGGCCTCAAGTGATCTGCCTGCCTCAGCCTCCCAATGTGCTGGCATTACAGGCATGAGCCACCACATCCAGCCAAAACTAGTATTCTCAATCTTACTGGTAGCATTATCAGCACTTCCATATAACAACCCTAAAAAGAAATAACACAAAATATAGAAAAAGCTATCCACATTAAAATGTTCCTCAAAGCTTTGTACTGATAACAGTGGGAGAAATGGGAAGAAGAGAACAATGTCTAACAACAGACAGACGTATCTAGTCCATGAAATATTGGGCAGCCATTAAAAACAGCAGTCATGATGAGGTAAGGCTGGAAAAAATACAATTATGCTAAAACGCTATCTGATGTACTAAATGGCAAACTCACCATATAGTATAGAACCAGAAAAATTACTCAAGTCACAACAGTGGGTTGTTTTCAGATAAAAGGATTATGAGCAAAAGGATTATGAACAACATATTATTTCCTGCTTCTAAATATTCTAATGAGGTTATATTACTTTTATGACTTTAAAGTAGATGAATAAAAGTTAAGATATAGAAGGGTAACATCAGTATCCCTTTACCACTGTATTAGAGCGTACATTAGTAGAACTATCTGTGGTTTATATTTGATATGGTTTGGCTATGTTCCCATCCAGATCTCATCTTGAATTTCATGTGTTGTGGGAGGGACCCAGTGAGAGGTAATTGAATCATGGGGCAAGTCTTTCCTGTGCTGTTCTCATGATAGCAAATAATGTTACGAGAGCCGATGGTTTTAAAAAGAGGAGTTTCCCTGTGCAAACTCTCTGCCTGCTGCCATCCATGTAAGATGTAACTTGCTCCTTTTTGCCTTCCGCCATGATTCTGAGGCATTCCCAACCACGTGAACTAGTAAAGCCATGAAACCTTTTTCCTGTATCAATTACCCAGTCTGGGGTATGTCTTTATTAGCAGTGTGAAAACCAATACAATCTTTTCTTTCAAATGACCCCACTGTTTATGCAAGCTATCTCTTCTTACTCCACCATGTGCTGAACATACTTAAATGGGATGCTCCTTATTTTTAGGCCTTTCTGGTCTCTAATCAGAATGTGAACTACCACTGGGACTCAGTATGTCATTCACTGGGGCTACAGTTACGTAAATTTCAAACATCCCATCTCTCTGAAAAAATATCTTGCCCATGCTTAATTTTTTTTTTTTTTTTGCAGATAATTAAATAACTGAAAATGACTGATTGTCTTTTATGGGACTTAGAAACGTTTCCGCACCAATTCTATCAATTAACTTCAGTACTGTACTGGTTCTAATACTGCATCTTCTACAATGCATGTAATGGTATGTACAAGCGACTTCCATCAACAAAGATCAGTGTCATGTGTGAATCACCGGGTTTCCTCAACTCAGAGTTCCCAGCCTCTTCGCCTATGATGACAACTTCAAGTTCTGTGTTATGACCTGGAGTGCTGTAAGTCATGGCTTAAGAGTGGTAGGTATGAGGAGATGGAATGTTAAATCTTTCTGGGGTAAAATGTGTGACTGTTTTACATAGCTCCTGCGCTATCATAATATTCCTGTGACCATCAAGATTTAGAGCTGTAATTGTAAGAGGGAACTTGATTTTCACTCTGATTACCAATGGGGCTGGTACATAGCATCACAACTTAAAAACCAAGACTTGAAAAGTGAGTGTCTTCAAGAGGCAAATGTTCCAGGCTTTTGGGGATTAACTGGTTCAAAATAAACCTTCCACTTTTCCACTTTGTTACAAGGTGGTGAAAATGTCACCAAGCATAGACACTTCTGCCCTTGCAATTAACTGTCTTTGATAAGAAAATAAATAAATCTGTTATAATAGAAATAGAAAAAAAAATAGTTTTTTTTTTTTAGTGAAAAAATGTATGGGGGAAGAGTAGACACAGTTCATGATTCTGAGCAAACATGAGATTATTATGTGCCAAAGTGTACTCGGAATTCTGTAAATACAATCCCCTACACCCCAACAGAGATCTTTTGTTAAAGATAAAAACAATGTTTAATATACAAATTTATTGTATTCTTAACCAACCACCTTTAAAAACCCTTACCTTTCAGAAATCTGTTTTTGTTCATTTTGATTATAAAACTGGAGGTACATATTTACAGTCTCAGAAGTGACTAAAAAAGAAAAAATAACATTGGCCAGGCATAGTGACTCACTCCTGTAATCTCTGCACTTTGGGAGGCCAAGGCAGGTGGATCATTTGATGTCAGGAGTTCTAGACCAGCCTAGTCAACATGGTGAAACCCTTTCTCTACTAAAAATGCAAAAATTAGCCAGGCGTGGTGGCAGGCGCCTGTAATCTCAGCTACTTGGAAGGCTGAGGCAGGAGAATCACTTGAATCCGAGAGGCAGAGGTTGCAGTAAGCTGAGATATGCCACTGTGCTCCAGCCTGGACAATAGAGCAAGACTCTGTCTCAGAAAAAAAAAAAAAAAAAGACATCCAACTATTGCTGTATACTTTCTAAAGTATTTTTAACACAAAAATAACTTGTTGCATAATAATGAGAATGAAAATACAACAAAAAACAAAAACCTACCAAAAACAAAATGCAAAACAAGCTGCAATAAAAAACACCAGAGCCTGTGATGCTGCCTGTGGAAGATGATAGAAACTTACAATGTGCAAGAAAAAGAGAAAGGCATTTGGGAACAATTCTCTCAAGGTCTGTGACCAAATGAGAGACCAAGTAGGTGAAAGGGAGACTATGTTTCCAGGAGGTATAATACAGTTGCTTAGCTTATATCCTCCTTTCTGTGGCTGCTCTATTAACAGCTCTCTAGAAACCTTAAACTGAGCCTTTAACCCTCACCTAGGGGTAGGAAGACTGTGGTGAGCAGTGGGTTAAAGCATTAGGCTCAGTACTGTCTTCACTAGTCTGTCTCTCATTCCCACCCAACTGTCAGGGGTAGAGTCTGGACGTCACTCATCTGCCCCTGGATTTCCTTCAATGGCTCCTAACGGGTTGTTCTGATATGTGCTTGTCAGCATTAATTACATGTGACGTTGGATTGGCATGATCTGTGACAAATTTCAAATGCACTATAATAAAGCAAAAGAGCAGGAGGAGAGATGCCAAGGGGAGGCTTTGACGGTGCTCTCACATCCCCAGGAGACCCTTCACACCTCCCTCCTGCCCTGTCGGCCATCCCGACAAAGACACGCTTGCTCTACACTGCACAGGGAAGGTTAAGACAGAGCTATCTGCTTAGCACAGCCCAGGCTACAACTGTTGTCCCATTAAGAGCATCCCCGTTCTCTCTCACAGCATCCTATTTAGACATTAGATTACATAATCACCCCACTGAGCCCTCTCTTCCACCTATATTGCCACTCCTTAATTCCTCCCATACAACTATGCAGTCACAATGGCTGAAGACAAAAATCACTTGCTAAGCAAGAGAAAAGACTCCTTGGGAAATCTGACAGGAGAGGTGGAACCGATAGTACTACATTTGTTTATGTGATTTCCATGGAAGTGTACTTCACATCGGGCTGGTACAAAATCAAAGAGTATGTCTGTCATTAGACAAAACGCACAGAATCTGTTATCCATACACTTTCCTTGAGAATGTATTTCTGAAACACACTATCTTTCACTTACATCTTTCCTGCTAGAGTCAACAGGTATTCTAAGTATGTAAACGGTATACACTTTGATTTTATTACATCCATAATGTTGAAAAGATCAAATGATGTTTCAGAATGATCTGGTAGACTAGTGCTATCTAATACAACTTACTGCAATGCCGGAAATATTCTATGTCTGCGCTGTTCTATGTCATGGCCACTAGCTACATGTGGTTATTAATCACTTGAAATGTAGCTAGCATGAATGAGGATTTAATTACATTTTATTTTAATTAAGTAATGAGGAGAATTGGTTTCTTAAGTTGGCAAATTGGGATTAAAAAAGGTCTGCCTTCCATTCTCATCTCCTTGGTGTTTTTTGCTTTGTTTTTTGGTTTTTTGTTTTTTGGGTTTTTTTTGAGATGGAGTCTTACTCTGTCACCTAGGCCATAATGTAGTGGTGTGACCTCAGCTCACTGCAACCTCCGCCTCCCGGGTTCAAGCAATCCTTCCACCTTAGCCTTCCAAATAGCTAGCACTAAAGATGCATGCCAACATATCCGGCTAATTTTTGTATTTTTAGCAAAGACAAGGTTTCACCATATTGGCCAGTCTGGTCTCTAACTCCTGACCTCGTGATCCACCCATCTCAACCTCCCAAAGTGCTGGGATGACAGGTATGAGCCACCTCACCCGGCCTCATCCCCTGAGTTTTGACGAGAAACATGACTAGATTCCTCATCAAGGCACATTTTGTCTGCTATGGAAACATCCTTCCTCTCAGAACCAGCAATGGGTTGGCAAGGACCCCATTTCTGGCACTGTAACAAGGGCAGTGCCAAGCCCAGAAAGGACTGATCATAGGTTCCAAAGACCAAGATGGAGAGGTCAGCTGGAGTAAGGAAACCTCTTCAATTCTTGGGGTCTTAGGTTCCTCAGCGAAACAACATGAGGTTGACTCTCATCTCCTTTCTAGCACCTTTCAAAAATTTCTGATTTGCTCTCTGAAAAACGGTCATCACCCATGATGAGGAAACCAAAATGGCCCATTTGACAGTCAGAAACGTACTTGGTTCTCTCTCATCCAGAGGTATGCAGACATAATTTGTCACTCTAGTACCTAAATATTCCAAAAGAAGAGTTTTATGTCTAAAATACCTAGCAGGTCATTTATTTCCCCTTTGTCTATGTTATACATAATGCCATGTTCATACGGGCTTGTGGATACAATCTTTTATCTATGTGTTTGTTACATCATTATTTCTCTCAACACTAGTTGCAACGAACTAGTTCCAGGAGGTGTAATACAGTTGTTACTGTAAAGCCCTGCCACATCCATGGTATGTCTTTCCTTCTAAATTACGAAAAGATTATTTTGAAAGATTTACACAATCAAAAAAGGTGACAGGCCTTTTAATACATTTGTTAAAAAAAATGTTTAATCACATTTCCATTCCTTTTACTAAGTATGTTTTGTATTTATTATGAACAATAGTCACTGAGTAGCTTGGTATACTTTTTAAAGGTTTCTATCATTTTTAAATGCCATGAAATAAAATATCATTCAAAATGAGGCCAAGATTATGCATATTTTAAAAAATTTCTCAAAGAAACTAACCATCTGTACAATAATCCATTGTCTGCTCTACCAAGGTGATTTATTAAGGATAATGAAGCATATGATTTAATAGCTGCCGCAAATCCTTTTTCAAGTAAGATAGGTATAAATAATACAAAAAGATGGTCCAGTAATAGCCAAATCCCAGGCTAAGAACTATTCTATATGCTAGGTCACAGGAAATTACATGAGCTCAATTAACTGTGGAGCGAAGTGAAGTGTGGCTAGGCAGCTAAGGATCTAACCACCTCTCCTCTTTCAGTAGGTAGTATTATTATTTAGTGAAACCAGTAAGCTCCAGTATCACCGTGGAATTTGAGTAGTTTTTTCCCACATTACAACATAAAGCTGTCCAATTAAAAATGGACATTACCAGCACGAATTTTGTAAAATCTTAAAATTCCAGATCTCTAGAATTTGTCAGTGCAAATTATACTTGCACTGACAAGTATAATAGTGCTTTACTCACCCTTACATTCCCACGGTACTTTGCACTTAGCAGAGTTTAACGTCTGGTGCTTTAAAGAACGGACGTATAAATGGGAAAGCAAGTGAGCGAGTGAATAAAATGAGGTCTCTAAAATCCTTGCAGAAAAAAAAAATGCAATTCTATGTTCCTCTGAGACCAGGCACTAACATTTAACCTCACTTACACTTTTGAAAAACTTTGCATGGCCAGCTGTCAAAAGGTTATCTCTTTTGGTGGCAAAGCTTTCCTTCGATCAGTGTCCTATAGAGAAAACAAGTCACCAAATCATTTGAATGCAGTATCTAAATATTGGCTCTTGGTTGCAACCTGACATACTCCTCTCCTGGCTAGCTCTGGCAATATTCGAGATTTTACAAGGCCCTATGAAATCAGTGAGGCAAATTTCTAACAATAGGAAATACAAGCCATCTAACATGTCAGCTGTTTGGCATGAAAGACAGCCTGGCTGTGCCTTAGAGGCATGGCACAACCATTCACTGATTAGCTGGCACAGCCAATCCTGTCCCTATGCCACCCAGCAAGTCCTTCTAAAACAAGATTAGATGCTGAAAATCCTAGTGTTTAAGTAACACTGGGTTTCAGAAAATGTCCATGGCTCAACATAAACAAGAGGCCTCTGTGTGAGACATATGTCACCTTCCCCCGAAAAAAAGTGTATGCTTCACCAGGCACATTTACCACCAGCATATTCCCACACTGCAGTTCCTCCAGCCCTTGCTCTTGTGAGTCTGGCTTGCCAGAACTGAGATCAATTTTATTAGATACCATTAGTCTCTGCTAGGGCGGTCATTTGAATAACAACAGATTGGCAAGTATAAAACTAAGGCACCTGTTGTACACTTGGCAGCCTGGATGAGGCCCCTTAAAACGAAAACAAATAAGAGCTATAATCATGCCAGGCAATTGCTTTTGGTTCAATAATGGCCATGTGTCAGAATTAAGTGCATCTGGGAATTGCTACCGCAGCCAGATGTAAAGGCAGATTTGTCTTGTCTAGTGGCATATGAGTAGATACACACATTCCACTGAGATTTGGCTTTGTCCTGGTTTGGTAAGGAACTAGGTGAGTAGACCTTCACTCAAAATAATATAAAATTAACATTAATTACAGAGGAGCAATTGACAAAATTATCATAAACTGTAGAATCTAAGCATACCGGTTCTAAGATTTGGGCCATGAACTAATTCACCTGTGAGGTTTCTGGGCACACTAATTTGTTTGCAGAATACTCAACAACAACATCCCAACGTTACGATTACACAGAGCCAGGCTATGTAGTAGGTGCTGAAGATGTCACTGGGAGCAACACATGAACACTGGCTTCCAGGTACTCATAATAAAACAGAGTATAAAAAAGCAATTACAATGCACTAGGAGGGACACTATATGTAGAATATATTCAGGACTCTTTTAGTGCTCAGAGAAAGGTACCCAGACTTGGGAGGAAGGAAATTTTCCAGGAAGAGTTGTCAGCTAAGCCATGCCCTGAAGGAAGAAAAAAAACCAGGCAAAAATGGAAGGCGTGGGGGACATTCCATATGGAAGAGAAAGCGTATGCTCAAAATTACAGTAGAAAGAGTCAACGTGGTACATCTGGGAAAGAGCAAAGACTTTAGTGTGGCTCAAGTGTCTGTGTGTTAGGGATGGAAGAAGCGGGGAAGAGAAAATGGGTATGAGGATGGCAGGAGACAAAGCAGAGGAAAGGACATCAAAGGCCAGATGCCTTTTGCTAAGGAGTATTTTAAGCTTTTAACAGAAAGGAACAGGAAGTCATGGAAATATTTGAAAGCAAGGAATGACTTGATCAGACTTGAGTTTCTTAAGGATCATACTGGCTGCAGAGCAGACAATCAACTATAGTGAGGTCAAAATCAAACACAGGGAGACTGCAATCCAAGCAAGAGAAAATGCGGAGCTTTCAACAGATGATACCTAACGACATGAAAAGACAGTGAAGAATTTAGTGGAAAGGAAAGTTAAAATTTATTTTGGTATCCTTGAAATAACAAAAGTGTAACTGAGAGAAAGTAGATATTAAATGATAAATTAAAAATTCAAAATTTAATATTTTCCTAAAATCATTTTTTTTGGTACATGTAAATCAAATTCAGGTTGAGTCTGTTAAATAGTGAAAGTCAGATTAAAATAAACTTAGGCAACCCTTTCTTAAATTGGTAACTGAATATACATTACAGTATTTATTAAACTTGCCATTCTTAAGTATTATCATTTTAAAATGTGTATTGATAACCTAACTATAAAAGAACCTTTGCTACATATTTCCTAAAAAAGTACATCCTGCTTCAAGCTTCTAGGAAGTTATGTTTATAGATTAACTGGTAGAAAAACATATGGTTAAATAGGCCAGTGTATGCATGTGAGAAGCATTTTAGAAACCTGGGCAAAAAAGGCTTAATTATTCAGATATCATAAAAGCCATAAAAGACCGAATAATCTTCCATGTAACTTTATTTTATGTACCATGTCTGATTTAAAACTTCAGGGTGCCTTCTTGTCAGAGAAAAAATGATTTTCCAAATCATCAAACAAATATAACATCTTGTATTTTATTATTTATAAAACCATAATTAATCAGATATAGTTCTCTGAGGACTTACAGAAAAAGGGAAAAGGCTGAACTATTATAAAATAGGTTAAATGGAAAATATAATCAAATCATCCATCCTTATTGATAATGAAACTCACAGGTGAAGTGAAAACAAGAGTATTTTAGAAGACATTATAATTGACAAAAGTGTCTCAGACAAAATGGTATAAGGCAGGCTGCCAGTAAGCAGAATGCATACATAACAGTCACTGGGCATAATTCCATTTCTTTGATGGGCTACTGCTCTTCAGATACCCCTGTTGGATCTATATTTCTCTTTATAAAAATGCTTTTGATTTCCTACCTGTTGGGCTGCTATGAAAATGGCAGCTTTTGTGATTTTAAAAACTGTTCTTGGTGGAAACATTTCATTTAAACACTTCTGCTCCAGGACTGACCCCAGAGCTCAGGCAGTTGTACCAAGGGCTGAAAAGCGTAAAATTTTAGAGCAGGAGGCCATCTGCGAGGAAAAAAAAAGGTCATCTAATCTAAACCCCTTTAGTAAAGAAATGGTTTTTTCCATGCCTCCAGTCTCAAGCAGAGAAAGGAACAGAAGATACTCTTCAGAAATGGTAGGGAGACAACATACATAACGCTTAGATTTTTCTTTTACTTTTTGAGACAGAGTCTTGCTCTGTTATCTAGACTAGAATACAGTAGCATGATCACAGCTCACTGCAGCTTCGATCTCCTGGACTTAAGCCATCTTCCCATCTCAGCTTCCCAAACAGCTGAGACCACAAGTGCACACCACAACATCTGGCTAATTATCCTTCTTTTTATTTTATTTATTTTTGGTGGGGTAGAGACAGGGTCTTGCTATATTGCCCAGGCTGGTCTCAAGTGATCCTCCTGCCTTGGCCTCCAAACGTAGATTTTTCTTGAATTTAAGTCAAGAAAGCACCATGCCACTAGGCATACTTGTCTGGAAGATGTGAGACAAACGTATTTTTTAAATCGTGTCATATACAAGAGTGAGGAGGTTAAGGGTGAGTAAAACAGATAAAATTTGGGCTGCTTAACTTAAAATCTTAGTTCTATGTCCCATCTTTATTACATTTATCTACGTAATCTTGGGCAAATTACTTAATCTCTCCATGGATTAGCCCTCTTCTGTGAAACGATGGTGTTAAAAAACCATCCTACTTACACAGAACATTATTTTAGAGATTAAACGTAACACTGGAGATGAGGTGCTGAGCAGAAGGCCTGGCATATAATAAATGCTCAGTAAATTTTAGAAATAATCACTATTACATATCATCCACTACCACTATACCTGTAAATCTGAGAAAATTAATGAAATTTTTCCCTATAACGGAATTTTAATTGTCACCCATCTCAGGGTCCTGAACATTGTGAGAGGTTTCCACCGAATAATTATTCTTCACATTTCATGGTTTCAATTATATTCAACTCAAAATTCTTCAGTTCAACTCAATTCAAAGGAACAGCACTTGAGCTGAGCATTAAAAAAAATGAGAGAATAATAGGATATTGATAGATATAAGTAAGAACAGCCGGTAAGAGAAAGGGGATTCCAAGAACAGTACTGGTAGAACGAAAGAGCTGCCCAAAAGCAGAGCCTCCTCAGTGACTGCCGGGAAACCAACACTGCAAAAGGGCAGAGTATCACAGGGCTGCGGTGAGGAAGAAGGCTGGGCATGCACGCTGGGAGCAGACTGCAAAGGGCTCTGATGGCTGTGCTGAGCATTGAGCACTTGATCAAGGAGACTTGAGAAAGTCTGCATTTCATAAGACAAAAATTAGGAAGACTCAAAGAGGAGAAATGAGAAAACACAAAATACACACAGGAAGCTGTATATGGAGTGCTGAACACATAGTAAAGGTAGAAATGAAAAGGAAATAAAGTTACCAAGATTATAGGGACAGAATCTATAAATCTGCCTGGGGACAAGAAGAAAAGGAAGAAAAGAGACAGGGATGACACCAAGGTTTCTAATCCAGGGATAACTCAGAAGAAGTATGAAGAAAAGGGAAGTAGATATGAGTATGGATGGAAGATAATACTTTGGGTTTATAAAATACAATGTTTGGGATACAGGAGAGTCTCTCATTTCCCAATCATGTAACAAGCAGATAGAAATCAAAGTCTGGAACGCCAGAGACAAGCTAGGAAACTTATTTTGAAAGTTATCTATGTACAAATTATTGCTTCTATAAGTGGATAGAAATATGGCAGGAGACAGTATAGACAGCCACCTGAAAGGGGATATGGATAAAATGAAAATAAAAGACTTTAGAATGGAGATGGAGACACAGAGACCAAACATCAAATGGAGAGGGAGTTCCATATTGATGAAAAAAGTGAGTGTCAAGTAACTCACAAAGAACAACTTCCATCCATGGGATATTTCCAATGGAAGATGCTTCCAATATTTTATTTCTCCAGGAAAACACAGTTGCCTCTTTTCTTCCCCTCACCCAAAACCACAAAAATGGTTACCTGGCCAGAAAGCAGATTTAGAATATTTAAGATACATCCAACAAACTACTCTTATTTCTAGCTAGCCGAATAATTGATCTTTTTAAAGTAAGACCTAAATCAATTTATCTACAAAATCATAATGAGCTATTTCAATCAGAAAAGTCTGAATTGGTGTGCTTTTCTCTTAAAATTCTCTAATAGTATTTCAGTTAAGTTACTATTGCAAGTAGTTGGAATGTGTTTTCACAGGGAGTCCAGGATCTACTCGTGTAGTAAGAAACCGTTTGAGGTTACTAAAAAAAAAAAATGTCCCTTTAGTTGGGATAGGCCACTAGGAAGGAAGACAGAGAAAACTTTTATTTTAAACATTGCAAACAAATGTCTTGTTGACCTACAAGGAGACAATGGATCAGCAGTTGAAGTGTCTAGTCTAATTTCTCCTGTAAAATTGTACTGGTGGATCTTTGAGAGACAGAAGGCAGTAAATTCCTTGCCTCCATCAATACATTTGACCTCAGAGCAAACCCCACAACTGGCTACAGCCACCCACCATCCATCATTGCTCTTGAAACCTGATATTTCAGGGAAGGACAGCTGCACTGGGCAAAAGGCTAACCAGCTTTCTAAGATGCATTACCACTAAAGAAAAAAAAAAAAAAAGGCACTTATTTTGGTTCAGTATTTTAACTAACTGCTTTTCTAAACATTTCTTTCCCCAAACTGAAGCTCTAAATTAAATACCCTCAGGAATATATTAATACAATTTAGACTTTAAAGGGAACTGTTCTCTTTGTGCATTCTAGGTAAAATTATTTCTAGCTTTTGCTTTAAGAGCTTTCTAAGATAAACAGCATGCTATGGCATGCTGATATGTACAGACTTTAATAAATGTGCTAAGCAGAAAAAGACAGTTCTAGAATCTACAATAATTACAGCAGTACATGCAGAGTGCCAATAGGATAAATGTACATAAAACACCCATAAGTAATAGATCTTAATTTTTAAGTCAGGTGGCAATAACTTTTAACAAATAGCTGAAGACAAGAGAACTCTATCATAGGAACTAGTGCTATTGAATATGTTCATCACATGACTTCTACATTCAAGAATTACCTAAATTTCAAATACAAAATAAGATAAACTTGTATGATCCAACTAGATATTCATTACATGTATTGTTACTCCTTCCATTTTACAGATGATGAAACCAAGATTCTGAAATGTTTTATCATTTCCCCCAGAGCCCTCAAACAATTGGCAGAACTGAGGCATAAATTCAGTTTTTCTTAAAGAATTGAATGTTCTTTTCACTGTAGCATAAAAAGAAACAAAACTGGTTGAGATTTTGCAATTATTTAGCATTATCTTAATACATATTATATATACCTGCACGGTTAAATAAGAATTAACAATAACTAATTGCCAATCATTTATAAAATCATTACTAATACAAACCTTTTAGTTAATAAAGGAAATCCATCTACTTACGGTTAAAAAAAAAAAAAAAGATGTCTTTGTTACTCGTGATCCGATCATTACAGAGGATAATTTTATATATTTGAAAGTACAATTTCTCCAAACCCCAAAGCATTACTGAGAAAGGCTTGTTTTCTAAACACAGTTCCCAAATCTCAATTTAGTTAGCTACTGCTACATTAAAGAACATAGCTCAAGGGATGCTAATTAAAAAAAAAAAGACAACTGAGAATATATAAATTTAATCAGTCTCATGCAACTGCCATAGTTAAAGAGTTAAATCTAGTAAACAGCCACATGGCAAAGGTCACAGTGCTCCTGACATTGTTATCAGAATGTCAAGGAAGAAGCAAACTTAGCCTTTCTGGTCAATGAATTCAAAGAATTAAGAGAAAGCCTTGACTCAGATGGTTGCTTTGGCTCTTACACTTTGCTGTAAATGCTGGAGAAGCCGAAGTGGGGACCTGCCATCTAAAAGCTGCCATCTGCAAAGGAGAGCAAAGCTTGCTTGTCGCAGGTGAAGATGGAAGAACATCTAAGTTGTTCCAATACTATTTGCCTGCTAGTGTACATGACCTATGAGCTTACAGACAGAATGAGCTGTCTTCACTTTCCAAATCATCATCTTTTTCATTTAGTTTACTCGTCTATGACACATAGGGATTTGATTTGAAGGGCAACAGAGGTTAAAAAGCCATGAAAAAGCTCAGTTTTGCTGTCTCTTTCTTTTCCCCTTTGGTAATTTTCAAAAAGTCATCAGCCAACTGAGTAGTATTAATATGGTCCTTTTAATGTAACAGCATCCAACTAAAAATAATGAACAGGAAGATACAGAATTAATTATTTTGTGAGGAAGGAGGGAGACATTGCAGGCATTGTTTTAGTCCATTTTTTCCCTGTGAGTTGCTTCCAGGAGCGTGGCAATACACAAAGGACATAATACTTAGCGTACGTAATGTCTAAATCTTAAAAATATTTTATAAATAAAATGTTAAGAGGAAAAACCGCAAACTGTTGATTTCTTGAAAGCAAATGGGTTATTAAAGGGGAAACGAGAGACCAAGGTCTTAAATGCAACTTTGTGAACTATGTTTTGTCAGAATTCTATTTAATTCTCCAGTCTAGCGCCATTGTGATGACATTATTATTTAGGTTACATTAGGTCAGAGACTGCTGTAACATACAAGCATTTGCTCTTTGACCTTCCTAAGACTTATGACGCAAAGAAAATGCTGAACTTTTACATCTGAGGCTGTAATTTCATATAATGAACAACCAGGAAGCACAAGTCATATATTCTTTCAGCTATCTTTCTTAAGGCCTTAATTGTGGAGAGCTGAAATGCATTTTTAGTTCATTTAAAAAGGGAGAGATTTTGGACACTTTGTGGAAACAAATGTAAGCCAAGCATGGCATTTTAGTAAGTGTTACCAACTACTAATTAGAAGCAAATGAGATTACCCATATAGAAAATAAATCCCAAACAAACCTATCCTTTGGTAGAAATGTCACTTCGCCACGAAATTACAGAAGCTTAAACAAGTGATGCTTGTTCAAATGAAATTTACTGACAAATCCCTTCTAAGCAATGTTCTTTCACATTATCAGATTTCTTCAGCTGATGTTTTATATAGGAATTCCCAATCTTGTGGTTCACAGAGAGAATAACTCTTCCCTTTGCTCTTTCTTGGCAAATTGCTGATAATATAAAAAGGAATGTTTTAAAACACTCGTTTTGCTTGAGGCAGCAAGTTGCCTTTGTGCCATCACAAGTAAGTAGCTTTCCTAAAAGATTTTTCTAAGAAACTAAACAGTAGAAAGATGAAATAACAACAAAAAAGGCAAATAACTCCATAAGGCAGTAAGAGATTCAGAATAAATTTGGCTTAAATCACATGTAACTGCTGTCACTTTAAGAAAAGAAGAAAATGTAAAGCGGTCTTTGAATACTCTGGGAAAACTGGATAATTATATCTTTATATTTAGTACTTCATATAGCTGGGCATGTAATACAAATCCTATATATTTTGTGACCACTAAGTTGAGTACACGACATAAAACGTGAAGTTCATTTTCGAGATTCCTGGAAACTTTTGGAAATTAAAAAGGTACCATGATTAAAGGTTACCTGCATAAATATTTTAAGTGTAAACCTAAAAGTCTCATGCTCCTAGGATCGCAAGTTAGAGAACACACACACACACACACACACACACACACACACACACACAAACTCTTATACCACCCACAAATACACAATGAAACTAAAGAAGGGTTGCTTTAAAATAAAGGGTAAACTAAAGCAGCATAGTTTTAAACTACAATCACCTCTGAAACATTGACCTTTCTTGAAATGATACTTTTCATATGTCATTGTGTTAATGAATTCTCATTTGCCCATAGAATCCTTTTAAAAATAGAACTGTTCAATAGTTTGATATATCAAGTTTGATCTGAAGGAAATCCAATATGCAAATACTTACAGTTGTGCTCTTTTACAAATAGTCACACTTGTCAGTTTGAAAAACTGAAAATCAACAAAAGAACAGTTTAAGTATACTTGACCTTACTGCCTAATGTCTCTCAAGATTGCCATGGCTGGTCAATTTCAAATCTGTGAAACTGACACTTAAAAATGTATAGTGTGTCTTCGGTCCAGGTCCCTCAAATGCTGACTAAACTGTGGTCGCAGCCTCAGATTTTCCTTCCATACAAACTTGTACAGTGCTTACAAAGCTAGTTTAATCACACCATCAATCTATGCCTACATTTCCCTTAAAGTAATTTTGCTTCATTTATCTTTTAACCCTACATTATGCAAATAACATCCTTATCAGTCCAATAAAGAAAAATTATTAATGTTCCTTCCTGTTTATCTTTGCCATACACTGAGAACTGGAATCACATACGAATTCGCACCAATACCACTTCTCTTTCCTATTTTTCACACTCTATATGAAAAATCATAGTGTCAGAGAAGCCCTAAATACCATTCTTGAAATAGTCTTCAATCATCATCTATAACTAGTATTAGAGTATGAGTTAATGCATTAAAAAGAAAAAAACAAAAAAACAAAAACTTGGGGGAATGCCTACTTGAATTTTTTTTTTTTTTTTTTTTTTTTTAATGTCTCTCTAGGAAGGGTTTGCATGCCATACCAGGATACCTCCTAGATATAAGAACAGTTATACAGGCCCCTAGTGGCTTAGCAAATAGCAGCAGATGAGGGGATTCCAATTCTTAGTTCTAGACTGAGATATTCTGGATTTAAATGAGTGTCAATCTTAAAAGGCAAATCAAATCACTGTGTTTAATACTTTAAGCAGTTTTTACATTGATGGTTATCTACCTAATGCACATACATTAAAATAAATTGCTGCATTTCATTACTTGAGTAACTGCACAACTGCTCTGGCACAAGAAGAATCTGTTACATAACCTACACAATAAAATGTTTAATTCATCCACCTCTTTACATGTCATGCAAAAGTAATATATTACTCAACGATATTAAAACATATTTGAGAGAGGCACTGTTCCTTTTTGATTCTTATTCCTATTATTATTACTGAGAGCTACAAGAACAGATGATTTCTACGTTAAGTACTCAATACTTAAAATAAGATGCAGATAAAAATTGAATGCCACTTTTACAGGAGTAAAAATTGTGATACAACTCACACTGGACTGCACCTATTTTCAAAGATCTACAATTAATAACACCCATTAATCCCCCATCTCCTTGCTGTCCTTCCTTCACAAAAGAAAATTCCAGGCAGGCACATTTACAGCTTTTAGCAATTTTTAACTGGACACAATCTGACAGCTGAATTCATGAAACTGACCAGCTTGTCAATTTCACACTTTGAAAGTACAATAATAGCTGATAGCATGAGGGTGAATTTAAGAAATCTGCCACAGAATTGCTGGCTCCATTGAAAAGCAAAGTACAGTACATAATTATGGAATGTGGGAGGTAGGCAAAATTT
The DNA here is from genome assembly GCF_048565385.1 of Saimiri boliviensis. NCBI lineage: Eukaryota > Metazoa > Chordata > Mammalia > Primates > Cebidae > Saimiri > Saimiri boliviensis. Next base: position 162,521,388 of record NC_133450.1, read on the forward strand.
TATTGTCCATTTAGGATGTCTGTTTCAGTAAGTCAGACATGGAGCATTGAAAATGTGTTCTTTTTGCTATACTATCTGTGTCATAACACAGAATACATATTCAAAGTAAGATGCTAAGCCGTTTCCTGTGTATTATCATATTACATATACAACTTAATCTTTAAGTTATTATCATCTACGGATCCCTTTAAATTACAATGTTTCAAGTCTTGGTATATTATCCTTGTTTTACTCAAGTTGAGCGCTTTGAAACAGAGAAAAAATAGTCAAAATGGTCAGAAGTATCTATGGTTGAGCTAACTCCCCACAGATGTGCTACAGGATGGTTAGAAAAAAATACACCAAAGGGTAAAGTCCACATTTGCAGCTCAGTAAATCTTACAGAAAACCTGTCTCAAGTTATAAGCAGTTACCAGCCTCTGAGAGGTTCAAAATGCATGAGCTACACTCTGTTAAGTCCCTGGCACTGTGTCTTTGGGCATGTAAATATATACACAAATATATAAACATATATATGAAACTTTAAGAGAAAATACAGGTTCAACAATCCCTCAGAAATTTTCCCAGATAATTAAGGTGCAAACTGTAGATTAGGCTGCGGAGGATTACTCTGAGAATTTTAGAACACAGAGGAGACATTTGGCAAGTAGCGTACTGGGAGGCGAACTGGAAACAATACAAGTGGTTCGTTGATAGTCCTGGTTTCGGAGAATGGAACTACTATCTCGAACACCCAATTAATGAAAGCCAACCTCAAACCTGGTGTTCAAGATTCACTAAGCCTAAGACTTAAAAACTGACTTCACCTGTTAGTGCTTTTAAATGAAAATCAACGTCCAGAGAAGCAATGCAAGTTTTCTACACACCTACGTAAAAGCTACAATAAATCTATGGGAAAGCAAAGCATCTTTGGTTTGTTCGTGGCTTTCTTTTTAAAATTGTTCCCTACAACTTTGACTCTTCATTATAAATTTTGCGTTCCCTTCCCTACGGAATGAATGTCTGCGTTAAACACACCAGATTCCCGCAGCTGAACTGCGAGCTTTGATTCTGCCACGGAACGGTCTCCCAAACAATCCCCCTCCTTTATGGCAGCCGCGAAGACTTTGATTCCTGCTATTTCTCCTTCTCCCCACTAGTTCAGAGGAAAGAAAGAAAAAGAAATCGCCCCCTCACCGTAATCTGCCCTCCTTAAAACAGTCATCCCTGCCTTTAAAAAAGGCGGTGGCAGAATCCCCGGGTAAGGGTGGACTGCCACACCGCCCCACCGCCCCACCGTTTCCCCCAATACTACGCCCACCCTAGGAGGAGAGCGCGGGGGTCGCACAAACACACATACCCGGACACCCCCATTCTCTAGAATCGCCTCTCCCCGGGTCTGAGGTTTCAGGCGAGCAGTGAGCCCTGCAGGGGAGGACCTCTGCCCAGGGAGGTGCAGAGGAGCAAACTGTGCGCTCCGTGCCCGGGCGCGGGGCTCGCGGAAGCGGGAGCCTGTCGCTCCGGCCGGGGAGGCGCCGGCAGCCGGAGCCGGGCGCAGGGCGAACCCCGAGCAGCAAGACTGGAGGACACGCGGGGCGGCCCGGGTCAGTTCCCGGGACTTACCTGGTCATGTTGGCTCCGGGCAGCCGCCGCCACCGCCTCCCGCGCCGCCACCAGCACTTTCCTCCAGCGCCTTCGCGCCCCGCCACGGCCGCGCAGCCAGCGCCGCCGCCTCCGGGCGGCCAATTTAATCCCGCGGAGCAGCGGCCGCAGCCGCGGAAGCCCCCCTGGTCTCCGCCGCCGCCCAGCCCTCGCGCGGCCAGCCCAGTCCAGAGCGAGGAAGTGGAAGAGAGTCAGCGAGTGAGTCCAAAAATCCGAAATCCAGCATCCGAGGGAGCGCGTCCCCCCGCCCTCCCTCCCTCCCTCCACCCCTATCCCCTTCTCCTCCTCCTCCGCCTCCTCCTCCTCCTCCTCTTCCCGGGCCGTCCTCTTGGCCCTTCAGAGCCCGCGGCTTCCGCGGCGGTTTCTCCTCCTCCCGCTCCTCCTGCTCGCCCTGCGCCCGCTTCTCTCGCCGCCGCCGCCGCCGCCGCTGTTTGTCTCCTCTCCCTCCTCCTCCTCCTCTTCCTCCTCCTCCCGCTCCTCGACGCTCCGCCGCTCGCGGCTGGGGGGTCCGGGGCCGCGTCTCTTCTCCTCCCTCCGCCTCTCGTTTCCTCCTTCCTGCTGCCTCTTTTAAAGCGGATTCTTTGGCCACAAATAGCAACTCGGCTGCCCCCCTCGGTGCCTCCCTCCCCTTCTTCTCTTCTTCCCCCCAAAAGTGAAGCGCACGCGAGGTAACCAGAAACTGAGGTTCTCGGGGGGAGAGGGGTGCGAGGCGACCCTGGGAAAGGGCCGGAGCAGAGTCAAGGGCCGGGAGGTGGGGTGGCCAGCCCAGCCCAGTGCTGGGACCTGGCGTGAACCGTGTAGTTACGGCTGCAGACGAGGTGGTTTGGTGGGGAAATTAAACGAAAAAGCTCAGGAAAGTAATTGGAAAGGCTTCTCTCTTTGTTTCCTTGTCTGGGTGATTTCTAAAATCCTCGTAACGTGCTGGGGATCCCACGGAATCGCTGTGCTCCAGCGCTGGGGGATTGTGTGTGCGCGTTGCCTGCGCGTGAGTGTGAGTGTGGGTGCGCCCGGACGCGGCGAGAGCCGGGCCCGCTGCGCCCGCTGGCGAATCCCTGAATCCGGACCACTGACCCACTGAAAGGACCAGAGAGCTGGATGAAGGAGGGGCAGGCAAGAGAGGTGGTAGAAAGAGGCACCACATACCCACCCACACACACACACACACACACACACACACACACACACACACCCCAGAGGAGGGGGCGGGGTGACGTCACTCCCCAGCATCCATCCACCAGGCCAGAAAAGACCCTCTTCAACCGATTCACTCATCTCCTAAGAGATGCACACCCGGGCGCTTCCTGCTCTGCGTCCCAGCGCAAAGAAGGAAAAAGAAGGCTGGTCGCGCCCTATTCACAGCAGTGATAATAATATAGGGAGCGTGTTTTGATGAGACACAGTTTGTGTCCGCCCCAGTTCACCTTGGCAGCCTCCTTCGAGGATGCTTGTAAGATCTACTTTGAAGGCAAAGAGGAAGACAGGGAAGTATTGTATCAAAATCCTAGTGTAATAACTTGTTTTGCTTTCATGCGACTTGCTTTTATGATGTGGAAATGCAGTGCTCCTGAGCTTCTCTGAAGGACACTGTAACACCCTTTCCCTAGACTAGCACCCCGTTGTTGGGCTGTGCACTCTCCATCCACAGAACCCAGGGTGACTAAGGTGTACCGTGTATGTTGTCAGCTACGGGGTGGATTTTAACCTTCTTCACTACTCATAGAGTCTCCAGCATGTGGAAGAAGTCAGCAGCTGGAAGCCATCATTGGCAGTTGGCCCATCAAAATTTATTAGAAACTTGTTCAGAAAGGTTAAATAAAGTAAAGCTAGGGCTCACCAGACACCTCCATTGCTCTCTCTGTGTTCAGACCAGCATACACACGCAATACTTATTCCTGCAGAGTCCAGGCTCTCTTTGAAAGAGCAAAGGTAAGCAAGACCCCCTTAGATTTGACTTAATGATCCAGCATCCTGACTGTTGTCTCAAGCTGCCCATTTATTTCCACCATCTGCATGCCGTGCTGCTGAAAGCCACGTAAGGATTGGTCAGTAATCCTCTGCCCCCATGTACTCCAAAAAGAAGTCACCCCGTTTTTGAAAGGAATCTTTCTAAACGAAGTTCAGTTTTCCAGCAATTTGAGTGTGGGGGAGGAGCAACCTGGCATGAGTCTCGGTTGGCTTTTTGTTTTTTGTTTTTTATGGTTAGTGTTACAGTGAAAATCAGGAAGAAATCAATTTCTGTGTAAGCCTCCAAGCTTGGTTTGCCCACCAATCATTCTGATTTCGCGGGAGCTGAAAAGCTGTGCGAGGATGATGGACACCTGTCCCCTGTGCTCTAAAGATGGAGCCAGAAAGCTGAGCCTCTCCACAGGTGATTCCACCCAAGATGTAAACTCCTACTTGGCTTTCTCATTGCCACCTGCTCCCCCAGAAACTGGCAATCCCACTTTCCTCATTCAAACTTGCATGTTAGAGAAACAAAGTTTTGAAAACCATAATATTCCTTTGCTGCTACCTTTGGGGGAAAGAAAAGTATCTCTCTGCCTGCAGATCTGACCTCATTTAAGAACCCAGCTGGTCAATCTGACTGCTATCGGGGAACATAGTTGAGGAAATATCATCTTACACCACTGGTAGCGATTTAAACTAGCTAGAAAACTTAGCAATGATTGTTACCAAGGAGAGCCAACAAGCAAGTAGAAAAGGGACCCAGAAATCAGAGGATACAGAGAACAATACAAGTAAATAGCATAAACCCTACTTTCCTGACACCATAAAGTCCTAGATGTTCTTATCTCTTTCAACTATAAACATCTTAGAGAAAGAAGTAGGGATGGGTTGAGGTGACTGGAGAATCTAAGTTATTATTATACAAATGAGACTGAATTATGCAGGGTGATGCTGCTGCAGAACAGGAGATACAGCAAATAGAGAAGCCAAAGGTTCTCTGCACATCAGAGTAGTCATGGAAGTAGGACTGCAGCCTGCTACACGTGTTAATATATTCAGAGCAGATTTGCCGCAAAAGAGCGTCCTCATGCTGCAGCAAGTAGTAAACTTCTAAACTGGTTTACCATGTGGGAATTTAAAGTCAAAAAAATTCAGAAGCAGGATAATCTTTTGTTGAAATTACCTCATTTTTACAGGTAAAGAAATGAAGACCCTGAGAATTTAAAATCATCCAACTATTTGGTGGCAGAAGCAGGACAGGAACTCAGATATCATGATCCAGTGCCCTCTGTCCCACTATTCATCACCTCCAAGTTCTGGATCAAAGAAGCCAGTTTTCCAGCTTATCAGTGAGCAATACATACAGCATATTTAAAAATTCTACATGCTTAGATGAAGGAAAAATGAAGCAATAGGACAAGACATTTTCTTAGTTCCCTTCTAGCTCTAACATTCTGTGATAAATAGCACATAGGAGCTTTGCTATAGCACAACCCCCTCTAGTGCATAATTCAGCATACGATGAGTATGAGTCTGTTTTGGACCCCATCCAAAGGAGTTAGTTCCTAGAAGTACTTGGAAGATTTATTCTCATTTATCATGAGGCATCCTAACAGGAGACTAAAAATAATCATGATGACAATAATAGTAATCAGTTGTTACACTTGAATTATGTACTAAGCATCATGCTAAGCATGTTATCATAGTTCACCCATTTTTGAAAAGACACATCATGACCTTATGTGGGTTGCCAATCTAGTAGGTCATGAACAATTTCTGAAAAGAAAAGTAGAAAAGAACACAGAGTACATTATATGTACTAAGTATTGTTTTGCAAAACTTCCTTTCTGGTCATGTGGCTAGTGATTAAAAGTTTGAAAGCCACTGCCTTGTTTCCAATCTTAACAACTGCCTTGCTAGTTAAGTATTACCCTCATTATATAAGTTAGGAGACAGGATGAGAAAGGAAAATTTGCCCAAGCTGACATAGTGAGTGGCCAAGCTAGGATTTTAAACCTACATCTGTTTGACTTCAAATCTGATATTTTCACTTCTATCGTGATGATAAATTATTAACCAAGGTATGGAATAAATTGTTGCAAATCATATTTCCTTTGTGAGGACTACAGTGGTTTTTATAAAATCCAGCTAAATGGAGAAACACAGCATAGATTTAAGTGACATGTTCTGAAAATCGTGAGGAATTTCATAAAACACTAATACCCTGAGACCTTTCCCTACAGGTGTTAGGTTATGTCTAATATACTTTATTAATTTGCTCTAAATACATAAGTGAAACAATAATTTTTCATCTTCAAATAAGCTAAATATTCACTTCTACAAGTGTTACTTTTATTTAAGAGAGTGTTTTTCAAATTTAAGGTATCTAACACATCTCAGTAGCTTCCTTTGTCCAAACAGAACTAGCATGTAAGAAAGATAAAAGCCAGGTGCCGTGGCTCACACCTGTAATCCCAGCACTTCGGAAGGCCAAGAAAGGTGGATCACCTGAGGTCAGGTGTTCGAGACCAGCCTGGCCAACATGGTGAAACCCCATTTCTACTAAAAATACAAAAATTATCCAGGCATGGTGGCACATGCCTGTAATCCCAGCTATTTGGGAGGCTGAGGCAGGAGAATGGCTTGAAGCCAGGAGGTGGAGGTTGCAGTGAGTAGAGATGGTGCCACTGCCCTCTAGCCTGGGCAATAGAGCCAGACTCCATCTCGAAAATAAAGAAATAAATAAAAAATAAAGTAGCCAGACCACCCTATAATTCAACTTCAGTTGTGAAGAAGAAAAGAAGACAATAATTCAGGTGCCCTGCTAAACTTTTTGACCCATGTAGTTCTATGGATTCAACCAGTAACATTGCATGCTTAGGTGTCGTTACTCCCATTCTGCAGATTTGAAAGCTCAAACTCAGATCTAGGAGATGATTGAAATGAGTGTATCTCATCCTGTTCTGATTCCACTGCCCCAAATTTCTTTACAAACAGTTGGGCTTCCAGTATACCAGCGGATGGTTAGAGATTTTGAGACATGCGTGCAATCATTTATGCTTTCTTTTTCCATGTGAAAGAAATGTGCTTTCTTTTTCTTCAGGGCAACATCTCTTGTTGCTGTTAGGCAGCACCGTCCTCTTTAAGAAAAGAAATCCACATTTTTCACTAAAGAAAGGCCTAGAAAAGCCAGACTTTCTCCGCTGACTGCTCAGTTCGACTGCTGCATTTCACCCTCACCTGCAGTGTGTAGAGGACGTTATGGTACGATGCTATTTTCTATTGGCTCTGCTACTGGAGATTACAGCATGCGACTGTGACAAATGGATATTCCCATTAAATTCTTTAGTAGAGTGGGGCATTCCATTAACCATTGGCACTATCCCAACCCAAGTGAAACACTGGATCATTTTTTTCTTGTGAGCAAGAAGTGAAGGGAGAAAACAAAGGATATACTCTAATTACCTTTCCTATTTTTTTGGTTGCATGCATTATGATAGCCATATATTACAATTATTTATAATTTATATATGACAAGCTGTCAGCTAAAATTTAACAGGTGATTTGTCAAGAAGCCCCATTAATGCATACATTAAGCAGTGAATTCCATTGTTTCCTAACAAAAAACTGTGTATTGGTTTTGATTTTTCATCTATTCAGTATAAACATTTAGAGGCCATTTATCTTTACATTTTGCAGCATCTTTTAAAACTAAAACTATTGCTAACTAAATGGGTACATTGTTAGTTATGTGAGGTTTAAATGCATTTCTCTCACCTTAACCTCTACATTTGTTTCACTGAGGAAACAAATTGCCTAGTGTTTATTTTAAAGTTTTAACTTTTATAGTTTTTGTACATTTTTTAAAAAATCATGTGTTCAGTAGGAAAGCCAAAGCCGATTGGGGAGGAAAGTAACTGCAGTTACTTCTGTTCCATTTCGTGTTTGTATCTTAGGTAAGGAAATTCTGAAATGAAGGAATATTTTAACATACAGAAAAAGATTAAGAAGTCACCAGAAAGCTAGTAATTAATCACTGAATAAAGGAACACTCTACACAGACCAAAAACTGATGAAGCAAGCCCCATTTTGCTGACTGGCACAAGAATGAGGAACACAATGGAAATGAATCACAGAGCCTTCTTAGGAGGGGTAACAGGATTCTTTGAAAGAAGGAAAACTGTTTCTGTATCTATAGGACATCAAATTGTGGGACATAACCTGTAAAGGAGGTCAAATTTTAAACTTCAATATTACTATTGCTTCCATGGTCAACCAAAATTTGTACTGTTTAAGAGAAAGATACAAAAGTCATGCAGCATTTGTTTAAAATTTCATTTGCACAAGCCTCTCATCTCTCACAACTCGGACACGCTTCAGGCTGTTAATGACTCCCAATCCACTACTGTAGAGGGTGCTGAATCTCCTTAACGAAAGAATGGGCTTTAAGATTCAATGGTTAGGAAGAGAGAAATAAACAAGAGTAAAACACGAAGCACAGCAGCTTTTCAAAGCTAGTAAGACTTCTGTGTCCACCAACCAACTTTAGCTTTCACATTTTTAGCAAGAAAGCACTAACACAGAACCATAAAATTATTTTTAAAGGTTCTTTCGAACAGTGTTTCAGAAGATGATTTCCAAAAACTCACTCAGAAGCAAAATACCACAAGTTGATTTTCATGTTGCAGGGAGTGTATTCCTGTACAGTTCAGGGATTATAAATGACCAGTGGCAAACTGGTCATTGTATCCTGGGCCAGGATCATCTCCAGTCGCTTTGTTTCCCACATGTAGCCATGTTTCCATGGGTAACTGGGGATGTTTCCTTGTGCATTCGGTAACAGTTTTCAAAACAGTGAATACAGCAAGGCATCAAAAGTACTATTTTTTAGCCACTTTTCTAACGTTTTCTCTATCTTGTACTTCCGTGCTTGTCTTACACTTCACTTGTATCACTTAATTTCTACTTGGTGTACATACTCAGTGTAATGTTTTCATAGTTGTTTGAGAGCAGAATTCATGTCTGATGAGAAGCCAGAGCTCCTATCAGAGAGCTTTAAGCATGATAGGCACTTCATAAATATCACAGTAAGTAAAGGAAGGAAAAGATAAAGATAGGAAGAGAGAAAGAGGACATGAACTGGTTGTCATTTGCACATTTTCCATGATAAATCACTGTCTTTATAAAGCCTCTGATATAGTCCACTAAATACAATGAATTTGCCCTGCTGCTGGGCTCTTATTATTCTTTTGTCTTCTTATTTCCTATCTCTCTCTATTTTTATTGTATACAATTGCACCCTATTCAATTGTGAGCATCTTCACACTGTTCTCATCACCGCCAAGCCCAGAACCTGCAGTGTAAGCAGATCTCAAAACATGTCTGCTGCAATAACATGTGCTTAGATACCACTATGGCCTGGTTAGATATTACATTAATACTGCCTCTTATTGAGACTGTGCTGAAAGGTACAATGACCTAGAGTTTGGTCAGAGTTGGGCCTCACGAATCACAGCATACACCAAAATGTCCCATACAAAGAACAAAATAGAATCTAACAGGAGTGGATGGATTCGTAGTTCCACAGAACTTTTGATGAGAAGGATTACAAAGTTTCATGCTTTCCTACAAGAAGTCAAAATAATATGATCAGTTCAGTGGATAAAAAATCCTTTATACTTCTAACTGGAACTGAAGTTTTCATTTTTAACTTGGTATATTCTTAGATGAACAGAGCATTCATTTACCTGTAAATGTTATTTCCTGTAGAAACATACATCACTGCAAGTCATCCTGATTCTTAAAACTCATTGGCCACATCCCCAAAATTACTAGTAACACTGAACGAGTCTTGCAGAGATTTAAAAGGCGAACCAAAACTATTCTTTCCTAAATGTATGATTACTTTACATAGTCTATTCATGTTAGTGCTTGTTTTATAAATATAGAAGCACCATTCTTGCTTGGTTATTTATTTGTGTTCAGTTCTTTAAGATTATATTTTCTTTCCTTTTCTTACCACCAAAAGCCCATCTTTCCAACACAAATATCTCTACTGTTCTCTGGACTAATACAATAATAATATTCTGTGTATTCTTCTGCTCCCAGTCTTTTCCTGATTGGCCCCAATCTGTGCCTCAAAGTGCTGCCTCATTAACTTTAATAAAGCACTAGTTGATTATGTAATTCCCATGATTAAAAAAAAAAGTCAGTGGTTTATGATTAAGTCCACACTTTATAACGAAGTGCATAGTTTCTACCAGCATTCAGGATCGACCACCAGTGGAATGCTACCTGAGCCCATTTTTCCATTCTGATCTTTACCTCTTTTCTACCAGTATCCTAAACTCCAGCATTCTCTGCATAAAACTATCCATATTTCTTACTCAGTCGGAAAGTTTTCTTATGATCACCTATATGTTGAATACTAATCTATCCCTTAAGAGCCATCTCATCAAGTAGTTTTTTTTTCCTGATTCCTCTGCCAGTTTTGAATACTACTTCCTTCAGAATATCTGATTTTTTGAATCTCTCTTGCTCTGAATATTCTACTGAAATTGGATAAAAGATAATGGAAAGCACTCACTTCCAAGATATATTTAATGACTAGTTTATTGGTACTGATCCATTCATTGGAATGGCAACATGTTATAAGCAGGGCGTAGATGGAGTTAGTGGGAATTTATGCAAACTTCTGTTTAATCACATGTTGAAAGGCCTCTTTGTTTAGTCACGTCCTGCAAGTTCTTGTGTCAGGTAATTGTGTTTGGGAAGGGAACAAATTCCAAAGATTCTGAGTTAAGACCAATATGAAGAGCAACAGACGATGGAAACTTTCCACAATGTCTCTCCTTCCTTCCCTCCCCCCTTCTTCTTTTTCTTTCTTCTTCCTTCCTTCCTTCTCTCCTTTTCTCCTTCTCCCTTTCTTTCTTTCTCTCAACTTTGCTCCTTATCCATGCAAGGAGATGAAATGACCCAGGACTGTTAAGTCTTTGTCCTGGAGAAGCACAAAAGCAAATCAAGTGAGGCAGATGTTCTGCTCTGCCCTCCCCCTTGGCAAAGACCAGCAGTCTAGAAGCCGTTCTGAAAAGAATGCTTGGCACTCAGGCTTTTTACTTGTCCTCCCTCAGAGAGACCTCCTGCTCGGTGAGTCCCAGGCTCTAAGAATTATCCCACCTTAAATCAAGTGGAGGTGAGAAGGAACAAGACAACTGTTTTATTTTTCCTTTTCTTTTTTATCCTTGCACCCTTGGCTTCCTTAAAAACCACAGGCCACGTTCTAAGATGAAGGATAGCGAAACTGCTCAACTTTGTCAGATATGCACTGGCTAGTGATGAGAAATTAGAGCACATGCTGAAAGCAATAATATTTCATCTGTGCTTCCATCTTACCTATGCCATTTATAGTACACCTGCCTTTATTAAAGTTATATTCATACTTGTTTTCCTCTTTTCCTTTCAGTGATTCTGCCATAGGCCAACTGTGTAAAATCTTTATGGGAAACAGTGCGCCTTAATCTTCTGTGTGTCCCTTGTACACCCACAGAATGTCCTATCATAAGAGTATGTAATAGAACCCTGTATAATTGAATTCTTCTAGATTATAGTGCTGCTGTTGAACTTAATGAAAACTCTGTAGGGCACAAGCACATCACAGTTTTTCCAGTTTAATATATTCTATCATATTGTCTTCAGGGAGCATACTTGTATTTATCAGACCAGGGGTCCAAATGTTTGGACTTGCAAACCTCTAGAATGATGGTTCGCCACCCTGGTTGTGCATTAGAATCTTTACCAGCTTTATAACATATGTGCCCAGCCCACACATACTAGCTGAACTGGATTCTCTGGGAGTGAGGCTCTAACATTTATATTTTAATTAATTTGTTTGTTTGTTTATTTTTTGAGACAGAGTATCCCCTGTTGCCCAGGCTGGAGTACAGTGGCACAATCTCAGCAGTTGCAACCTCCACCTCCCAAGTTCAAGTGATTCTCGTGCCTCAGGCTCCCAAGTACCTGGGATTAGGGGTGTGTACCACCATACCCAGCTAATTATTTGTATTTTTAGTAGAGAAGGGGTTTCACTATGTTGTCCAGGCTGGTCTCAATCTCCTGGCCTCAAGTGATCCACCAGCCTTGGCCTCCCAAAGTGCTGGGATTACAGGCATGAGCCACTGTGCCCAGCCAAGCACCTATATTTTTAAAAACTTCCAAGTGATTCAAATATTAAGTCAAAGTTGGAGCAACTTTGCTTTATAGCTCTAGAAAGCACAATGTGAACACTAAACTAGATTATCTTCAAAGTGTTTTTCTTTTTTCTCCCAGCTCTAGGATTCTTTGTGAACATGCTTTTATTTCATAGGTGAAAAAGAAATGATCCTTTTGCTGAATTCCATTTGTGAGTGGTAACTACAAATGAAATGCAGCCTACATTTTGTATATGCCTTTGGTGTTTTCAGCATATCTTACTGCCTGGTTTCCATGTATGTCCATTCATCCCAATGCTCATTCAATCAGACCTCCGCTGTGTGTGAAGTATGTGAACTATGCACTATCAAGTGATTCCAAGAATGTGGGCTGTGAGCAAGGCACACATACTAAGGAAAACCCTTTTACCCAAATACAATAGAAACATCCTGTCATGATTTTTATTCTTTGCAGTCCAATTAAAAGAGGAAGCCATGTCATCAAACTACCGGCAAATAAACCTGTGATTAAAACAAGAAGAGAAAGAAAAAAAGAAAGAATTGGAAAGATTAAAACTCCTTCCTTGGAATCAGATCGAAACTAGTCTTGATTCTTGATGCCTGCGTGTTATTTGTTAGGAGTAGTTTTGTTGTTGCTGATTTAATTCTGAGTAATACAGAAATTTAATTCTGAATAATACAGAATTAAATCAGGAACAACAAAACTACTACTTCTGAGAGCGAAAGATATTGCTTGTAATTTTTGGCTTAAGGAATTCATTTTCTTGAAAGTATTCCTGGTGAACTCTAATAATAGAAAGCTATCAATTTACAACTAGGACACATGGATTTCTCCAAGGGTTAACACAATGCCTAACAAATAAGAGGTCCAGCTGGGCACAGTGGCTCACATCTGTAATCCCAGCACTTTGGGAGGCTGAGCCAGGTGGATTAAGAGGTCAGGAGTTTCAGACCAGCCTGGCCAATATGGTGAAACCTCGACTGTACTAAAAATACAAAAATTAGCCAGGCATGGTGGTGCCTGTAGTCCCAGCTACTCAGGAGGCTGAGGCAGAAGAATCACTTGAACCCGGGAGGCAGAAGTTGCAGTGAGTCAAGATCGTGCCAGTGCACTCCAGCCTGGGCAACAGAACAAGACTCCATCTCAAAAAAGTAAAAGAGAGGTACAGCATCCACACGATATTAGTTGAATGTTAACATTTATATGGCACTTTATCCATCACAGAGAACCTTAAGAGATGTCTTTTAAGGCTCCCCATAATTTTGTAAGTGATAAAACACCCATTTAATGGCTGACCCATACTCACTGATTGATCCAGACCCTGAATCAGAAACTTTGGGCTAGCTCCTGGGAGTCAGAATTGTTGGCAAGAATTACCTGTTTCAGGTAATTCTGAAAACCACCATGATAATTCAATTTGGATTTATTGATTTGTTTTATTGCTCCTAGGAAAATGACCCACTGAGCAGATTCTGGCATTTCCTAAGAAGCTAGCTGCCTTTTTCTAGGATTTACCTTTTTCTTTCTTCTGTATTTCTTAAAGGGGTGGGGGGTGGCGGGGGCAGAAAAACACAGGTGGCACCATTTTACCTGAATCTACAAGCTATTTAATTCTGTTCTGCACAGCTGGTTTATTCTTACAGTTAGTTGTCCCTGCTCCATATAAAGCTTCTAGCTACTGGCACTGGTAGGAGGTTTGAATCCTACCCACTACCCTTCTGGCCATAACTAAAGTCCTAACAACCTGTGGAGAACACAGGCTTCCTTCAGCAGGCAGCTGTAATTACATGAAATTTATACCGGACATTGTAGTACAGACCCAGCAGCCTGCTGGGACATTTCAGTGGGTTTTAGCATTTTAGTTGGGAACCACTGGTTCTAGCTGTTATGCTCAGGGAGAGAATTGGCCGTGAACTGTTTGCGTTGGTGTATATCTCTTTCCACCAGTAAAAAAAAAAAAAAAAGGCTTAAATGTAAAAGACACAGTCTTAGGTAGCTATCGCCTGCCCTTTAAATTATATTAGAACAGCCTAATAGCTACTTTGGAAATGCCATCTCATATGACATGAAAACAAGACTGTCAAACAGACTCTTCAAAAAAACCTGGAGAATAAAACTACAGATTTTAAGGGAGGGGACAATGTTATTTTAACCTCCTAATCCACGCAGAGACTGGAGAGAAGAGGATTTTGATTTTATGGCTGGAATGAAATACCCTCGACTAGAATTGAAGATGCAAGGGGAAAAAAAAAAACCCTCAAAACTAAAGGACAAGAAACTGTGTGTCAACCACCCCTCCTTCCTGTTTCTCATACTTTCTAAATTCTTTTGGTTCGCCACCCCAACCTTAGAAATGCCCTTCTGTGTAACAGCCCTCCGACTATTCTGGTTACAGTTGCTGGGAAATGTGTCTTTCAAAAGAAAAGAGGTTCCAAAGAATTGGGCATTTTTCCTCCTGGGCAATAGCAAACAGGGTTCTAAGACACAGATGTGAACACACACACACACACATACCCTTAGGAGTTCAGCACCCCATGATGTACTGCCTCTTTTGGCCTTAAGGAAGCATTGCTGGAGGAGGAAGGGTAGAACCCTCAGATCACCTGACCTAAAAGACCCCTCTGGCTGTCTCAGAACTTTATCTTCTGTCCTGATAGCCCTTCAAAGTGAGAGGGCTATTGGGAAAAGGACACAGGCAATTTGCCATATGCTTGGGCATCCAAAAGGGTAGAAAGGCTTTATGCCTTTTATTCCCTGCCTGCTAGGAAGAAAAAGCAGACATCCTGTTTGAGACCACCAGAGGCAGAAGAATCACTTGAATCTCCTTTCCCTGTATTCTGTCTTATGCTCTTTAAACTCTCAAATAAGTACATATGTTGCTAGGTTCATAATTAAAGCATTGGCAATGCCCGCTCCCTTGCTTTCAATTTCATTTGTACAAATGTTCCCATCATTCTGTTTAAAAGCCCTGGGCATATGTTCAAAACATACAACCCAAACAAATAAACTGCATAACCTAAGCCAAACCCACCAACAACTGGAACACCCTTCCTATTTGGGAAGGCTACTCTCAAAAGCTACTTAATTGCAGTATGTTCTGTGAATGAAAGTTCAGGGAGCTGAAAAATGGAAGCTTTTATGTTAGCATCTTATCACTAAGGAAATGTGGGGCATACGCATAGGCCCTAGAATCAGCTACTTAAGATTCAATGGAGTAAATTTCACCTTGAGTAACATCTTTAGAAAATGAAATATTTAGGAAGGAACAGAGTTCCTATGGGAAATTTTATGGTAGAGTTAGACTTTAGCAGCCTTCTTTTATTATTTGCATTGCTGAGGAAGAGTTTATATTTAGAACTAAGTTCTTGATCTTATCCAGTGATTGACTCTTCATGACCTTTGGAAGTAACTTTGATAGCAAAATTCCTGTCTGTCATTTACCCCTGAAGCTGACATGATCAGACCAGTGGGAGCTGCTATATAAAAGGCCATGATAAGAGTGAACACTTTACCAATGAGAAGGACTCCAATATGTAGGAAAAAAGACAAAATTTATGACAAATAGATTTTACCTTGGTACAGCAATAATAGTAATAGCTCAGCTTAATTCAAAATTTGGTGTGACATTTCTCCAAAACAGAATAAAAAGAATTGCCCAAATCCACTGTTTGAAGCAGAAAGGAAACGGATATTAGACTGTAGCCAGTATACAATTCAGGTTGGCACCATTGTACTGGGGCACCACTGAGAAGAAATGTGTACTCTGCAAGATGGCAGCCTGTGAAAGCAGCCACAGTGCAATCAGTCAAAGTGAGGGCCAAAAGCTCTTGCTTCCCTTTCTCTGATAGAACAAACTGCTCAAGACCACTATAAAGTAGGCTTATAGCTCCAACAAAAACCGAAAAGTTTATAACAAGTGGTACCACCTGTGCTTATGTCTCAGCGTAGCCAAAATAATTTCCTCTCCTGGGTCTCCTATGGCAAAGGGTGAGGAATTTGACAGTAAGAATGCAGAGAGAAGAGGTGCCAATGTGGAGCCTGTAGAGCGAGTGGATTATCTTCATCTGTGCTAGCAGAGAGATCAGCAAGTCTGTCTCCTTTGCTCTGGAGCAACTGTGTGTGATATGATCTCCCATTCCCTATCAAAAAGGCTCTGTCTTCAGAAAAACAAAAGACTTCTCTGCTCAGTGCTGTTCTCTCACATGATTGAGTTTTCTTGTTAACAATGTTGCATTATTACAAACCTGTGTAAAGCTGGGAATATGGAGCTTGTATTTTAAAAACACTAGAAAAAAAGAAAATAGCATTGTACAAGCTAGTATTTTGGCCATAATTATACTTTTCTCTGTCTTCTCAATGAATAAGAAAATTTGGGGCCAGGTATCTGCACAAAGCATGATAGAAATAGGGTAAAATAACACATTATCTAGCATGTGGCGTACACTTATGTAAATCTGGTTGATGTAAAGTTCTGGTATCACTTACTTTTTAAAAATAAACCCATAATTCTTTCCTATCTTTAATCATAATAAAAACCATCCAGGGACAGTCCCAATTTTTCAGCAAGAACAAATTTTTCAGTACAGGAGGCAGCATTTGCCAGTACAGCAAGAAACCAGCCAAGTTGCTTTGGAGCAGTTAAGCAAGTACATTTCAATAAGGACCCAACAATCCTTGGCAACCAATTAGAAAAACAAGTCATCAATGCATTAAGAAAGCCCTCAAATATGAGTGCTGTTGGTGGAAAATAGAGTTACTCACCAAGTGAAAATGTTTACTTGAAGTGAGAATTATTTTATGGAAACCGCGGTGAGTTTTGGAATACTTACAATCTGTTCAAATTGGTCACTGTGTACAATGTTAGTGCAGCAATATGCCCTGAGACTTCTAATCTGTCTGCCTAATGGAGCAGGTGGCGAGATTCTCCACTGAGTTGTCGGCTCCTGGAGGGCAGGGACCATGTCCTATTCATCTTACATCTTGCACAGTACCCAGCTCTTCAAAGGCAGTCAATAAATATTGAATGAAGGAATCTTTATAGACATGGCCTCACTCCCTGACCCCTTGGCATGAAATATTGCCACCCCCTCCATCTCTATTCCATTGCCCTGCTTAATTTTTCTTCTGAGTGGATTATTGCTAGCTGTCATGTTGTACGTGATTGTTTTAATTATTTGTTTAGTATCTTTTTTTCCCAATCAGAATATAAGATTCCCCAGGGTAGGGGTTGAAGTGGATTGATTTCCTGTATACCCCTCGTTTCTAGTATGATACCTGGCACATAGAAGTTCAGTTATAAATATGTGTTAACTTTATTTTTTTAGCCAAGTTCCCTAAGAGCTGTAAAGTTTTGACTTTTGAATGAGTGCTAAATAAATGGTTTTCTCTAATTTATTTATTTCATTTTCACTCTCATCTATTTCATCTTAATGAAGGCTGGAAATGATACTGACCTTCAATCAATAGTGACAAAAGAGTCTTATTATATAGGTGGTTGATTTTAAAGAATGAAAGCATAGGGAGACTAGGTCTTGCTGATGTCAGGCATGTAGGTTGTCTGCAACTCTGCAGAGAAATATGAGTGAAAGGAAATAAAGAAGAGAGGGAGGTAAGACACCAGATAGTCTCCTGGAGGCCACTGGGGGTAGACTCCATATTAACTGACAGGCTACCCCATGTGAATAGTAACGGTGCATTTGTGCACCATTTTCTAGACTGTGTATGTGCACCTGTCATTACAACATAACACGGAGTTGCTATCATACTGAACACAACACTCACGTCCTTCCAGGCTTTGAGGGACAGAACTATATCTAAAAGATTAATACATAACTTTTGAATTTAGGGTAAAACTTTAATAAAATATAACGCTTGTTTGCCTTTGGCATTTCTATGTTATCCTCATATGTGAATGAATAACAATTCCCAGCCATTACGAATAGTTTCATTTTACCACCCGCATTTAATGGTGATAAAACTGATGGGCCATGGTTCAGTGACTTGCCCATGACTTGCAATGGTGACCCTGCCAAATATACACGCTTCAACTGTAAACTCAGACCAAGATAGAGCAGGGCATTCTTGGTTCCTTGTAGATGTTCATCAAGTGTGATTACAGTTGAACAGACTCGTTTTTGCAGTTTCCCAAGCTGGGTAGCAGCAAATGAACCTGGGACAGACTAGGAAGTGGCCGAGTTGCAAAGTCTAATTCTGGGAAAAACAGATGACTGGGAAAGGTCTGTCATTGGCCTTCCCAATATTGTTCCTTCTCTCTACTCTGCACCTCCCTTGAGCATCTCATACTCTTCACCCATATCTCTATCCCCTTGGTGCCTCTGGCCAGCCAAGCACCTGGTTACCTTGTTCTCCTAATGACTCTTATCTCTTCCCTTATTTATCATAATGAAAATTGCATTGGAGTTGAGAGAACATAATCCCTAATTCGGTTAAAAGCTGTGTGTCATGGAATGAGCTGTTAAAACCCCCAGAGTCCTGTTTCTTTATCTGTAGAACAGAGATAATTACATCTGTTTCACAGGGTGACTACACAGACCACGGCAAATCATATACTTGAAACCACCGTTCAGAGCCTGGCTCCTAAGAAATGTTTGATGAACGTTTGAGACAATGTCTAGATATTTGTTCTGACCTAAGTTGGTGATTCCAATGAAACTCTCAAGACAGAAAAGTGAAGAACATTTTTCTCGTGGATGCAGAGGGGATTCACTCAGGTGGAGCAAGGGAGGCATGGGAGAGAAGTGAAAAACAGAGGGCTGCAATCGTCAGTGGTAGACTCTTCAACCTGCACAACCACGCATGGATGCATGAACGAGAGTCACTCATTTGTAAAATGGAGATAAAAATAATCTCCCTTGAAAGTTTTGGGGATGGTTAAATGAGATGGTAGACGGACAATCACTGATGTATTAAAGTTAATCATGATGAATAATATAATTGCTCATCACTCTAGCTCTTTCCCATAGTGATGAGAAGACTCTCTGGAAATTCTAGGACAGGTCTGTTAGCCCATGCCTGTAATTTCAGTACTCTGGGAGACTGAGGTATGAGGATCCCTTGAGCCCAGGAGTTTCAGAACCTGGGCAACAGTGAGACCTGATCTGTACAAAAAAAAAAAAAAAAAAAAAAAAATTTTAATTAGCTGGACATGTTGACCCATTCCTATAGTCACAAATACTCCAGAAGCTGAGGCAGTAGGATTGCTCGAGACTAGGAATTCAAGGTTGCAGTAAGCTTTGATTATGCTACTATACTCTGGCCTGGCCAACAGAGTGAGACTCTGTTTCAAAAAGAAAAAAAACAAGGAAATTCTAGTATAATCACAATAAACTTAACTCAAGACTAGCAGAATAACATTAAGAACTCTTCGTTTGGTTCCCTTGTGCTCCAGTTCATCCAATACCTAAGAAATTACAACTTTGTACAACCTTTTTCAAGCATAAAATAAGCATCTCAATGAGTATTTACAAAAGAATATAGCAGAGACAGAGTTGACAGTTATAAAATAAGCAGATTTAGTTGTATGGATGCTCATGTACACTATTATGCTTAATAATAAGCATCATCTCATATCCTTAGATAATGCTAAACATCTCCAATGTATAATATTTCATGATTTTAGACTGGTTAGACTAACAAGCTTTAGACGTAGCCAGAGTACGCTGGAATCCTGGCTCAGCCACTTAACTGAGTAGCTTTGTGCATCTGCCTTAACTTCCCTGAGCCCTGCTTTCCTCATGAAGGAGAAAAAACAGACCCACTTCTTACAGTCGTGTGACATGGAAAAATGGAAAAACACACACAAGCATTCTTTAGGATGCTGAGCCACCAAATTCACCAATCCTGTAGCACTACTCCTGGAATTCTTATAAGATAGTTAGTGTCTTGATTAAGTAACATTTTTGTTGAATTTTTCTCTTACTTGGACCTCATATCCTAAATGATAAATCTCTCCTTTTCAATTTATCAGTAAATGAGCATATAATTAAGATAATAGAGCATAGAATTGGCCTGATTTTGTTTCTACCAGTTTTGCTCTAATATTCTGTACCAGGTTAATCCAAACCAAGAGAGCCTATCTGAGTGTGTGTGTTGCTGCTGTTGTTATTTATACAGCTCATAAGACAGCTGAAAAAATTCATTCAGACTGTTTTTTTAAATACTACACTTGAGGTAGTAGTATTAAGTATTAATACTACAGCACTTGAGGTATAGTAGTATTAATACTACTACCTCAAGTGCTGTAGTATTAATACTTATAGTAGTATAATTATAATAATGGTAGTAATAATATATATATATTTATTATTAGGAGAAGTCATCAAACCAAATAAGCTAATGAAAAGCCTATAATCTACTAAATGTCAGTTTACCTTTCCTTTTAAACTCTGGAAATAGACCAGGAATCTGATTTTCTGTGGGAAAAAAAAAAAGTCATGAGTTCTAAAAACCCCCTGTGCCTATAAACCTCTTTTGTAATGCTCATGCACTATAATAATCCAGGATAATCATTTTATTACAGTATCCTCAGTGGAATTTGGAGCTTTGTTACTTCCTGGTTGAAGGTTTTTCTCTCTCTCTCTCTCTTTCTTTCTTTCCTTTTTTTTTTTTTTTTTTTTTTTGTTGTTGTTGTTGTTGTTGCTGTTGTTTTTTGTGTTCTGGTTTTTTGAGACAGAGTTTCACTCTTGTTGCCCAGGCTGGAGTGCAATGGTGCCATCTCAGCTCACTGCAACCTCCACCTCCTGGGTTCAAGTGATTCTCCTGCCTCAGCCTCCCAAGTAGCTAGGGTAACAGGCTTGTGCCACCATGCCTGGCTAATTTTGTATTTTTAGTAGAGATGGGGTTTCTCTGTGTTGGTCAGGCTGGTCTTGAACTCTTGACCTCATGATCCATCTGCCTCGGCCTCCCAAAGTGCTGGGATTATAGGCGTGAGTCACCGTGCCCTGCTGGTTAAAGGTTTCATTATTTGCTCCTGGAGGAAATCTATTTAGGAAGAAATCACAGGTTTATAAGTCAAAGTTAATATGTGCTGACCATTTAAATCTGGGAAATTTACTTGGAAAAATAAGTCAACACATTTAATGTTCTTTATGACTGTAGTAAAACTTTATCAAGTGATCAGGTACCCTTTGCAAATAAGAACTTGTTTTCGGTATTTGAATTAAAAATGCAAGTATGTTTGCAAATGTCTTCAAAAGTTACGAAGTTCAAGATCATGACCTGATATTAGTGAAAGTAAATTGTGTTTTAAATGTGTCCATTAAAATGTATCCTTCTTAGCTGTTTTCTTTACCATCCTGTTTATGTTTTAAATAATTTGTATGAGCCAAATTAGAAGAAGAAGAATCTTGGCTTTATTTCAAAAAATCCAACATAAATAAACCAGGGGAATGTCTATGTCAAATTAATAGTTTATTAAACATTGTTTAATATTCCTATATAGGTAAACACCTCATTTTTAGCTATGTTTAGAATTTTATGACACACTATCATCTAGGGGACTTTTATAGTGGCAGCTTACTTTTCCTACTATAAAGGATTTCAGACCAATAATAAATTAACTTGTTAAAAATAAATAGATTCTAATATTTTAGTGAGCATATTATCTTTTTGTTATTCTGTTCTCTTGATGGTTCTTATTTTTTGGCAATAGGTCAACTTATAAAAGTTCATATTTGCTTCTATTTACAAAATGATAGAAATTTATCAGGAAAAAATGCAAAAGAGAACTTTCAGATCTCAGTTAAACTTGACATATTTTTCAGCAACATTTTCTCAGAATGATAACCTCCAGTGACATTTTACACTCATAAATGAGACAGGCCAATAAACAAAGTTACCAGAGTCATGATTTCATCCTTTGCCCCTTTCCCATTTAAGCACTTCAAACAAGTGTCTCCAGCTCTTCTCAGACAATCCAGTTCTCCCTTTCTTAACCATGAAGCCCATGAAGGATGCTGGGTAGAAATCAAGGTATCTACGGACACAACCCTAGGAAAGCGATGCTCATAACCCACTTGAAATAGCATGGAAAGAAAGAGGGTTGACTCTTTCCTTGGCTGTGGACTAACCTAGTCTTAAGAGAGGTTGTCATGCTACCCACAAGTATATACTTTATATGATTGAGTTTGAAGATAAAGTGCTTTACAGCCTTTAGAAGTGGTTTGTGTTAATCCTACTGGAAGATAATAGTTTACATTGCCAGATACTACTTATTTCTCAGGAAGTCATCTGAAGGAACTGTATGAAACACTGTGTCTTAGTGTTCCCAGTAGCTGGATCATTCGTAGGAGATTGGAAAGCAGAGGAATTGGTCTACAACATGTCCTTCTGTGTAATTCTTCATTCTGGGCACAGACAATACTTGGAGGGAAACAAAATGACTACTGTATCCATTGTGCTCTCAGCTGCCTCTGTAACTAGCCAGACAAATTAAAGAGACAGAACCAGTAAGTAGGACTAAGGTTGGGGATGGTGGGAAATAAAGATGGAAGAAGAAAAGTAAATAAGAGGGGGTTGTATATGCTTAAGGAGAAGAGCAAAGTGCTCTACTGATTCTTCTTTAACGTGAATAACGCAGACATTCTCCTGGGTTATTCATGTTGAAGAAGAATCAGCAGAGCACTTCTCTATTCTTTGTTTTCTTTCTTTCTTTTCTTTCTTTTTTTTTTCTTCTTTTTTTTTTGAGACAGAATCACTGTGTCGCCTGGAATGCAGTGGTGTGATCAATAGTTCACTTCGGTCTCGAATTCCCAGGCTCAAGCAGCCCTCCCACCTCTGCCTCGTGAGTAGCTGGAACTACAGGAACATGCTACCATGCCAGATAACTTATTTTTTATTTTTATTTTTAGTAGAGATGAGGTCTTGCCCTGCTGGTCTTGAATGCCTGGATTCAAGTGATTTTCCCACCTTGGCCTCCCAAAGTTACTGGGAGGGGATTACAGGTATGAGCCATCACACCCAGCCTCTGCTAATTTAATTATCTGTACTTTATAATCCCTTTGGGGGTACACAGCATAAGAAAGAATGGCCCTACCTATACCCTGGTGACCCTGGTTAAAGGTCAATCCTACACCTCACCCAAGCTACAGTTGATTTCATTTCTGTGTTCACCAGGCTTTCCTGATCAGTAACATGAACTTTTACTCTGTTGACACTGTGGAACACTTACTTTACTCTGAGTGAGAATGGAATAGCAGGCCTAAGTTACATGCATTCAGACTTCCTTTAAACAGTACAACTTTCTGTATTCCAGAGAGAGGCATAGATCCTTAAGTTTCTACAGGCATATGTTGTCTTTTCTTGGAATCAGCATGAGCTCAGGTAAACAAGATCTGTTAGCTGAGAGACGGGTGGCCAAGACACTGATGAGAAATCTCCTTCAAAGGTATCTTATTGTTCCTGTTATCCTAGTTTCACAGAAAATAAATGTGCTGGGCATTAGTGGAGAGGATCAGTAATGAGCAGTGACCACACAATGTGATTGGGCCTCACAGGCTTGGCTCTGCATTCATTTTTTCATTCATTCATTCATTCATTCATTCATTCATTATTTTCTTCATGCATTTACTCAAATGTCCACTGAGCTTGGCAGGCACTGCAAAGCACTAGAAGCACACTGATGTGAAAACAAAGACACAGTCAGATCGCTGGTCCATTATTATGGAGCTCACTGGCCAGTGGCAGTGATCCCTGGGTGTTATTTTAGTTTTGGACATCCCTTGATGATTAATGTCTACTCACTATCCCAATTGTGAATTATAGACCTATCAAAATCTCTTAAACGTTTTGGAGGGAAGAATACCATTTAATTTTAATGATTTGAAACAGAATCCTAGATCTTAGAGTTCCTGCTAACTGCTTCTAATTTGGCAGAGAACCTTGCATCGGGAAACCTCATTAGAGTTTGCTTCAACTTTACTCATACAAATATAGACGGAGAGAGGTTGGACCAAATCTGGAAGCCCAAGTATTTGGTCATCCATTTCCTGAGACTGCTCTAAGCGCCCGCACATGTTTCTAAAACAGTAAAATGTGTAAGGAAAGAAGAGTGATTCTTCCAAATCATAGAAGATGAGCAACCTCTTGACAAAAAGTGAGCCTTTTTGATCTCTCTCCCTGACACCCGAAGTCAAGAGTTTTCAGTTTAAACATTTCAACCATCTACTTGTTACCCTGTTTACAGAAAAACATACACCCGATGTTTGCCATGAGGTCTGAAATGTAGCCTTTCAAATAACAGCTCAGGGATTCCTGGCTGAAAAGTAGCTAAACCATAAGAAACAAAAGTGGCAATTTTTCTCAGTCATAGCCCTGAGAAGCCTCACAGTATATTCTGCCAATAATTTACCTGGTGATATTTGATATAAGCTGGGATGGCAGCCACGATTATAATCACTGAATAAACAGCATATAAATGGCAACTGTCTGAGAGATAAGGAGGGATTTTAGATCCTTTCTCAAGTTGTTTTTTCTGAGGAAGCCTTCAATTCTAGGTCTGGTTTATCCTCCTTCGGTGTTACCTGTGGAAATCTGCAGGCACCTGCTTCTGCCTTTTCTCTTTCTTTCACGAAGATGATGATGAAGCACAGGATACAATCAATGCCTGCTTCCTCATTTTAATGCCACGATTTTTACTGAGTAAAATTCTAAATGTTCAGAGCTAACTATTACTGTTTAATCTGAGGTGCCTATTGGGAATAATGTCATAACATCGCATTATTGCAGAGACAAACAAACATGCAAATAGACCAGGTACGCTGTACCTTTTTTTCCCTTTGTCAACTCATGCTGTTATTCCTCATCCTAGAGCGCTAGCAAGAAGTGACTAT
This sequence comes from Saimiri boliviensis, assembly GCF_048565385.1. Lineage (NCBI taxonomy): Eukaryota > Metazoa > Chordata > Mammalia > Primates > Cebidae > Saimiri > Saimiri boliviensis. Next base: position 162,546,032 of record NC_133450.1, read on the forward strand.
TCATATGTATAACAACACATGTATCCAAGCACAAATAAGGAGAATTAGAATATTTTAATGTACTTGGTTTCATTTGCCTACAATATTATCTCTAAGGTATTTTCTTTTGTATTTCTTGAGACAAGGTCTCACTCTGTCATCCAGGCTGGAGGGCAGCGGCGCAATCGTGGCTCACAGCAGACTCAACTTCCTGGCTGAAGGCATCCTCCCACATGAGCACTACCGTGCCCGGCTAATTAAAAATATACGTACGTATTTTTTGTAGAGACGGGGTTTCGCCATGTTGCTCAAGCTGGTCTCGAACTCCTGAGCTCAAGTGATTCACCCATTTAGGCTTCCCAAAGTGATAGAATTACTGATGTGAGCCACTGTGCCTGGCCTCTGAGGTAATTTCTGATATGCAGCAGGGATTTTTAATTCTTCATTTCTTCTGTCATTTATACATTCTGTCTATAATATTTATTAAGCACTTACTGTATACCAGGCACTGTGGATACAATGGAAAATAAATCAAATATATTTATTCCCTCATCTCACAGAGCTAACAGTCTAGTGACAGACATTATTCCTAAAAAGTTATATTATCAGTCAAATCTTTTTTTTTTTTTTTTTTGAGATGGAGTGTCGCTCTGTTGCCCAGGATACAGTGCAGTGGCATGGTCTCAGCTCGCTGCAACCTCTGCCTCCCAGTTTCAAGTGATTCTCCTGCCTTAGCCTCCCAAGTAGCTGAGATTACAGGTGCCTGCCACCACGCCTTGCTAATTTTTTGTATTTTTAGTAGAAACTGGGTTTCATCATGTTGGACAGGCTGGTCTTGAATGACTGACCTTGTGATCTGCCTGCCTCAGCCTCCCAAAGTGCTGGGATTACAGGTGTGAACCGCCACGCCCAGCCATATCAGTCAAATCTTTATAAATTCCCATTAATATCCAATAGGAAAATTTGGCCTTAAAAGTTTTCTTTGAATATTTTGGTAAAGAACTCACTTCAAATATATCCATTTGGTTAGGCTGACACATTAGACTTCATTAAAGCTAGGTACATTTTTCCTCTCAAACATGAGAATATCTTCCTTTTGCAAGATTTCTATAAGCCATTATGATGTAGTATACACTTTTTTCCGTACAAGACAATAAAGGGCTTTACTATACATCACAATGTACTGATATATTTACAGTGGTGTAAGTTTAAGTAAAGGACAGGCCTACAGACAACTAACCATAATCCAGTGTACGTGCTTTTCCAAAAGTGTGGAAGCGTAGCATAGTGGAAACCGTGAGAGGTGGGGCCATTAAGGCCAGTTGTTGAAAGCTTTCGAGACCTGCATTCTAAGAACAAAGAGTATTGACCAGAGAATGGAAGAAACAGCAGAGAACACCAATTATGGTCACAGAGATCTAAAACTCATCCAGCCATAGTTTTCTCTGTAGCAGTTTCGTCATTTCCCTAATGGAGAGCCTCAGTTACCTTTCGAGACGTTCTTCTAGATTTTTAATGAGCTTCTTCCTGTCTTCTTACCAGAGGAAAGGAAAGGAAAGGAGAAGGAAGGTGCCGTTTAGCTTTCTCACCAAGAACTACGTTTTCTCCCGCTGGATGGGATCGGCTGCCTATTGTCAGACAGGCTGGTAGAAAAGTAAGTGGGGAAGAGAAGCGCTCTGGAGTCCTGAGGATCGTGCCTCAGAAGTTGACCAGAGTGCAAATAAACGCAGTCTGGAAAAAGTATGCTAGGACAAGAACCAACAGGGCCTTCTCTTTTTTCCTTTTTCCCTTCATAGCATCTAGAAGAATGAACACCCAATAGAAATATTGTTGACTCACTGACTAAAAACAGAGTGGCGTCCCTTTGGTTTTTCATTTCTCCTGGATTAGATTTATTTTTATATTTATTTTATAGTATCTCACCTTAAACTTACAGCTTTGGAATGGACCTTAAAAATGGTCCAATCCAATCGCCTTGTTTTATAGATTACAAAATTACAGATCGAAGTGCTGACGTAATTTGTTGTATACCACAATTTTGTAGGTGGGGAAAGCCGAGATTAGAAGCCAGGTCTTCTGATCCCTACCAAAGTAGAAAGTGATTTAGAGTTATTTAGACCTCATTTGAATCTGTGCTTTCAATTATGCTTGTGTCTGCTTCCTCTGAATAATGAAACTAACAATATTTTATAGGAAAATTGTGAGAAATAGATTAGAAAATATATGAAAAGTACCTAGCAAAGAACCAGAATCTTGATAGGTTCAGAACCTTTATAGGTACCCACATTTGTAGCTGCTTCTCCTCCTGTGGCCAGCAGAAATCAAATTGAGGGACTCTGATTAAGATATTTTAGAGGGCTGGGCATGGTGGCTCATGCCCGTAATCCCAGCACTTTGGGAGGCCAAGGTGGGTGAATCATTTGAGGTTAGGAGTTTCAGACCAGCATGGCCAACATAATGAAACCCCGCCTCTACTAAAAATACAAAAATTAGCCTGGCATGGTGGTGGGTGCCTGTAGTTCCAGCTAGTAAGGAGGCTGAGGCAGGAGAATCACTTGAAGCCAGGAGGTAGAGGTTGCATTGAGCCAAGATCACACCACTGCACTCCAGCCTGTGTGACAGAGCAAGCCTCTGTCTCAAAAAAAAAAAAAAAAAAAAGTATTAGGCAGTATTCATGGAAGATATATGTGAAAATTGATGAAAATCAAAATCATACATGCACACTTGCACATACATGCACACCCACACCCATTCCCCTCCCCCCACAGTGAACACTGGTCTGATGTTTGAAATTCCTGTTAAATGCTTTAATAATGTCAATTATATTAATAATTAATAACACTAATTGAGCATCTACTATGTGGCAGGTATTGTGCCCGTTGGATTACATATATTCTAATTCTCACAACAGTCTTGCAGAGCACGCCACAAACGTGACACCAAGGTCCATGGTGATTAACCATAGGCTAGCAGTTATCATACGGGTCTGGATGAAAGCTGTAGAATGTTTTCAGCTCCTAGATTTGTTCGATGAGGAGCAAATAGAGAGAGGTGACTTCTTTCTTAAAATTCTTTTCAGCACAAATATCTAGACACTTAAGCCAGCAGCTGTTCTCCTTGGACATTCATTGGCCAGGGTTGTTAGACTTAATCAGTCAGGACCATAAACTTGGGTAATTTGAAAACTGAACAAAGGGCACAGATGACAATTTCTTCCAAACACACACCTGCTGGGAACTATGAGTAACAATCCCCTAAGGTCAGACTTAATTGAATTTAGATCTAAATGCACTCTGACATGTGGATTATTCACTGCTTGAAAGTGGAAGGAAGGAAAATGCTAAGGTGAGAGGTCAAGAGTGTAAGCTTTCCTCTTTCTCCCTGTGGTTCTGAAAAGTCCCCACTGAGGGCTTTCTTTTATATGGGTCTTGTATTTTCATTTTTAAAATCACTTGCGCCACCTAAATGCTTTGGTCTTAATCCCATTACCAACCCAGATCTAACAGAGTGGACCTCTATATCCCTTCTAGAGTCAGTCCAGTAATGGATATTAGAGCCTACCAAAGGCAGAGCAAAGTATTTGGGGATATTCATTCAAGATCTTCACAATTATTTTCTCCCACAGAATTTTAAGAAAGTGTAGAGAGACACTCGTAGAAATGATGAGACTGAATGAATTTTCATGGGCAAGTTTAGTTACCTCATTTATTTCCCATAATTCTTATTCCCATTTTATTACAAGTATAATTCGTATCCCCATTTTATCAAATGAGTAATTGAGGTTCAGAAAAATGAAAACACTCATTTAGTGTCATGCTGCAGTAAATGCAGTAGTTATTCAAAACTTAGCTCCATATGCTTCTGACAGCCAGCACTGAGAGAATGGCTATGCTGAGACTGTCATGGCAGGTTAAATGCTGGATGAGACCTATCAGGGAAAACTGGGAGAAGGTGGGTCCTGAGTTGCAAGACAGAGAAGGAAAAGGATGATGCTTGATTGCCTGTTGCTATTTATGTCTAATTTCTGAGATTGCAGGCATTGGGAAGGCTGGAAGCAGGAACACAACTTGGTTGAAGTGGAAGGCACAGGTAAGTGAGTAACCCAGAGGATAGAATAAGGTGACAAGAAAATTCTAAATAATTCAAGAGAATGTTCTCTGCGTTTGGGGCTGGACTGTGATGAGACTAGACATGGCCAGTGGAGGTTTCAACACAGCAGAAGAGCAACTGGGGACTTGAGAACCAGAAAGCACTAGAGGCCAGAGAGTGGGAGGGGGCAGACTAGCCTAGCTATTCTGAAAGTTTCTGTTCTGGAAAGGAAATATAGCTAGTTGCCTTCTGAAAGATAGTAAGCAATGTTTCTTTAGCAGGTGAATTGAAATCTCTGATAGAAAAATGAGTTTGTAGTGAAAAGAATGGCTACAATTTGATGTTTACTTGACTGATTCACCGTAACTCACCTGTAGTTTTCTAGTCTTTGTTTATGAACCATTCATTCGTGTCACAAGTATCTGTGGAGCCCCCACTATGTGTTAGGCTTGCTGTGGGCACTGGAGGTTCCATACTGTACACCCAAATTATAGAAACATATCAGGTCTTCATGGTAGGAAACAAAGTTACCTTCTGGATTCCAGTGAGGATGATGTAAAGCTCATGACCATCAGTGAGGGGGAATACAATGTAGAAATTTAGTGCTTTTGAGACTGCGATGGAATCAATTAGCATGACTATGATAGTGCAAGTGAAGTGCTGATTGTGTTGAATAAAATGGAAACAGATAAGCCTGTGCTCTGAGAGGAAACAGAATAGGAAATGTGAATGAGATTGATAATGATGATAATAGTTCCCATTTGGAGACCCTACTCTTCTTGGCTGTGCTAGGTGCTTTACTCATTCACCATTCTGCAGTAAAACTCTGCGAGGAAGTTATTATTACCCTCGTTTTATAGATGAGGATTAGGATGACCAATCATCCATTTTCCTGGGACTGAGAGGTTTCTCAGGGCATGGGAGATTTAGGGATAAAACTGGGAGAGTCCCAGGCAAACTCTGGTGATTGGTTGGTTACCTTAGAGAAAATTAAGGCTCACAATGTCAAAAGCAAAGGACAGAATCTGAACTCATGTTCGGGATTTTCTGATGCCAACACATGTGTCTTTCCATTATACTACGCGGCCTCTGTCTTTAGAAAACCTGAATGCACCAATATAAGGTCACATGCTTTGTGTAAATACAAACATAGGGAATATTTTATTTCTTGAACCAAATTACTTCCATGCTCTCAATCGTGTTAAGTTTTTCACTGCCACATTCTTAACAACTTGCATCCATCTAGGACCTAGCGGATTTTGGTGAATTGCATCCTTCAACACAGCAGAAAAATATTATGACACACCTTTTTGGTATTAGGTAATTTGGTTATAATCCCAAAGGTGATTGGTAGGAAAAAAACTCAAAAAGAGATTGGTGTCTACAAGAGACCAACATCTGGAAGAAAATGAAATGAAAAACTTAAGTCCAGCTGTTTTGCTCATAAGCCAGACATATTGATATTTGGGGACATCTGGAGAGTTGATTGAAATTTTTGATTTTCATACAGATGTTCAGTGTCATATAGACACAGCCATAACTACACATGAAAAGATACACTTAATGGTATTTCACTAACTATGTAACTGCCAGAGTTATGAAAGGAAACCCTTTCACAATGCTAATGTCTGTGGACAGCATAGAGACTCACCTTATAAGCCTATGCTGTTTTATAGAGCATATGGTTATTATGTTCCAGGACATAGATTTTGACCCAGAGAGCCACGTCATAATGTAGATGTTATGGATTTTGAAAATAAATAACCTTATAGCCCTTTTTGTTTTAAGTTCTAGTTGGTTAAATGCAGTTAGGAAGAATAGAGACATTTACTTGATTTCTCAGGTTTTCTTAAATAACAAAACAAACAGTTAAAATGCATGGTTGAAATAATTCACATTTTAAAATGATGTCACATTCTAACTAAATATAGTCCTAGGGCTCAATGTTTTCTGCGATCAGCACCCCCCACCCCTTGACTGTTGTGTGAAGCAGCTGCAATATCTACATTTTGCCAAATAAACAAACTCTGCACCATGCAGTAGTGTTTGTTGTTTGCTAATGTGCTACTGGTTAGAAAATGCTTAAAAACTCTAATTATACATTTCCATGTAATACAGAGGCAGTATAGGGCCATGCTTCATTCCTTGAAGATATACACACACAGACTTTCTTTTTCGTTCAGTTCATGGGAGATATTAAATAAATACTTTTTTAAATGCCTAAAAACCAGTATCAAGCTTAACTGATTTCTTTCTAGGCACTGGACACTGAGCTAAGCATTTAAAGTATATGACATTACTCAATCCACAAAATCATCTCCAGAAGTGGCTTTAGAATCCCCATTTTACATGCGAGTTAATTGAGGTATAGAAATGTTAAGTGACTTGCCCAAGGCCATATAAATCCAGTATGTATATGGCAGAAGTGACCAGGTTTGTCAGACTCCATAACCCATGCTATTAACCATTATTTTCTGCTGCCTCTTCTTAAAGTGAGTCTCTCATGGCAGAGACCTAGGCGTCTTGAAGCCCCCAAGACTGCTTTAAGGCTACTGTCAAACACAGACATGCACAGATCTTTTTGTTCCTGTTTCATTAAAAACCATCTTGGCAGTGAGGTGCTGGCTCCTGCACATAGATGGAAGAACTAACAATCGTTACACAAACCTCACTTGTACACATCCAAAATGATTCAGTCACTGGGTGAGCAAAGGTTGTTTTAAGCCAAATGACACCTGTAAAGGAAAGTTATGTCACCTCTCTTTCCTTTTAAACCTGAACTTCTTACTTACTGGCCTGGTCTGTTGCAAACATTAATGTGTCATAAAAAATACGTTGCCTTATAAATCACATCTCTGCTGTAAGAGATTACAACATTTTTTATTGCCCATCTAAAGCTCTTGAAGTTCTGTTTCTTCAAAACCTATCCTAGTTAAAAAGAGATGAGATTTTTTACTTCAAAGGAAGCTGTAATGAAATCTACACTTGCGGAACGCAAAACTACTTCAAGACTTTTCAATTGTTGATATGTCACTCAGTTCTGCAACTGCCATTTAAAACTTTACAATACACAAAAGTGTCCGCCTTCTATAATTATTTCCCTGTTACTTTCAGCAATGTATGCAAACACATCAGCACTTTGATGTCAAGGCTTATCTTTCCTCACTGGAACTTGCTGGAAGAACCATCTCAGTTCTTGGAAAACCACAGCTTCCAGTGCATGTAACATGAAACACATTAGGAATTCAGTATACATACCCACAAAGTTGGGTATTTTAAATCAAATAGTTGCATTTTTCAGTGTGAAAATTTTAAAGGAAGAATAATTATTCTCACTCCTTAACAGAATAATCAAGTGGTATTAGTTTGTTTTTGCTTTCTTTAAAGAGTGCTCATCACTCCATGATATACACAAAATGACAGGCATGTAATGGAACTTATAAGTTATATCATCTTACCACTAAAAAGTAGAAAAACAACAATAGAAAAAGAGTGCTCAGCAAATACTATGTGAAAGTCTATGTTTATGTACAAACAGAGTAATACCTTCATTTACATTATGGCGATTTATAGTTTTAAAAGTGCTTTTACATTTATTATATAATTGGGTAATACAATTTGGACACTTGAAAGCATACCTGATATACCATCACCTAATGGTTTTCTTACCACTAAATTCAAGGTAGATATTGCCTTGACTAAAAAGGTAACATAAAATAATAGTCCTCTAGCCCCAGAGAGATTTTAGACAAGGAATAAAAAAAGATAACAAACATGATCTGACGCGTGTGAAATCAAAATTCATAAGAGGGGCTTTTGTAAAAGGTTTCCCAACGGTACCAGTCTACAGCCTAACAATTCACTCTTCCCAGATTAAGTGTTTCACCTTGAGGATATTTTTTATGGCTGCTTCTAACTATGGTGTCTCACCTTAGCCGTAAAATATCACCTCAGAGGGATGAGCTAATGGTGTGTGTGACGAGGCCTCTCCTGGGAACTGTCATGAGTGAGAAACACAATCAGGGATACCCACGTTGCATGCAAAGCATGGGACAGAGTGGAGAGAACACAGACTTTGCAGTCCAACTATCTTGCATCCAAACCAAGGTTATTATACTTCTTAACTTGAAGGCCCAGGGCAGCTTATGGTAATAACCTCCTTGAGCTTTATTTTCCTTATCTGTATAATGGAGGCAGTATTATTCTTTCCTTCTAAGGTTATTGAGAAGATGAACTGTAGTATTGAATCTAAAACAGTTATTTGGTGCTGAAGATATTAAATAGTAAGTATATTCATTGCCCATCTATTATTAGACCTGTGTCCCTGCTGTTACAGTTTTCCAGGTGGAAACCCAAGAGGGTATGAACCAAGGAATTCATTGCAGTGAAATGAAGAAGAAGAAGAAGAGAAAGCTTTAGTCTAGGATGTCTTCCCAGATTCTGACTTCGGTATCTGGATGATTTTGAAGATGATATTTAGTAAGACCAGAAATATAGAGCTGGATGGTAGAATGAGAGTGAGAAAGAGAGTAAGAGAGAGTAAAGAAATACAGAGAGATTGCATAACATGTATGTCTTGTTCACCCTTGAATTCTCAGCTCCTAGCAAGGCTCCTGTCACATAGTAGGCAATAGAATAGATACATGTTAATAAATAAATTAATAATGAGCAAATCTCATGCTGAGGTCACCCAGCCTAATTCAGTGCCCACATATTTTTTAAATGTTGTATTTCGTTTCAGTAGTTTTGGAGGAACAGGTGATTTTTGGCTACATAGATAAGTTCTGTAGTAATGATTTTGAAGACTTTGGTGAATCCATCACCTGAGCAGTGTATGCTATGCCAAATGTATAGTCTTTTACCCCTCATCTCCCTCCCACCCTTCCCTCTAGTCCCCAAAATTCATTGTATTATTCTTATGCCTTTGCATCCTCGTAGCTTAGCTCCCACTTAAAAGTGAGAACATAAGATATTTGGTTCCCCATTCCTGAATTACTTCACTTAGAATAATGGTCTCTAACTCAATCCAAGTTGCTGTGAATGTCATTTTTTCATTCTGTTTCATGACTGAGTACTATTCCATGGTATGTATAGTCTACATTTTTTTAATCCACTTGTCAATTGATGGGCATTTAAGTTGGTTCCATATTTTTGCAATTGCAAATTGTGTCGCTGTAAACATGTGTGCAAGTGTCTCTTTCATATAATGGCTCCTTTTCCTTTGGGTAGATACCCCGTAGTGTGATTGCTGGATCAAATGGTAGTTCTGCTTTCAATTATTTAGGGAATCTCCATACTGTTTCTAGAGTGGTTGGACTGGTTTACATTCCCTCCAGTAGGGTAAAAGTGTTCCCTTTTCACAGTGCCCATATTTGAATTGGATATGTGACCAAAATAAATATATCTCAGAGAATATTCTCATCCAAAATATATAAATATCTAACTTGGCATATATGCTCTTTATCAAGGGCTACAACAAAAGACTTGCATAGCAATTCAAACGAAATGGATTGAGAATGAAAAATACAGAAGGACAACATTACCTAAATAGATCAGGCAACTGTTTCTTTTCCAAGCTTAACACGCTAGGAAGAGACACTACCCTTTTCCATTTCAGATTTCTATTTGGATGTATACAAGTCTGAGAAGTTATGGGCCTCAGGCAAGAGTCTTGTCAACTTCCATAAATTCACGGTGCTACCCTTTGTCTCCACCTGAAGACTCACAAGTGACACAGAGCCATTCACCAGTTAGACTTCATCTTTGGGGTCAGGGCTGAATCAATGTGGTTAGAAAAAGTGTGTGTTAAAGAAAAGGTAGCCTGACCTTTGCACAGAAAGATTTTTATTTTAATGTACTTATTAGACAGCTATTTTCAGATTCTGTTAAATATCTCCATTCCTAGAACACCTTTTCTTCCTATTTGTGCTACATTTTACTTTTCTCTCCTTTAAGAGAGTCTTGTCTTCCATACCACTGTAGGCAAGCAGATAATCTCTCTGCTATTTATACAGTACGGCCATTTTCCCAGAAGCATTGGGTACTAGGAAGCAAGGTGCTATTATAATTGCCTATTTTCATTTGTTATTTCATCATAAAAGCAGGCTAAAATGAGGGTGTGAGAAGGCCATGCTCAGCAGCTTCCTATCTCAAAGAGGTAATGGGCAAAAGAGGCTTTTTCAGTCATAGACCAGGTTCAACCAACTGCCTTTTAGGATTACTGATGAAGTGAGCTTTATCATTTTAAAGTGTAAATAAGTCATGGGTTTTTTGAAGTGAGTTGCATCACTTTAAAAATAAGGATCGAGGTCTTTGGGAAATCAGTTAGCCCCTGTGTTTGAACAAATAGGATGCATACACCTCTCTCAGAACCTCTGTGCTTTGAATCGATGTAAAGTTTTTTTTTTTGAAGGTAAGCATTCTTTAACATACTGGAAAGGAGTGATATTTGAAAAGCAATGCTAATACTTGAAAAAGCCATTTGTTACATACACAAGTTAGCTTGATACAAAATTAGCAACTGATAATTCTGAAAAAGCAGTAATTTCTTCTTATTAGGAAAGCCACACAGTGGCCCGAATTCTCCTCCCTGCTATGGACACAGCAATGGAGGCAGGATGTACTCATATACCTGATAATGGCAAAATTGGGCCAAGTTATATGTTAATGGTGCCCCTTGCCATGAGTAAATCCATTGAAAATCTTTATTAGGAATTACCACAGAGTTCTAGGAACCACTTGAAGCAAAATAAAGTCATTCTGTGGCTGCTTAAAACCACCTTGGGAATCCTAGCAGTTGTGGAGTTGGGCAGATTTAGGTGATCTAAATTGAAGTCTATGTCTCTTGCATAAGACTGAATTTTATCTCTGCCCTTCTGAGTGGGCTAAAAATCCTTGTGATTATTTTCACCTTCTTAACATCCCTTTGTGAACTCTCATTTTCCTCTTCTTATTCATTCACATACTCACCCCTCTCTACTCCCTCACTTCCTGGTTTTCTTTTCTCTGTGTTTGAGGTTTGGGAGATGAAAGAAAAGAAACAGAATCTCACTCTGGGCTTCATCTGGTCCTCTGCTGACCCCAGCCTTAACAGCATGGGAGAGTTCAATATGACCAACTCCTCCATCCACGCTGCTTTTCCTCAGCTTGTGACAGAAATTTTGTTCAGACCAATGTAGAACTCCTTGGATTCTGGCACATGACTTCTCTAGCAGGGAGTAGACCATTTGTGCAAATGGATAAAGGGAGAGAGTATAGGAGGAAAGATAATGTTTTTTCATCATAGATTCAGAACTATTATGTTAGAACTGGAAGGGACTCCAGAGAAATTCTTGCCCAATTTATTTATTCATGCCACAAGTATTTTCCAAGAATCTGTGTTAAGCATTGGGGATGCAGAAATATAAATCCTTTAGAATTTCTTATTATGGATAAATGCAATAATAATACAAAGTTGAATATATATATATGTATGTGTATATATATGTATGTATGTGTATACATATGTATGTGTGTGTGTATATATATGTAAGTACATATACATGCATATATATACACACACACATACACAAAGTTCTATGGAAGCTCAGAATAAAGAACCACTAGTTCCAAGGTTGAGAGGAGGGAAGATTTTTACCAAGTAGTGCACATGCAAAGACCCAGAGAAATAAAAGCACACAGATCATTCACTAAAGGAGGGAAGGGTGAGAGTGTAGGCATGAAGTCTACGGAAGTGAAATAAGAGGAAGACAATAAAGTGAGTCATGAAATTAAGTTGTCATTGATAATCTTCATGTCCATGTCAGTGGAATAGTTGAATCCAACTATACTGAGACATGAGGATAGAAGAACAAAAACTAAGTTTTCTAAGAAGTTTGATGGTGGATAAGAGATGAGCCATTTAGACATTTAATTTGGATGCTAAATTAAAAAATATGGAGATATATATATATATATATATAATAGCAGACACTTGAAGGGTTTTGTTTTGTTTTGCAAATAGAAAAAGACCAAGAGAGGAAAAAAAAGCTGATGGGACAAGAGAGGTTAAAACAGAAGCACATTCTGAGTTAATAAAAGAAAGATGTGAACAGATGATCCATGAATGGATTAGCACTGTATTGGGCAGCAGCCTCCTTTCATTAGCAGGAGACAAACAGAGATAAAACTCTGTGTTGCCACCTGCAAAATCTGTAGGGAGAGTAGAGAAGGCAACTGAGTGTGGAAAACAAGGCTTGTAGAGAAACAGAAAGTGAAATGACCAAGAAAGAACCATAAGGCTCAACATTTTTAATAATCAGGGACACACCATTTCACTCTCAGAAATTTGACAAAACCCAACAATCCACAGGCAAACAAATAGCGATCTGACAATTCCAAGTGTTGGCAAGTGTGTGGAGCAGTGAGAATTCCTATGGCTATTTGCTACACCTGCTTTGAGAGCAGTTTGGCACTATGTGGTAAAGATGCAATCATACTTCCAGGTATGCAGTGGGGGACCTCTTATGCACAAGGAAGGCATAACCTAAGTGGCCATCAAGATACACATTTGAAAATGTGGTATATTAAGTGGGCCACTCTTCAGAAGTGAAAATGGACAAGGTATGCATCTATCAAAGTGGAAACACATTTCTGACATAATGCTGAGGGAAGAAAAGCTCACTGTAGAATGGTATGAGTAGTAAGGAACTATTTATAAAAAACTCAAATCTCACAGAAAAATTTTATGTATAATTAATAAATACATCTGCATATGTAGAAGTAAAAGAAATAGACGAGAAAAGAGATACAGCTCAAACGTATTGTATCTCTCACATTGTAATTTGTAAAACACATCCAAAGATTCGCACACAATGGAACACCAGGCAGCAATAAGAATAACCAGTCTACAAGGCCGGGTGCGGTGGCTCATGCCTGTAATCCCAGCACTTTGAGAGGCCGAGGCAGGTGCATCACAAGGTCAGGAGTTTAAGACCAGCCTGACCAATATGGTGAAACTCCATCTCTACTAAAAAGACAAAAATTAGCTGGGCATGGTGGTGTGCCTGTAGTCCCAGGTACTCAGGAGGCTGAGGCAGCAGAATTGCTTAAACACAAGAGATGGAAGTTGCACTGAGCCTAGATTGTGCCATTGCCCTCCAGCCTGCACAGTGGCAGTGAGGCTCCAGCTCAAAAAAAGAAAAAAAAAAAAGAATAACCAATCTACAACTGTATGTAACTGGATGGATAACCCCTGCAAATATGAGCTGAGCAAATGAAACCAGACACCAGCAAGTTCATATTGCATGATTTGTATAAAAACAAGAGTCGATGTATCCTGATAAGAGTCAGAATGTGGGAGTTGGGGAGTGCTTAGAAACTGTAAGTGGGTATACATGTAGTCTCACATGGTGCTTGTAATGTCCTATTTTTTGATCTAATTTTTGGTTGCACAGGTGTTTTCAGGTTATGAAAAGTCATTAAACTGTACACTTAGCAAATATTTAGTAATCTGAACGTACGCTATATTGCAACAAAATATGTAAAAATGCCATTTGAAAAAGCAAAGTAGTTTGGGGGTAAAATGGCATATTAACATTTATTTACTCGTGGCTGATGAGCTCATAGTTGTTTTCATGATATATCCTTGTTGTTCATTTATGATATTTCATCCCCAAAAAGGAAAGAGGGACCAGCTTAAATTAGGAATCACAAATAGTAGATGGCACCAATCAACAGAGACAGACAACAAACACTTTGGAGCCCAGAGAGGCCAAGAGATCTGAGTGTGGCAAAACTGAAATAGGAATGAAGTCCCTTTGCTTCTCACTCCAGTGCAGTGCTGTATTTTGCATATATGTTGTCACAAGCTTTATATTTTCACTTTTTACTTTGGAAACTGATTTAACTTCTGCCTTTAAGTCTTGTGTAGTACTCTTACTCTATGTCAGTAACTATATTAATCACCAGTTAAAGTACTTTGCAACCCTCCTAGCAGCTGTTGATATTTTTAAACATGCGGATTTGAGCTAGGTGAAAGAATGACAATGTTTCCTTTTCTGCTTTTCAGACTTTCCGCAAAGCCTCTATGAGACTATTTTATAAGCTACACCAGGATGAGATCAAAGCCCTTCCAAGAGGGTCTGGCACTCTCTATCTTTTTGGTTGCCAAAATAAAAACAAAAGTCAAGTTCAACAATTTATTCCTACTCTCTCTGTCCTTTTGAAAAAGAGACTGAGAGTTTGACTTAGGAAGTTCAGTGATAGTGAGTTTGATTTTAAATACACCAAAGAGTTGGAAACGATCACTTAGATAACAGAACCTTCAAACAGTGTGGAAGATTACTCAGGAAAGCCCAACAGACTTCAACTCACTATGGATAAATAACATTGAGAATAAGATGTCCTTTGTAGCATGCTTTCTCTCTCCCCGAGACATGTGCAATTCCTGTGCGCTGCATTCACTTTAATGCTCAGATAATCCTAGGTTTTTAATCCATGTCACTTCAGCACATCACACTTGATTGCAGAATTTGAGGAAGAGAATGAGTGCTGCTGAAATGTGGGACACTCCTCCAGACTTCAGATTACTGTGTAAAGACGCGAAGAAAAAGCCTTCGAGATTGAACTTTGATAGACCATAAAACTGTAGCAATGAGGAAACTATGCATTTCACATTAAAGTTGGGCATTTCTCTTCAGAGAGAAGTTGAGCCGAATAGCACTTGTTAGTTCCAAGGTTCAGCACACTCCTATGAGCCTGTTAATATTTGCTGCCCCCTGTAGTTTGCTCTTGTAAAAATCCTGAAAGCATCAAGAGAGCTATTTAAAACTCCAGTTGCTCTTTTAAATCTGACACACTTGTGGAATTTCATTTCCTATCTTTTTCCAGTCCAACTCCACACATCAGAATGTTGACATGGGGCAAGACAAGGGAATATGTCTGTGAGCCGTACTGATTTCATTTAAGTGAATAAACTGGGGGAAATGATTGCCTTTTAAACATGCAGACTGTGTTATATGGAGAAAGCCAGCTCACATAAATGTAATTTTCCTTAAAAAGGCAGAGGAAGCATCTGTTTATTGAGCTACTTTCTCAATTTCCTATTGCCTTCAGAATTGGTTGTGGGACATGATTTCTATTGTCTCCAAGCACAATAGCCTCTAATAACATTAAGCTTAAAATAATGCAGTAGAACAGGACAGACTTGTGGTGTGTTCATTTGCTCTAACTAATATGGATGGCAGAAATTTTACCCGAGCTTAAAATAGTATAAGATAGCATATAGAACACGAAAGTCAACACTGGCTCAGTGATGAATGAAATTTCATTATAAAGAATCACAGCCAAACATCTAACTTTAGTAAAAATTTTGGAACTAGTTATTACCATAAACAAATGCTGGCGCAGAAGATAATAAAACCGTTTACTTTATCAGTGGATTAATGAAGAGGAGTAGGTAATTCTGAGATAATGTAATATCATCCCATATTCTGTGTGACTTGAATAGTTTCAGGTTTAATTTTGTGATTCAATTGATCTGCATCTGTGTGACTCCCAGAAAGATTAGAGAGGAGTGCAATTAATTTGTACAGTGCTAAAGCTTCCCTCAGGCACAGAAAACATTCCCTTTAGTTCCTTTAGAGTTAGTATTATAGATTCAGGTTCTTTTTCATCAAAAATGAATCCCAAAGTTGATAATTCCAATCAAATTGGTAAAAATAAAAGCATATCTATGGTTGCTTTGAGATCAAGAAGAGAACTGTAGATTAGCTCTAATGTTATATAGTTAACTGAAGTGAATTGAATGCCTCTTTCTAAAATGATAAAAGCAAATTAAAAGAAAGGCTTTTGACAGGAGAAACTTTAATATATCTACAATACTGTGAAATACATCAGGATAAATCATATTTGCCGATGATCATTTTTATTGTGAAACTCTTACAATATAACCATAATATTTCATTTTGTTGAGGTAGAGACAGAGGCCAAAATCTATTAATCAAAGAATATTTGTTAAACGCCTGTGGGTTCCCTGCTGAAGTGAATATAAAACAAGCATAAATCATGGACACTCATCTCAAGGTGCATGCAGACTGACTCATAGCTAAATGAGTGAAAAGACAATAAGCATAAGAGAAGCTTCAAAAGAGATTTTTTTTCTTCGCATGGTCAGGAAGGTATGGCTTGAGCTGGGCTGAGATTTAGATAAGAAGCCAGATGTGCAGGCTGAAGGGATCAGGAAGTGCTTTTGAGGGTTGATACAGAAGTGATGCTTTGAAGTGAGCTACCACATACTGATGGTGCCTGTCTAAAAACAGATGCAGAGAATGCATGGAAGATTTTGAACCTGGATCTAGAGAGTTTTGAAATCCCCAAAGAGGGCCTTAGCCGTATGTCTGATTCATTAGCCAGAGAATGTACAGAAGATTTTGAACCTGGCCCTAGAGAGTTCTGGTATCTCCAAAGAGGGCCTTGGCCATCAGCTATTTGCACCCATAAAACAACACGGACAAGGATTTCTTAGTGGGACGTAACTCCAGAAGAACCCAAGACTCAGTATCAACCTGAACAATGCTTTCAGGGGACCCTGATGGAAAAGACCTGGCCAGAAGTAAAGAGAGTCCTCTGGGAATCTGATAAAGATGTTGGCAACCTGAGAGGTGGGGGTGCACACTGCTGGAAAGAATGCTGAGTTGGATGAACGTTCGATTCCCTGTCACTTTCTTACTGTGTGAACTTCAGGACTGGCACCAAATTTCTCTGGCACTCCTATTCTTTATTTACAGAGTGAGGATTAGTAGCACCCCATCTGCCTATATCATGGAACCCTGGTGCAAAGCAAATGAGATAATATGGCAAAAGTGCTTTATAAACTGTAAAATGCTACATAAATTAAGGAATTGCATCAACATTCATGACACAATGTCTCCAATGCATTAGCTGAAATATAGTCACCATTAACCCTCTTCCACTCTTCCCTATTAATTCATTTCCATTTCTCACTTCTCTGCCCTAGCGCCACTCTTTCCTGGAAGTTTCCCTTCTTTTTCCCTTGTCAGTCTTACTTCTCATGTCCTGAACTCTTATGCATAATTTGTAGGACATTGTCCATTTTTACTCCGATTTTCTTTAATGTAAGGACGTGTGACTCTCAGTGGCATTACCAACTATGAGAGAAAAGGAGCTTTTAAAAATGTTCAAATAGCTATCTGAGAGCCCCAGGAATCTCCTCTACTTGGAAGCAATGAGTTGGGGATGGAAGGAGAACAGAAGAAACTGAAAGTTTGGGGATGGTGGCAGAGGAAAAGCTAAGTACAAACTGACCCTATCCCAGGTAGCCTGACTGTTCTCTGGTTCTATTCTTGGCAATTATTTATACAATGTAGATGGCAATCCAGATTTCCATTTTATATGGATTGAGTTGAATAACTATAAAATAATAAATAATGAGTTAATAAAAGTATTGCATTACATTTTACACATATAAAATGGCATTCAAAAACTAAACGAAAATACAGAGGTTGAGTGAGGTTTTATATTTTCTACATCAACTACTTTAATTGAGTATCTAATCCATAGACTTGGCATGAATAAGATCTCAATGCAATTTTTTTCAAACCTCAGGAAACAGCTTAATATTTTCCTCCACTGATGACAAATATTGTTCAATTATTGCTAACACTGATGAGACATTTGGAAAACCATGCATATCAGACAGACAAGTCATCTGTGAAAGGTCATATTAAGTAGGGGAAATAAAGTGGTAGGTTTTATTTTTTGAGCAAGATATATTTGTTTTATAGATAAAAAGACTATTTTCATGTTCAATCAACTCACTGACAAAAGCAAAATGGAACTAGGAAGGCAAATAGGCAATAATGGAACGTAAGTGGAGTATTTTAATACAAGTGACTTTATGACAATTTGTCCTTTCGGATTATCTGCATCAGTGATCCACCTAGCAAATGTCTCCCTTCATAAATTTCTGGATCAGATAATTTTTTCTCTCTTTAAGAGAGCTGCTAGGCCTAACAGAGAACCAGGAAAGATAAAAAAAAAAAAAAAGATTATTTATCTGCTGGGCAGGGCTGTTAAAGCCATCTCATATTTGCTGCAAAGAGGTCTAATCCAAGAGCACCAGAATTATTATTTCGGAACCTGGGTCTCTTAAGTGGTATTTCTCTTTTAACTTACAACACTTTAAAACTCAAGGTGGCATGCCCTCTTTAACCAAAGTCAGTTGAACATAAGAGATTCTGTGTTTCTGTAATTGTAACATTGACTGTGTTCTCAAACATTAATTCAAGCAGTTGCACAATTCAAGGGATGGGATTGTGTTGCCACATTTTTGTTGTCCAAATAGAGATCGGCACATTTCCCACCTCTGAGTGCGCATAAACAGCATCTGCAGGTGATACTTGGATGGTGTCATTAAGGTCTCAAAGCAGAAATTTGCTGGAAAAATGCTCGCTAAACAGATTGTTTCCATTTTTGCTCCCCCCATTCTCTAAGTGGTAGCTGTTTCATGGCAAGAAGCAGTTGTGGGAAGGTTGTTGAGGGTGGTTTTAAAGGAAACAGCCTGTGTTTAGACTGGAGTAGATGCCTGGAACCCACAAAAGTGAACGTTTCTCCTTTCACTTGCATTTGCAATGTGTCACAATGGGGATTGCTAAATTTCGCCCAGATGCCAGTATATGCATGTTTTAGGTATCCTTGTGGGTGAGTGCTTGGCAGTCAGCATGCTGCCTTAGAGAGTAAAATGAGAGAAGTTCATCCCGTTAAAATCTAGATATTTAAAGAGCAACAAGTATTTGTTAAAGTTTTTTGAATGGGAGCAGATAAATGATTTGGAGACATGAATCCCTGTGGAAAAACAATTCCAAATTATTCCACACGTGTTGGAACACATTTTTCTTTTTGAGCACATTTTTCTTTCTTAAATGCTCTACTAAAATCTTTCCTCAATGTAAATATGTATCAAAACTACATTATTAAGCAGGGTAATGGACTATTTTATTCAACAATTGTTGGTTGTTTTCTAAGACAGTGAGTGGACTTATGTGACACTACTGTATAAATAATTTGCTAAAATGGTATTTCATAAAATAATTAGGTTCAAAGATATGGTGAAAAAGCACTATTCAAAGGTAATACAAATATTTCTTTAATGGATCAAAATGTAGTTTTAAAGGAGGCAATGGATTATCACAACATTAAAATATTTGTGCCCTAGAATGAAGATAATTGACATTTAAAGAACACGATGTTTTAGATATTGCTGGAATTTTGAAGAGTTTTTATTGCTCATCTAAAAACAGTGTAATAAAAAAGCACAATCATAAACCATAAAGAACAAACGCAAATTTTGCATTGCAAATAGAGTGGTCTAAACTGACAGCTTTATAGAATTCCATCCAATTTGGCTAGGCATGGTGGCTCACGCCTGTAATCCCAGCACTTTGGAAGGCTAAAGTGGGCAGATCGTGAGGTCAAGAGATCGAAACCATCCTGGCCAGCATGGTGAAATCCCATCTCTACTAAAAATACAAAAATTAGCTGGGTGTAGTGGCATGCACCTGTAGTCCCAGGTACTCAGCAGGCAGAGGCAGGAGAATCGCTTGAACTGGGAGGCAGATGTCACAGTGAGCTAAGATTGCACCAAAAGGAATTCCGTCCTACTTTGCTTTTCATTTTTCAAAAATGAAAAATGTCTTGTGACCTAAGTACAGGTAACTGTGTGATGATAGCATTGATATCAGTAGGCCTTATCAGAGTGGTCAAGGGGATATAGAAACCAGGAGGAAAAGGACAGTACCAGGACACATGCAAAGAGGGAACAGGAAAAAGAGAAGCCAAAGGGTTTTCAGTGAGCTTCATTGGAACTCAACAGCTCTGCACACATCCTGCAGTGTGTACCACAACGTGAATCCAACATTTCTGTCTTCTGTACTCTAACTGATTGTCTCCAATGGGTAAGAGCCTAAGCTCAGAGAGCCACCTCAACTGGCTGGGAAAAGTTTCAGAAGAGAAAGAAACAAGCCGATGGCAAAATTGCCTTTCCTCAATGATGACAGTGAACTCTTCATCAATATGAATGACTAGTCCTATAAATATTAATGATAATGGTAAAAATGATACATTTGTAGGGCACTGTTAATTTGCACATTTGTTTACATCTATTGCCTCACAACAGCAGCCTGCGATAAGTAGGGCAGCACTTCTTATCTCCATTTCACAGATGAAAAACAAATGCAAAATGCTTCATGAAGTTTAAGGAACTTATCCAAGCTCTCAGCAGTAAAATAGTGACAGAGAGGAGGCGAGAACGTAGGTCTCCTGATTCCAGTGCTCAGCTGTTTCCCTTCTTTCTCTGGCTACTCCCAATTAACAAGCCCTGCTAGTGTCTCTTAAATCAGAAAAGAAACTACTTGAAATGACTCTAATTGCATCGTATTATTCATTGTTCCAGATCAGCATACTCTCTTTCTAGATCTCATTGCTGTCCTTGCTCTGACTTTTTAATTCCCTTTGTTCTCTGTAAAAAATACTCAGACTAGTGATTTTCATACACGTAAGATTATGAAATCCTTCCCTGAAATTCCAGACACAGGTATAGGAACAAGTACCAGCTCTATGGCTTTATATCAACAATTTTGGATAAGCCTAAGAAATTCTCTGAATTTTAATTTTCTTACTTGAAAAATAAAGAGATTCAGATCTACTGTTCAGCCTTTTTCTACACAATCACACGTGTATACACAGATACACCATATGCATAATCTCTATTCAGTTATTTAATTCATGAATCTATTTCTATATTATCATATACTATGCACATGTTGACATCTCATTAATATTAATCTCATTTTGGCTTCCACCAGAGTTTCTAGGTATATGTGTGTTTAGGACACGGTCATGTGACAGAAATTGTTGCTATTCAAAGTGTTGTTGGTAGACCAGCAAAATCACTCTGACCTTAGAGAGGGCTAGAAATGCATACCTCATGACAGAACTCAGATTTATTGAACTGGAATCAGCATTTTTCTTTCTTTTATTTTTTTCAGACTGAGTCTTAGTCTGTTGCCCAGGCTGGAGTGCAGTGGTGTGATCTCAGCTCACTGTAACCTCCACCTCCCAGGTTCAAGTGATTCTCCTGCTTCAGCCTCCCAAATAGCTGGCACTACAGGTGTACACCACCTCGCCCAGCTAATTTTTTGTATTTTCAGTAGAGACAGGGTTTTGCCATGTTGGCCAGGCTAGTGGTCTTGAATTCCTGATCTCAAGTTATCCACCCTCCTCAGCCTCCCAAAGTTCTGGGATAACAGGCACGAGCCACTGCACCTGGCCTGGAATCTGCATTTTTAACAAGATGTTTGATGATTTGTATGTACTTTAAAGTTTTAGAAACAGTGCCATAGATCATAAGCTTTGTAGGAAAAAAGAAAAATAAGGCTTGGCAAATTTGTCTAACACACAGTATACAGTGGTTTAAAACGCTATTGGGATTTTCAAAATGCCATTTGAAATCTTTACAATTTAAGCCTTCAAAACTATCATTTGAAGGTAAGTATAATTTCTGTTTCTGTTGAGATTTTTCAAAAGGTTAGTAGTAGTAATGAAGGGCTTAGGTGCTTTACTGTTTGTTTTTGTTGCTGTTTAGTGAAGGCTTCACAAGTTTTTTGGGAAGGAAGGAAAATAAATTTAGAATGAAGACAAAAGTCTTATTTTGTTCAAATCATCTTAAATAATGAAACATCCAGTAGTGAAAATCTCGCCATGTTTAGGAATCCAAATCTGTTGTGAAACTTGCCTAAGGCCACACAATAAGTAAGTGGTTTAGGAGTCTGATTCTTTTTTTTTTTTTTTTTTTTTTAGATTCTTGGGTGCATGTGTAGGTTTGTTACCCAGGTATATCACATGATGCTGAGGTTTGGGATATGGATGATCTCATCTCCCAGGTACTGAGCATAGTACTCAACAGTTTTTCAACCTAGCCACATTCTATTATACTTGGCAAATGACCAATTCAGGAACATGTTCAAAGAAAAGGTCCATGATTGGTAGAAAAAGTGTGAAGTCAACTTTTAGTCATCCATTAGTGTGATTATCATTTCTTTAAAGTATTACCAGTCAAGCTAATGTTTATTTTTCCAGGTTGTACATCCTCCTGGAGCAGTATGCATTTGGATTATATTAATCACTTTTCAAAGTCTTCAAATCAGTGGGTTTGAAAAAAATCTTCAACAACAAGGGTTGAAGGGTGAATATTGCATTGTAAGTAACAATTTTGGTGCGAAATATCCCCAAACGGTAGAATATTTTGTAAACCTCCTTAAAATAAAAACAAATAAGGATTTTAATGCTATCTGTCAGTGAATTATAGTAAGTAGTTATCTTCTGTGGGCTTAGTTCCCTTATCAGTAAAACTAACTGAAACTGTTCTGATTCTCTACCTTTGAATAATTCTGAGAAATTTGATTACTATTTAAAAGACTACTCTGTAATGCAATAATATCTTACAAGTGAATTGTATAAAGTTCGTAGTAATAATATGGTTGACTTAAATCTTGTTTTATGTTCCAAATATTTATATATTTATATTCCTCTAATTTATTTTTAAAAATGGCTCAAGGCAGCGTAGTAGTCGATTTTTAAAGCAAGAAGCCTAAACGCGTTCACTTATGTGTGGAATATATTATGATTTGATTGTTTATTTTTTCCCAAACTTTTTTTATTTTGAAAAAGTTTAAATGTACAAAAAAGTTGCAATAATACTGCAGTGAAAACTGATAATCTCTTCACCAATTGTGAATAATTTGCAACAAGAGCTTTATTGCTCTGTCTTTTCTTTCTTTCCTGAAACATTTGTGAGTTAGTTTTAGTCATCATGGCACTTAACCTTTAAGTAATTTAGCATTTATCTCCTAAAAACTAGGACATGCTTTCCCGTAACTACAATAAAGTTTTAGAACTCAGTAGATTTAAGATTGAGATTATGCTATATCCATATAGCATCCATATAGCATTAAATATATATATATATATCCGCATTCAAATTTCCAGTAAAAATTGTATAGCTGTTTATTTCTCAATCTTGGATCCAATCAAAAGTCACACATTAGGCTGGATGTGGTGGCTCATGCCTGTAATTCCAGCACTTTGGGAGGCTGAAGTGGGCAGATCACCTATAGTCAGGAATACAAGACCAGCCTGGCAACATAGTAAAACCCTGTCTCTACTAAAAACACAAAAATCAGCCAGTTGTGGTACATGTCTATAGTCCCAGCTACTCAGGGGGCTGAGGTGTGAGAATCGCTCGAACCCAGGAGGCAGAAGTTGCAGTGAGCTGAGATCACACCACTGCACTCCAGCCTGGGTGACAGAGTGAGATTCTTGTCTTAAAAAAAAAAGTCACGTTACATTTAGTTGGTCATGTTAAATATTATTTGCAAAACATATAATCATGCATTACTGTGGTCTGTAGATATTTTTCTAAAATAACAAATGTACTTGTGGGGAAAGTCTTATATTTGATTGTACACTCATAACGTGTGTTTTCATATAATTGAGGTAAAAATCAACTCAACTAAATTTCCTATTTCTGATATATAAACACACACACATTTTTCCACTGAAATGAGCATGTTTGGACATTTTTGGTTTGCATACACATTAAAATTGGCTGAAGATGCAAACTTGAAACTTGGCAAGATTGTAAGAAAATAAGGCCAGAGTTAGAAGAAAAACTCTTCAAGATTTAAATGACACAAATGATTAGGATTATGAGTATACAAAAATGAAAGAGAACATTGTCTACTTTTAAGGTCATTCCTGCCAGTCATCTCTGATTGGGTGGCTAAAAGTCAAGATGAAGCTAAAGGACTTATGTAACATGCAAATCAATCCAATGTTTACGTTTCAGAAAAATCAAGCAGTTCCAAAGTAAAGCAGTCTGTGGTGATTTTAATTTGGCCATGGTTTGCATTTCTGTTCCTGTTTTCATAGATACGTATAAACTTGGTCTTTCCCTTGGCCTTCTTCCCATGGGCTCTCGCTGGTTGCCCTCGGAAGTCCAATTTCTTCATGTGTACGTTATGGCCCTCCAGATGCACTGCATTTCCCCTTTGAATGTGCAAAAAAGATAGGACTGTTAGCACATATCAGAGGATAAAGAATTAGCTGACCGGGCGCGGTAGCTCACATCCCAGCACTTTGGGAAGCTGAGGCGGGCAGATCACCTGAGGTCAGGAGTTCAAGATCAGCCTGGCCAATATGGTGAAATCTTGTCTCTACTAAAAATACAAAAGTTATCCACGCATGGTGGCACACGCCTGTAATCCCAGCTACTTAAGCGGCTGAGGCCGAAGAATAGCTTGAACCTGGGAGATGGAGGATGCAGTGAGCCAGGATCATGCCATTGCACTCCAGCCTGGGAGATAGAGCTAGACTCGGTCTCAAAAACAAAACAAAACAACAACAAAAAAAGAAAAAATAATTAGCCTACCCTTCTACCCTTCTTCCCTCCTAGGCTAGCTTGGGATAATTTGTCTTGATACGGGATATTTCCCAATCCAGTGAGTTTATTCACAATGATCCTAAGGAAACAAATTAAGTCTGTGATGGTAGCTTATACTGCTTATTACCAAATGCAAAAATAAGTATCACCAGAGCCCAGCTTCATCTGGAATCCCAAAGTTTAGGTTTTCTAAGTATAGTCTTAAGTGAGCATAGTTTAGGTTTACATTTCATTTTCATATGTGTAGATAAATCTGTATATCCAAAGCTCAGAGAGACATATGGCAAACATTTCTTGAATGCAATGAATGTAACACGAACATAATGAATTAAATATTTGTAAGGACCTATGCCCTGAGTTTGGAAATTTTCCTCACTAGATGATTATTTTATCCTTTTGAGTGACATTAAAACAATCATCTTTTTTTCCTCTTTATAGTCATGGCTTACAGAAATTTAAAAGTTTGAATGGCAAGGAACTAAGCACTGTTTGTTTTTTTTTTTTTTTTTTTTTTTTTTGAGACGGAGTTTCGCTCTTGTTACCCAGGCTGGAGTGCAATGGCGCGATCTCGGCTCACCGCAACCTCCGCCTCCTGGGTTCAGGCAATTCTCCTGCCACAGCCTCCTGAGTAGCTGGGATTACAGGCACGCACCACCATGCCCAGCTATTTTTTTTGTATTTTTAGTAGAGACGGGGTTTCACCATGTTGACCAGGATGGTCTCGATCTCTTGACCTTGTGATCCACCCGCCTCGGCCTCCCAAAGTGCTGGGATTACAGGCTTGAGCCACCGCGCCCGGCCAGCACTGTTTTTTAAAGCACTTGTTTAAGCAAATTAACTCTACCTTGTCCCAAATTCTTTTACAATTTGTTTGAGTGACTTAAGAACAGAGTGCACTGTAGATCAATTCTGACTTTATCATTTGTCATCAGTGAAACTTTGTGGAAGTTACTTTGTCTTGATATAGTTCAGTTTTCTCATCTGTAAAATAGAGTAAATTATCTACCTCAAGACGTGATCAAAGAAGTAAATGAGATAATGCCGTGATACACTGACCTACTACATTATAAGAAATATTTTAAAACTAAGACATCATCCTATACAAAATGTGAAAAATAACCACTTTAAAAGCATTCACTCATGAAAAGCGCTGAAATTCCAGTAATAATAGTAATCTGTGGCATGAATGCCTGGGGTTCCTCCCATTTGTCCCACTCCTTTCTACCTTCCTCTGTCACTATGACAATTCTATTATGTTGGGGAGCTCTCCTAACAGCAGATCTCCTAGCCTAAGCTGTGGTCTTTTTGGCAGACTATATGCCTATCCAGACACTTAACAGAAAGATCCGAAAAATGAGAGCACCATGGAAGGGCTTGCTAAACTCTATACCTCCCAAGCTGACTGGAAGGTCACCCAAAGGTAGAGGAGACCTGAGAGGACCCAAACTTTCCATCCATCATTGACTGCCTGGAAGGCTGTGCATATCCAGAGGTGACCTGGAAGGGCCCAATGGAAAGTAAAAGTTAGGAAACAATTGAAACTCCGTGAATTTTGCATGTTTCTCAACCCACATATGTATCCATCAGCAGAGTGTGGAACTTTTATTGGCTTGATGTATTGCAGGATAAATTCAAGCAAATCATTAGGCGACCAGTAAGCTAAGCAGACACCTGCAACCCTTAGGAAGTTAGACTAAAACCTTAGAAAAACAACAACAACAACAACAACAAGAACCAGAATAGTAGACTAAAATGTCAGAGCAGGAAGGACAGCAGCTGCATACTACAATAGAGATAGAGTCTGCAAATTAAATCCAGGAAAAATACTTATAAACAAACCCAATAAACAAACAAAAATAATAGAAACAGTAACAGCTCTTAGGGGAAAAAAGTCCCAATCCAGAGCTGCTGCAATCTATCATCTAAAATGTGAATTTGTCAACATAAAATTAGGGATAGGCAAAGAAACAAGAAAATGTGAATTATATTCAGGAAAAAGGCAGTAATTATAAATGTGTTCAAAGAATAAAACAATATTTAAAGAATCAGAAAAATTAGCCAGGCATAGTGGTGGGTACCTATAATCCCAGCTACCTGGGAGGCTGAGGCAAGAGAATTACTTGAACCCGGGAGGTGGAGGTTGCACTGAGCTGAGATTGTGCTGCTGCGCTCCAGCCTGGAGTCTGCATGACATAACAAGACTCCATCTCAAGAAAAAGAAAGAAAGAAAGAAAGAAAGAAAGAAAGAAAGAAAGAAAGAAAGAAAGAAAGAAAAAAAAAATATATATATATATAAACATTGAATCACGATGGGGAATATAGATAAAGCAACTATTAAAAACAACTAGATAGAAATTTTGGTGTTTAAAGGTGCAATAACAAAAATGAGAAATTTTCTACATAGACTTAATATATAATAAGAGATGTAAGAAGGAAGAGTCATTCATTCTAAAGAGAGATCAACAGAAAACATTCAATCATCTTAAAAGCAGAGGATAAAAAGATTGAAGAGAAACTAACATAGCTCCAGGGACCTGTGAGATAAAGCAAGTATATTATATACATATAATATGAGTACCAGAAGAAACAGATAAAAGGAGCAGAAAAAATTGAAGTAATAGCTGAAACTTTATGACTGTGATGAAAACTATCCACAGATACAAGAAGCTCAAGTACCCACAAGTAGAACAAGCACAAAGAAAGCCTCATCTAGAAACAGTATAGTCACATAGTTGAAATCTAAAAATAAAGAGAAAATATTGAAAGCAGAAAGAGAAAAATGACTCACCACATATAAAGAAGCAACAGCACAATTAATAGCTGACTTTTTATTAGAAACAGTGGGGGCCAAAACACAGTAGGATGGTATCACGAAACTGCTGAAAAATGGTTTCCCAAGACTCCAGTATTCAGCAAAACTATCTTTCAAAAATGAAGGCAAAATAAAGACATTCTAGAATAAGGAAAGACTAAGATGTTTGTTGCTAGCCGATTTGCATTAAGAAATACTAAAGAAATTTCATTAGGCTGAAAGAAAAATTACATTAATGAGTAGCTAAAATTCACAGGAAGAAATAAAGATATTAAACTCCAAAAAATTGAAACCATTTGAAGTATGTTCTTCAATTATAAAAAATTAAATGAGAAATCTACCACAGAAAAAAATTTGGGAGATATCCACATTTGGAGAAATTAAACAGCACATTTAAAATTAACCCAGGGGATAAATAAAAAAATTTAAAAAGAAATAAGAAAATATTTTGAATTGAATGAAAATAACAACACAACATACAAAACACTTAATAGGAAGCTAAAGTAATGTTGGAGGATGATTTATAGCTATAAACATCTACATGAGAAAAGGAGAAAGGTCTCAAATCAATAACCTAAGCCTCCATTTTAAGAAACTAGAAACGGAAAAACAAATTAAACCTCCAGACAAGCATAAGAAAGTAAATAGTAATGATCATCTTGGAATTTAAAGAAATATTAAAAAAAAAAAAAGAAAATTAATGAAACCAAAATTGGTACTTTGGAAGCAATAAGAAAGCTGATAAACCTTTAACTAGATCATCCAAGAATAAAAGGGAGAAAGTAATTACTAAAATCAATACAAAAAGAAGACCTATCATTATTAATGCTACAGCCTCATAATTAAAAGACTCATAATTTAACATAATTATGGAAATAATAAATTGTATATAATAATTATGCATAATTACATATGATATAAAATATGTAATTATGGAAAACTTTAAATGAATTAGGCAACTAAGATGAAAAAGACAAACTCCAAGCAAGATACACATTAGCAAAACTGACTCAAGAAGAAAAACCTGAATAGACTTTCAGAATGAAAAGAAATTTAGTTGGGAATTAAAAATCTTCTCACAAAGATAAGCCCAAGATCACATTGTTTCACAAGTGAATTACGTCAATTGATCATTTTTACATAAACCCTTTCAGAAAATAGAAGTGAGAACACTCCCAAACTCATTCTATGATGCTGGCATTATGCTGATACCAGAACCAAACAAAGAAATCACACAAAAGTAAAACTTTAAGCCAATATTGCTTGTGCATGTAGACACAACAATTTTTCATAAAATATTAGCAACCTAAATCTACCCACATAAAAATGAATTATACACCTTGATCAAGTGAAATTTAGCATACAAGGTTGGTTTAATTTTCCACATTCAATTAATGTAATAAGCTTTAACAGACAAAAGGGCAAAGCCATATGATCATTTCAATAAGTATGAAAGAAGTTTTGATAAATCAAACACGCATTCCAGATACAAAGTTTCAACAATCTAAACAAAGAGGGATATCCTCAAACTGGAACAGGGCAACGACAAAAATTCTACGGCTAGCATAATACATTAGGACAAAAACAGAAAGCTTTTCTCCTAAGATTGAAAACAAGCAAAGATATCTGTCATCTTCACTTTTATTCAACATTATTTTGGAACCATGAAAACATCGAATAAGGTGAAAGACATAGAGATGGAGAGAGAGAGAGAGAGAGAGAGAGAGAGAGAGAGAGAGAGAGATAGGGATGGGAACAGGAAAGGGAAATGGAGAGAGAGAGATTAAAGGAAAAAAAAAAGAAAAGAAAAATTAGAAGTAATGCTGCCCTTATTCATAGATGACATGATCTGGCATGCAGAAAAACCCAGGGAATCTACCAGCAAATTTTACGCTAAACACATGACCTCTCCAAAACTCATGTAGAAATTTAATCCCCAGTGTGGCAGTATTCAGAGGTGAGGACTTTAAGAGGTGATTGGGTCATGAAGGATCTGTACTCATGGATGGATTAGTCCACTAATTAATAAATGGGTTAATGGATTAATGAATTATCACCATTGTGGAACTGGTGGCTTTACAAGAGAGGAAGAGAGACCTCTTCAGCCCCTCATCATGTGATGCCCTGCACTGCCTTGGGACTCTGCAGAATGTCCCCACCAGCAAGAAGGCTTTCACCAAATGTGCTCCCTCAACCTTGAACTTCCCAGCCTCCAGAACTGTAAGAAAAAAAATTTCATTTCTTATCAATTGCCTAGTTTCAGATATTCTATTATAGGCAACAGAAAATGAACTAAGATAATCTAATAGAACTAGAAAATAAGTTTATCAATATTATATAATATAAAATCAAGATACAAAAATTGGCCAAGTGTGATGGCTCTTGAGTGTAATCCTAGCACTTTGGGAAGCAGAGGCAAGTGATCACCTGAAGTCGGGAGTTCAAGACCAACCTGACCAACATGGAGAAACCCCATCTCTACTAAAAATACAAAATTAGCTGAGTGTAATGGTGCATGCCTATAATCCCAGCTACTCGGGAGGCTGAGGCAGGTGAATTGCTTGAACCCCAGAGGTGGAGTTGCAGTGAGCCAAGATCACACCATTGCACTCCAGCCTGGGCAAAAAGAGTGAAACTCTGTCTCAAAAAAAAAAAAAAAAATCAAGACACAAAAATTAATTTTTTTCTGTGTCTTAGCAATGAACAACCCAAAAGTGAAATTAAGTAAAAATTCTGTTCATAATAGGATAAAAAACACTCAAAAATAAATTGAACAAAATAAGTGTAAGTCTTGTACACACAAGACTACAAATCATTGCTGAAAGATATTAGGAACATGTAAATTAATGGAGAGGGATTCTATATTCGTGGATCAGAAGACACTATTGTTAAGATGGTCATTGTCCTTCAAATTTATCTGTAGCTTCAACACAATCTGTCAAAAATCCTGGCAGCCATATTTTTGTACAATTTTAAAATTTATATGAATCCAAAGGATCTAGAATAGCCAAAAAATTGAAAAAGAACAGCAAAGTTGAAGGATTTCATTATTAACAACTTAATATAAAGAATGTGCTATTGTCCTGAGAAGAGACAGATAGATAATTAGAACTGAAGTGAGACTCCAGAAATAAACCCTAGCATTTATGATCAATTGATTCTTGACAAAAGTGCCAAGGCAATTCAGTTGGGAAACGATGGCCCTTTCAGTAAATGGGTTGGGAGAATTGAATGTCCATATGTATGGCGGGGAGATGGGGAGGGAATTTTGATACTTATCTCAAACTCCACATGAAAATTAACTCAAAATAAATCATAGACCCAAATTTAAGAGCTAAATCCACAGTATTTCTAGAAGGAAACACAAGAGAAAATATTTGTGATTATAGGTTAAACTTTCTTATATAAGATACTGAAAATATGATTCATAAACATTTTTTAAAAAGCAATATTGAACTTAAGCAAAATTTAATTTGTTTTCTGTTTAAAAGCTGCCATTAAGAAAATGACTAATGACCCAAGAGCAGAGAAAATATTTGCAGATTATATTTCTGATAAAGGAATTGTATCAAAAATAAATAACTCATAAACCTGAATAGTAAGACAAACAATTAAAAATGAGCAAAAGACTTGAATAGACATTTTATCAAAGAAGATACACAAATGATTAATAAAAAAAGATATTCTCTTCATTGGCCATTAGATAAATGTCAATTAAAACTGCAATAAGATACAGCCCTAGTCCCACTATGATGACTATATTCAAAAAGACTAATAATAGCAGGTACTGGTAAGGATGTGGAGAAAGTGGAATACTCATACATTACTAGTGGCAATGAAAAATAAATACCACTTCAGAAAACATTTTGACTGTTCTGTAAGATATTAAACATAGAGTTGCCACATGTCCCAGGAATTCCACTCATAGGTGTTTACCCAAGAGAAATAAAAATATATGTATATGTAAAAAATATGTATGCAAATATTCATAGTAGCATTATTCTTAATAGACCAAATGGGAGACAAACCAAGGGTCCATCAATTGGTGAATGAAGAAACAATATGTTATATATACTTGGAATGGAATGATATTGAGCAATGAAAAGAAACAAACCGTCGATAAACTCTAAAACATGGATGCATTTCAGAAACATGAGAAGTGAAAGAAGACAGACAAAAACATAAAATACTACACATCATATGTTTCAGTATATATGAATTTTACAGAAAGGACAAACCTACGGAGACAGAATGTAGATCTGAGGTTGTCTGGGACCAGGTTGAGAATGGGAACTAACTAAAAACAGGAACTTTTGAGGTGATTGGAATGTTACAAAACATGACTGTAGTAACAGAGACAAAAACACTGAATTGTACACTTACAATGGTTAGACTGTATGGTATGTCAATTATGCCCCTATAAAGCTATTAAAATTAGAGAAAAGGTTTTACTAAAAGTAAAGACAATGGATTAGTTCAGAAAATGTATGTTCATTTAAAAAAATGCATTCATTGTTTAGTTAAATAAAATGAAAATTAAATGCGGAACTAATTTACCGGAGTTGAACTCTTGGCTTGCTGAATTTCTGTAGAACCCTGCTGAAGTTGCTACAGTTAAAGCTCAGGTTCCCAAATGGTAGAAACAGAGGTGCAAATACCTATGTCCCTATATGAAATCACTGCTGTACAGCTCAAATGAGATATGAAAGTGCCTTTTGAGGCATAAAAAACTACACAAATGTTAAATATAATGATGAAAAATTTTCCCATTAATCTGTTTTGAAGTCTTTTAGGTTCTTAAGCTTAAAGATTTATGATTTTATATCCCACCATTTTGAGAAGCTCAATAATATCACCTTTGTAATCCACTTTTCTCCTCTTCAAAATAAATACCATAAAATTTTCTTTTGTAAAAAACAATCGTCTTATGAACATGACCTGAATATTAGATAGCACATACAGTATGACTTTACCATATGTGTGTTTGCAATAATTGGCAATGGGATAAAAAAGAAAATGCCATGTATTTCATAAATATTTGTAAGATAAAGTGTGAGTATTCCTTGTTGTAAGATAAAATATGAGTATTCCTTGCTGTGAGATAAAATGTGAGTATTTCTTGCCTTTGGAGTTCCTCTTTTTAGAATCTACCTTTGTAAGACATATTACTGAAGATATCTCTCTGTTACATATTCACAAATATACCAAAGGTAAAAACCTACATAAAAATAAAGCATTTTGTAATATCAATTTGTTTATAGCAAGCCTCAAAAATCAAGCAAAGTGCATTACTTACACATGAGAGGTTCTATTCTGAGTCTGCATACATCTGGCATAGCTCATATCTTTTTCTTAATTTAAATGAAAAAGTATTATAATGAGTGACTTCCATTTAATTGCTATACATTGGTATTCCTCTGCCCCAAATTTAGGAATGCGTTTTGCAAGAATGAGCTTCTTATGAAGGCAAGCTTTCCCTGCTGCATTCCCCATAACTTCCCTTACCTCTCCTATCTTCAAAATGAAGAGTGACTAGAAAGAGTAAAGAAATCCATCAATGTTCAGCAAATTAATGTATACAGATTGGTGGACAATGAAGAGTGAGGTATTGTGATGATGACCTGCTTTGAAGGTAGATAGACTTGGATTAAATCCTGGCCCATCTAAGTATTGCCTGTTCATTTATTTGTCTGTTCAACAAGTATTTACTAAGTACTCATTCATGCCAGCATTGTACTAGGTTCTGCCAATGCAATGGTGAGTGAAAAGATAGATGGTGCTGTTACTCTCAGAGAAGGGTCAGTTTGGTCAGGGATTCAGAGATTAATTATACAATCAGACTAATGAATACGGACTAAAATGCAAAGTAAATGCTCTGAAGAAAAGAAGCATGGTTCATGCAGTGACATGTGTAGAGATTTGACATCAAGACTGTATCATTTTAACACCTCTCTCTTACATATGACAACATTATTTTCAGTAATATTAATGTAATAATGATGAACAATTACTATTTTAATTGTTCTTTAATTTTAAATAAGGAAGAATGCATTTGAGTGTTGAAGATATCACTCAAATTAAACAAAATATTTTGTGTGAACTAAGATTTGTTCTTACCAAATAATAATAGTACAATTTGCCATTTGTTCTCTGTTTTGCCATTTGAACTTTTAAACAGAAAAACTCCAGGTGGTCATAAAGGATTGTAGAACTGGAGCAACTCAAATTATTTCTTTCACTTACAACTACTGCACTATGATTTTTATTTAGAACTTACTCTTTAATCTCAGAAATATGTAGAGTGATAGGGCTTGAGATAAACCGGGACCTGAAGCAAGCTGTAATGACTGAACTGCTACAGAATTAGTCTTTGAACAAATATGTGTAGCTGAGTCCATGTTGAGGGCTGACAATATAACTAGGAGTTCTACAAATTAACTTCCACATAGAATATAATGCTTATAAAAGCGTAATTTTAAACAATTTGAAGTGTACATGAATATTGAAACTCAATAGAATTGGTGATTTAAGGTGCCAATAAAAAACAGACTAAAATTTACTGTATTTTTTATTATTGTTTTTAGATCATCTGCAGACAATGTTCCCTTTTATTGCTTACACCCTGCGGACTACTCCTACCATCCTGTCCTCAGTATACCAGATATATGATGAAAACATATGAATAACAAAAGGAACTGAATCACAAAACATGTGCCAGAACCCTGTGCGAGAAACTATTAAGCATCTAGTGTGGTCGGTGCTAAGAAAGCAAAAGAGAGAGTAATAGGAAAGCAGTTTGAAAATACATGTACACAAAACTATCCAGAGCCTCATATATCATGTTCAGGATTTTCATTTTTATCCTAAAAACAATAGAAAGTCTTTGCAGGTTTTATGATGAATAAAAGGGTGTGTGTGACAGGGAGGTATCACAATGAGATTAGTGTTTCGAAGAATCCACTTCAACTAGCCACAGAGAATAGTTGAGATTAAGACCAGCGTCAATGAAGGTCAAACAGGCTACAAGACTAGTATAAGTAAAAAATAGAATTCAAGGGCTGACAATGGACTTGAGGCAATGTGATTTACAGGAAGAGGGATGTATAGAAAGTAAGATCAACAGGGATTGTGGACCACTGCAAGTATTAGTGGGGTTTCTCCAGAAGATGGAAACCAGTAGGGTGTGCGTGTGTGTGTGTGTGTGTGTGTGCACGTTCATGTGTTTATACAAACATGTATACAAGTACACACACACACACACACACACACACACACACACATATATGTGTGTATCCCAAGATCTGTAGTTGGCAAGCGAGAGACCCAGATGAGCTGATGCTGCAGTTGTAGTCTGAATGCTGGCAGGATTGAGACCAAGAAAGAGATAACGTTTCAGTTCAAGTCTGAAGGCAGAAAAAAAACCAATGTCCCAGTTCAAGGCAGTCAGGGAAAAAAAAATTCCGTCTTAGTTGAGAAAGGGTCCACTTACGCTTTCAAATGATTGGATAAGCCACATCCATATTGCGGCGGGCAATCTGCCAATTCAAATGTTAGTGTCATCTAATAAAAACAGCCTTGGAGATTCACCCTGAACAATGTTTGACCCGATATTTGGACACCTGGTGGCTCAATTTGACATAACGTAATAAATCATCACACTGGACACGGGAATGAAGGAGAAGAGGGTGTTTAGAAAGATCCCTGTTTCTGATGTGAACAATTTGATAGCTGGTGATTGCATTCACTAAGCTGGAGAACGCTAAGAGAGCACCAGGTTTTAGATCAAAGATCAGAAATTTCCTCCTGGATTTTCTGAGTCTGTGGTGACTTAGTGACATCTAAGTGGAATTGACAATGGATATACAGTCTGGGACTCAGAAGAGAAGTTAGGTTTAGAAAGAATAATGTGGGAGTCAATAGGATGTAGAAATTAATGGAAGCCGTCAGCACAGGCAGAGAGGGAGGGAAGAAGGGGGTTACTGTACAGTAGAGAGAGAGAACAATCCTAAAATCAATCATTGGAGAATTATGACGTTTAATAACTGGATCAGAAACATGACCCTGCCAACAAGTCTGAAAATCACAGTCAGAAAGTAATGAATACACTATGTGAATATTGTACAATGGAGCCTAATGAAAGGATGGGGTGAATGCAGGCACTGAGGTAAGGGGAGTTCCCTAGAATATGGACTAGGCAGAGGAGCAAATTAGTGATGATGAACAGGAGGTAGTGTATAGAGAGACATTTTAGAAAAGTTTGTCTGTGAAAGAGAACAGAGAATTAGCATTGTCGATCATAAAATTCTCAGTGATATAGTTGTGAAATTATCCTTCTTTACTAAACCCAGTGAAATCTACTGCTTAATATAATCAAATGCAGCAAGGTAGCTCACATAGAGCTCAAAAAATGCATTTGAATGAATACCTCACATCATTCCCTCTAGAAAACCATTCACAACTCATGACTTCACTTTTTTTTTCATTCAAATTGGAAACAACGAGCTATAAAATGAATTCTATTAAATGTAATGAATTACAAGAAATATTTACATATATCAATGCATGTAGCACATGATTAAATCTTTCTCATAAAACCTCCTGTGGTATTGGTATCAAATATCCAAAGCAAACAGTGCACGTAAACCACGGGGTTCAAGCAAATTCTGCATATAATCGTGTTCTCTTTATGAGGCCTCATGGGATAAATGACTCTCTTTTCTCTCTGCACAAAGACTTGTTTCTGACATTTTTTTAAAACAATTCCCATTGTATAGGGAATGAGAATCACATAATAGATTCTTTCTTTCTTTCTTTCTTTTTTTTTTTTTTTTTTTTTTAAGACAGACTCTTGCTCTGTCGCCCAGGCTGGAGCGTAGTGGTGCCATATCCACTCACTGCAACCTCTGCTTCCCAGGTTTAAGTGATTTTCCTGCCTTAGCCTCCTGAGTAGCTGGGATTGCAGGTGCCCACCACCATGCCCAGCTAATTTTTTTTTTGTATTTTTACTAGAGATAGGGTTTCACCATTTTGGCCAAGCTGATCTTGAATTCCTGACCTCAGGTGATCCGCCACCTTGGCCTCCCAAAGCGTTGGAATTACAAGTGTGAGCCACCGTGCCTGGCCTACATAACAGATTATTTCAATTTTCTTCTTTTCTCTGGGGCAAGGAAGCACAGGACTAACCTGTGGTCAACTTGTAACAATCAGAAACAGGAAGCTCAGAGCATGGTTTGTCCATATATCTCATCCCTGGTTTCTTTTTATTTTTTGCTCCTTTCTTTTTTTTTTTATCAAATTTCTCAGCCAACCTGGAGAACTCTTGTGATCTATGTATTTTTGCAATACGCTCTAATTTTTCTGAATATAATGGGGTATGAATACAAACGAATAATCCTAGTAGTCTATACAATTCTGAAGAATGTTCCTATCAGTGTGTTGCACTGCTTTATTCCAGAACATAATTAAATGGAACATTGGCTAAAATGGCATGATTCCGACCTCAGGGTTTATTGCAAGGGACCATTTGATGGAAAGGCAGAAAAGGATTTGCAGTTTCACTTTAAAAAGTTGATTTTTCATGTGTGTGCATGTGCATGCCCATTCTCCCACCACACCTGTGCCACTGTTAAGCAAGTTTCTCTCTTCAAGGATGGGAGGTGTATTTTTAACAAGCAAGAGACATTAAAGGGAATTTGGGGCCTCAGATTCAACAGCGTCACAACAAGCTTTCAATTAAGGGGACATCTGTTGGGAATACAGGGGACTCTCTACCCAAAGTCAATTGCTAATCACATTCACCTGCCCAAGCAGCCAGACAGCCTATGCACTGCGAAAGGTTGCTTATTTCCTCCATGCTCAGTCACACTGCATTAAGTGGCCACCTGGGTAATGTGTTAGTGCACACCTGCTGACCTACCCAGTCTCACAAAACGTACGGAAATCAAACTCTTAAATTAGACAGAAAGCAGATCCTCCCTTGGCCTAGAAAGGGAGACAGAACAAGCAAAGTAGAAAAGGCCCGAGACTGGAAGTACGCAATGAATTGTCAGGAAATCACCATTAACTTTGGAACTTTGTGTTAGCATGTTGAACTGTTTTAAACAGTGGATTTAAGGGATTCTTACCACTAAAAAATTTCAGCCGTTTTGCTTTTAGAACATCAGCATTTAAGTGATATCAGACCAAACAGCAGCCTCCTCTGTAAAGGGTGATTATGAGCATCACTGAATGTGTGTGTGTGTGTGTGTGTGTGTGTGTGTGTGTGTGTGTGTGTGTGTGTATACAAGCGTACATATATATTTAGTGATTCCTTGTAGCCTGTGTTAGAAAATGTATTGCACACTTTCCTTCTCTAAGTGCATAAAAGGTACTTTTCCTAAAACACGCAATTTTGCTCAACTAGATGCCAACTGTTGGAAATAAATATTGTATATTTCAGATATTTTAAAGGAATCAAGCAAAAGTAAGTTTATAACACGATATTGTGGACTAAACTTTCTCTAACATGATGGATTGCATTACTATGGCCACTTGCACGGGCTATTTTTCTATCTAGCACAAGTCATACTTATTGCTTTTTGTTTTCTTGGTTTTTGTTTTTCATTAGGGATGGTCTGTTAACAAACCTCAGAACACCTACAAAGGTTGACTGAAAAAGCGCACACATCCTAGGGAACGTCAGTTTATTTCTGAGGATTTCTAAACCCACAGGTGGATGTATGCAGATCCTTTTTATTGCTTTATTGTGCTCTTCTCTATAATACTATAAAGTCAAAAAAGGACAAGAGCTGTTATCTAACTGCACTGTAAGAACTTTCAACCTATAATCCCAGCACTTTGAGAGGCTGAGGTGGGTGGATCACCTGAGGTCAGGAATTCAAGACCAGCCTGGTCAACATGGTCAAACCCCCATCTCTACTAAAAATACAAAAATTAGCTGGGTGTAGCGGCACATACCCGTAGTCCCAGCTACTGGGGAGGCTGATGCAGGATAATCGCTTGAACCTGCCTGGGGGAGTTTGCAGTGAGCTGAGAATACACCACTGCACTCCAGCCTAGGTGACAGAGCGAGACTCCATCTTAAAAAAAAAAAAAAAAAAGAAAAAAAAATTCAACCCGGTTTATCTAATTTCTATTGGCCAAACTCCATGTAATATTTTTTTCTCTAGTTTATTTTGCCTGTTTAGATGCAGATTTGCTGTGTTATTATAGTTTTAATTCTAAATATTAGCTTAGCAAAACTTGCTGATTAATGAGGGCACTGTGTTCAATGAGAATGCTGTGTCATGTAGAAACATCTCACTTTGGGAGGCCGAGGCAGGTGGATCACAAAGTCAAGAGATCGAGACCATCCTGGTCAACATGGTGAAACCCCGTCTCTACTAAAAATCCAAAAAATTAGCTGGGCATGGTGGCGTGTGCCTGTAATCCCAGCTACTCAGGAGGCTGAGGCAGGAGAATTGCCTGAACCCAGGAGGCGGAAGTTGCAGTGAGCCGAGATCGTGCCATTGCACTCCAGCCTGGGTAACTAGAGCAAAACTTTGTCTCAAAAAAAAAAAAAATCTCACTTTTTCTGTTTTTTCCATGTACAGATGTTCATCTTAGGCATAATCACATTTATAGTGTTTTAGAATCACATCATGTATACATGTATATATACATAACGTTAAAACAAAGAAAGTATGTATTGTCTTGTTACAATCAGTAGTATGTATATAATGTTAACAAGACAACATATGTATGCATATACATATATATTTAAAAAATGAGGCTGGGAGCAGTGGCTCACACCTGTAATCCTAGTACTTTGGGAGACCAAGGTGGGCAGACACTGCCTAAGCTGAGGAGTTTGAGACAACTCCGGGCAACATGGCAAAACCCTGTCTCTACTAATATACCAAAAATTAGCTGAGTGTGCTGGCACATAACTGTAGCCCCAGCTACTTGGGAGGATGAGGCAGGAGAATTGCTTGAACCTGGTAGGTGGAGGTTGCAGTGAGCCAAGATTGTGCCATTGCACTCTGAGCTAGGCAACAGAGTGAGACTCCAAAAAAAAAAAAAAAAAATTAACAAGTCAATATTTTTCCTTAAATATTAAGGAGGCAATATATTTGAAATGAGGAAAAACACTGAAAATATCTATCTTGGTCATATTTTTATAGTTTGGCCAAAACGATTAATAAACAAACCCAACCCTTCCTCTAAGCCAGGAGTATCCAATCTTTTGGTTTCTCTGGGCCACTCTGGAAGAAAAAGAATTGTCTTGGGTCACACATAAAATACACTAACACTAATGATAGCTGATGAGCTAAAAATAAAAAATTTGCCAAAAAATCTCATAATGTTTTAAGATTTACAAATCTGTGTTGGGCCACATTCAACGCCATCCTGGACCATGTGCAGCCTGTGGGCCATGGGTTGGAAAAGCTTGTTCTAAGCATTTACAGGCAGCTCATATTAAGACTAAAACATGACACAATTGAGTCTATTATTCCCAAGAAGCTTCTCAATTTTCTTATTTATTATTTTGAGATGGAGTCTTGCCACGTTGGCCAGGCTAATCTCTAACTCCTGACCTCAGATGATCCACCCGCCTTCGCCTCCCAAAGTGCTGGGATTACAGGTGTGAGCCACTGTGCCCAGCCACCTTCTTCATTTTCTGATGAAGATAAACTGGAATTACATCTCCAAGGCATCTATTATTCACTGTCCATTTTGACTCAATGGAAGTTCTGATTGTCTGTTCAGAAATGGCCAGCTGCTAAAGGAAACTAGAGAACTCATAGAAGCAAACTCTTTTTTCCTTCACTGAAAGAACTACTAGTAAAAGGTGCAAAACAGCTTGAAATGAAAAGAGACGGAAGATAACTCTAAACAAACAAATGTGGAGATGTATCAGCTGAGGTAATAGTCTGTGAGCACTCGTAACACTAATTTATGGCTGCTTTTTGAAACAATGCAAAGGAAAGCTGAAGTAAGAAAAATAACGTAGGTAATAGAACATCTCACATCACAATAGACTTCTCTAGTACACAGGAGCGGGAACTAACTATATTTACATACACACATTTCTGTTCAAATATCCATACAATGTTCATCTTAGCAGAAGGACTTTAAAAAGTCAGTATTTATCTCGAAAGCTAGGGCAGAAATATCAGCTAATGGTAGCATAACTTTGATTGTTGCTTGAGTATTTCTAACTACAGCTAGTT
This sequence comes from Saimiri boliviensis, assembly GCF_048565385.1. Taxonomy (NCBI): domain Eukaryota; kingdom Metazoa; phylum Chordata; class Mammalia; order Primates; family Cebidae; genus Saimiri; species Saimiri boliviensis. The sequence goes on from NC_133450.1 coordinate 162,586,620, forward strand.
GACAATGTTAACATCTGTCTATATCTAGCTATCAAAGTATTAAATTTTACTTACCAAACAAGAGCCTAAATTCCTTTCCAATTTAGTTCCAAAGAACTGGGAGCTTTGAACTAGGAATAAACATTAGATGCTGAAACACTGTTCTTAGGCTGGGTATGGTGGCTCATGCCTGTAATCCCAGGACTTTGGGAAGCTGATCACTTGAGGTCAGGAGTTCGAGACTAGCCTGGCCAACATGGTGAAACGCTGTCTCTACTAAAAATACAAAAATTAGCCAGGTAAGGTGGTGCATACCTGTAATCTCAGCTACCTGGGAGGGTAAGGCAGGAAAATTGCTTGAACCCAGGTAGCAGAGGTTGCAATGAGCCGAGATAACACCACTGCACTCCAGCCTGGGTGACAGAGTGAGATCCTGTCTCCAAAAAAAAAAAAAAAAAAAAAAGAAACAAAGAAATATTGTTCTCAATATTAAAGTGATGTCAGTAATTTTCTGTGTAATTTTTCAATTTCTTGTCCATAATCTCCTATGATGGTTAATACTGAGTGTCAACTTGACTGAAGGATGTGAAGTATTCATCCTGGGTGTGTCTGTGAGGGTGTTAACAGAGGAGATTAACATTTGTGCCAGTGGGCTGAGAAAGGCAGACCCACCTTTTTTTCTGGGTGGGAATGATCAAATCAGCTTCCAGTGTGGCTAGAATATAAAGCAGGCAGAAAACCATCAAAAGACAAGACTGGCCTAGCCTCCCAGTCTACATCTTTTTCCCATGCTGGATGCTTCCTGCCTTTGAACATTGGACTCCAAGTTCTTCAGTTTTGGGACTCAGACTGGCTCTCCTTGCTCCTCAGCTTATAGATGGCTGATGGTGGGACTTTATGATCGTGTGTTACTACTTAATAAACTCTCATTTAGCTATATACCTATCCTATTAGTTCTGTCCCTGTAGAGAACTCTAATACATCCCCCTTCTAAAAAAGAACCAATAGGGGCTGGGCACAGTGGCTCACGCCTATAATCCCAGCACTTTGGGAGGCCAAGGTAGGCAGATTGTCTGAGGTCAGGAGTTCGGGACCAGCCTGGCCAACATGGTGAACCCCCCCGTCTCTCCTAAGAAACCAAAAACTAGCCAGGCATGGTGGCACGCACCTGTAATCCCAGCTACTCAGGAGGCTGAGGCATGAGAATCACTTGAACCCAGAGGCATAGTTTGCAGTGAGTCGAGATCACCCCACTGCACTCCAGCCTGGGCACCGAGCAACACTCTGTCTTAAAAAAAAAAAAAAAAAAAAAAAAAAAAGAACTGATAGTATTCCCTTCTCACAGAATACACTCAGACAGCATGACTCAATGAACTTTTAGACCCCACTTCTCTGGCCTCACTTAATGAATGCAAGGCGGTACAATTTAAAAGTTTGTTCCAAGTTTTTGGGATCTGAGCACATTTTAGTCTAGATAGATTCTAGCTAAACTCTATGTTTGAACTGAGGAAATTTTTGGTGCCTACCATGTGTAGAGCAAGGGAATATAGCCAGGGAGGTGTGAAACAATTAGGATGAGAAACCATGTAGACCCAGAATAAGAAAAAGCTGGAGAAAGAAAGTATCTGACTTTGACCCAAACAAATTTTCAGGTCCTTGCATGACTATTTGTATGGCCTGGTTGTCCTTCCTACACTTTTCTGTCATGAGATATTCTTGGATATTTTCCAGGAATCCCTTTTTCGCTTCTTCTTAAGTGAAGCAATTGTGTTAGTGGTACCTGCATCCAAATGATCCACTGTAAGACCCTTGAAATGTCTGACAGTAAGACCAAGTCAGGTGCTTGCTGTTTACAATTTATTTTATTTTACTTTTAGATTATTCACAACAGCCATGTCTCTGTGGATGAAAAATTACTTTGTTAGTCTTTGTTTAGTTTATGCTTATTATGTATGAAAAGTTACAATTTGCATGCTATAGGTTGGAAAACTAACAGGAAGTCACTTTTTGTTGTGATCGTAGAGACTAATCCTAGCAGCTGTAATATGCACATGTGTGAATGTGTGCGTGTGCATGTGTGTGCACACATGTGTGTAGAGTGGTGGCAGCATGTTTATTGAGCAAAACAAAGAAAGAGGAGGAAGAATGGGAGGAGCCTTCCAGAAAATACTCAACCTGGAAGTTATTCTTTTCTGTCTCAAACCAGGAAGGTCTAGAAAATCTCCCACTGGAACCTGTGAGGCTATTTATTGGCACATTAGAAGACAGTTATGTATTCAATGTAAGAACAGAACTATTGTCTACACCAGAAAAACGTAGTTGATTCTATTTTAGGCAGTGATTCTTCCCGTGTTAAAGCTTCCTGAACTTGCTCACACTCTCTCTCTCTCACACACAGATATACTTCACACACACAACTATCCAGTAATTATTGTGCCTATCTGCTTACCAGACTCACTTGGGAGGCTAAATGCTAATTCCCAGTACCTCTCTCTGGAGTTATTAAACGTGAGCATGTGGGTGTGGGGCTTATGAATATGTATTTTTAAAAAGTTTTCCCATGATTTTTTTTTCTTTTTTGAGAGAGAGTCACACTCTGTCACCCAGGCTGGAGTGCTATGGTGCAATCTTGGCTCATTGCAACCTCTGTCTCCCTGGTTCAAGTGACTCTCCTGCCTTAACTTCCTGAGTAGCTGGGGTTACAGGCATGCACCACCAGACTCAGCTAATTTTTGCACTTTTACTAGAGATAGGGTTTCACCATGTTGGCCAGGCTGGTCACGAACTCTGACTTCAAGTGATCCACCCACCTCAGCCTCCCAAAGTATTGGGATTACAGAGGTGAGTCACCATGCCTGGTCTCCCATGAAGTTTTGATGTGGTAAGTCCAGCATAGTCTTGGGGGAGCCATTGCAATTAATGTTTCAGCTCTGGTAAATTTAAATAAACAGTCCAAAGTCCATTGGAATGGATGAGTGAGATCTAAAACTAGACAGAGAAGAAGAGAAGGCAAAATAAGAATAATAAAAGGGAAAGTTGGCCAGAAACAAAGGCAGATAGAATCCCAGACTCTCTTCACCATCAAGAAGTTATTATACTAGTGAGAAGGAATTAGTGGTTAACATCAAATTCATACTGTTAACAGGAAGAGAATTCACATGTAGTTTACTCCTTTCAATCTTCATATTAATACTTATTAAAAGGATGTATTTTGTGCCATTGTGTTTTTCTCAAGAAATTCTCTTGACTTTGACTTTTTTCCTCTGTTAAATCCAGTGTTAAAATATATTTTTGTTGTTACAGAAATTTTTTCTAAAATGGGTGGAACCAATTGATAATCTTCATTAATACCAAGACTTTCAGAAGAGAGATCACTAGAATATTACTTATACAATCACTCCTGATGAGGAATAGGCATTTTTTATGCTTTTACATAATAGACAAATAACTCCACATGCACATATACACACATCCTGCTACATGAAGCATTATCCCATGGTCGTATCACTTACTTCCTATGAATATGAGAATACAAAGGTCATCAGGGAAGTTCTTATTTTCTTAACAATAGTCAAAATGACATTTCGTGTCCTACATAGCTCTTGTTTATTGTCTCTGCCATCCATCTGCATGGGAATGATTCAGAGGCCTAATAGGCAGGGATGGAGTTTGATTTAGAATGACCACTTCTATGGAGCTTTTTAAGTTCTACATGCTTTTTATTTTAGAAGTTACTCAGAGCCATTTAAATAATAACATAAGTTAACAACCTTAAATCTCTTTAAAAAATATCGAAAGTTAGGCAAATTCTCCAAAGATTGTCCATTTCTTTGATATGCTGTTTATAAACACATGCAACCTACCAAACAACAATGAAGACCTCTCATGAAATTTTGATATGGTAAGTCCAGCATAGTCTTGGGGGAGCCATTGCAATTAATATATCAGCTCTGGCAAATTTAAATAACAGTCCAAAGTGCATTGGAACATACGGTTCTACATGCCAGATGGAGGTAACACACCTCAAATGTAATGACTTTCAAACAATGCAATGAGTCATGTGTGATTTTAAATTCTGCATTTTTGAGCAAAGCATTGTAAAAATTGGAAAATGCAGTCTATATTTGAAGCTTCCGATTGTTTTAATTAAAAAATCCTTTAAACTGTATTATACCATTTACATAGCTAAAAAGATTGAACTGCTTTACAAGCCATTATCATTTACAAAAAGAAGGCAGTCATTTTCTAAATTTAGAACAGTAGCAATATTTTAATTTTATTATTATGTCTGCTATTTGTCTTCATAAGGCGCAGTCCCAGGGCCTAAGCTACGATTAAATCCAGCACTCTCCCATCCCTCATATGATTCAGTGCTTCTGAGAAAGGGAGCTTTTTACGTAAGTCTACAGTACTGAAAAAGGATCAACACTGGCAAACCATCAACCCCAAACTTTTAATTCATTATCTAATGCAAAATGTTTTTGATATTTTTTCCCTAACTGGCACAATTTCTTTCAGGCATTTATTGAATTCTCAATACTTCCTCAGCTCTCTGCTTGGTACAGGAGAGGTAGGAAAAAAATACAAAACCTAGTCCTTGGTGGGATAGAAAGAGAAACCACTGAGTACTTACAAGACGTCAAATTCCTGCATAGGTGCTCTCAGCACATTGCATCAATTTGTGGAATTTAGAGTTTATTTGGGGAGGCAAATACTCTCTGGTAACTGTCAGGGAATCAAAGTGGTACTTGAATTTCACGGAAGTTGTCAACTCCTTTCTCTTGTCTTAGCATTTCCCCATCTCACCTCCCTAGACAGACGAGTCCATGGAGGCCTCTCCATCATTAGCAAACTTGTCAACTCCTCACTTCTACTTGCAGAACTGATCTTGTCTGTGGAAGGAAACTGTAAATGACTCTGCAATGCTCTGTCTCATCATCCCTACCCCCATCAATTTCTGGCCATTCAGTAGGGCTTGGCATGAGTCAGCCACCCAGATGTGAACTAGTCTAGAACATATATTTCTTGGAATGTTTCTCTGATTTGCTTTTCTTAAAATGTGACAGTGCTTAGAATTCATGAAATTTCAAAAAGCTGGGTAATCAGAATGGGCCTATGAAGCCATCGTTTATGACATGGTTGCCATTGCTTATGTTGCTGATGATTGTGGTGGAAATGAACATCGTGACTTGCTTGGTCTCATATATTATATTCCCTAAATACTTTGAGTTCTGAGAGCTCAGGCAATAAAATGAAAGCAGTTCTTCCTGCTCTGTCTTTTTATAACCATTTAAATGTTGGTACTCTCCCAGGTTTCTGTCCTTTGTCCGATTTTCTTCTTATACGACATTTCCTCTGTGTAATCTAATCTACTCCCCGTCTCTAATTACTCCCTAAGTGACGTTACAGCCAAAGTCTTGACTGCAGCCTGAGCATTTTTCTTGGTACTAATCCTTTGTATGCAGCTACTTATTGGTCGCTTTCCTACATAAAAGGGCGCTCTTACAGGCAGGGATGCTGTAGGATGGTTCTGAGGCAAGGGGATGTTGGGGAAGTTACAATCTGTTCTACATAGTCTCCCAGGTTTAAAATAATGCAACTATAAGAAAGGTGAAAAATCTCAAAAGTGAGTAAGTTCATCTACATAATTTCTGAAACAGAAGACACAGCTATATTTGTTCTGACAGGACAAAAATTTCAACTCCTTGAAACAGAAAAACAAAACAAAGAAAACAAACAAAAAAAAACTACAGGTTGTTAATCCGTGCTACCCACCGCCAGTATACTTTTCATCTTGTGAGGATGGTTAGCTCTATGTGGAGATCCTCAAAAGACTGTATCAACGTGATATAAATAGAGTCTAAGTCAGTATCTTAGATGCCCTCCTCAACTCTCCCTTTACACCACACCTCTAGGCACCAAGTATTGTTCTTTTCAGCTATACACACCTCTTATCTCCTTTCTCTTCTCCACCCTCACTATTAGAGAACCACTGGCCTTAGTTCAAGGAGAACTTAGTTCAAGTCCTCCTCAATTTGTCAGCTGCACTATTGCTGCAATTTATTTCCAACCGATCTCTTGCTTTCGAGTTTGTCCTTATTAAGTACACTTTCCATTCTCTAGAGTTAATACTTCCCTTGTTTACAATCTTTCAACAGTTCTCTCCATTTCAAACCAGAACCCAATCTACTTAAAATGACATGAAATGGACTTTAGGTCTAGCCCTGGTATTTATAGAAAGTGCCTCCCCTTGCCATGCCTCATCACACAAATTCTAGTCATTCTCAAGCTTCTTGCAGGCTCTTAACACGATGTGCCCTCTTCTATCATAGTCCATTTACTCAAACTGCATCCTTTGACTGGAATGCCTCTTCTTTTCTCTGCTGCCAAGGTTTTATCAACTCAGCTTCTACTTATCCTTCAAAACTTATTTTAGATGGTAAGCCTTTATTTTCTTCTGGTAAGCCTTCCTTGATAAACCCAGTCTGTATGGGTTGCCCATTCCACAGCATGTTATAGTATCTTAAGACTACCTCAAGTGACGAGAAGAGTAAAATATACTATTTATTGGGTAAATATTGGGTCCTGGGCACTGTGATAGCATTTTAATACATTTTATCCTCTCAATTTTTCTAATACTTTATGGTAAGTGTCTGTCCACTTGATGGTTTATCCTACATGACCCTGAACTCTAAAGAGGAAAGTTCTATGTTTTAACCTAAAATTTCTTATTCACAGAGCCTAACTCAGTGCCTTGTTCACTGCATGATTTAAAGTCTGGGAAGGCTGTGACTCTATATGTTCTAGATGGAAAATTCTCTGATTTTTTTCCACTGGAAATAATCACTCCCATGTCTGAATTCCAATATATCGGGATTCCTATTTCTTTCTTGCTCATATTAAATATTTTTATGTGTGTAACTTGGCTGCCCTTCAGGCAGGCTAGGCAGTTACTGAGTGATCTCTCCTTGATCACTCTTTCCAAAAATATGTCTAAGCAGCTTCTAAAATATTTGAAATTCAACTTGTAAAGACTATTAAAATCTTCCCTTTCTTATATTTAAAATTTTTCAGTATTAAGACAATCTAACACAGAAAACATCATTTGAGCCCAGGGAATGATGATGAGTCAGTTAACATTTCTTTCTATTAGAGTGTGGAATTTTTGAACTCAAAGGGAACTACAAAATCATGCCATCCAATTGCAATCTCTCTTTTGACAGAGGAGGAAACTGAGGTCCAGACACTAAATGATGTGTTTAAGGTCAAAGAGCAAGTTAGTAGCTACATTTGGGCTAGCTCTTAAGAACACATACAAAAAGGCAAAATTCTAATTTAACAGTTTGAAAAAGAGTCCTACCTGTACATCTGCTCTTTTATAAGATATGCTTCAATATTGACTGTTGTTTATTTATTTTTTATTATTATACTTTAAGTTCTCGGATACATGGACAGAATACGCAGGCTTGTTACATAGGCATACACATACCATGGTGGTTTGTTGCACCCATGAACCTGTCATTTACATTAGGTGTTTCTCCTAATGCTATCCCTCCCCTAGCCCTCAAATCCTCAAGAGGCCCCAGTGTATAAGGCTTCCCTCCCTATGTCCATGTGTTATAATTGTTCAATGCCCATTTGTGAGTGAGAACATGTGGTGTTTGGTTTTCTGTTCCTGTGTTCATTTGCTAAGAATGATGGTTTCCACCATGTCCCTGCAAAGGGCATGAACTCATCTTTTTTTTTTTACCATTGCATAGTATTCCATGGTATATATGTGCCACATATTCTTTATCCAGTCTATCACTGATGGGCATTTGGTTGGTTCCAAGTCTTTGCTATTGTGAACAGTACTGTAATAAACATATGTGTGCATGTGTCCTTATAAATCATTCTTTAGAATTATTTATAATCCTTTGGGTATTTACCCAGTAATGGGATTGATGGGTCAAATGGTATTTCTAGTTCTAGATCCTTGAGGAATCACCACACTGTCTTCCATGGTGGTTGAACTAATTTACACTCCCACCATCAGTGTCAAAGCATTCCTATTTCTCCACATCCTCTCCAGCATCTGTTGTTTCACAACTTTTTAATGATTGCCACTGTAACTGATGTGAGATGGTATCTCAATGTGGTTTTGATTTGGATTCCTCTAATGACCAATGATAAGCTTCTTAAAATATGTTTGTTGGTTGCATAAATGTCTCCTTCTGAGAAGTGTCTGTTTATACCCTTTGCCCACTTTTTGATGGGGTTGTTTTTTTCTTGTAAATTTAAGTTTTTTCTCAATATTAGCCCTTTATCAGAAGGATAGATTGCAAAAATTTTCTCCCATTCTGTAGGTTCCCTGTTTACTCTGATGATAGTTTTTTTAAGCTGTGTAGAAGCCCTTTAGTTTAATTAGATCCTATTTGTCAATTTTGGCTTTTGTTGTCACTGCTTTTGCTGTTTTAGTCATGAAGTCTTTGCCCATACCTATGTTCTGAATGGTATTGCCTAGGTTTTCTTCCTGAGTTTTTATGGCTTTAGGTCTCACATTTAAGTATTTAATCCATCTACAGTTAATTTTTGTAAAAGGTGTAAGGAAAGGGTCCAGTTTCAGTTTTCTGCATGTGGTTAGTCACTTTTCCCAACACCATTTATTAAATAGGGAATCATTTTCCCATTGCTCGTTTTTGTCAGGTTTGTCAAAGATCAGATGGTCGTAGATGTGTGGTGTTATTTCTGAATCCTCTGTTCTGCTCCATGGGTCTATATATCTATTTTGGTACCAGTACCACACTGTTTTGATTACTGTAGCCTTGTAGTACAGTTTGAAGTCAGGCAGTGTGATGACTTCAGCTTTGTTCTTTTTGCTTAGGATCGTCTTGGCTATATGGGCTCCTTTTTGGTTCCATATGAAATTTAAAGTACTTTTTTTCTTATTCTGTGTGCAAAGTTAATGGTAGCTTGATGGGGATAGCATTGAATCTATAAATTACTTTGGGCAGTATGCCCATTTTCATAATATTGATTTTTCCTATCCATGAACATGGGATGTTTTACCATTTGTTTGTGTTCTCTCTCATTTCTTGAGCAATGGTTTGTAGTTCTTCTTGAAGAAGTCCTTCACATCCCTTGTACGTTGTATTTTTAGGTATTTTATTCTCTTTCTAGCAGTTGTGAATGGGAGTTCACTCATGATTTGGCTTTCTGTCTATTATTGGTTTATAGAAATTCTTGTGATTTTTGCACATTGATTTTGTATCCTGAGACTTTGCTGAAGTTGCTTATCAGCTTGAGGAGATTTTGGGCTGAGACAATGGGGTTTTCTAAATACACAATCATGTCATCTGCAAAGAGAGAAAATTTGACTTCCTCTTTTCCTATTTGAAGACTCTATTTCTTTCTCTTGCCTGATTGCCTTGGCCAGAACTATCAATACTATGTTGAATAAGAGTGGTGAGATAGGGCATTCTTGTCTTGTGCCGAGTTTCAAAGAGAATGCTTCCAGCTTTTGCCCATTCAGTATGATATTGGCTGTGGGTTTGTCATAAATAGCTCTTATAATTTTGAGATATGTTCCATCAATACCTAGTTTATTGAGTGTTTTTAGCAAGAAAGGGTGTTGAATGTTATCAAAGGCCTTTTCTGCATCTTTTGAGAAATCATGTGGTTTTTGTCATTGCTTTTATGTGATGGATTATGTTTATTGATTTGTGCATGTTGAACCAGCCTTGCATCCCAGATATGAAGCTGACTTGCTCTTGTTGAATAAGCTTTTGACATGCTGTTGGATTTGGTTTGCCGGTACTTTATTGAGGATTTTCACATTGATGTTCGTCAGGGATACTGGCCTGAAATATTCTTTTTCTGTTGTGTCTCTCTCTGGTTTTGGTATCAGGATGATGTTGGCCTCTTAAATTAGTTAGGGAGAAATCCCTCTTATTCTATTGCTTGGAATAATTTCAGAAGGAATGGTACCAGCTCCTCTTTGTACCTCTGGTAGAATTCGGCTGTGAATCCATCTGGTCCTGGGCTTTTTTTGGTTGGAAGGCTATTAATTACTGTCTCAATTTCAGAACTTGTTATTGGTCTACTCAGAGATTCAATTTCTTCCTGGTTTAGTCTTGGGAGGGTATATGTGTCCTGGAATTTATCCATTTTTTTTTCTAGATTTTCTAGTTTATTTGTGTAGAGGTGTTTATACTATTCTGTGATGGTAGTTTATATTCCTATTGGATCAGTGGTGATATCCCCTTTATCATTCTTTTATTGTGTCTATTTGGTTCCTCTCTCTTTCCTTCTGTATTTGTCTGGCTAGTGGTCTATCTATTTTGTTAATCTTTTCAAAAAACCAGCTCCTGGATTCATTGATTTTTCAGAGGTTTTTTTTTTTTTTTTTTTTTTTTTTTTTTTTTTTTTTTTTTTTTTTTTTTTTTTTTTTATATCTCTTGCCTTCAGTTCTGCTCTGATCTTAGTTACTTCTTTTCTTCTGCTGGCTTTTTGAATTTGTTTGCTCTTGCTTCTCTAGTTTTTTAATTGTGATGTTGGGGTGTCGATTTTAGATCTTTACTGCTTTCTCCTGTGGGCATTTAGTGCTATAAATATCCTTCTAAACACTGCTTTAACTGTGTCCCAGAGCTTCTGGTATGTTGTATCTTTGTTCTTATTGGTTTCAAAGAACTTACTTATTTCTGCCCTAATTTCATTATCTACCCAGTACTCACTGAGTAGCAGGTTGCTCTGTTTCCATTTAGTTGTGTGGTTTTGAGTGAGTTTCTTAATCCTGACTTCTAATTTGATTGCACTGTGGTCTGAGGGACTGTTTGTTATGATTCTGTTCTTTTGCATTTGCTGAGGAGTGTTTTCCTTCCAATTATGTGGTCAATTTTAGAATAACTGCTATGTGGTGCTAGAAGAATGTATTTTTTGTTTAATTGGAATGGAGAGTTCTGTAGATGTCTATTAGGTCCACTAGGTCCAGAGCTGAGTTCAAATCCTGAATGTCCTTGTTAATTTTCTATCTCATCGATTTGTCTAATATTGACAGTGGGGTGTTAAAGTCTTCCACTATTATTGTGTGGGAGTCCAAGTCTCTTTGTAGGTCTCTAAGAACTTGCTTTATAAACCTGGGTGTTCCTGTATTGGATGCATATAGATTTGGGATAGTTAGCACTTTTTGTTGCATTAATCCCTTTACCATCTTGTAATGCTCTTCTTTGTCTTTTTTGATTTTGTGGTTTAAAGTCTTTCATCAGAGACTAGAATTGCAATCCCTGCTTTTTTTTGGCTTGGTAAATATTCCTTCATCTTTTTATTTTGAGCCTATGTATGTCTTTGCACATGAGATAGGTCTCCTGAATACAGCACAGTGATGGGTCTTGACTCTATATCCAATTTGCCAGTGTGTGTCTTTTAATTGGGGCAGTTATCCCATTTACATTTAAGGTTAATATTGTTATGTGTTAATATGATTTTGTCATTATGATGCTAACTGGTTATTTTGCCTGTAAGTAGATACAGTTTCTTCATAGTGTTGATGGTCATTACAAGTTGCTATGTTTTTGCAGTGCAATGTTTTTTGTTTTTCCACATTTAGTACTTCCTTCAGGAGCTCTTATAAGGCAGGCCTGGTGGTGACAAAATCTCTCAGCATTTGCTTGTCTGTAAAGAAATTTACTTCTCCTTTGCTTATGAAGCTTAGTTTAGCTGGATATGAAATTCTGGGTTGAAAATTCTTTTCTTTAAGAAGTTGAATATTGGTCCCCACTTCCTTCTGGCTTATATGGTTTCTGCAGAGAGATCTGCTGTTAGTCTGATGTTCTCTTTATGGGTAATCAAATCTGTCTCTCTGGCTGCCCTTAATACTTTTTCCTTCATTTCAACCCTGGTAAATCTTATGATTATGTGTCTTGTAGTTACTCTTCTGGAGGAGCATCTTTGTGGTGTTCTTTGTGTTTCCTGAATTGGAATGTTGTTCTGTCTTGCTAGGTTGGGGAAGTTCTCCTGGATAATATCCTGAAGAGTGTTTTTCAGCTTGGTTCCATTCTCCCTGTCACGTTCAGGTACACCAATCAAGTGAAGACTTGGTCTTTTCACAGAGTCACACATTTCTTCGAGGCTTTGTTCATTCCTTTTTATTTCTTTTTTCTCTACTTTTTTCTTCATGCTTTATTTCATTAAGTTGATCTTCAATCTCTAATATCCTTTCTTCTGCTTGATCGATTTGGCTGTTGATACTTGTGTATGCTTCACGAAGTTCTTGTGATGTGCTTTTTAGCCCCATCGGGTCATTTACGTTCTTCTCTAAACTGGTTATTCTAATTAGAAATTCCTTTAACTTTTTCCATGGTTCTTAGCTTCCTTGCATTGGGTTAGAACATGCTCCTCTAGCTTGGAGGAGTTTGTTATTACCCACGTTCTGAAGTCTACTTCTGTCAATTCATCAAACTCATTTTCTGTCCAGTTTTGTTCCCTTGTTGGTGAGGAGTTGTGATAGTTTGAAGGAGAAGAGGCATTCTGGTTTTTAGAATTTTCAGACTTTTTGCACTGTTTTTTCCTCATCTTTGTGGATTTATCTATCTTTGGTCTTTGATGTTGGTGACCTTTAGATGGGGGTTTCTGTTTGGACATCCTTTTTGTTGATGTTGATGCTATTCCTTTCTCTTTGTTAGTTTTCCTTCTAATAGGCCCCTCTACTGCAGGTTTCTGGAGTTTGCTGGAGGTCCAGTCCAGACCCTGCTTACTTGGATATCACCAGCAAAGGCTGCAGCACAGCAAAGATTGCTGCCTGTTCCTTTCTCTGGAAGCTTTGTCCCAGAGGGGCACCAACCAGATGCCAGCTGGTGTTCTCCTGTATGATGTGTCTGTTGGCCCCTGCTGGCTGGTGTCTCCAAGTTAGGATACACAGGGATCAGGGGTCCACTTGAGGAGGCAGTCGGTTCCTTAGAAGAGCTCAAGCACTGTGCTGGGGGATCCACTGCTCTCTTCAGAGCTGGCAGACAGGAACGTTTAAGTCTGCTGAAGCTGTGCCCACAGCCACCTTTTCCCCAGGTGCTCTTTCCCAGGCAGATGGGACTTTTTCTGTAAGTCCCTGATGGGTTCTGCTGCCTTTCTTTCAGAGATATCCTGCCCAGAGAGCAAAAATCTAGAGAAGCATCTGGTTACAGCCGCTTTGCTGAGCTGCAGTGGACTCTGTCTGCCCATTCCGAACTTCCACCCAGCTTTTTTTACACTGTGAGGGAAAAACCACTGACTCAAGCCTGGGTAATGGTGGACACCCCTCCACATCAAACTTGAGCATCCCAGATTAACTTCAGGCTGCCGTGCTGGCAGCAAGAGTTTCAAGCCTGTGGATCTTAATTTGCTGGGATCCATGGGGGTGGGATCCTCTGAGCTAGACCCCTTTCCAGGATAGCCAATGATTCTGTCTTGCTGGCATTCCAGATGCCACTAGGGTTTGAAGAAAAACTCCTACAGCTAGCTCAGTGGCTGCCCAAACAGCCACCCAGTTTTGTGCTTGAAACCTACGGCCTTGGTGGCACAGGCACCCAAGGGAATCTCCTGGTCTGCAAGTTGTGAAGACTATGGGTAAAGCATCATATCTGGGCTGGAGCGCCTTTCCTCATGGCACAGCCCCTCACAGCTTTCCTTGGCTAGTGGAGGGAGTTCCCCGATCCCTCGTGTTTCCTGGGTGAGGTGATGCCCCACTCTGCTTCTGCTTGCCTTCTGTGGACTGCACCCACTTTCTAACCAGTTCCAGGGAGATGAGCTGAGTACCTCAGTTGGAAATGCAGAAATTACCCATCCTCTGCATTGATCTTCCTGGTAGCTGCAGACCAGAGCTGTTCCTATTCAGCCATCTTGCCAGCCACAACCTTGACTATTTTATTTATTCATTTATTTATGTAAAAGGACTGTAGTGTAACATACAGATAATAACTTATCCCTTTTTATGCCAAGTTTAAGTGTTTGTTCTGAATGATTTCAAAGGGATTGGCTGTAGCTTAAATGAGTACACTTTATCATGGACACCAGTAACATGCTTCTCAAGTGCACAGCAGAAGAATGAATTGAATCAGTTTTCTAATGCATGTGACTGATTTTCATTCAGTGAGCTAATGGATACTTGATATAGTTATTCTAACCTAATATACTTTTTCAAGTGAATATAAAGTATTTTAATGCTTCTAACTATAGGAATATTTGACTCAATGCCATCACCTGATGTACCACTTCTTAGTCTTTTAGCCAAGTCTATTTTGGGGCTCAACTGTAATCAGAAAACTCCAGCGGGGTATAGAGGGACAAAAACATGTTTGGTAGCATTTTGACCATCTTTAATCACAAAAAAATGTCATGCAATATTATATCTTAATCTTTCCCACCATTAATGGTCAAAAGTTTAACAGACTGTAATAAATCACAAACCTAGGATTTCTTCTGGCAAGTTCTCTACATAGAACTCCTTCCTGGCACCAAAACGTATTTCCCAACTCCAAATTATATTTCATTTGGGGCTGAAAAGGAGATGAAAGATTGGGCCATAAAACTTCAAATGCTTAAGGAAGGAAATTATTCTGTTCCTCAGGACTACTTTGGCCCCAGTCGCCATCAGGCTTCCTTCTCTCACCTCCAGATCTGTAAATGGCTAACACTGAACTGATAAGAGAGGAAGAGAGAATTGGTAACAAATAAATACTTGTTGATTGAGAGGCTGGGATAATATGGAAAAAAGAATGGAAAGATAGGGAGTGATTTGGTACCTAAAGAGTTTACATGAAAATAACATATAATTGAGTGAAGGCCCATCCTCCTAAGGTCAGTTCCAACTTGAACTACCCAAATCAAGCCCTGCAGACACCAGGTTCAGCTGGTGTCTTCCCAGATTTATTGAGGTATAATTGATAAATATTAATTATATGTATACATTGAAGGGAAGCAATATGATATTTTGATATACATTGTGAAATGACTACGAGAATCAAGCTGATTAATGTATCCACCACCTCACATAGTTTGTGGTGAGAATGGTTAAGATATACTCTCTTATTCTTAGTATACCCTAGAATATTATTAACTACAGTTGCCACGCCATACATGAGATCTTCAGAACTTCATCCTGCATAACTAAAACTTTTTATCCTTCTACTAACATCTCCCCATTTCCCCCACTCTCTAGCCTCTGGCAACCACCATCCTACTCTCTGCTTCTGTAAGTTCAACTTTTTTAGATTCCATATATAAGTGAGATCAAGTAGTTTTTGTCTTTCTGTGCCTGGCTTATTTCACTTAGCATAACGTCCTCCAGTTTCATCCACACAGTCATATGTGACAGGATTTTCTTCCTTTTTAAAGCTGAATAATATTCCATTGTGTGTATACATACGTCTCTGTGTGTATGTATGTATACACACAACGGAATATATATACACACAGAGAAATATATATATATATATATATATATATATACACACATGTATATATATACACATATATATATATACACACATGTATATATATACACATATATATATTTCTCTGTGTGTATATATATTCCGTTGTGTGTATACATATATACACATATATATATATATACATATATACATACACAGATGTGTATATATATACATACACAGAGAGACATATTACATACACAATGGAATATTATTACATATACACACAGAGCTATCTACTATCTATATCTATACACACAGAGACATATGTATACACACAATGGAATATTACATATGTACACAAAGATATATGTATCACATTTTCTTTATCCATTTATCTGTTGATAATCACAAACTCATTTCATATCTTGGCTATTGTGAATAATGTTACGATCAACATAGGTATACAGATATCTTGAAAAGGAAGAAGTAAAATTGTTCCTGTTTGCATATCACACAATCTGGCATATAAAATACCCTAAAGACTTCACCAAAAAACTGTTAGAAGTTATAAACAAATTCAGTAAAGTTGCGCAATGCAAAATCAACATTAAAAATCAATTGCATTTCTATACACTAGCAATTAAAAAAAAAGAAACTAAGAAACCAATCTATTTACAATAGCATCTCAAGAACAAACAAACAAACAAAATAACTTTAAGGATAAATTTAACCAGTGAGACAAAAGATCTGTGCATTGAAAACTAGAAAACAGTGTGGTGCCTACCTTTAAAGTAATGTTCTTTGAGGGTTTAAAATGCCAGCAAATCAGAGATTCTTAGAATATCATCCAAAGAGATAATCTGCCTATTACTTTTTTAAGCCTTCACACAAATACTAAATATATCCTGAGGAAGCCTAAAGAATGAATGCTTTATTCACTTAACTAGTTTTGTCTTTACTGGGAGCCCTGGAGGAGAAGGCATCTGAAAGTCTACAGTTTGCTTCACTGAGGAAAGCCCTCCCAATGGGAAATGCATGAGGCTTAATGCTGTATGAAATGAGAAAGCAGAAAAAGATATTTTTCAAAAGGTATTCCAAAGAACAGGATTGTAAGTCTTACTAAGAGTAATTTTGTTCTCTTCTCATAATCGCTCTTTCTCTTTCCATCCCAGAATGGGTACACAATTTCCTTTTAGGTTTACATCACCAATTTGAATAATGATCCACGATCCCTGTGTCTCCAAATATTGCTGGAAGTCCCAATGCATGATGTGAATCTTGAATCTTTTTCCTCCGTTTTAATACAGGTTTGGTGGGGGTGAGGGTGCTCTTGGCTACATGGCTTGATATTTGTTCCATCAACCTCCAAAGAGATGTTTGTTTCTTCTACTCTGACATGTTATCTTGGATGACAGAAGATGTTTTCATATCAATTGATGGAAGATTAGGAGAGAGAGAACTTCAGGGCCAGGTGCTGTGGCTCATGCCTGTAATCTCAGCACTTTGGGAGGCCGAGGTGAGTGGATCACTTGAGATCAGGGGTTTGAGACCAACCTGGGAAACATAGCAACACCCTGTCTCTACAAAAAAATACGAAAATTAGCCACGTATGGTGGCACATGCCTGTGGTTCCAGCTATTTGCGGGGTTGAGGTGGGATGATTGTTTGAGACTTAGAGGCAGAGGTTGCAGCAGTGAGCCTAGATCACAACCCTGCACTCCAGCCTAGGTGAAAGAGCAAGATCCTGCCTCAAAAAAAAAAAAAAAAAAAAAAAAAAAAAGAACTTCATATAATTTTTGAGCTACCCAATCCTTTATTGTGAAAGACAAGCAATTTAGTGTTTGGTATATGTGGCAATTATAATTGGTTTTCAGTAGTTCATCTCTAAGGCAGCCTTCCTTTGAGTAACTAGAAACTTCAACTATTACAGGGAATAGAAACCATCACTAGATAAGATTGATAATGTTAAGCTTAGTTCACCTGTGGAAAACCTTCATAATCATTTTATGTCATTGGCTTAATTTTATAAGCCTGTTCTACCACTAAGTGATTCTGTTTTCTTACTGGATTTCAGCTATCATAAATGTATTGCTAGTTATTCAAAGGATAAAGGCTTATATGTTGAACATGGGATAATTCAAAGCAGTTTCTTTTTTCTTTTCTTTTTTTTTTTTTTTTTTTTTGAGACTGAGTTTTGCTCTTCTTACCCAGGCTGCAGTGCAATGGCGCGATCTCGGCTCACCGCAACCTCCGCCTCCTGAGTTCAGGCAATTCTCCTGCCTCAGCCTTCTGAGTAGCTGGGATTACAGGCACGCACCACCATGCCCAGCTAATTTTTGTATTTCTTTTTTAGTAGAGACGGGGTTTCACCTTATTGACCAGGATGGTCTCGATCTCTTGACCTCGTGATCCACCCACCTCAGCCTCCCAAAGTGCTGGGATTACAGGCTTGAGCCACTGCACCCGGCCAAAGCAGTTTCTTATACAGAATTCAGTTTAAGAATTGCATTCACTGAGTGCGATAGAAAATAATAATATTACTGAGTAACTTAGATTTCACTTACTAATTCATTCTTGTCAACTCATCTAGTAAGAAGAGCACATTTTTTTGGTTTATTTGCTTTTGGCAACAAGTAAGAAATAAAGTATTTGGATAGATGTTACATATATTACAACATTCTGATGGTATATGTTCTTATAATATTAGAGAATAGAAATGGTAGTTTTTCTACTGCATCATAATATATTGACTATCTGAGAAAAATGCTGATTAGCTATATTGTGTTGAGTAACATTTTCTGAAAAAGTGTCCACACAATTGGAGGCAGTCACGGAATCATTACACATCATCACCTGATGAGCATCACAGGACGCATGAAAATATAGGTAAGACAGTCAGGAATCCAAGAACGTGCCTGGGATTTACATTTAGTCACATACAGAGAAATGTTTCATTTCACATCAGTTCACATCAGATTCCCTTTATTATAAAGCCATATTTTCAGAATCACAGTTGAGTATGGTGAAAATAAGCAGAGATTAGGTTTTCAAATTACCTATAATCTGCATGCATAAGTGCTCTAGTTCACCCAGAAAGAAAACACTTGGATGACTGTCATAAATCAGTTCCAATGTTGTTCATCATGCCGCTGCATTCTCTCCTCTGTGCACACCATGGTCTAGCGTTTTAGCAGGTTTAGTCCCTCAGAGAGGCCCTGTTCCTTTCCAGCTCTACAGCTTTGCATTGCAGCTTGGAATGCTCTTCTCTAACCTTGACTTTTTCACCCTTGCTCATCGTTCAAGATTCAAAGTGCAATATATAAATGCTTGAACTTTGTGGCCTTCCTCCTCCTTACAAAAGCTTACAATTAAGCAACTGTGTGGTTTTCTTTAATCTTTGGCTTTTTTTTCTATCCATTATTGTTTTAGAACACTCAGAGAGGAGAATTAAAGGGTCAAGAATCTTGTGCCTGCATTTTGTTAACTGATTCCCTGATTCAAAATATAAGCTGAAATACGTATTTTCACGGAGAATTAGGTCAATACGCAATCTGTTTTTTAAATTCATTTATTTCCTGAGTTCCCACTATGTGTCAAATTCTGTGATGGTACTAGAAAACAAATACAATATAGTCTTATTGCAATAGACCTAGATTTATATGATTGTCAACAAGTTTACAGTTTAGAAAGGGGAGGCAGACAAAGGAACAATTTTAATAATATGAAGTATTGCAAAGGAACTACTACAGGCAAGAAGAGTTTTTATAACAATTTACAAAAGCATAGGGCAACCAATTTGTTAATGGCAAGATGCTGTGAAGTATGTGGACGGTAGAGCCATTAAAAGTGTATAATGTACAGGAGTTGGCAATTGATTAGATTTTAGGGGTGAGAAACAGAGAGGACAGGAGAGGAGAGAGGGGAAGAGAGGGGGTAGAAGACAAGAGAGAACACGAGATGACAGAAATGAATTCAAAACACAGCTAGGATTGCTAAGCTGAGTGAAAATGCCATGTAATATAAGAGATGCGACATATATTATAATCACATAATAAATATAGCAATCATATGACCAAAATATACCCCATTAATCCCAACTTCAAGAAATCTGACTTGTTGGCTCATGGGTGTCTTTGAACTTGTCAGGGTATGTGTCTTGATTTCTGGCTTGGGAATAGATTTATCATAATATTCAGTATAGCACATAGAGTATTTAGGTTCACACCTCCTCCTAACTGCAGGTCAGTAAAATGCCACCATTCAATCTGATAGCATTGGAGAGAAAGACACAAATGAAGGCTGCTAATGACCTTTCTTGGGGGACAAATTCTTTTAGTACAAAGGGTCCACTAAGAGGCCAAAAAAAAAAAAAAAAAAAGTCAGAACCATTACTCTGAAGATTCTAACCTTTCCTCAAGACACTGTCTTTGTGGACACATTTTCTACAAAGCAAATTTGAGCTAAGCTTCCCTAAGCTTTCAGTAAAGACATTAGCTTAGTTAGCATATTAATTAAGACAAGTTCAAAAGCCCTCTTCCCTTCATTGCCATGTAATAATCATAGGCTCAACATTTGTCCAGCACAGTTCCATTATGTAAAAGCTGTCTGTCTGAGCTTGCTGGCACTCATAGTGCTGCCCTAAAATTACTGAAGTATGTTAAGGATTCCTGGCCATTGGATGTTTTATTTATTTTTTATACTATGTAATTGAATTTTGAATGTACATTATTTGATTAAAGGTTTAGAATACTGCAAGGTCTTCCAGAATCTCTTAATGATTATGATAATGTTGTACTATTCATGCTGATGATTTAAGTCTATTTTTTATTGCCACTGAAACCCTTTCTCATCCCCTTAGAATGGAGATACTTTCCATTACTACCACTGATGTTTATTTGAACAGCTCATTTAAGTTCTGTGTTGTGAATTGCTTGCAAGGAAGAAAATAGCTAGAATATGTTTAAAGACTATGAAGTTACTCTAAAGTCTTTTTGGATTGAGATGGAGAATATGTACATAAAGCAGACAGACAGATGCATACTCTTCATTTTGAAAGATACAAAATTCTAACATTTACTGTGACTCTATCATTTATTAAGATGAAGTAGTATTTTTTTCTCCACCAAAGAACTATGAAAATTAAATGTATAAAATCGCTGTAGACAATATATGCATAACACACACACACACACACACACACACACACACACACACACACACACACACACCCCAAGTGTGCTCTGCACTGCAAATCTTTCCAAATCTAATTTAAAAAGCAATCTGAAAAAGAATATCTTTATTTCCTTTTTTTTTAAGGAGTTTTGGGAGACAGCTAAGGATATTTTTGTCTTTTCTTCTAAAGTGTTCAACTGTTTGAATAGGTTAAATAGAAAGGAAAGTAAATCTATGTAATAAATACTGATGATAATACAAACACTGAGATTCACTTAGTGGTGTACTTGGTGACAGTTTTCCTCAACTCTTTACTTATTATTGTTTTTTTTTTTAAACTGAAGTTTTCTTAAGAAAAAGATATAAATTAACATGTATATTTTTGGTCTCTTTACACTCAGCACTTTGGGAGTCTGAGGCAGATGGATCACCTGAGGTCATGAGTTCGAGTCCAGCCTGGCCAACATGGTGAAACCCTGTCTCTACTAAAAGTAAAAAATTAGCTGGGCTTGATGGTGGGTGCCTGTAATCCCAGCTTCTCGGGAGGATGAGGCAGGAGAATTGCTTTAACCGGAGAGGAGGAGGTTGCAGTGAGCCAAGACCATGCCACTATACTCCGGTTATTCTTTTTAACTCAGTTATTCTTTAAACTCATTTATTCTTTTTTAACCAGAGTATCAAGTAATAAAATTAGAATAGGTTTAAATATCAGTGTTTTAATTATAGATCATTTTTGTATTAAATTACAAATAATTTTGAAATAAAAGAAGACTACCATGCTTGTGAAGGCAAAGGTTTACAGACTGTAGAATGCCCTAAATACCAGTCTCCATCTCAAAAAAAAAAAAAAAAATTACTATGGTAAGGTCTGAGTCTTAGGTTAAGCCTTAGAAAAAGTAACCAGTACTGATGTTCAGCCTACTGTGTTTCAAGGACATTCGCCCTGCCCTTGGGTAGGAAAGAAATTCTTCATAGGGTCCAAATGAACCACTAGAATTCTGTGCTTTTGTTTTGTGTTATTTCTGTTGAGGGGGAGGTGGTACAGTATCTCAGCAAACAGTTAATTTTTATTTTGCTTTATGTACATGTTCTGCATTCCTTCTATGGATCTCAGGAAAAGATTACTGTGACAGACACAACAAATGTATTTTTGGCAAAATAATGGTAATAGCTTATATTTATGAGACAAAATGTGCTAGACACTATTTTAAGTATTTTCCTTTTACTGACCATTCTAATCCTCACAAATATACCATGAACTGGTATGACTAGTACCATTGCATCCAGATTCAGTGAGTTGCCTAAGATCATACACTAGGAAGTTATGTCCAGACCTTATACCCAGGGAGTCTGGGTTCTTAACCACCATGCCCATGTATCTTCACCAGTATTTATTGATTGTTATTGGTATGTCCTTTAGGTTTTTAAAATATATGTATAAAATGAAATGACATAGCTGTTATTCATTTTTAGAGTGGGACGTTTTCAGATTTACTTTATAGAGTAGCTCTGTATCTAAAAGATATGACATCTTTTGTTAATAGGACACGTAATTTTTTTTATTCATCACAATTCCTGCTAGATTAGACGCTCCTTGCTTATGGAGTGAGTGACTCAAGAAACACAAAAGGATGGAGAAAGTCATAATTCTGGAATATTTAGAATGTAACAGATGATGTGATAGAAGTAATTTAGGTCACAGAAGACTGACAAGTGTTTCCACTTGTTTTTTTCCCAGTCTGAACACTGTTTTAAGAACAATGTATTCAAATTTGTTTCCACCATGAAATAAAACTAGTTAGTAGATAAAACGTGTAGAGTGGTTAAAATAATTTATGATACGAAATATTGTCTTATGATTTTTAAAGACAACACTTTACCTAAAAGTCACTTCCTTTCACTTACATGAAGGCAGTGTTATCTGTACTGCTTGGTTCATAGTTTACTCTGCATAGAAAGCCTTAGTAGGGAAAACAGTAAAAATGCAGCTGGATTAGTCATAAATAATAATCACTTCCATTTACATAACATCTTTGGAAAGGTCCCTAGAAACTTGCTAACTTTTGAAGTCATGCATCAGATTACAAATGCAAAACATTCTGCTAATGCAATGTTGAGGTTACAAATTTAAATACACTGAGGTCACCAAATGCAAGAAGTATGGTTTTCATTATGACATCTCGCCCACATAAGCATGTTATTTTCCTTAATATTCTTTAAGAATTCAACTGCTACTGAAAATATTTTGTCTGTCTAAGTATTTAGCACACCACAATGTCAATATTGTGGGACTGCTGTCGTCTATGTGCTGCTTTTTAAAATTACAGCATAAAATTGGTTCAATTTGAATTTTGATTATTGCCTAGAGTCATGAATGAAAGGAAAATGCTGATCCAGAAGACAAATAGAAATTTTATCTGCTCACTTCAGTTACTTTTAATTGCCTATTCCCTGTGTTCAAGAATGAAAGAGGCATGGGAGGGAGAGTAGTTCAGGAACTAATATTTATTAATTGTCTATCATGTTTGAAATATTGTGATAGGTGCTTTGCCCATGTTAATTCATCAATTGTGTTGCAATTCTACAAAATAGGTATTGGAATGTCTATTTTACAAGTAAGAAAATGGAGGCTTAGACTAAGTGACTTGGCCAATATGAAAATACTAAGAGAATGCAAATCTAAATTTGTTAGTTTCTAATGTTGTCTCCCACTCCTCTCACTAGATAGGGTAGGGGAACAATCTACTGAGTATCTCTACCTACTGCCTGCCACTGTCTCACATCAGGACTGTAATATGGAAATGATGCATGACTGTGAGCTAGGTCACAGAAAAAATGCAAGGGCAAAACTGTAAGCACAAAGTTAAAATTCTCCAACATATTCCTCACAATTGACATCCAACATTTTAATCTAGGAACATATGGAGAAGGGTATGTGAGTCCAGTTGAGAAGAAAGCTGTGGGGCAAGACCATCTGCTTATATGCACCAATTCAGTCACCTTCTGAAAAAAAAATAAGCACAATGCAGTTTATCCAGCAAGTTCACATAGCACTGGGTTAAGAAGGTTTCTCAAGTAACAGATAGAGCTCCCTGTAATGAAAACATATTTTCAGATATCACGATATTGTATACAATGATATATAGGAATCTGTACATAATGGAGCAAGCATCCAATTTTTCCAACACATAGAACTTCCCAGAATCCTATACACTCATTTTATGCTATTAGGACTTAGAATTATGTTTGTTTGTTTGTTTGTTTTTAAATAGAGTTTGAAAGAATCTAAGAGCGATTCCTTTCTCACTCTGAACCTTTTAGAAATGTGAACTCTAAGACCAGAGAGGTTAGTTGAGTAGAGTAGTTAAGGTACTATGTATCAGAGCCAAGACTAGACCCTGGGTCCATCTACTCTGCTTCTTCAGATTTTATTGTCAGTTTCAGATCACTGCAAATATACTTTGCAAGGCCATTTCAGAGTTCTAGCATGCTTTACAATAGAAAAGTATTTCAGAAAAGTTTCAATAGTTGAATCCTATTTGGGATAGACTGCAAGAGTTCATTATTTAAAGATGTATTTTTGGAATCCTTTTAGTAAGCAAAGGGTCTTATTGTGAATATTATCTTTCCTATTTTAAGGGTAAAGGTTTATGTGGTTTTATTAAGGTAAAGGTTTAGGACAAAGAAGTGTGTGTGTGCGTGTGTGTGTGTGTGTGTGTGTGTGTGAGAGAGAGAGAGAGAGAGAGATAGAGAGAGAGAGAGAGAGAGAGAGAGAGAGAGAGAGAGAGAGAGAAAGAAAGTGTGAGAGGAAGAAGAGGAATAGAAAGCAAGTGTTGGTAGACATCAACTACTTGAAACAGTTTTTCCACTGTCTTTCTGGTATACTACACTTCTCTAATTTTCTTCTTACCACGTGGACCACTCCTTAATTTCTCTGCTGGATCCATCTTTATTTTTCAGTCCACTAAACATAGGAATGTGCAAGGGCTCAGGCTTCAGTCTATCTTGTCTTTCCTCCTTAACATATAGGTTATCTAATTGAACACAATAGAATCTGTAGGCTGTTAACTTCAAGCAATGAACTTTCTACTGAAATGTAGATTTGTGTAGCTGACAGTATACTTGCTATTTCTACTTTGTTACCTAGTAGCTGTTTTACATTCAGTATATCATAACCAAATTCTTGATCTTCCATCTCCCATCTTCTATGTCTAATGTTCTTTATTGCACTGCTAGTCACCCAGTTGCTCAGGCCAGAACCTTGAAATTATTCTTGACTTCATTCTTTCATTCATTCGGGCAATTAGGGAATCTTGTCTGATTTACTTTCAGGTACAACACATCCAGAGGCTTTAATTCCCAACACTATCATCACAGCACCCAAGTTTACCCCAGGTTCTTGTGTGGAAAATGACAAGAATCATTTTGTTTCTCTAATTCCACTTTCCCCCCGCAGTGAAAATATTATCCTGCTCAAATTTCTCCAATGAATTTCTAATTACAGTTGAAATGAATTCCAAAGAACTTACTATAGTATACCATGCTGCTTCCTTAATTCATTGTTTGGTCTTTGCTCAGTTGATTTCTGAAAGGCCATTCATGAACATATATATTATATATATATACACACACACACATACATATATATATATATATATATGTATGTATATATACGAAAGAGTAGTCTTCCCTTACTTGGCTATAATTACTTACCTTATTTATCTCTGATTAGTGTTACTGTATATATAATTCTTAGTTGCCTCTCCTACTAAAATGATGTGAGCTTCATCAGGGCAGGGACTTTGTTTTGCTCACTTTTTTGTTTTGTTTTGTTTACTTCTACATATTCACAATAATGTGACTATTATCTTTCTTATTTTAAGGTTAAAGTTTTATATGTTGTATTAAGGTATTTGTTTAGGAAAAAGAAGTGTGTGTATGTGTGTTTGTGTGTGTGTGTCTCTGTGTGTGTCTGCGTGTGTGTGTGACAGAGACAGAGAGAGAGAGGAAGAGGAGAAAGTATCAACGTCTAGTTGATACTTGTTGAAGAAACAAACTAATAATTAATGCATGTTCTTATATGTCAAATCTCATGGACCTTGGAACACACAGCTAAAAATTCAGCATATTAATATAAATAATTGTCATCAAGGTGCTGCATTTTATTTGCAGTATTCTATAAAGGAATGCACAGGGCAATTTTTCTTGAATTAACCATGTAATCGCTATGTTTTACGTTTACTCTTAAACCATATCAACTAAACATAACTATAAATGCCAGGCTGATATTTAACATGTGCATACATACACATAGTCACACATTATCCCAAATCAATAAGCATGGGGCAATGAAGCTTTCTTTGATCCCAGTGGTTTCAGAATAACTTTAAATGGTAATGATAGCTATTCTATAATCCAAGAAGCTTCAAGAAAACTAGTTCAACAGCTTGTAGGTAACCAATCAGGCAGAGGGCAGAGGTATATTTACAGAAAGAAAAAAACTCTCTGTTTTATTCTTAAAGATATTGAAAAATGGAAATTTTCATAAAAGATTGAACTCTAGGAAGAAGTGATCATGTGGTATAAAATAATAAAAAGCTTGGTGAAAGAAAGAAAAGTAATTTAAACAGTTTAAGAAACGTTCTTTTTGATCACTCGCAATATGATATAAGCTAAAATCCCAAGATTCATATAAGCACTAAAAGCATAACAAAGACGAACCAGTTCATCTTTCACTGGCTTCTGTTCCAAAGCAAATTTTAGTATATGTTGGGTTGTACCTACTGCAATGCAACGTTTGCAGGCTCAGAAATCTGTGGCTGTTTCTTGTTCCTCCATTCCAATGATTTCATAATATAGAACAATGAATGATATTTTAGAATAGTTTTTTTTTTTCAGATAAAATATACATTTTTGGTTACTGTAGGAGATGTGCAAGATGCTATGGGAGCTCATTACAGGGGTGACTAAGCAGTTTCCTGTGGCACATTTGCGCAGAAGTGTGAGTGAGATGTGGGAGTTTCAGAAAGGTACATCCCAGGAGAAGGGCTGCTTCAGCTGAGAAATGAGAAACACCTAGATAGATAACTGGCTACCCATATGCGGAAGAATGAAACTGGACCTCTACCTATCACCATGTGCAAAAATTAACTAAGGATGAATTAAAGACCTCAAACTAGAAAAATCTTCAAACAAAACCTAGAAAATAAACATCCTTTTTGGTATCAGCCTTGGCAAAGAATTTATGGCTAAGCCCTCAAAAGCAATTGCAACAACAACAACAACAACAAAATTGATGAGTGGGGACCCAATTAAGAGCTTCTGCACAGCGAGAGAAATTATCAAGGGAGTAAACAGACAACTACAGAGAAGGAGAAAATGTTCACAAACTACGCATCTGACTAAGGTCTAATATCTAGAAGGTATAAGGAACTGAAATAAATAAAAAGTCCAAAACAAATAACCCAATTAAAATGTAGGCAAAGGACATGAACAGACACTTCTTAAGAGAAGACATACAAGTGAACCACAAACATACGAAAAAATGTTCCACATCACTAATCATCAGAGAAATGCAAATCAAAACCACAATGACATGCCGTCTCACACCAGTCAGAATGGCTTTTATTAAAAAGTCAAAAAGAAAAGATATTGGCAAGGCTGCAAAGAAAAGGGGACACTTATATACTGGTAGGAATGTAATTAGTCCTGCCACTGTGGAAGCAGTTTGGGGATTTCTTAGAGAACTTGAAACAGAGCTATAACTCGACCCAGCAATCCCATTACTAGTCATATACCCAAAGTAAAAGAAATCATTCTACCAAAAAGACACATGCAATCATATGTTCATTGCAGTGCTATTCACAACAGGAAAAACTTGGAATCAATCCAGATGCTCATTCATGATGGACTGGCTGAAGAAAATGTAGAACATATATACCATGGAATACTACGCAGCCATTAAAAATGACAAAATCATGTGCTTTGCAGCAACATGCATACAGCTGAAGGCCATTATCCTAGATGACCTAATGCAGAAACAGAAAATCAAATGCTGCATGTTCTCACTTGTAGGTGGGAGCAAAACACTGGGTACACATGGACATTAAAAAAAAAAAAAGGAGCAAAAGACACTGGAGACTACTACACAGGAGAGAGGGAGGAGGCAAGGGCTGACAGACTACCTACTGGGTCCTATGCTTACTACCTGAGTTACCATTTCAATCATATCCCAAACTTCAGCATCATAAAATATACCTTGGTAACAAAACTGCACATATGCTCCACGATTCTAAGGTAAAAGTCAAAAAAGAGACAAAGAACAAAATGGCAAAATGGAAAACAAAAAGTCGTAGTACAATAACGCAAAAGGGCAAAAACAAAACCAAAACCACCCAGCTAAAGAGCATGACTAGTGGGCTTGGGCTGTGGGGAGGAACAGGATGAGTTTTAAAACCAACATACTAGTATGCAAAGAAGTCCTTGGGTCCAGTTTTGATTTCATTGCTTTCTGGTTTCTCGGGCATTTAAATGATCACGGTTTTCTCTTTAGGTATACACTGTAGATAAAACCAGTGGATTCAAGGTCTCAATGTAAAGATTACATTGAAGAGAAATAAACAAAAGGGGTAAATAATGAAAATAATCTGTGGAAAAACTATAGCTTACATTAAAGCTACCAAGGTTGGTTATTGCTACAGATGCAAAATACAGACAACCATGTTCTTTCTCAGATTCATCTTCTGTAGTCTTCTGCAACATTTGTGTTCACTCCAGGCTGTTGTACTTTTAAAAGGATGTTGAAAAATTAGGCAGCATTTAAGAAAAAAGCAATAAATTAACGGAGAGGGAGCTTGATACCAGACTAAAGGAGTTTACATTATTTGGTCTGGAAGAGAGACAACTGAAGTAGGCTATAATAACTCTTAAAAAATATGAAGAGCTATTATTAGGAAAATGTAGGCCAGCTGTTCTTTAGCTCCACTGAGGTCAGAATAAGAAAAAGTTGGCTGGGTTTGTTAAAACATTTGAGAGAAAGCCTTGAAAGTAAAGGTTACTTATGGATTTCTGGAGACAGGAGATAGGCTGTCTTCTTAACAGGAGATCTTGAGATACCATCTGCTTGGATGGATAGAGATAGTCCTACTCAAAGGCATCCCTTTGTGCTCACACTATAAACTCTTAGACTCAATTCTTCTGGTATCACAGCTATCAATAATTGGTAAAGGACAGGGGAGAGCTCATTTGGAAGACAATCACCAGCATAAATACTCTGCTCTCAGGGAAATGAAAGTGGCCTTTCCTGAGTTCCCTCTATGGTGTGCTCTTTGTTATAAGCTTCCCTTGAGCCTTTCATAGAATGACTTTTCCTCTCAGAGGCTATTTCCATTTCTTTTTAATATTACCTTCCATAGAAGCTTATTTTCAAAACATAAGGCAAAAAGACAAGAAGTCTTTAAAACTCTTTATCACATTTGGAAACATCAGAATTTGAAATCTAAAATATATGCCTTTTAATTAAAAAAAGTCTTTCACACACATCTAACTCCTGTAACATATATATAGTGCTAACTCATTAAATCATCTTAAATGTAACTGTCCTTTGCTAAAGAAGAAAAGAAACTCATGCCTTAGACCTACATATAGCATTCATTTGCATATCTATGCATATATACACACACCTTATTTTACATTAAATCTGTCTCCATACTATTTATATTTATACCCATTTGCTGAGTCCAAATATATCTGGCCATTTTTGAATTCCATCAAGTATCCTTTAGAGAGTATTCTTAAGAAGTTATACTCGGTAAGACTTTGCAACAAAGCTGAATTATGGTGGAAATCCTATACAAATACTCAATCTTTCCAACAGCAATAAATTACAATGTCAGAAACATAAGGTGCTGACCTCCCAGCGTGAACAAAGAGTGTGGGGTGAGTGAAGGGGATAAAGCTCTTGATTAGAAAGGTATTTTGAAGAATAAAGCATTTATGCAGAGAAACAGCCATGAATAAAGTCTATCACCTCCTGATGCTTATCCATATAAAGCACAAGATGATTTTTCTTCAAGGAAAGAAAAAAGAAAAATAAAAACCATATACTTTGGACTAATACTTAACGTTAGAAATGTTTAATACACCTGATGATTATAATTTTACGTTGTCTTTTTTCCTGTAAACAAATGCAGACGTGTGTGTGTGTGTGTGTGTGTGTGTGTGTGTGTGTGTTTAAACAAAGAAGAAGCAAATGAATAATCCTCTGAGTGAGAAAGTGTTCTGTAAGTTTAGAATATAGAAGTGACTAGTGGGCTATGTGAAAATTTCTTTGAAAAATAACAGCACACTGCTTGTGCTAGATGAATCTTGACTCTTTTTAATAGTCAGGATCAAGGACTGGAGCTGTGTAACATGCTTCACAATAGGGGAGCAGTTATCAAGCTCCTGAACTCCACCAACCATGACAGAAGCAGAACATTTCTTTGATTCTGTCCCTCCCTCTCTCCCTCCAAAAAACACCGACAAAACATATCTGCAATAGGAGAGGATTTTTCACAGAAACGGAACCCACCATCATCTATCTCAGTGGATCTTAACCCTTGATGCAGTTTGCTTTTATAAACTACCAATCATCCAGGCCCCACTCGAGACTAATTATTTGGAAGGCCTCAGTATTACTGTTTTGAAAAAACTCTGCAGATGCTTCTAATGTGAAGCCAGGTTTGGGAACTCCTTCGGCACCCACTTTCATGTCCCTACAGTAATGGCAGTAAGGATAACTCAGTGATGTAAGCTAACTATTTAAATCCTGTTGTCGGATTCTTTTCTTCCTTTTCCACTGACTGGTCCCTTTACCACATCAATAGTCAAATCTTTTCCTCGACAAAACTGCACTGTGACAATAGATGAATCTTGACTCTCTTCTTGCTAGATTTTATCACACACAGGGATTTTCCTTTCATATAACTTTCACCCTTTTACTATCTAAATATAGCCTCCAAATTTTCTGGGGCTCCCTACTTTTCCAGAAAAACATTCAGATCTTTAAAATAGAGCATTCTAGGCCCTCTGTAATTTGGCTTAGAGTTTCCTTCCAAGTTGAGAATGCTTTATTCCGCAGCAGGGATCCTCATTTTTTTCTAGCCTGGTCTACATTCAGTATTTCTTTACTGAACACCTTACTCAAGCCTACTTTCTTTATTTTTTCCTTCTGTTCTGTTTTTGAAATGCTGACTCTCTGTGCTCAGCCAAAATCAAACCCTTTCCACTCTAAGTCCTAGCTCAAGTATTCCACCCTGAAGCATTTCTCAGCCATGGAAGCAAACGCTCATCAAATCACTGCCTTTAGTACTTATTTGGGGGCACCATACAATATGCATTTATTACGTGATTCCTTGTATCTTTAATCAGTTTTGCCCCTGATGCTATTGTAAGCTCTTCAAAGCCAAGATATATATCTCATCTGCAGCTGAAAGCCCCTGGCACAGTGTCTCACACATAGTAGGCATTCAATACTCATTCGTTAAAGGACTATAAAGTGATTAAATGGCACAGTGCTTACATGATCTCATATCTCAGTGGCCTAATGCTGAGTATGCAAGTGCTGGGAAGTGCTGTCTGAATTCCAGTGCCAGAATTATATTTATGAGGATACATGGAGGACAAAACAGAAAGGAATGCTATAGTCCCAAATGAAAAAAAAAATCATTCTCAGAAAAAGAAGACCATTCTTAACCTTAGAGTGCATTTAGATCTTCAGAAGATCACAAAAAAGAATTGATGAAAAGTAATAATTTAGCGGGGGAAGAACTATCAATTTCACGCTCCTTAAAATGTAGTGCTCATCATTTGTTCTGTAAATGAAACCTTAATAATCTTTATTTTAATTCAGGATCCCAGTCCTTTATGTTAACTCAAGATCCTTCCATCTTGCAGGTGCTAAATGTGTACTTTTGAATACGAGATGGGTGCCAGAATTTGCTCTCACAATAGAAGAAAGTTATGTATCTGGAGACCCATGATGCCTCATTTGCTTCCTTGTGTCCTGCTTGACACTTCTCTCTCTGCCTGAACAAAGATGTGGGGACATAAGTGTTCCTTATACTTCTCCCTCATACGGATAATTTCTACTTTCCTCCCAGAATGAATTTTGATTTTGATATAGCATCTGATTGAACTTTGATGTTTAGCCTTTTCAAAACAATCAAAGTGCATGAACATAATATTGGTTTATTTCTGAGAGGATGACAGTAGTGGACCTTTTTGCCCTAATCTTTGGCCATTTAGAATTCAGCAATGTGATGGCCCAGGAGCAGACCCAGGAAACCAATCATGATAAACCCATTATCCATGTCAATGACTGACTCAGAAACCAAGGCCTAAACCAATTAATCTTCCTAAATTATAGTAAATATTTGAGAAATAGACCCATAGCTGGATTTGAGCCAACAAGGTACGAAAGGAATTGAACCCAGTTATATCTAAAACAAGTGTTTTTCTTTAATTCAAAACTTTTATAAGAGATTCGGAAGAGAAAATCTCTCTCAGTGTCTCTCACTGGACATGCCTGAAGAAGCACGTAGTCCTAATTGCTACTGACAGCATCCCATAACCACAATGGACTAGGACTGGGGATACTGTCTGAGAGGTAAGATAGAAAAAATAGGAATCAACCACTGGATCAAATTCCCTGAAAGTCCATACCTCCTTCTAGTCTTCCTATCATGTGAGCCAATGAATTTTGTTTTAAGTTAGTCTGAGTTGCGTTTCTTATCATTTTAAGCCCAATGTACCTTATATGATCATGGCAACTGAGACAGTTCATCAAGGAAGCACAAATCTGATTTCAAATGACAAACACATTCACTAAGCCAAGACATATTTGCTTTCATATTATCTTGTTGTGTTAATGGCTACTGACACAACACTGGCTTCAGCACAAGGATGCCTTCATTCATTCATTTATCAAATATCCATTGAGTACCCATCATGTGCAAGACACAGTGAAAGATGTCAGAAGATGAACACTGGAAAAGTTCTTCTGGGTGCTGTCAGTGTTTGGAAGAACAGAAGGCTGCTATGGAAACATATAATGGGGAAAAACAGCGAGGGTTCAGGAGAAGGAAATCCCTGAGAAATTGACTGTTACCTCAAGATTTGATATATGAGTTGAGGAGAGCCGGGCAAATAGTGGGGGAAAAAGAAAACAATACATGTAAGTCTTGGACAGAAAAATGGAGTGTAATACTTCGGAGAATTTGAAGAGCTCAAATGGAGAGACAGTGAGAGGAGGAGAGCAGCAATCAGAAATCAAAAGCCTTGACAATCATTATGGTAGGCATGTTAGGCTTCATCCAAAGTCTTGAGACATCATAAGTACAAGTATCAGGTGAAACATCAGAAGATTAACATGATTTTAACCATTTGCATTTTGCAGTTGCTTAAAAGAAAGTCTCTATTTAGATGCAGTAAGTTGGGAATTAATTTTAATAAATAATCATTGAGTATATCCATTGGAAGACACCGATATTTCCTACCAAATCCTCTAGTAAGCCAGATGGATAAAGTTTCATGATCTTGAAAACTTTTGAGTGCTTTAGAATATTTCAAAACAAATATTTTCCTCCAGGGCATGTAGATGGAGCTGCTAAAACATTCTCAGCTTTATAACATTAAATAATTAGAGCCTAGGCATGAAAATGTTATTCTAGCAGCATTTACTTCGTACCTCACCTATCAGGTGACAAGTGTACAACATCACCTTTCTTTCCCCAGTCACATTATGCACATGTTCATTCATTTACTCAGTATAATGGTTGATTTTATAGAAATTTACCAATATTGCAGGGTTAAAGGCATGCTTTCAGAAATTAGATGCCGTTTAGTTCATATGCCCATGGAAATTTACTAGCTGTGTCACCTGGGGCACGTCACATAACTTCTCTAAGCCTCAATTTCCTTCTTTGTACAATGGTAATAGTATTAGTTCTAAGCCATGAGTTTTTTTCTCAGGAACAGATAAGGTAGTACTTACTGAGCACTGTGCATGGAACAAAGCGAGGACTCAGAAATATTAGTTATTATCATTAGTTACCATGATTGCTAATTGATGATATAGTTAAGAAATGTGTGGAGCTGCAGTGTAATGCTAAGATCACTGGCTGCCATACTTAGGGACCTTTGGTGTATTGAGAGAGAGAAGTGGTCCCAGTAAAAAGGACATACACTAGGACATTGGGCTTTGGGTAGGCAGCAGGACCAGTAAAAGAAATCCAGGTAAATTCTGACATGGGTACCCAGAAATCTGACATCCAAGGGACAAAGTGCAGTTGGAAGACAGAAGAAGATGTTGTGTATTAAAAACAGAGCTGAAGATCAGATATTGAAGTATTAAAGAAAGCACTCTAGCTTCCCTAGCTGCATTTTAAAGATCTGTTAGCCCTGAGGCAGTGACTCTTAGTGTGTGGGAGAACTAAAGGCTCAACATAGATTCTGGATGAAGCCTAAGACCTACTTTTTAGCTTAATCCTAACATTCATAAACTATTGAAGCTGGCAAATTATGTGTCATTTTGATGATTCAGTTTTCTAATCAGTAAAATGGTGATAATTATATGTGGTTTGTGTACCACACTGCACTGTTGGGTTATTAAATGAGGTACTGGATAAGAAAGCACTTAGAAAATTCCAAACGAAATCATTAACAAATCTATTCAGCAATATTTACTGAAGCTTTATCTTGTTCCTGGGATTGAAGTACAAAGTTGAAAAGAAATATTCTATTGCTTTAAGGTACTCACTGTCTACTAGGGAGTCAAATATCAACAATCAATTACAATTAATAATATAATAAGCAGTATATAATAGAATGAGATTCCAGCTGTCACAAAGACATGCATAAGGTTCAGTAAAATCCAAAGTGGAAGGAACACCTAAGTTGCCTAGGGGGACAGAAGAAGACTTCAGAGAGGAGATAAATTGCAAGCTTATATTTGATGTATGACTGGGAGCTTTCCAGGTGGACAAGAAAAAGAAAGAATGTTCCAGGGACAAAGGGCAGAAGGTATATAAAACACAATGGTATCTTTGTGAATTGAATTAGAAACAAAAGTTGCAAGTAAATCAAGCCAAAGGCCACTTGAGGTCTTACATTCTTTTCCAGTGTCATCATGGTCAATTCAGTTGCAGAACATGTTGGGAAATGACTGACCTTGATCCTGGAATATTCCTCCCGTTTGGCCTGGTTCTGTAATTCTTTAAACTAGGTCAGAGTTAGCCTTGCACCTGCAAGTATCACTGTCTCCAGTAGTCAACAGCAAGCATGCCCTCTGTTCTGACATCCACCAGACACATGTTTTACATTCATCAAGGCAGCCCTCCTGCATCAAGGTTGAGGACATTAACTGAGCAACCACTGTGGCTGATTTCATCATTTGTGCCCCATAGCTGAACAGAAGGTTTTAGTTTCCACTGCCTGCTAGGCTACTTAACCCTTCTAAGCAGAAATATTCAGACAAAGAAGCCCAAATGTTACTATAATTTTGTCGATGTAAAGACATCTGCATATGACTTCACGGCATCTGGCATTGTTTGAAACACAGAATCCAGGACGGCAGTTTCCATTTCTCCAAGTACCCCATGTGACAGTTTAGAAAACATTCACTCACCATGACAGAACCAAACCCTGCTTCCAAACAAAGCAAAATAAGAAAAAGTATATACTCTGCAGCAATAACTATATAGGAATGTACATGAAATTTACTGTATGTGGAAAAATCCAGTCAATGCGATGCCATTTCATGTTGTTTTTAAATCATTTCCCCTTTATGTCAACATGAGTTATCATAAAATAGCTTTTACATGGGAGTATTTAAAAAGAGCCATTTCTTCTTTCTAAATCATTTAACAAACTTTTATTTAGCTCTTGTTATGTGCTAACCATCCTTTCGGACAATGGGAACAAAGATATGAAAGACGCCTTCAAGGAAGATAAGATATAAGTGAACAAATAATTACTTGCTGAGAACAAGTCATGTGCACACACAGGCATCATTTTCTTCAGGGAACCACTCTGTGTGGTTTTGATGAAGTGGTTAGTCTAGGTGCTCTGCCCTCTGAACAACCCTGACAATCAGAGAAGGCACATGATTCAGAGAGGCTAGTATGGGACTTTCCTACCAAAACGTGCAGGACAGATGGTCTCTTTTCACATGGATTGGAAGAGGGTACTCTGGATGTGATTTTGGCAGTCATCTTCCCTACCAAATGACTAAAGATAAGACATGGGTGAGGGAATAAAAAAGGGAGGAAGAGAAGAAGAAAGGAGAGAGGAACAGAGAGAGAGAGAGAGAGAGAGAGAGAGAGAGAGAGAGAGAGAGAGCACGCTCTTAGGACATCATTTAAGCTTTGTATCAAGGGTGCCCATTAAAAAAAAAATTGATTTGTCACTTAATTAGAAACTCATTTCTTTAATTGATATCTGAATGTGGGATATTAAAATGACCATATTCTAAAGTAACAAATTAGTTGAGTTGAGGAGGGCTGAAGAGAAAATTCATCTTTTTTATGGGGAATTTGGTTAGGATGAAGAAAAGAAACTGGTTAATCTACACGCATTACATCTTAGAACTCAAGCTACCGAAGGTAAAGCTTC
Source organism: Saimiri boliviensis (assembly GCF_048565385.1). Taxonomy (NCBI): domain Eukaryota; kingdom Metazoa; phylum Chordata; class Mammalia; order Primates; family Cebidae; genus Saimiri; species Saimiri boliviensis. The sequence goes on from NC_133450.1 coordinate 162,622,805, forward strand.
GAAAAACTGTTACAAGCATTTCTAGAAAACAGTATGGAATCATCTGGTAGACTGAGGAGATAGGAACACTCCATCAACCAGCAATACAGCTCTTAGGAACTGATGGACATGCACATCAGGATACACATACAAAAGATTTCCCAGCAGCACTATTTGTAATAGACTTGAGTTAGAAACAATATACGTCCACCAAGAAGAGTAAAATGTATAAAATATACAATGGAATACAATGCATCAATAAAAATGAATAAACTATAACTGCATTTACATGGTAATCTTACTGTCCTAATGTGGAATGACAAGCTAGAAAAAGGAAATGCATAAAATATGGTTCCATTCATTTACAGTATCAAAAAGGAAAACTGAGATATGTAATTTGGGAATACTTGATAAAAGTGAAGAGAAGCAAGGGAATGATGATCAGAAATGCTGGGATATAGTTAATTTTAGAAGGACATCAGTGGTTTGAAATCAGGAAGTAATACATGGGAGGCTTTTAGGTATTAATATAGTAAGGTTTAATTTTCAACTAGGTGCTGATTGTGTGGGTATTCACATATAGTTATTCATGGAATTACATTTATACACTTTTCTATGTTTCATGTACTTTTTTATGTGTTATATTTCACAGAAAAAAACATAAAACAAAACATGAAGGAATTTTGGAATCTATCAAAACCTTTTTCTGGCCAGGTACGGTGGCTAACGCCTGTGATCCCAGCACTTTGGGAGGCCAAGGCGGGCAGGTCACAAGGTCAAGAGATCGAGACCATCCTGGCCAACATGGTGAAACCCCATCTCTACTAAAAATACAAAAAAATTAGCTGGGCATGGTGGTGCACGCCTGTAGTCCCAGCTACTCGGGAGGCTGAGGCAGGAGAATTGCTTGAACCTGGGAGGCGGAGGTTGCAGTGAGCTGAGGTCACGCCACTGCACTCCAGCCTGGCGCCTGGTGATGGAGTGAGACTCTGTCTCAAAAACAAAAAACAAAAAAACAAAAAACAAACAAAAAAAAAACCTTTTTCTATGTCTATTGAGATGATCATATGGTTTTTGTTTTTTATTCTGTTTATGTGGTGAGTCACATTTATTGATTTGCATATGTTGAACAATCTTCCATCCCAGAAATAAAGCCTCCATGATCATAATTAATTAATCGGTTTTTTTTGAGGCAGGGTCTTGCACTGTTGCCCAAGCTGAAGTGCAGTGGTGTGATCATGGCTCACTGCAGCCTCAGTCTCCCGGGCTCAAGCCATCCTCCCACCTCAGCCTCTTGAGTAATTGAGACTACAGGCACACACCACCATACCTGGCTAATTATTTTTTGTAAAGATGGGGTCTCCTTATGTTGCCAAGGCTGGTCTCAAACTCCTAGATTCAAGGGGTCCTCTTGGCTCAGTCTTCCAAAGTGCTGGGGTTACAGGCATGAGCCACTGCACCCAGCCTAAATTAACTTTTTGATTAGCTACATTATTTTTTTCCTTTATCTACATTAATTTCATTGTTTATCCAAAAGTAGTTCAGGTGGAATTAATTTCCATGTAATTGTGTGCTGTTGAATTTGGTTTGCTTATATTTTGTTGAGGATTTTTGTGTCTATGTTTATCAGGGATATTGGCCTGTAGTTTTCTTTTTCGTTGTGTTTTGCCAGGTTTTTGTATCAGGGTGATGCTGGCTTCATAGAATGAATCACGGAGGAGCCCCTTGTACTTGATTTTAATTTTTGGAATAGTTTCAATAGAATTGGTACTAGCTCTTCTTTGTACATCTGGTAGAATTTTGCTGTTAATCTATCTGGTGCAGGGCTGTATTTGGTTGATAGGTTTTTAAATTACTAATTCAATTTTAGAACTTGATATTGATCTGTTCAGTGTTTCAACTTCTTCCTAATTCAATCTTGGGATATTGTGTACTTCCAGGAATTTATAAATTTCCTCACTATTTTCTACTTCATGTCCATAGAGCTGTTCACAATAGTTTCTGAGGATATTTTTTATTTACGTGAGATCGGATGTAATGTCACTTTTGTTTTTTCTGATTATGCTTATTTAGATCTTCTCTCTTTTTGTCTTTGTGGATCTAATAATGGCCTATTGATCTTGCTTATCCTTTTAAAGAACCAATTTTTGGTTTCATTGATTCTTTGTATAGATTTTTGGCTCTCCAATTTTTTCAGTTTCGCTCTGATTTTAGTTATTTCTTTTATTCTGTGCTAGCTTGGAGTTAGTTTGTCTTGTTTTTCTAGTTCCTCCAGGATTGTTGCTAAATCATTAATTTGAGATCTCTCTGACTTTTTGAAGTAGGCATTTAGTGCTACAAACTTTCCTCTTCACACTGCTTTTGCTGTATCCCAGAAATTTTGTTTTCTTGTGTCTCTGTTTCCACTTACTTCAAATAATTTTTTTTTATTTCTAATTTCATTGTTTATCCAAAAGTAATTCAGGTGGAATTAATTTCCATGTAATTGTGTGACTTTGAGAAATATTGGCATTGATTTCTATTTTTATTCCGCTGTGGTCCAAAAGTATAGATGGTATAATTTTGATTTTTCAATAAATGTATTGAGACTTGCTTTATGACTAAGCATGTGGTTGATCTTCGGGATGCTCCTTGTGAAGATGAGAATCTATATTCTGTGGTTAATGGGTGGATGTAGATGTCTACTAAGTCTAGTTGGTCAAGTGTCAAGTTTAAATTCAGAATTTCTTTGTTAGGCCGGGCACAGTGGCTCATGTCTGTAATCCCAGCACTCTGGGAAGCTGAAGTGGGCAGATCACCTGAGGTCCAGAGTTTGAGACCAACCTTACCAATATGGTGAAACTCCATCTCTACTAAAAATACAAAAAAAAAAATTAGCCAGGCATGGTGGTGCATGCCTGTAATCTCAGCTACTAGGGAGGCTGAGGCAGGAGAATTGCTTGAACCTGGGAGATGGGTTGCAGTGAGCTGAGACTGTGCTACTGCACTCTAGCCTCGGTGACAGAGCAAGATTTTGTTTCAAAAAAATAAAATGTGTTAGTTTTCTGCCTCACTGATCTGTCAGTGAAGTGTTGAAGTCCCCCACTATTATTGTGTGGCTGGCTAAGTCCTTTTGTACTTCTAAAAGTACTTATGTTATGAATCTGGGAGCTCAAATGTTGGGTGTATATATATATTTAGGATAGTTAAGTCTACCTGTTGATATAAATCCTTTACCATTATGTAATACCCTTGTTTATCCTTTTACTGTTGTTGGTTTAAAGCAAGTATGATACCTTAAAATAATAAGTGTCATCTATGACAAGCTCACAGTCAACATTATATCAAATGGGCAAAAACTGGAAGCATTTTCCTTGAGAAATGCAACACAATAAGAATGCACATTCTTACCACCCCATCTAACATAGCATTAGAAGTGCTAGCCAGAGCAATTAGGCAAGATAAAGAAATAAAAGGCATTATGATTCTATAGTTAGAAAATCCTAAGGACTCTGACAAAAGACTATGAGAATGGATAAAAAATTTTAGCAAGGTTTCAGAATACAAAATCAATGTACAAAACCCAGCAGCATTTCTATACACCAATAATGCTTAAGCTAAGAAAAATCAAGAACACAATCCCATTTACAATAGCCGCACACACATAAAAATACCTAGGGATACATATAACCAAGGAGGTGAAAGATCTTTTGAAAAACTTTGAAATATTTCTAACAGACATCATAAATGACACAATTAACAGTCCATGCTTATGGATTAGAATAATCTATATCATTAACAGCAATCTACAGGTTCAATGCTATTCCTATCAAATTTCTAACACCATTTTTCACAGAATTGGCAAAAAAAACCCTGCTGATATTGAATAACGAAAAGCCCAAATAGCCAAAGCAATCCTAAGTAAAAAGAACCAAACCAGAGGCATCACATTATCGGACTTCAAACTATACTGTAAGTCTATAGTAACCACAACAGCTTGGTACTGGCACAAAAACAGACACAAACACCAACGGAAGAGAAAAGAAATAAAAACCCAGAAACAAAGCCACATACCTACATCCATCTGATATTGAACAAAGTTGAAAAATAAGCAATGAGGGGAAAGGACTCTTTCTTTAATAAATGGTACTGAGACAACTGGCTAGCCACATGCAGAAGAATGTAACTAGACCTCTACCTTTCATTAAGCAAAAAGATTAACTCAAGTTAGATTAAAGATTTAAATGTAAGACCTCAAACTATAAGAATCCTTGGGAAAAAAAAAACCCAGGAGTACTCTTCTCAATAACAGCATTGAAAAAGAATTTATTACTAAGTCATCAAAAACAATTGCAACAAAACCAAAACATGACAAATTAGACCTATTACACTAAAGACCTTCTGCACAGCAAAAGAAACTATCACAGAGTAAACAGACAGCCTACAGAATGGGAGAATACTTTCCCAAACTGTGCATCTGACAAATATCTAATATCTAGAATCTATAAGAAACTGAAACAATTGAATAAGCAAAAACACAAATAACTCCATTAAAAATTGGACAAAAGACATGAACAGATATTTGTTAAAAGCAGACATACACGTGGCTAATAAACATATGAAAAAAATGCTATCATCACTAACATAAGAGAAAGGTAAATCAAAACCACAACGAGACACTATTGCACACTAGTCATAACGGTAATTATTAAAGTCAAAAAACAGTAGATGTTAGTAAGGCTGTGGAGAAAAGGGAATGCTTACACACTGTTGGAAGGAATGTAAATTAGTCCTGCCAGTATGGAAAGCAGTTTGGAGATATCTCAAAGAATCTAAAGCAGAACTACTAAATGGCTCAGCAACCCCTTTATTAGATTGGATAAGAAATGAAAACAAATCATCCTACCAAATAGAAACAAATCATCTTACCAAAAAGACACATGCACTTGTATGTTCACTGTGGCACTATTCACAATGGTAAAAACATGGAATCAGCACAGATGCTCCATTAACAGTGGATTGGATAAAGAAAATGTGGTACGTATATATCATGAAATGCTATACAGCCATTAAAAAAAAATGCCCTTTGCAACAACATATATGAAGCTAGAGGCAATTATCCTAAGTGAATTAACTCAGGAATAGAAAAGCAAATACTGCATTTTTACTTATAGGTGTGAGCTAAAACATCAAATACTTATGGACACAAAAATGGCAACAATAGACACTGGGAACTACAAGTTGAGGAGAATGGGAGGGGTATAAACTTGAAAAATTCACTCTTGGATACTATGCTCAGTACCTGGGTTGTGGGATCATTTGTACCCCAAACCTCAGCATCACGCAATATGCCTAGGTGAAAAATCTTCACATGTACTCACTGAATCTAAAATAAAATTTAAAAAAAACCCCAAAACCCAATGTACTGTAACAAAATAGATTAAGCTCAGGATTGCAAAAAGGATTCAGTATAAATTTATTACGGTTATTTGCCACAAAAATTGATTATAGGGAAAAAACCATATATTATTTCAATAAATACAGAAAGGGATTCTCTACATTTCCACAGCTATATGTGATTAAACAACAATAAAAAAGGCACCAAGCAAAGTAGAAAACTTGGTAACATTATTTTTCCAAAAAGTCTGCAGCAAACGTTATACTCAGTGGGAAACCTTAGATATTTTGCCTTTAAGAATAACAATAATATAATAATATTCATTATTGTCACAACTCCTTAATAGAAAACTGGAGGTCTTTTCTAATTTTATAAGAAAAGCAAAAGAACTAAAAAATAAAAAGAAATGGATGAAAAGAAATAAAACTGTCATTTTGGTAGACAGTATGAATACCTACCTAGAAAAACCAACAATCAAATACAGAGTATTTTTTTTCTTGTTGGATACATTATTAACTTATAAAGACACACAGCATTTTTTCACATCATCATTAGCCTAAGTAAAAACACAATTTCAATAATAACAAAATATGAACTATCGGTGGGTTTTAACTTAACAATGAATACCCAAGACTTCAGTGGGAAAAAAAAATCTTTAACAAACAACACAAAAGATCTGAAAGAAAAAACAGAAACATTTTGTGCTCTTATTTGAGATAACTAAACAACGGAAAGTTCAATACCCTGCAACTTAATATATTCAATGTAATGAAAAGCAAAATTGTATTCAGATGATTTTTAGAATCCAGTACAATCACTTTAAAATATAAGTGGAAGAATAAAGACAAACACATTGTTGATTTTTCTTTGAAAGAGAAAAGCAAATAATAAAGATTTTCTCTCTTAGATAGTAAGATAAAAGCCATAATAATAAAACCAGTACTGTTTTAGTTCAGGAACATCCAAGTGAAATAATCAAACAAAATAGTGAACTTACTAACTAATCTTGGTAGTCAATAACTAAGAACCTGGCATCAAAAAGCAATAGGAAATTAATGAGTCATTAGTATATGGTATTGAAAAGGATTCATAATATGCAAAAATAAAACTGAATTCTTCCTGACATATATATGTTATTTATCATAACAGCAACATTTATACTATGCTTAGTATGCTGAGGCAAGTACTTTTCTAAGTGTTCTTTATGTGTTAGCTCATTCAGTTCTCACCACAGTCCTTTTGGGTCCATTAGCACTAGTTTGTCTTTATACAGACAAAGAAACAGTTATTAGAGGTTAAGTTGTCCAGAGTCACTGGATTAGTAAGTGAAGGAGCCAAGACTGTGAATCCGAATAGTGTGATTTCGGTATCCCTTATCTTAATTACTATACTGTCAATGCAAAACTATAAATGAAACAGTAAGTTTTTGTGATATAGATATGAGAAATTACCTTCCAAACAAAATCCAAAAACCAAAATCATTGAGACAGAGAAATAACAGATTTTGTAAAAGAAGAATTCAAGATTTTTCTTCATTGAAGATTGAATAGAAAAAGTTCACAAAAATCCAATGACAGATTGGTAGAGAAAACTTAATTTGTAGTGGCTAAAACTGACAAGAGATTTATAATTAGATTATTAAGCAACTCCTATTAACAAGAAGATAGTAACTCAATTAAAAAATAAGCAAAAGATAAAGGACATTGGATAAATGAAAGGAACCACTCCTCTTCTTCACCCCATTCCTCCCCATAAATCCATTTATAATAAAATGATGCCCAAATTCATATTGTTAGAGAAACAGAAATGAAAACACTGACATCACTTTTCACTCATGGTATTAACAAAAATTAAAAAGCTGAATCATCCCAAGTGTTATCAGGGTTATAGTTGCCCTCATTAAATTCCTGTAGATGTTCTAGACTGAGACAACCATTGTGGAGAATGATCTGATAGTATTTTAGCAAATTCAGGATGTGCACAGACTATGACCATCAAAGCCACTCTTGAGCATATATTCCATAAGAGTTTTCCCCAAATATGAAAGAATTTATATACATAGAAGTTCATCAGTAGGACATTTGCATTATTGAAGAGTTAGAGTTTTCTAGGTGAATGTAATAGTTTCATATCATGTAATACTATAAATCAGATAGAAGCAAAATATAATATACATGCAGCAATACGGATGAAATTTTATAACCATGCTGAACAAAAATAAGATACAGAATGAGTTATGTGTTTTATAAAAATGTATACAAATAAAACTTATTAGAATGACTGTCTATGAGTAAGGGGAGAAAAATGGGAACGGGGAATGAAGATAAAAAAGAATAAATAAATGGATGGTTGGGTAAATGAAATTGACCAACATTGATAGTGAGCCGTCAGAATGAGGAGTCTGATGTCATATCTTTGTCCCTGAGGTCAAGAAAAGTATACAAAAGTAATAAGAAAACAAGACCAACACAAACCCAGACTTTATAGAGTTTACATTCTAAAGCAGGAGATAGATATCCAACTACTAATTACAACATTGCCTTTTAGATTACTATTTTGATAAGTGTCATGACAGATGAAAGCATGGTGTGTTATGAGAATAAAATAAGGTATAGGAGAAAATTAGTATTTATCTCAAGTAGAAGACACTACATGAATGTTTTTGAGATATAAGAAATTGGACTAAGAGGTAGTCATTCTATCCCATTTTAAAACTGAATCGTATGTGGAATTGTCATGTGTTCAATTTTTAACTAGAAATTCTAGACTCATTTATTATTTTTGTCTAGAAACTTAATATATATTATGCAAATTTGAGCATGAGTGTTCTTGTTCATTCTTTAGTCTAGTGCTATGGGCTTATTGGCCTAATTTACATACTAAATAAAAGAGCATAAGCCATATCGTCTGTATATCTTCAGAAACACTATGAGAGCCCTGCACAGTAGAGCTGAAAATAGCATCTTTTCAAAATAGTGGGTTCTAAATAATCTCTGTCTGTTTAAAAATGAATAATCAGAAAGAAACTTGGTCGACTTGTGAAAAAAAATCTGCAAAACCAAAGAAAAAGTCCATCAACCAAAAGATTATAAAAAGTCAACCATCTAAAATTTATTTATTTAAGGAACAGAGAATTATTTTTAAAAGTGATAATCAAATACAAGAATTCATGAATTCTATGAGACAGCAAAAAGGGACAAGGAAACAATAGGCTATTAAAAAAGACATAGAACTGAAAATGTAAAAAATGAGAAACCCACAAAGAACCCCAAATTACAATGACGAAATAAAACGCGACTTCAGAGGACATAAAATTGACATTACCAAAACTCAGATCAGTGAAATAAACACATTGGATATTCCTGAAAATCAACCTAACAAACAGAAAACTTAGCTCAACAAAAATTTTCAGTTGTTTTTGATAAAGCAGGACAAAATAAAACTAAAACGTATGGAAGAAAACTAAAAGACGCAGTAATACAAGTAGCTCATTTGAAGACGTATTTCTGAGTTGAAGAGAGCTTTGAGTATGCATTTTACCAAAAAAAAAAAAAAAAAAATCAGAACACAGAATCAACCAGAGATATTTTCTAATAAAAATTTTAAGTTATTAATGTTTTTAAAAAGTCTAAAAGCATTTTCACAGGAATTCAGGATATCAACAAAGAAATATCAAGCTGTCACCATTCTTCTATAACTTAAAAATGTTAGAAGACAATGCTTCAAACATGTCATATTATTTGCCAATCTATGTAATTTTCAGTGAAAATTTTAACCCAACTATTTTATAGAGTCTAATTGTTGTTATGTAAAAAACAAGAAAAAACTTTATTAGATATAAGTTAATTTAGAATGTGTGTCTTTACTGAATCTCATGAGTCAAAGAGGTACTTCAGCTGGCTAAGATATAAGCACATATAATCCACAATGAAGAAAAATAAGAAATTAAAATAAACCCCAAACCTCTTTGCCTGTTCAAAGTCAGTTTAATACAGTGGTTAAGTACTGGCTTCAGCTTGAGTTCACAGCCTGGCTACTGTAATTACTTAATTTCTTTGTATTTCATTTTCTTTATCTGTGAGATGGGAAGGAGACTGATGCCTAATTCACAAAGTTATTGCTAATATTAAATGAATTGATATAGGTAAGTGTTTCAGATGGGGTCTACTACATATTAAGAGTTCAATGAATATGATCTATAATTACATGTTTAGATTCTAGAGACAAACTATAGATGTTTCCTTTTTCTGTCAAATTTGTTGAGGAAAATCATCCTATCTAATGAGATGACAGACAATAAAAGTCAAACAATAATCATATTAATAATAATTAAATATTTACTGGACATTTAATATGTGGTAAGAATTCTATATATTACTTTAATTCTGATGATAAATCTGAACAGTAACAACTATTATTATTCCCATTTTATAAATAAAAAAAATAAGGCCAGAAGAATAAGCCATTTCTAAATTACACAGCTTACAAGGGAAAGAGCTAGAATAATTCATTAAAGTATATTATTCATTTTTTCCTACACCATATTTGAATCAAGCCATGCTATCTCATTGCATACCTCTTTTTCTTTAAATACTCTTATCACAAAATTGAAATTATTTAAAATAGTATACAATTCTGTGGCAGGCTAGATCAGGGGGAAAAAGAAATTTAAATGGCTTAGCATGAAAGAACTAAATCCAGGAGACAGTTCGATAGCATTATCTTGCCCAATGACCAACGAACATCACACACGTGTCTGTGATATTATATCTTATCATACACATTCTTAATATGTCTCTCTCTTTCAGTAGACTAATGCAGGGCTGGTGTTCAATAAAGGCATGTTATAATTTTAGCTGAGAACTACTGATACCATTTCCTAAAGAAACTAGTCAATAACTCTATTGGACATGAACGGAATACCAAAGAATTACAAAAATATCACAGAGAAGAAGTTACCACATTCTGATTCAAAGAATTTTTTCCCAAAAGTAACGTTTAACATTTCTCCAAAAGTCGCATCTAAATGAAGTCAAACATACGTACTAATTGTTTTAGAATACACTTACAATGAGGAAGAATTAATGTAGAAGAAAGAAAAGGAAAAAAGGAAAGAGGAGAGGGAAGGAGGGAAGAAAAGGAGACAGGAAGGGAAAAATGAAGGAAAACAACAAATGAAATGAAAATAAATATTTATTGAGGACTGTTAGTCAATAACCTTGATATTAATATGCATTATCTAATTTAATTCCTATAAAAAAACATGGATGCAAAGGATTTCCTTTGTCAGTAAGAAAACTGAAACCAAGACAGGCTGAAACTTCCTAGCGATGCTGATAACCAAGTACAGACTTTTGTTTTAGTCTACATATTTCCCAAGAGCATTTAATGAATGAAAATCTACCAAGGTTTGTGAGCTTTCCTGAGAAATAAATATGTACAGTAGATAAATGGTGACAATGTTCAACTGGAAAGCACATTCCTATTCAAGTTAACTTGTTTTGGGGTGGATCAATGTTTTAGAGATATTTAATGGACTAGTAGATAAAATGTAAGCTTCCTTCTGCTTTCATTTGCAGGCATATTACTCTTCATTGGCTAATCCTTGGGGGAAAAGTATTTTCATAGCTGAAAGATATTATTGAGAAGTATGTGCATCACGATTGAAATTAAGGAAATTGCCTTTTAAAAATATTCAGATTTTATTTTAGACACAGGGGCAGATGTAAAGGTTCTATACATCCATGAATATATTGGACCCAGGGGGTGAGCATACTACCCAGTAGGTAGTTTTTCAACCCACTCCTCCCTCATTCCCTCCTCCCTCTAATCATCTGCAGTGTCTATTTTTTTCCATGTTTATATCCGTGTGTGCTCAATGTTTAGCCCCCACTTATACATGAACACAAGTATTTAGTTTTCTGTTCCTGTATTAATTTGCTTAGGATAATGATCTCTAGCTTTAACCATGTTGCTACAAAGGACATGATTTCATTAATTTTTTGACTGTGTAGTGTTCCGTAGTATATACGTATCACATTTTCTTTGTCCAATTCACTGTTGATTGGTACCTAGGTTGAGTCCAAGTCTTTGCTATTGTGAATTTTGTTACGATGAACAAATGAGGGCATGTGTCTTTTTGGTATAATGATCTATATTTCTCTGAGTATATAACCAGTAATGGGTTTGCTGAGTTGAGTGGTAGCTCTATTTTAAGTTCTTTGAGAAATCTCCAAAATGTTTTCTACAGTGGCTGAACTAATTGACATTCCCACCAACAGTGTATAAGCATTCCCATTTCTCCATAGCCTCACCAGCATTTGCTGTGTTTTGACTTTAATAATCACCATTCTGAGGGATGTGAAAAGGTATCACATTGCGGTTTTGATTTGCATTTATCTGATGATTAGTGATGTAGAGCATTTTTCATATGTTTGTTGGCTGCTTGTATGTCTTGTTTTAAGAAATACTTGTTCATGTCTTTTGCTCATTTATAACGGAGTTGTTTTTTGCATGTTCAATTGTTTACATTCCGCATGTATTCTAGACATTAGACCTTTGTCAAATTCATTGTTTGTAAGTATTTTCTCCCATTCTGTAGGTTGTCTGCTTACTCTGTTAATAGTTTCTTTTGCTGTGCAGAAACTCTTTAGGTCCCGTTTGTCAATTTTTGTTTTTATTGCAACTACTTTTGGGGACTTGGCCATAAATTCTTTGCCAAGGCTGATGTTGAGAAGGGTATTTCCTAGGTTTTACTTTAGGGTTTTTATAGTTTGAGGTGTTACATTTAAATCTTTAGCCCATTCTAAGTTAATTTTTGTATATAGTGAAAGGTAAAGATCTAATTTCATTCTTCTGCATATGGCTAGTCAGTTATCCCAGCACCATTTATTGAATAGGGAATCCTTTCCTTATGCTTGTTTTTGTCAGAAATTGCTTTTAAAAATCATAGTTCTACTAGTGTACTAACTCTTGGGTATACTCTTTATTTTAATTTTTTAAAATTATACTTTAAGTTCTGGGATACATGTGCAGAACGTGCAGGTTTGTTACACAGGTATACATGTACCATGGTGGTTTGCTGCACCCATCAACTTGTCATCTAGGGTATACTCCTTTCAATGTGCTAATTTTTAAAGACCAGAGGAGCTATTTTCATGATGGCATCTTTGGCCATCAAGAGGGGAATGGCCATTTCCCTTCATTGGATTATCTAAATTGACCATGTATACTGCTTACGTTTATTAGTCCTCTTTAAGCCTGTGCTTACTTTATGCCATCTTTAACCAACTTTAGAATCACATTAAAAGAATAAAGATGCAGACAGTAGTAATATATACTAGTAGTATATAATCACATGTACTACTAGTATATAATAACATACCCTATGCACTAAGAAAGAGTTTTCAGCTGGGCATGGTGGCTCACACCTTTCATCCCAGCACTCTGGGAGGCTGAGGTGGGTGGATCACCCGAGATCAGAAGTTTGAGACCAGTCTGGCCAACACAGTGAAACCCGTTCTCTACTAAAAACACAAAAATTATTCAGGTGTGGTGGCAGGTACCTGTGTTCTAGCTACTTGGGGAGCTGAGGCAGGGAATCACTTGAACCTGGAAGGCTGAGATTGCAGTGAGCCAAGATTGTGCCATTATACTCCAGCATGGGTGACAACAGCAAAATCCGGTCTCAAAAAAAAAAAAAAAAGATTTTTGGAGGCTATTCATTAAAGCAGTTGGATGGAAAACATGATGAAGGGAATTAATACACACTGAGTATATTCCTGTATATAAATAAACTTCTACTTTACCCACGTAAACAATGTTAGTTATCAGGAGATAAGAAAAAATGAAAATACTGATGATAATATTGATTCCTAATAATTATTAAATAATCACTTTGTTTCAATAACAGTTCTATATGCTCCTAACTCTGCTTTTCAGTTGAAGAAACTGAGGCCTAGGGAGATTAGGTAACTTGTATAAAGGTGGTAATATATTATTCCATTGAAAAGAAATAACTGATTTATTTAATCTCTACGTACATTTAATTCCAAAAGGAAGATCTACCTTGTCTATTTGATTACAGGGTATATAGTTAAAATATTCACAATTTTTAGATATATTTTTAAAATCTGAATTTAATTTTATATTAATGACAGTTTCAGGAAAAGAGTGAGTTTTTTCCTATCTGCAAAGAATTAACATTGAACTATGAGTAAGCCTCATAAAATTACTTACCTTGGTGTAGTATTTATTCAGTGTAATAAACATTTTGAATAAATATGTAACTCTGCTTTTTAGATATACTAAAACATTTTAAATCTCATGTATATTCTGAGGAAAAGATGGAAATTATAGAAGAGGATATAGAGAAGACATATATATATATATATATATATATATATATATATACACACACACACACACACACATCCAAAATTGATATTAAATTATAAATTTTCACTATATGAACTTTTTTACTTAGTATTACATCATGACAGCACTTGTGCTTGGAAACATGATTTTCAAAGTTAATAATATATAGATATGTTGTAATTAATTTCATATTGTTGTACATTTAATTTGCTTCCACATTGCCATTACTGTAAAGCATCACTAAGATGATATGTTTTTGCCTTCGCTTTGAATTATTTCCTCAGGATAAAACTAAATATTTTTCTGGAGAGTCCTCATAAATGCAAGATTTACGTGAATGTCATTATATGTCACTTCCCTTCTTTTTCTGCACCCTGGCTTTCTTTTGCCCTATCTGGGGAAAGCTCAATGTATTGTTTGTGTTTAAATTCTTTGGTAGGGTAATCAATACTATTAGTTTTGAATCTTTCTTTAGTAATTAGTACAGTGTTTTGCACATTGTGATTTAGAAATGTTTGTGGAAATAAGTTACCTAGTTCATAGTAGAACTAGGACCTTGTTCATACTTCCAAATATGACTTATCACTATCAAACAGTAGACTTCATATATTCTTTTGCTGTGCCAAGTTAATATGCAAAAGGATTATGTAAGTCATAATAATTTGGAGTACATTTTCGCAAATCTTCTCGTAAATAAAATGAAAAAACATATACATTAAGTTTGTGCTCCCACAGCCAATACAAGTATTTGTTTAATCTGGACCACATCAAGTATTCCCCAGACTTAAAACAACTGTGTAAGATTGTCAGTGTACAGAAATGTTTTGACTAATTCAGTTTTGGCCTTGTGTTTTTTCTTCTTCTGTACTGGGAAATCTAACCATTGATAATATTTGATTCATATTTTGCTTACATCCTCTCTATAGTCAAATATGAATTTTGAATTATTTTCATCTCAGAGTAATAGAATTGGAGAGTATTCCAGAATGGAAGTGGATATTGTAGATTTTTTGGAGTGGTTAAAGCAGGACACTGTACTTGCTTGTTAAGGTGAAGGAAAAGATGCTGTTTTTTTCCTATGAGAATGACGTTCCCGTTTTTATCTCTAACCCTGACTTTTCTTCAGAGCTTCAGTTCTACTTCTCCATTGTCTGTTGGACATTTCTACCAGTGGCCACTTGGCTCTGCAAAAAAGAGCCATTCAAAAATGAACTCTTTAAGTCACTTCCCAAACTTGCTTCTCCTGAGATATCTTCTGTTACATGTCCCCTTAACCATCTACCAATCTATCAATCAGTTACCAAGTTCTGTTGATTCTGTACTGGTAATGTCTGATATCTATTCTCCCTTCTCCATTTTCCCAGCAACTTCAAAAACTCAGGCCTCTATTACTCTCTGCTGGTTTAACTCACTAGTTTACCCTCTCCAAATTTTAACCTTTCACAAAATTTATCCCACTAATTGCCAGATTCACAGTTTCAAAGCATAACTTGGACCCTATCACTCCCTAATCAAAATACTTTAAAGGCTTCCAAGAGCTCCTAAAGTCCTGACTTGGGATATTCTGCCCTCTCTGATCTGGTTCTATTTGGCATTTCTAAATTATCTTGTTCTAGCTATCTTCACACATTAGTTAACGTGTGCTCCACTTAAACTAAATTATTGGCTGTTTCCTATAAGGGCTCTATGTGTTGAAACTATCAATTCTCTAAGAAAAAATCCCTGTCATTCTATCTTGTCATACAGTCATCATCTTGAACTTTCAAGGTTCTTTTAAATGTCATCCCAAGGAAATTTTATTGTCTATTTTCATAATTTATAACAATTTGTCTACACTATTCTGTAACGAGGAGAAAAACGTTTTTATTTTGCTAGTCCTCAATTGTCCCTCTGTGGAGAAGAATGCCCTGGTACACAACTTAGAGATAGAAAGGGAGGCGCCAAGGGCATATCTTGGAAGGAGACAGTAAAGAGAGGTTTAAATTAACCTACCAAAGCAATGAGGAGATATTTAGGGCTGGGAAAGACTGATGGAGGTAGAAAATGAGATGGAGAAGGTAATACAGCAGAAGTCTTATAGAGAAAGGTGACCAGTAAAATACTCTCAGTTACAAATATTCAATATTCAATTTTAAATTGTTTACACTGTTGTCTTTTACAGGCATAAACGCCTTGGGGTGTTTTACTTTGTTTGGATTTAAAGCAATTCAGGCAAAGTGTTGGCAGGGAGAACAAAGAAGGGAAGCATTCTAGATGAGACAAGTAGGAGATGGAATTCCAAGAAAGCAGAAACTAGGAGCCGGACGTGAATGTGAATCCATAAACCTCAAGTGATTAACTTAAATTCTGGGGAAGGGGGGTCCTTGGCATTACCACACAATGTGGAACAAAAAGCCTGGGCTGAATTTGTCTCAATCTCAATTTGTCTCAATCTCAATGCATGGACAGCATTCTTCCCAGCCGAACGACTTTCTGCTTGCATTATGATCGTTTCTGTGTGAGTCCTTTATCCGTTCTGCTAGAGTACAAACACTCTGCAGTAAGTACTCACCTTTGTACTTTGTAAAGCTTAGCCTGGTAGGCTCACAATAAATATCCACAGAACGAACTATTGGGAAACCATGAGGGAGATTTAGGTACACGGAATCAGCATCATTAGGGTGCCTCTATGCAAAATTGAGAAAGGTGGCATCTTTAGGCAAACCCAGACCTACCAGTATTAGCTGGTGAAATGACTAAGTGTACATAGCCTTGAATCAGGGTAAGGGTTGTGTGAATGCAGCATAAGCTTAACCTTACTCCCCTCCACTGTGCCCCTCCACCTTGGCTTGTGCCAGGCACAGGTATAACCTATCCAGCCTTAGACTGCAGTACTGCTTTGGAGGGAGAGACACAAGGAACAATGGAGGAAATACTAGTTGCCACAAGGAATCTTAAGTAATGCTGCCAAGTGAGGCTCAGAAAATGAAAAGGACCTGATTTTACAGAAGCAAAAGCTATATCTTACGTGCTCCACTTTACTGCTAATGATTCCTGAAAATGTCTACCACTTTGCAAGGCGATACATGTGTAGTTATTTAGAGTTCACTTTGAACAACATTCATTTGAATCCAATGAGGCTGCCATATTTTTTCTTTTTCTTATGTTTACATAAGATTATGGTTACTTTAGATTAAAGATTCTTGTGAAGTTGAAAAATGTCAAATTTGGCCACAAACCCAGACTTGTAATTCATTTCTTGTATGTTTCTTTTTAAAGGTTAAAAGCAGTTCAGTTGCTTACGTACAGGCACATACTAGACAAGCCTGAAGTCGTTTAAATTGAAAAGATTATTTTTCAAATTTAGTTTTAGGTAATTCTTAAAAGCATTTATAGCTAACTAAATTATTATGAAATATTCAGAGGTTCTCTGAAGTATTCCTAAAAAAAAACTGAAGAATGAACAGATAATAATATCATGATATAAAAGTCTATTGGACACTGAGCTTGGCAATGATTTATTTTGGATTTCACATCAAAGGCTCAGGCTACAAAAGCTAAAATAAATGAAACTACATCAAACTGAGAAGTATCTTCATTGCAAAGGAAATAATCAACAAATGAAAAAGTAACCTATGGACTGGAAAAAAAATTTTAAACCACATATCTGATAAGGTACTACTATCCAAAATTTATAAAGAACTCTTATAATGCAACATAATAAAAACAAGTAACTCCATTTAAAAATGGGCAAAGGACCTGAGCAGACATTTATCTAAAAAAGACATAAAACTGGCCAACAATTATATGAAAAGGTGCTCCACAGCACTAATTATCAGGGAAATGCAAATTAAATCCAGTATCAGATATTACCTCATGACCATAAGGATGGCAATTATCCATAGGACAAAAGATAACAAATGTTGGTGACTGGAGAAAAAGGAGCATTAGTATACTGTTGGTGGGAATGGAGACTGCTACAGCCATTATGAAAAAAAAAGTATGAATCTTCCTAAAGAAATTATAGCAATCCCTCTTTTGGATATATTTACCCAAAGAAGATGAAATCACTGCCATGAAAAGATATCTTCACTCCCATGTTCACTGAAGTAATATTCACAGTAGCCAATGTATGGAAACAACCTAAATATCTGTCAATAAGCAAATGGATATAGAAAATTGGTATGTACACACACACACACACACACACACACACACACACACACACTGCACAGGAATATTATTCAGCCTTAAAAAGAGAAGGAAATTCTGCCATTAGCCATAACTTGGATGGACCTGGAGGACAATGCATTAAGTGAAATAAGCCAGACACAGAAAGAAAAATATTGCATGATCTCACATATGTGATTTTTTTTTTTAAAAAAGAAGTCAAATACATAGAGATAGAGAATGAAACTGTGTTTACCATAGGTGGGGGTGAGGTTGAGGAAATGGGGAGATGTGGGTCAAAGGACACAAAGTAGCAGATATGTGCATGACCAAGTTTAGACATTTAATTTACAACACGTGGACTACAGTTAATAAAATCGTACTCTATTAGGGATTTAAAAAATAAGTAGATTTTAGCTGCTTTTGTCACAAAAAGAGTAACTATGTAAGACGACAGATATGTTAATCTGCTTCACTGTAGTAACCATCTTACCATCTATATGTATCGATAATATTGTATTGTAAACCTTAAAAACACCCAATAAAATTTATTTTAAAAAGGTCTATTGGAAAATAACATTAGGTTTCTAGAAATTTTATCAACATTCTCAAGGATATTAAAGTTATCTCAGGAAATTCCCCATGGACAAACTGAGAGTTATGTTTTCCTAAACAAATGGAATTTTTCCATTAGAGAAATGGCTCTGGCATTCCATTAGGAAGAGACTGAACAATGTGATCATAAATATATGTAGCCCCAAATCCCTGTCTTGAATGATAGAGGCTAAACTTTCCAAAGGTGAATTCTGTGCTTATAGCTATTTCTCAAAGCCACTCTCTGGGGACTCATGGTGTAGATTTATGAATCATGCAGGGTAAAGGGTGGTTCCAAACAGGAAATAAAGGAGACCATGAACGGATAACATATGCACTTTTGCAGGCCAAAATTCCATTTTATAGATTTGCATGAAGGTAATGGGTATAAAACTGACATTGACATCAACCTCAGTATTATGAGCATGGGCCTCCTAGGAGTTGAAGCTGAAAGCTCCCAATAATCTTTGAGCAGCACGCTGAATTACTTGTCTCTGGTACCTTGCTAACGGAATTTCTTATCTTCTTTTATTTCCAAAAGCTCAGTGCTTTCAGGATGCTGATTTAATATTGGGGTTATTTGTCACCCAAATCAGTTTATAAAATGTATTTTGTTCTTCAATGAAAACACATCTGCTGGATACTTAATAAACAGGTCAGCATTCAAGATTTTAAAAAGAAGCTAGTACCTCTTATCTCGCTGCTTTCATTAATGGGATCATAATTATCTTTAGGAAAAGTTTTTAATTTAAGGAGATGTCTACACACTAAATAGAAGCTCGTTAGTGTGCTAGAAATTATTCCAAAATGTATGTTGTCATTTGATTCAGTTCTTTAGTCTGATTTCGTTTTTGAGCAGGTAACATCTAGTAATGTCAACGTGTTTACACTGAAGGGAGTTCCATAGAGCCATTGGATTTGGATTTTCAATAAGTTGAAAAGAATCATGAAAAGACTTGAAAAGCATCCATTTGGCTGGGCATCTTTGCGGAGTGAAAGTGGTGTAACTGTACGTGGCAACCCAGTGCTTATTTTTTTCTATGAATAAAATAATAGCTAATCTGAAAAAACAAATGTATGAGCAAAAAAGGAGAATGGGCTTGGCACACAGAATTATATTTCTGAACTTCAATTTCTTTTTTTCCTCCCTCAAATAAAAAAAAAGATTTTTTAAAGACTAAATGAGATAATATATGTGACTCTACATAATATAATTATAAAATACTATGTAAAAAGCAATGTGATTATTTGGATTTCTAGTTTTCTACAAATTTGGAAAATAAAATTCTCTTGATAGAAGGAAGGAATGAAATGGAAAAATAACGTTAAAAATAATTTGTGTTTTTGTTGTTTGGCATCTCTTTTCTCTCGCTGATTTTCCACTGACTCTCTAGGATACTTTAATCTCACCAGGGCAAAGGGTATACCACTTTTTAAAAGACTTAATATAAATGAAAGTTAAGGTATGGGTAAGAAAATTTGTAACTTGATAGAGACAAAAGTAAGAAAAAGGCCAACAAATGAATGGCAGTGAAAATAGAATTTCATAATGAAATTAATACACTAAATTTAATAATTTCACAATGTTAAAGGGAGGAGAGGTGAAAAGGATAAATTATTACCACACACTTAACAAATTACACATGTGAGCCGATTGACTCGGTATCGAATGGTATTTCATTGAAATGCACATATTCCAATGGCTCATTATAGAAATTACATAAAATTTCCTTCCATTGTATGTTCTGGGTTTGTTCCAAAGACCACGTGTTAGCTTCTTTTAGGGCATAAACTTTACAGATCTTAAACTTCATTTATTTCCCTCTACTAGTCTCATAAGGGAAGTCCTTCTCTCTGTTTTCCTGACAAGAATGATCTTTTATCTTAAGCGAATGCTTCCCCAGCAATTCAATACTGAAATCAACATTTTAATCATTGTAAATGGATTCTTCCACATTTGTACCATAGTTTTCAAAGATAACATTTAAGTATGATTCTTACGTAAAAAAAAAGAAAATGAAAGTATGACCTAAAGAAAAAGAACAGAAAAAAATAATAAAAAACTCCACAATCATTATCTTATTATATATTTGTTTTTATAACTTCTGGGATAAAGTTTGAAAAAAACTACTATCTCATCTATCTATTCATTCCTACCTGCAAGTTCAATATTTTCTTTTTTCTAGATTATTAATTCATATTTAGCAACCTCCATGTCTTCAGAGTATAAATATAGCTAAACATTATTTATTTTCCTTACTTTCACAATATTCAGGAGTGCTTATATTTAGAAGCTCCTTTTTGAGACTATTCAGGTGAAAATCACTACCCAGAAGAGAATGTGATGTCTCTGAATAGGGATACGCTCTAGGGCTGGCATTTCAGATTGTTGAAACGGATCGTCAATTAATCTCACTTACAATGAATTGAATCATACCATGTTCTATTACTCTATAATATACTGTGGAAAAGAAATCTATTTGATGTGATACAATTTTTCTTTTTTTCTTACATCATTTTTTCTTTACTCTGTTTTCATCTTGAGTTATTGAATATTTTAGTGGCTTTTCATCATACTAGTAATATTGTGATTAGCAGTAATCAGAATGGCTAAAATTAATCTAACTGGCCATGAATGAAGAGATACTGGTGCAAAATAAAATGCTTCATTAGAAATTATAATCAAAGATAATGTCAAAAAAGTAGGGAAAAAACCCCTGAGGCCAGTCAAAAATATCCTCAATTTATAATTTTCCACCTTTACCTCTTATGTTTTCTAGTAGTAATATCAAGAGTCTCAACCCAAGTTGTTATTGTTCAATATGTTTTCTCTTAAGTGACTCTTTTGTGTTTAGGAAATGAGTTATTTAGTTTACACACTTTCTTTCCTCTCCGCTAAGGAGAAAGAGTCTCACTGTCTGGCTCAGGCTGTGTATAATCACATGTCGCTGCAACCTTAAACTTCTGGACTCAAGCAATCCTCCTGCCTCAGCCTCCAGAAAAGCTAGTTCTACAGGTGTGCTCCACCACGCCTGGCTAAGTTTTTTGTTTTTACTTTTTGGAGAGACAGGGCTCATTATGTTGCCAAGGCTGAGCTCAAACTCCTGGCCTCAGAGATCCTCCCACCTGGGCCTCCCAAAGCACTGGGATTACAGGCATGAGCCACTGCACCCAGCCAATTTTACATACTTTCTTAAACTCATCTTTACCACAACTATTTAATCTAGGTATTATCATTGCTTTTTTACATGCGAAAAGGAGGTTCAAAGAAATTAACCCATATTATTAGTAAGTTTTATATCCGAGTCACACACTCAGATCCAAATGAGAGAATGTGTTCTCTTTCCAAGTCCCTGAGGGTGCAGAGTTTTAAGAGCAAGAATTTCCCAGCACCATGCCTGCCTCCCATCTCTCTCCATCCAAGAGATTTAAGGGTTTATGTTTCAATTCCGGGCACGGAAAGAAAGTAAGGGTCAATCACCCCAGCGGAAGTTGAAAGAAACTCCTTTCATTGGCCAGAGAAACTTGGGAAGGTGGGAATCTCTCCCAGGAGAAATTCCCCTGCTCCTTCACCCATGCAGGATTTCTAGCTCTCTGGAATCCCCTCCCACATGATGGGAGCTCCCTTTCCCCTCTGAAATTTCCCCTCTGAGATCCCCTTCCACACTCTTTGTGGAAGCCTTTCTTTTTTCCTTTTCTTCTCTTTTCTCCACCTAAATAAAATCACCTTTCTGCCACACTTCTTGGATCCAATATTTACGTTTACAAGCACACGGCACACATGCAGTGGTCCTACCGCTTATTCTTAAAAGAACTTGGAGGCCAAAACCCACAGCATTCTCTTGGGGTTGCTGTGCCTCGCCAGCACCCCCCAAAAAAGACCCCGGTGACAGAATTGACGTGTAAGGTGGGGAAAAGGAGTGAAGTGTAAGAAGGAAAACATTTTGGAGGGGTAAGTGAAAAATACTGGACCCTTCTCACTTGCTTTCTGTCCTGTGTCTTTAAGAACACCTGAAGCAGTCATAGCCAGGTGGGGCTGTGGGGAACTGGAGCTGCCCCAACCCCAGGGCGTGGGCCAGCCGGAACTAAAAGTGCACCTTTTCTTCCAAGCTGTCTTCCTCTCTCTCTCTCTCTCTCTCTCTCTCTCTCTCTTTCTCTCTGTCTGTCTCTTGGCTGTTTCTCTGGGCAAAAAGCCTGTGGGAGGTGGGACAAGCGAACACTCTGTTTGTACCAGGCGTAGAACGGGGCATGCGGAGGCGCTGCCAGGTGTTGGGCTTGCAAACCAGCGGGGTGGAGTGGGCACACTCCCCTTCCCCCAGGCCTTTCGCTTTTTGCTGCCCGAAATGGGAACTAGGGCTGCCCACCGCCCAGCCTTGCAGTAAGCCGCAGCCT
The DNA here is from genome assembly GCF_048565385.1 of Saimiri boliviensis. Classification (NCBI taxonomy): domain Eukaryota; kingdom Metazoa; phylum Chordata; class Mammalia; order Primates; family Cebidae; genus Saimiri; species Saimiri boliviensis. Next base: position 162,645,672 of record NC_133450.1, read on the forward strand.
GGCAGGGAGGAATGGACCACCACCTCATCCGTGCCTGCTGTGCCAAGGGCATCACTGGAAAGCACACTGTCCCTGGGAACTGAGGTTCCCTGGGTGTGAGGTGTCTAACCAAATAATCCAATGGCAGGACTAAAGGTGCCTGAAACAAGTGCCAGCATGAGCCATCATCCTCATTAGCCCCAGGTAAAGCTAGTCATAAAAGTCCAGAAATCTGATCTTCTCCTGGGTGCTGGCATGGCCTTCTCAGTATTTCTCACCTGCCCTGGAAACTTGGTGATGGTATTGGCAAACTTACTACCTCTATTCAGTTACTATAAGCGATCTCAGGAGCTAACTAATAACAAAAAAGTTGCTAATTCTCTCTGCAAAAGGCATCTGTCTCTGCAAACCAGCTTAACTATTTAGCTGCCATAGCTTTAAAACTAAAAGGGCCCTAAATCTGCTAACAAAAGAGAGGAGGGGAACCTATTTCTTTCTAGGAAAAATGCTGTTATTTTGTAAACCACTTAAGTGTTGTTTTAAACATAAAACTCAGAAATCAATCAAACACAGGACTAAAAGTCTTCAAAAACCTGGCTCTGTTTTCTCCTAGGCTCGTTTATAACTCTGAGCCTCTCATCTTTAACAACCTCATCATATTCGTTTCTTATAAAACTGTAAAGTCACAATCCTGCCACTGAAACCCCAGATGTCCTTGGTTTGTGAGCTCTATCATGAACCTCTAAATCAACTGGCACCTCTAAAAGGCTCCACTCTGGAGAAAACCTCAACTGCAGGGCTCCTTCTATGCCCCATTTCAGCAGAAGGTAGTTAAAAAGAATCAATGCCCCTATTCCAACAAAAGTTAAATTTTCCTGTTTGGGGTGGTGGTGGTCGGGGGCAGGCGGCGGGGGAAATGAGGGAATGTGTTCTATTTCCAGGTCCATGAGGGGGCGTAGTTTTAAGGGCAAGAATTTCCCAGTGTCATGCGCCCCTCCCGTCTCTCTCCATCCAGGAGATTTAAGGGTTTTTGTTTGAATTTCACGGTCAGGAAAATAAACTAAGGGTCAATCACCCCAGTGGAAGTTTAAAAAAACTCCTTTCATTGGACAGAGAAACTTGGGAAGGTGGGAATCTCTCTCAGGAGAAATTCCCCTGCTCCTTCACCCATGCAGGATTTCCAGCTCTCTGGAATCCCCTCCCACATGATGGGAGCTCCCTTTCCCCTCTGAAATTTCCCCTCTGGGATCCCTTCCACACTCTTTGTGGAAGCCTTTCTCTTCTCCTTTTCTTCTCTTTTCTCCACCTAAATAAAATCACCTTTCTGCCACACTTCTTGGATCCAATATTTACTTTTACAAGCACAGGACACACATGCAATGGTTCCATTGCTAATTCTTAAAAGAAATTGGAGGCCAAAAACCCACAGCATCCTCTCAGGGGAGCTGTGCCTCACTAGCACCACCCCACCCAAAAAAAAAAAAAAAAAAAAAAAAAACCCTGGTTACACAAAGACCAATATTTAAAAATTCCAAATGAATTTCTGATACTGTAAATATATATTTTAAACGGCGGCAATTTCTATGCTATATTTAGTATACGTGTGTCCTGCTTAATACAGAACCTCATTTAAAAAATGTATGTGTATATTGCAAGAGTGTATATTTTTAAGTACTAACTACAGGAACATAATAAAAACAAAACAATGCAATAAAAATGTAATTTTTATCGAATAAGATATTAAATGTATTAAAGACAGTTTTTATTAAGGTGAAAATTTTAATTTGCCAATCTATTTTCAAAAATTTTATGAATTTTTAGTTAAGTTAACCAGCATTTAATGAGCCCTGTATCATAAAATGTGTCCTAAGTGGAAAAGTAAAGAAGAGAAATGAATTATTTTTTTAAAAAATAAAGAAGTGCAATGAAGTTTTAATAACAAGAACCTCCAATTTTGATAGCTATGCTTCCTCTCCAGATATAGCAATCTAAAATATCATTTAAGTTATTTGAAGTTTAACACAAAATGATAAAGCATCATACTGATGGAAATTGAAACCTAAATTATGAGCTGTTCTGAAACATACAATAAATTCCTTGGGATGAGAAGACCCCTAGAAGTGCAAGAAAGGAAGCAGTCGTAAAATCCATCTTTCTTCTGACTTCTCAGACACATTAGGCTAATTCCAGAAATAAATTCCATCAGTTGGCAAGTTAACCTTTCACTCTTGTCACAGAAGTCATCTGCAGCCTTGAGTTTAACTGTTTTCTTTCTCCTTGGTCTTGGTTCTTTATATAGTAGCCCTGTATTTATGGTGCCACTTGGAAAATTTATCTATGATAAGAATGTACCTTTGAAAAGCATTTATTTTACAAAGCTTGGATGTGGGGATCATATATTACATAAAATCTCTTTAATTCTTTTAACATGGATTCTTTTTTCTGCTGTGGAGTACACTAAGTCACTCATTTGATGGTTTTGTGTTTTCAATCTTATTTGCTCAGGACTCATTTTATTTGGGCTTTGGAAATGATTGAATCAAGTTGGATGAAAATTTACTTTTGATCCATTTAATTCTAACCTTTCTTGCAAGTTCAATTTTTAGAATCTAGTTTAATGGGCCAAAAGAAAAACATCTTGCTATAGCAAGTTTATTTCTTTTGCCACCAGACATGCTAACAGTAAATATAAACATATTGACTTCAAAAATTTATATTTGAAATAACATTCTGTTTAGACTTTTAGGAGTTCTTAGGAGAACAACTATCTTACATACCAAGAATATACTAAGCATATGCATCCATGTATAAATGTTGTTGATAAATAACTATTTGTGGCAAAAGTGGATGATTGGAGTTTTATTCAATATAAAATATTTTATGTCTTATATACTGTAGTGAAACTACAACTTATTTAAAACACATCCTGATATTTAACCTTTAATAAATTATTGAATAACCATGACCAACATAGATTGGTTAATATAGGTTGTAATAGCTGAAAGCAATGACAGGTAACATTCCTGTGGAATTTACTGTGGGTCCTACTTCGTTCTAAGAATGTGGCTGATTTAAATTAATATTCCAACAATTCTAAATACAGCATGGTTGAGCAATTTGCTCAAGATTATACAGGCAGGGATGATCAATCAGTGGTTCCTTCCTTGGACATGTAAACAAAATTTATATGCCTTTTACAAACAAACAAACAAACAAAGATTCTGCAGGTGTTCGGTGGTAAAGCTGGGATACATTTTCTCCAGTTTCCAGAACCCAACAGCTATGAGAAGCTATATATACTTTGATTAAATTTCCTATTTTCAACAATATATTGTGCACCTATAGCCTGAGGTTAATGAAGTTATTGAATGCCTATTTTAAATCAAATTCTAGTTAGAATATTATGTTCATGCACACCTAATTAAAGCAAACTCTCACGAAAATATCAGCTGAAAAACAAAATTACTTTTCTTCTTTTCCATTAGCTAAAATATGCATTTTTGCTCTATCATTTCCATTATTTCTTTCACTCTACTGTGTTTGTCAAATATTAGCTATAAAAGGTTTTTATGATAGTCGATTTAAATTATAAAACTAATCTTTTGAGTCTATTGGTAGAATCTTGGAATGGTCTTGACAATTCAGTTGTGCAAAGATTAGTGCCCAGTAATCCCAACCTTCCGAGTGAGCTCTGCACGTCAAATAGATTTTGCAGCATGGGTTGGGTGCAGAACAGTTTTTCATTTTGCCACACACATCTGTGTTTCACCTTTCTGGGAACTCTCCAGAAGAAATCCAAATGTTATTGTTTTCTGATGATTTATATCCACACTTTGACTTCATTTCCAGTCTAAATAGATATTTCTTATTTATAAAAGTGATGTAGAATCATCACAGAAGAGTTAAAAATGCACAGAAGAAAACAGAACCACCAAAATACAAATCAAGAGTTAACAGTTCTCTTCATTTTGCATAATTTTTTTTTCTGTTTACAAACATGTATATGTTATATACTTTTTTTATTTTATATAATACCTCATAAACAGTTTAGTATCTTCATTTTTCATTCATTTATCATAAAAATCTACCTTTGTTAATTTAAAATACATATATAGAATTATATAATATCCCTTCAGATGTTTTGACAATTTTTAATACTTAGAAGCATTCCTATATTTAGCCCTTATAAATAATTGTGTTGAACATCTTAGAAGACAAATTTTGTAAAAACTTTAAAAACTGTATGTTCACTTTTTAGCATGAATAACTAGACTAGGAAGTACCAGATACATACGTGCTAGCATTTTAAATGTTCTTGCACGGTAATGAATTTCTACCGGCAGTCTGAGAGCGCCCATCTCAAGGCATTCTTGCAGTTACTGAAGTTTATTTTTTCAGTCATCACTCTTTGATGTTTGAAAGTGACATACTACTTTAACAATTGCCTATTTCTGAGGACTAAAGAGGCTGAATATATTTATATGTGTATTACATATTAATATTTCTTTTCCTGTGAATTGCTTGCTTCCTGGTTTATATTTGTTATTTACAACCCTAAAATGGTCACTAATAAATAAACCATAAGCACATTTCTCTTAGGAGGTTAAGACGTCAGTGGAATTCATCTATCTCTAGCATGTTGTCAAAATGGTTATCTAAGCCTGAAGTATATTCCCCGTTTACTAAAAGGACTATCACAGGAAAGATATTTATTATGTATTTTTGTCATTAGTGGTATTAGTTTTCTGCTGTCATATTTCACCAGATGAGAGATGATTGGCCAGGGAGAAAGGTATGTGTGAGTGTGTGGGTAGGTATGTGTGGTGGATGGTGAATGAACCTCATTAGAGTTCAGGATTTTGGCTATCTTAACAGCATCCTTTAACACAAATATTTCCAGCAGGAGTATGCATTTCAGTACATTAACACAATGGCTACTACGCTAATGCAGCTCCATCTTAGCTTTCCTCCTTCCTTTTTGCAGTTTTAGAACAAGCAAAAAGACATTACTTGCTGCTAATCATTTGGAGAGAAGAGAAAGAAAAGTGTATTTGTGTGTGTTTTACCCAATCACCAAAATTTTTGATAACGTAACATGCCAGATGAAATATTAAGTGCTAATGTGTGAGTGTGTATGTGGGTCTTTATGCATGTGTGTGCTTATGTGGACTAGTGTTTTAGATTTGGGGTGATATATACACTAAGACAAGGATTGTGGAAGTCATTCAACATAGGTAGTATTTACGTAAACATAGAAAAAGAGGTACAGGGTAGACCGATAGAGGCATTGACTCAATAAGGATAATAGCTTGGGAAATACGGCAGACAGGGTTCCGATGTGTGGAAATGAGAGATTTGGCTAATGCGGTGGCCATGTGAAAGGTTACAGAAAGGTGGCTTGAAAAAACACTTTAAAGGAAGAAGTGACAACATGTTGAGGAAAAATATCTGGGAGGTGGGAAGGAGGTTGAATCAAAATGATCACCAGATCAGCCTTTAAGAATGAAGTTGAATGAAGTTGAAATTGTGCAACAGAGAAAAGCTGAAAGGAAGAAGATAAACAAAATTTCAATGCTCTGATAAATACACTGAATTAGAAATGTCTAACAGAAAGGGGAGATATCTTAGGTATATCAGGACTGAAGGTCTAATTTGGGAATCCTCAGTTTGGAGGCAATAGTTAAAGCTATAAGCCTGAAGGACCCTTGTAAAGAGTTTTGTGGGGAAGGACAGGTAGCCGAAGATGGAGCAATAATGGTAGAAATATGACAAAGGTGGAGTGAAAGCAAAAGGGAGAGAGAGGTAGGGGGGCGGGGAAGTCAGGGAGAGAGAGGTGGGGGGGGCGGGGAAGTCAGGGAGAAAGAGGTGGGGGGACTGGGAAGTCAGGGCTAGAGAGGTGGGGGGGCGGGGAAGTCAGGGAGAGAGCGAGATATTAGAAAGCTACATGCTATCCAAGAATAGTACTGGTATATGACAGCCAAGATAGGAAAGCATTTCAAGGAGGTAGTTGTAGTTAATGTTATACAAATCAAAGATACCACCCACACACTCCTCCTGGACTCAAGAAAGTATGACTATTGGTGGCTGAGTAAAGGGATTTAAAAAAACCCAATTTCAGGTCACTTAATATTAAATAAAATGATTAACCTACAGCTGGCCCTGCATAATTATATTTATGATGCTTAAATAAAGAAATATGGAGTCCAATTAATATGTTTCTTTAACTTCCATCTATGGTTGCAGTGACATCTATTAGGGCTATTTTTCTTTAAAAAAAAAAACATAAGAAATTCTGGCTTTAATAATCAAAGATATGGGTGGTATCTTTGATTAGTGTTCATTATTTAGGGTCAGATAATAAAATGCTTGATTTAGTGACTGTATTTGTTGGTGTGACCTGGAATTTTATGTTACTGGAGATAAAAACAGGTTTTAGCAGTTCCTCCTATGATGGGCTTTCTTTCCGAAAAGAAATTTCTTCTATTAATTTACATAGAAATGATTTAACGGCATAATCCCTCCATTTTCATTAACATTACAGTTTTTTAGGCCCTTCTTCAACACATTGTTTTATGGGAAGAATTAAATTTTGCTCCTGTGTCTTTTTCATTGCATGAAGTTGTTTTCATTGTTTGTGTTGTGGTCTTAATTGGAAATTTAATGTGCTTTTCTCTTGAAAACAAGGAGACACCAATCTCTTCTTTTACACAGAATTGTTCCAGAGAACTAATGTCAGTCCTTAGGGATATCAGTTCACAAAAAAATTGGTATGAATGAATGTAAATGGCAGCATTCGGAATTAGGAAAGCTAGATTCAGTTTGTTCTTTATTGTACAAATATTTATATAAGTTCTTTTAATAATATTCTGATGAATTTCATAATTGATAATTGTTTTGAGTCACAGGATTTCAACTAGTTCGTTTCAAATAGTTTCTCAGTTTCTTTTTTATTATTGGTATATGATAGTCATACATATTTTGGGGGACATATGATATTTTGATACCTATACACAATATGTAATGATCAAATCAGGGTAGGGATATTCATGATTTCAAACATTTATCTTTATGTTGGAATCATTGAAGTTCTCTTCTACTTGTTTTTTAAAACATACAATATATTTTTAAGTATAATTTCCCTACTGTGCTCTTGAATACTACAACTGATCACCTCTAACTGTATTTTCGTACCCTTTAACCAAATTATCTTCATTCCTCCTTCTCCTTTTGCTTCTCAGCCTCTATTAATCACCATTATTTTCTCTATCTCTATGCAGTCTTACTACTTTAGCTCCCACATGTGAGTGAGATATGTGGTATTTGTTTTACTGTGCTTGGTTTATTTCACTTGCTATAATGACTTCCAGTTTTACCAGTGTTGCTGGAAATGATGGGATTTCATTCCTCATATGGCTGAATAATATTCCATTGTGTATATATACCACATTTTCCTTATACATTCATCTATCGACAGTCACTGCATCTCAGTTTCTTCATCAGTAAAGTTATGTGACTAAATCATACCCTATGATTTTAAAGGGTTTGAAAAGGTATGACCAATATTTAAGATACAGTAAGTTCACTCTTTAAAAAACTGTGATACTTACTTATAAAATGTTTTTATTGTTTTATGCTCAAAAGATAGAGAAAGTGCTCTTGAGAATTAAGAGGCACAGTGCCAGAAAATGTGAGGATTTTGCAAAAAAAAAAACAAAGAAAGAAAGAAAAAAAGAAAAAGAAAAAAAATTAAGGAAATTAAAAAGAAATCATGATTTAATCAAAGTGAAATAAAATTACCAATATAAATTTACTTCTACATTTTAAATTACAATATTTACTCAGACACCTCTTTGTATAAGTGTTATAAAGAAACTTATTTGAAAATGAACTACAATAAAACCATATTAAGCTAGACCTCATATAATCAGAATCTGGGATAACATGGACACGTTTGGATTGTCTTTTCCCATTATTTGTGAAGAATGCACTTGTTAAGCAAACAACAGTGCCACAAAACTTTAATATCTCTAAGTACTTCCTTGTACACTAAGAGTACAAGTTTACATGGAAAATCTGTGTCCAAATTCAGTTGGCCTCTGGACTTCGAGATCTACGGAAGGAAGAGAGATTATAACACAATACAGAAGCAAGGGTCCTCCTTAGAAATAGCCAGTTTTAAATGATTCTGCATCAGTTACATGGAATATGGTGAGATGCTATCTATATCTCTGTATTTTCTCATATATTATCTATATGAGAAAAAAGGTCATAGGTTTATAGAATATGTGCATCTGCTTGTACCTAAAGTGTAATTCACAGAGAGCAGGGACTGAATTTATCAACTTTGTAGGTAGCACATAGTAGGATGCTGGGGCTCAGAAAACAAAATCCCAAAGTGAAAGCCTCAGAATTGGCCTCCGAAGCTTTTTTTCTCTGACCTTCCCCTGCCCTCCTGCCCTGGGCCCTCATTCTCTCCCATGGCAAGTCACAGAAACTAGAATACCTCTTACCCCAGGTGAGTCACAGAAATCAGAACCCCTTTTTCCCAAGGCCAGCCAAAAATCCTAAACATATTATTCTCACTTTCCCCTGCCTTTCTGTGTAGCTGCTAGCCATAAAGAAATTCTCTCATCTACCTGGTTTGATAGGTAATAAAGACCCTCATTCCGGAGAGAGGCTGCTCCATACACAGGAGGAAGGAATGCTTCAGGGAAAGGCCAGGAAGATTCTGAACAGACAAGTCTTTCTGGGTTTCCTACTCAGTCTGCTAATGCAAGATTATATCCTTTTGGTCCAAGCACATTGCTAAATAGCTGTCTATATACTTCATTGAACTGAAGCATAAAAATTGATTGATAGGCTGGGTGCAGTGTGGCTCACGCCTGTAATCCCAGCACTTTGGGAGACTGAGGCAGGAGGATCACTTGAGTCTATGATTTTGTGACTAGCCTGGCCAACATGGTGAAACCTCATCTCTACTAAAGATAAAAAAATTAGCCAGGCATGGAGGCTCATGCCTGTAGTCCCAGCTACTCAGCAGGCTAAGGCAGGAGAATCTCTTGAACCTGGGAGGCAGAGGCTGCAGTGAGCTGAGATTTCACCACTGCACCCTGGGTGCACCCTCACTGCAGTCTGGGTGACAGAGTGAGACTCTGCCTGAAAAAAAAAAGTTGGTTGATAGTTTTCCCTGGGTCTTTTGGGAAGACCTGAAAGCTCCCATGTCACTTAAAACTATGATTAAACAAATTTATTATGATTTTCTCTTGCTGACCTGTCTTTTGTTATAGGAGTGTCAGCTGTGACCCTTATAATGGGTGAGACTTCCTTTCACCCCCTACAAGGTGCTCAGTAAATATTTTTATGAATAAATCCCTCGCCTTATTTAATTTCCCTTAACTTTATTAATGTTTATCAAGGACTTGTTTAGCACCAGATACCCTCAGTCCTGTGTGAAGGACTTATGTGTCTACACATTTCAAGTTCATTTGTGTGGGAGTAAGATGAAAAACACAGGTAAATAGAGGCTTATATTTTCCACAAAATGGATCAGGAAAACTATTTTCCTTAATTTTTTTTCTAATTAAAAGACTTTGAGTAACACATTAGTTCTGTGCAATTTGCTTGTTAGGGTAATTTTAATTAGAAGGTAAGTTTGCCCTGTCCATCAGATCACCAGTATTTTTAAATAGCTAATTATATATTTGTTAGTTCATAATTAAGGTTTGGAAATCTGCCTATATGCCTTAATTCATAGAAATACTAAATTAAATATGACCCTCAATGCCTAATTTGTTAGAACACTTCTAAAGAAATAGCAGTTAGCTAGAACTGAACACTAAATTTTAAAGCTATTTTTATAAAAGACATTTGCAATAGTAATATAGAATTGTGGTGTTCAGAATGGAAAAATGAATTAAGAAAGAATGTTCTAGAGAGAGTCTGAGAGAAAGAAGAATGGCAAACTTACAGCCCAAATTATCCTATCTTCCACATTTATCTTCCTCTAATAGTCTTCTGTTTGAGGACCCAAACAAAGAATCTGATGTTTGATGATACTATTACAACAGACAAATTTGCTGGTGGAAATAACTATTTAGTCGTGAATGGCTATAAAAGGAAAGAGATATTCTAAAATGTCAAGTGTCAACATATCAAACTGCAATAGTGACACCCCAGATTGACATCCTTCTAAGGAAAGACTTTTTCACACTGGTTTCTCCATACTTTTACTTGTAATCTTGTCGATAACTTACATTATAATACTAAAATAAAGAGTGTGATAAACCTTTGTCAAAAGTTAATTTGTACCATGCTGTGCAGACTGCAGGCAAGGGATGGGGTTAGCTAACATTTGAAGTACTCTAATTGGGACTATTCCCAGCAGGATGGTTGCCCGGAAGCTCTCACTCTGGAGAGACTGCTACTATAAGACCTTTGGCTATTCTATTTTACTTCTAATTAATACTAGAGGTTTGGTTATTTAGCACAATGGATATGAGGCATGAATTCTTATGGTGAGATAGTCAGGATTCAAGATAAGTAGATTTCTAGAAAATAACATATGGCTACTCTGAGTCTTGAACAAACTGGGCTCAAAATCTAGTGATCACAAGAGCGTACACCTTTGAAAATATTGTCCTGGACTAAGGATTTTGCACTAGTCCTTTGCTTAAATACTTATTGGAGGATTTTGTTAGCTAGTTCTGACTAGAAATAAGTTACGCCACATGGTAAGTGAAACTGAAGTGCAAGGGTGCAGTTAGGGTGCAAGGCCCAAAGAGACAGAAAATGAAGGCCTCATCAAGCTTGCAGGTAATATGGCTGTTTCCATGCCAGCATTCCTATAAATATTTGTGGGTGAAGCTGATTTTGGTCTGTAATTTGCTTTCAAATTATAACACACTCTATGAGATTACAGAAGACAGGACATACAGTTTGGTCTTCCTAAGTTGTTGGAAGATTTTCACTGACTGCCAAAGATGGCTACAGTTGATCAAATAGTGTTAGATAGTCTTATCTCAGAAATCACTCAGAGGAAGAAGAATTTTATTTTATGCCTTATATGTTTTATGCACAGATAGGGACTTATTTGAAGTCTCATAGGTATGAAGCAGGGGCCATTACCTTAGTCTAGAGAACCTGGCTCTAAGGTTAGAATCTCTGTCCTCTGTTTACAAGCTGTGACCCTCAGGACAGATTGCTTAATTATTTCCTCATTTGTAAAATGAGTTTAATAACATTATCTACCTTTTAATATTGTTTTGGAATTTAAAGGATTAAAATATGTAAAAATTTTGGCTTATAAGGGTGTATACAGCAAACTATAGCTATTATTATCGCAGAATGGACATATGATGTCTTGTGCTCTCCCTACGTCATGTAGCATTTTTCTTACTAATCATTCTATTGAAAATTACTTGTTTCTACTTCTTCTATCTATAATGTATGCATAGTCTGAGCAATACGAGCCATATAATCAAATGACTAATAGAATGTAATGATATATTTGGATCAAAATTTTCCTAAAATTTTCAGGGAAATAACTAAGATTATTCTATTTTTCCTGAGCTTAAATGGAAGAGTATCTTATGTATCTTAGAATTTTTCAGTTGCTTTGCTTTATTCATGTAAGCCGTGATGAAGGAAGGGTTTCTCAGACTTTTCAGCAAATACATTTTTCTTCCTTTATAAAATATTTATTAAGCACCTGTTATTACAGACTGGGGAGCCTGAAGAAGTATATAACCACTTATTTATAAGACCTAGCAGGAGGGAAACAATATAAACATGAGCAAATGACAATAAAACTTCCATTTGAAATAAATGTAATATTTGATCAGTGATCGAGACATTCAGAGGAGGAAGTCATCATTGCACCCCAATAATTTTGTGAACAAGCATTGAATTGGTACATGTAGAAGGAATCAGGAAATTTTTATGCACAAAGTAGAATTTAAGCAACAGTATGAAGAATACATAAGATTCAGAAAGATGCTGAACAGGAATAGATGGAGAGGGAGTTCAATGAACTTAAGAATCTCTGTTCTAGAAACACCTTCCCCGTCTCTGTATCAGTCTCCCTTACTCAACCAACTTACTTATTGTTCTAAATAACTTGCTTCATTTCACTTCGCATTTGTACTGAAATTCTACCAAATAGGGATGCCCTTGCAAGGAATGACATGGTTAGCTTCTCGTACTATGATGTGATTTAATTAGTTCTTTAATGACAATTGCCACGTCTGTTTGTAGATAGTCCCTTCAATAATGCCTACCACTGTGCTTAGTAAGCAGTAGATGTCAATGAAAACAGGTTTCTCTTTTATTTGGTTTATTTAATCAAATGATTGTTTAACGGGTTACTGAGATCAATAGGACAATTATTCAAATAAAAGAGGGAAACACAGAACAATAAATTTGAGAGTATGACATAATAAAGTGGTTAGAAAGATTAGAGGGGGATTTGAGGCAAGCAGAGGGCAGTGAGAAAGGATTTTGCCAAGAATGGAAGATCAGGATCGATGTGACGGTGAGCAGAAATGAAGACAATTATAATTACAGTTTTATGGGGAGTTGTTTGTTTGGTACTGAGTGACACAATGACGGAAGGCAAGGGGAAAGCACGAATAAAGAAGAGTGAAGAATTCATGCTGGGTAATGCTGAGAGATAAATTTGGAAAGGTGGCACAGGCCTGTGCCGAACTGTGGAGCATCACGCTAAAGAATCTGGATTTCATCTCATATGCAACCAAAAATACTCTTCGTTCTACTTATATCCTACTGCTCCAAGTTAAGCTAAAGGGAACTTTGCAGATACTCTGCAGCATTTGGGGAAAAATGGCAGTGGTTGGTGTAATTTTCAAATGTCCCCAAATCTGCCCTACTCCCATAGCCAAAGCAAGTAAAAATCACATAGGAGCAAGTAAAAGAGACACAGGAGACATGGCGGGAGAGAAACCTGTTCAAGACCAGAAAAAGCAATGAGAGAAGCTCTCCATGGAAATTTACAAATGTCTTAGATAAATAACTGTTTTTTTTTAAAGAAGAAACTTAATAGATACAACAACCAAATGGAATATTTGTAGTGAAATTGGAACTTGTACTACGAATAGAGTAATATTAAATAATTGTTATTTTAGTGGTTGTGATAATGGCATTATGTTATGTTTAAAAATCCTTTTCTGTTAGAGATACACATTGAAATATTTACCAGTAAAGTGATAAGATGTCTGAAATACACTGTAAAAGGATCACATTCTCCTCACCCTCCAAGTTGATATTACGAATATAATATTGCAATATACTGATAACATTGAAATTCACTGCTGGGATGCTGACTTTCATTATTCTCTCTTCTTATGTGGGTGTTTGAAAATCTTCACAGTGGGTCAGTCTTTTACAGTTGAACACATGAGGACATGTGTGTGGGGTTCTCATAGAACTTTAGCATTTGACAACTCTCTCTACAACCTCTTGAATGAGCATTATTCAAGAGATCATTTCCATATCATTTAACATCCAGAGCATTAATACAGAGAGCTGAAATAAGATTTCTCTATTACAGAGAGTGTCACTGGCTTCTTCCTTCATACCAGAGAATAGGAGCAGAGCTAATTCACAGAAGTTTCAGGTTTTACAATGATATATACTGGTTCCTATAAATTCTACTTAGGATACACAGTACAAGTTTATGTTTTACCATGGTATGAAGTAAAAAAGGCTATTTTCATGAGCTGAGGGGCAAACCGACACAGTGTGACATTATAGAAAAAGTTCAAAGAACAAAGTCTCTACCTTTCATTAAACATGTACTTCTGGGAAGAATTCGATATATTTGTAATAACTAATGGATGATCATGAGGAGATACAATTGTCACAGTGGAATGACTGGAACCATAAAGTATTGCTGATAGTAATTCAAAATAGGGAAGCTATTTTGAAAAACAGTTTGGCAATTTCTTACAAAGGTAAACCTATACTTTATACACAACTTAAATATGCCACTCCCAAAACTCCAAGGTGTTTACCCGGAGAAAAGAAAACTTAGATTCTCACAAAAACCTTTTTTCAAATGACTATAGCAGCTTTAATTCATGATCACTCCAAACTGAAAACAATCCAGAAGTGTTTCAACTGGTGAATGGATAAATGAATTGTGGTACATCCATACCTGGAATACTATTCTGTTAAAACATAAAAACTAAAACAAACTACCAATACACACAGCAACACGGTAGGATCTCACAGGAAATATACTAAATGAAAGTAGCCAGAGTCATGGGTTACATTACGGATAGTTCCATTTACATGACATTTTGGAAAAAGAAAAACGTAGGGACAGCTCACGCAGAGCAGTTGTTGCCAAAGGACGGAGGTGGAGAAAGGCACTGACTGCAACAAGGAATGAAGGGATCTGCGGGCTGCCTTATTCCATTTGGGAAGCTGTAACAATATACCTCAGACTGGGTATTTTATAAACAGAAATTTATTGCTCACAGTAAGCATGGGAAGTCCAAGACCAAGACACCAGCAGATTCAGTGTTTGGTGAGGGCCTGTTCCTCTCAGACGGCACTTTCTGGCTTTGTCCTCACATGGCAGGAAAGGTAAACAAGCTCCCTCAAGCCTCTTTTAAAAGGACAGTAATTTTTTTTAGCCAAACAGGCTGAGCCTCATGCCTTCATCACATCCCAAAGGCCCTACCACTTACCCTAACTTTTGGGGTTAGATTTCAATATATGAATTTTGGGGAATACAACATTTGGACCGTAGCAGGGGGTGATGGAGTTGTTTTGTACCTTGATTGTGATTGTGGTTGCATGATTCTATGTGTTTGTCAATACTCAGAATTGTATGCTAAGAAGAATAGATTTTAAGTGTGTAACTTCAATGAACCTGACCAAAAATAGTTATAAACAATCTCAAAGAATTCTTCCTCAGTTTCCTGCACTAGATTCTGATTTCTTTCCTTGTTTCTTTCCTTGTGAAAATGCTCAATGGCTGTATAATATCTATTATTTGGACAAACTGTGACTATCATAACATTTTTTCTATTTAAACACATAAGCTACCTTTTTACTTTTCATTATTATAAATAAAAGTCAAATATACAGGCATACCTTATATTTCGATGCTTTGCTTTGTTCTGTTTCATAAATGTTGTGTCTTTTACAAATTGAAGGTTTGTGGCAGTCCTTCATCAAGCAAATCTATCGACAGTATTTTCCCAAAAGTATGTGCTCACTTCATGGTCTCCATGTCACATTTAGGTAATTTTCACAGTACTTCAATCTCTTTCATTATTAGCATAGCTGTTATATCACTGTGATCAGTGATCTTTGATGTTACTTTCTTCATCTAGTTTTGTGGGGCACTGTGAATCACATTCATATGAGGCAGTGAGCTTAAACGAGAAATGTGAGTGTGCATTCGGAATGCTCCACTAACCGGCCTCTGCCTCTCATCTCTCTGCCTCTCCTTGCACCTCCCTGTCCCCTGACACACAACAATATTAAAATTAGGCCCATTAATAACCTGTAATGGCCTTGAAGTGTTCAAGTGAAAGGAAGAGTCACACGTCTTTCACTTTAAATCAAAAGCTAGAAATGATTAGGCTTAATGAGGAAGGAATCTGAAACACCTAATAGGCTGAAAGCTAAGCCTCTTGTGCAGAAATGCCAGCCAAACTGTGAATGCAAAGGAAAAATTCTTGAAGGAAACGGAAAGTCTACTCCAGTGTACACATAAATGATAAGAAAGTCAAACAGCCTTGTTGCTGACATGGAGAAAGTTTGAATAGTCTGGATAGAAGATCAAACCAGTCACATTTCCTTAATACTAATCCAGACCACAGCCCTAATTCTCTTTAATTCTAAGAAGTCTGAGAGAGGCAAGGAAGCTGCAGAAGAAAAGTTGGAAGCTAGCACAGATTGGGTCATGAGGTTTAAAAGAAGAAGCTGCCTCCATAAAATGCAAGGTAAAGCAGCAAGTGCTGATATAGAAGTTGCAACAAGTTAGCTGGAAGATTTAGCTAAAGTAATTGATGAAAGTGGCTATATTAAACAACAGATTCAATGTAAACCAACAGCCTTCTATTGGAAGAAGCTACATCTAAGGCTTTCATGGCTAGAGAGAAGTCAGTGCTTGGTTCTAATTCTTCAAAGGATAGGCAGACCATCTTGTTAAGGACTAATGCAGATTGAAGCCAATACTCATCTACTATTCCAAAAATCTCAGGGCCCTTAAGAATTATGCTAAGTCTACTCTGCCTGTGTTCTATGAACAGAACAACAAAGCCTGGATGACAGCACATCTGTTTAACAGCATGACTTACTGTGAATATTTTAAGTCCACTGTTGAGACCTATTGCTTAGAAAAGAAAAATTTTTACAAAAATATTGCTTCTCATTGACAAGCACCTAGTTATCCAATAACTCTGATGGAAATATATAAGGAGATTAATGCTGTTTTCATACCTGCTAATGCAACATCCATTCTGTAGCATATGGATCAAGAAGTAATATCAGCACTTAAGTCCTAGTATTTAATAAATACATTTTGTAAGGCTAGAGCTGCTATAGATAGTGATTTCTCTGATAGATCTGAGCAGAGTAAATCTAAAACTTTCTGGAAAGTATTCACTAGTATACATGCCATTAAGAACAGTTGTGATTTATGGATTGAGGTCAAAATATCAACATTAGTAGTTTGAAAGTCAATGGAATTTTGAAGAAGTTGGTTCCAATTCTTATGGATGACTTTGAGAGGTTCAAGACTTCAGTGGAGGAAGTAACTGCAGATGTGGTGAAAACAGTAAGATAACTAGAATTAGAAGTGGAGTCTGAAGATGTGACTGAATTGCTACAATCTCATGACAAAGTTTGATGGATGAGGAGTTGCATTTTATGCATGAGCCAAGAAAATGGTTGCTTGAGATGGACTCTACTCCTGGTAAAGATGCTGTGAACCTTGTTGAAATGAAAGAAAGGATTTCTAACATTATACAAAGTTGGTAATGAGTGGCAGGATTTAAGAAGATTGACTCTAGTTTTGAAAGATATTCTACTATGTGTAAAATGCTATCAAACACCATCGCACACAACAGAGAAATCTTTCACAAAAGGAATAGTAAATTGATGTGCAATTGATGAAGCCAACTGCATTGTTGTTTTGCTTTAAGGAACCTTCCACAACCTCCATCCTGATCAGTCAGCAGTCATAAACATGGAGGAACTACCCTCCATTAGCAAAAAGATTATGACTTGCTGAAGGCTCAGATGACTGTTAGCATATTTTAGCAATAAAGTATTTTTAATTAACATATGTGCATTGTTTTTTAAGGCATAATGCTATCAAACACTTAATAGACTACAGTAGACTATGAACATAACTTTTACATGCACTAGGAAACCAAAAAATTCATGTGACTTGCTCTTTTGTGATATTGCTTTATTGCGGTGATCAGAACTGAACCTGTAACATCTCCGAGATATGCTTGTAAAAATAAATAATCAGTGTTATTTCCTCTATACATGTGTTAACATGGCTGGGAATATTTCGATAGACATTTGTAACTGATATTGCTACTTTATTTATTTACCAGAGCAAGTCCTGGTGGATTCTACAGAAACAAGAAAAATATGCTCAAAACAATCTTAAATTCTCAGAAATGTAGATTTCTATTTTGATGAGCAAAATTTGTAGATTGAGCTTTGTGGAACAGGGTGGTGGGGAGCTAACAGATAAAGAAAAATAAATCCTCCCAATACTTTTCTAAAAGCCTGGCTAAACTAGAGTCAAAATACCTGAGAAGCAGAGTAAATAGTCCAATGAGTTTCATTTCCTGATCAGATATATTAGTTTCCATATGCCAGAGTCCTGGTGGCAAATTTATACTCTGTCCAAATGCTGCTTTTACGGGTAACTGGAGGCTTGAGTGTAGCTTCAGGATCTGTAATAATGGCTTTGTACAAGAGATGGGTCGAACAAAGTTGAAAGTATAGATAATTTCACTGATTGCTTTAAATTCCACCATTGGCGCTGCATGTGGAGCTGCGTTCTGAATCACTCCAGATGCGTATCTTTTTAGAACAGCAGTCCTGCTACCATCCAAGTACCCATAAAGGTCTTTAATTAGGTAATCTCCAAATAGCAACAGCACCATCCTCTGACTTTATTAACATAAAATCTCTGTTTTGCAAAGCCCTTTCAATGTTCAATAGAGGAGAATCCCTGGATGAAGATGGGCAGTAAGAGTCAAGAGAGCAGACACAGAAATGGAAATAATAAAACTGAAAAAAGCAGAGTTATATCATGGTTCATCTTGAGGTGCTTGTTTTAACTTCACTTTAAGAAACTCTAACCTATTCACCTTTTTAACAAACTCTGTTTCTGCTAAGGACTTGCATCACTAACAAGAACATTTCTTTATTAAGACTCTTTGTGTGTCTAAGCATTTTTAATGACCCCCATTGCCATGGCACCATCTGGACACCTGATATTTTTAAAAACAAACATTTCAGCATAATTGATGAATTCTACCTTGGATGGCTATTACGCAGGTCTGACTGCTAAAATACAGACAGCTCTCATTCCACCAAATTAAACCTCACTATGCAGAAATATCACATTGAGCAATTTAGTATGGGTGTAAAGCTTAACCTGAAGAGACCCTCTGTAACAATAAAGGTGATGGACTCACGAAATCCAAACCATAAGAAAGAGCTGGGTGGATTTTGTCCAGAGTATACTCACAACGGAGAGGTAGCAGGGAGAGGTTGCACCTGAGTCATATCTTAACCATGCAAACAGCTACAGCAAAGCACACACCGCCAGCAAAGGACCCACTCATTGAAGAGCCGTGATTATCCTGCCTCCCACTATAAGAGGACATACACTTTGCTAATACTCTCTCAAATTTCTGTAGATTGTGGAGAAAGGTGGAGGAATTTAATTTAAAAATGCACTGGTTACTAATGAAGCACTTTTGATTCAGGCATCCGTTTATTTAACATAATCAATAGAAATGGATTTTATGTGAAGTACTGTTCTAGGTCTCGGGGTTGCAGCAATAAACATGACCCTTTCCCCACATCTTTACACTGAAGATCCCCTGGGGCCTGGGGAGGGTTTAGCAGAAGGCTTTGAGGGGATGGGGAGGTAGGATGAGGTATCTGTGAATTTGAGTTAAATATTACTTTTTGTCTTGTATGGATCAAGGAACTGAGACTCTGACAGACTGAGTTACTTGTACAAGTTTATGTAACTAGTAAGTTACAGAAATAGTCTTAGGATCTAGGACCTCAACATAGCTCATTTTTGCACAATCAGGAAGCTTGCTTCAGGTAAACACCTTCTGCCTCATTTCCTTCAGGCACCTCTAGATAAATGGCACCATAGGCTTCTTTAGGCTCAATACTTAAAGCTCTGGATCAGGTTCAAAAATCAGAGCTTTAGGAGAAGTTGGTGGAACTTGGGGGCTCAGAGATTCTTCACTTAATTTCAGCTAGGTTTGAACTTTGAAAGGTTTTTTTGGACTACCGTTTTGACCTACATTGCTATTCTAGGAAAAAACACATCTAGAGTTCTAAATGAGTGACTTACGAATCAACTTTTGAAGCCTACTAACCTGCTCTTTTGACGTTTAACTCTGGTTTCTAACATCTACTTTTCCATGCTAGTTTCTAGCTTGTGCCATCCTAAATAAAGTAGAAACTAGGCACATATTTTTCTTATTCAATTATTCCTATTCCTTTCCGAATTGTTCTCATGGAATAAGCACCTGTCTAGTTTCTGCTCACCTGGCTTCCTATATGCAATAATGATGACTCCCACTGGCTCCCTGTGGGGGCACGTGTGTGTATGTGGTGGCGGCGGGCGGAGGGGTGCATTCAAGCCCCTATATCACAGCATTCTGAAACTCTAATCAAATCAAATCACTCCAATCATCATAACAAAAGCTTCTTTTCCTTGTTTTACAATAATTTTTAACATAGCTTGATTCATAAAACCGTATCCCTATATTATCTAGAAGATAGGATATTTATCTTCAGGGAAATGGTAAGGTAAAGGGAAAAACAAAATATTCAATATTAAAAAAGCATTTATTTACTACAAGATTTTTGAGAAAAACATTTGTAGATCTTAATATTAATGAGGCATTAAAGTATATTAACAAGTGCAATGTACAAATTAACGTATTGAAAAGAATTAAAGCTAAGTAATGATCAAGTCATTAGGCATCCCATACTAAAGACCTATTTCCAGAATTAAAATTCAACAGAAGGATACACCAATATTAGAGAAAAACTAAAATTATTCTATTATATACACTTACTTTTGCCATTTTTGAATGTTAAGTCTGTTTCTTTTATAATTAATTACATGCCTATAGTGGTAGAGAATTTATAGTTCAGATATACCTATATAAATAGAATTTTCCATGCCGACAATATGGTCCTTTGTGATGTCTAATTTATATGACATGATATTTTATATGTAACTATATTTCTTTTTTCCAGTCTCAACAACTTACTTTTTGGCCTCAATCTGGTTACTGGGCTTTCGCCTACTTCTCTGTACCCAAATCTATGTCTTGGAAATTTGCTTAATATCCTAATCCCTCTAGGACTTGAGGAAGTTGTTTTTGCCTGACCAGCTCTGTCCAGGAGACTGGAGGCCTGCTCATTGCACCCCATCAAGTAAGGCTCGCCACAATGTACTATGTGCCTGGAAGGCTTCCTTGCACTACCTCCCACCTTAGATTTTTAATGTTACTTTCAGTGGTATGTTGGACTCAGCTCTCACTGGCTTGCAATTGCCTGTTGTTAAATATTCAAGAATTTTGTGAGCAGGATTATTGCTGGAAATCAGTCACTGTAAAAGTATTTAAACCAAAGAAATCATGAAATGCTTTTTACACTTGGAGAGTTGGCTTATCAACAAACACACCACTGCATCATTGCCCCTGTCTGAATACATTAGGTAACTCTGTTTGGATCCCCTGACCATTAACTATTATTGAAATATTTATTTTATGTCATATTCTACTGGACTTAGTCCCAGTACTTTCAGCTGGTCTTACTTGACAGTAACTGTCTCACCCTCTAGTAAGCCAGTGTGGTTCTGGATTCTGGTTCCTTCAGTTTTTCCTCTATTGTTCTATAAGCAACTGAGACATGAACAACTGAATCTAAAACCTAACCCTCTGAATACTCTAGGAAGTATGACTCTTGCACCTGGGTCTGTCCTTTGGTAACCCAAAGCCTCCCTTTGCTGTCCCCAACTATTAAAATATACCTATCTGTGTTCTACCCTCTCAACTGCCTACTGTCCTTTATTATAAATGCATTTTGAGTATGGTTTTGGAAATACAGACTCCAAGAGAGGTGAGCTAAGACATGACTGGTCTATGATGGTGACTGTTGGCTGGATCTCAGTGTTCATTTTGGATGTTCTAATTTAATGCCAGTTAAACAGTCATCTATTTAACTCAAGCACGAAGTCTTTTTAGCAATAGGCAGTAAGTAAATTGTGAATGATAGGCTGAGCTGAGCTTCGATATTGTAATTAGCAAGAATATTGGTTGATTACTTGCTACTTCAAACCGATTCCCCTTAATGCCCATTCTGTGTTTTTGGCCTGTGATAGCTGAAAAAGTCTCTTCTCTTCTTACTAAGATTATTAAAGACTTAGCTCTATTAGTAAAATCAGAAAACTTACAATCTGTAAATGCCTGATAACATTACTACACATAGGAATGCGACAATGCATCAACTTTTATGTGATTTGTTATCTTTCAAACAAATCATCTACTTCTCAGTCTTATGGCCACTGCATTCCTAAACCAACTCAACCTCTGGACTAGGTCTCATCTCACTATAAATCATTTGCTGCATTGCAAAGACCAATATTGAGTATTCATGTGCTTCTATTTCTCCTTTAGATAAATCTCTGTGTTCTTATAGACTCTAATCCCTTATAGACTACAGTTTTGTTATTTGAAAGAACTTAAGGTAAGTAGCTTTTGTCAATCAGAACTCTTCAAATTATTGTATGTTTTGATATTCAGTATCATTTTTAGTGGTATAATCCACAATTTAGGAAGCATCCACATTAGTTCGGTCTATTTTAAAGTTTAAGAATATGCCACAAAACTCTGAAATATCTCCAGGCTATATATATAAAATATTTTAAACAAATTATCATATAAAATAAAAACCTCATATCCTTGTTCTCTTCCTACATTTCAACCATTTCAACACAAGTATTTTTGGAACTATGTAATCACGTCAATTTTAAATCACCTATATAGTATAAACTCTCTGGAATTCGAAACTTTTGGCACATAACACTCTGTGGCTGTTTTGTTACTTGGCTCTTGTTGGCTAAGATAATCAAAATCCGGAATGACTGAATCCCATATAATTATTCCCAAATGTTTCTCTTCCTGACATTCTTTAGCCATATGGATCATTCCCATTTTCAAAAGGTGAAAAAGTACCAGGAAAAATTAATTTATGTTTGAATGATATAACCACCCTGCAAATGAAGAGACCGAGGGCAAAACTGTCTGTGGAGGGCAAAACTGGCTGTGTGTACCAGAGGTAGGCTTGAAAACCAAACCTCCCCTGGAGCTCATAAAACTTATGTCTTTTGGTGTGGCAAGAGCAGTGGAACTAGTAAGTGTACAGCACTGAGCCACAGCTCAGATTCAAATCACGAGTGTGTAGGAAATACAAACAAAACAAAACAAAACTCCAAACTGGGCTTATTTTCAATGCAAGTTTTGTTCAATTGCACAGGGCATGGGGAAGCCAAAAATGAGCTAATTTTCAGTGCCATTTGCATTATCTGCCAGGTGTTAAACTCATTATGGGCCATAGCATCATTTGCTGGAACCAGCCATTCCTTCATTAGCCATGCTCTCTTTATGCCCTCTAGTGCATATATTTTGAATGGACCTTCGGGGAAAGATCCAAATAGTTTTGCTGTAACTACAGCCTTTTTCCACTGGTTGAAATGGAAGCAAGTTGAACTAGCTTAGAGGAGCTTAATAATAAGCCAGGCAACAACAGGTATTGACAACTTTCTAACTGCTCAGTTCATTGCTAGATAATTTAAATGATACAGAAGAAATGCAAAACTCTGAGTGCCAAATTCCTCCTCAGTAAAATGTGGATAAAATGGCAACCACCTTGCCGGAATGTTATGAAAACAAGAAATAGCATGTGTAAGTGGAAGTAGCATGGTGAATGCTACATACGAGGTGCCTAATAAAAAATGACTGTTATTAATGATAATTAATTTATAATTCTCGTGAGAGAGGAACATCATCATGAAATAATTGATGTGCAAAATAAGGAAGTATGAAATTAATTTGCATTCTGAATGAATCACCCAATGTTCACACATCATTTGAAAAGGTGCCTGCAATTACACTCTCCTGATCATTTTGGTGAAAAGGCATTCTATAAAAACCTAAGTATAAGAAGGCTAAAGGAACCAGGTGACAATTTCTGCTGCTCTCAGCTGTAGAGGATGATGAAATTGCACCCAAGGGTGCCTTTTAATAAAGTTCACTTTATTATTTTCTAATGCATTTTAGCAAGCTTCACTGGCTATGACCATGACTTTCTTAAATGAGAGACTCTTTCTCTTTTCCGAGGAGGAAATCAAGATTTCTTATCCTAATTGGGGATTTCTGGAAGCAGATTTATACTCTCATTGTTCAGTGGCTGGGCTACTATTCTAAACCAGTTAACTGGCTTCGCTAACCTTCACTTACTATAGAAAGATAAAGTCACACATGTGATGATTACTTGAAAAATATAAGACTCTACAATTTCCTTTAGCAGAGAGCTTCTGGGGCTCCTATCTAAATAGCCTGAATTTTAAAATTTTCTTATCATAAATTTTTAATCTTCATAGAACAAAATGCATCAATGAATCTGTAAGATGGCTGTTGCCTAGTTTAGGATGAAGTACAGTGCAACTGATTCATTGAAGACTTCTCTCGCTTTTGTGTCTGAAGCACATGAATTTAGCTGTTAAAAAAAAGCTTAGAGGTGTATCCAACTGATGATGTAATGTAATTTTCAACATTAAAGTCTGTCTCTTTTATTCTGGGTCCTCCTATGTTAGACAGGCTAAAAGAGCAAATATAATGGTGCATAATTTATAAATTTAGACTCTCCTCATGTTTTCTTTTTGTTCTTCTTCTTCTTCTCAAGAATAAACAAAACATATACTTTTAAAAAGAAAGTCTATTTATATTAAGGAATAAACAAGGCACAAATCATTCATTCACTTGGTATTTACAAATTTAATTTTAAAGACTAACGTTATTCTGAATAGTTACTGATCCCCAGAGTTTTATCTCTGTAAGTGACTTCTTGTTAAAATGGAGATTGAAGTCTAAATTTGCAATTCCCATTGGCCTGCAATTACCATATTTATTCACGTAATCTACCTGCTATTTTTCACTCTGAAATTGGGAAATGATATTATGTAAGCATCTGCTTGATGGTCTAATCATAATTTTAGGGAGTATTACTGATATCATAACTCAGGTTCCCCAATGTTTAAAAAAAAGTTTCATACTTTGGCATAGTAAGAAATCAAGGACAAGGATCAATTGAAATTCAAATGACTCCACAGACATTTATACACACACAAACACACACACACACACACACACACACACACATACATATTTTTTATGGTGTGGAGAAAACCTCTAATTAAGCAGTACTTGTCTATTAAATAAAGAAGTTATTTAAAAAATATTGGAGGGTCATATTTACATTTAATACAGCTAGATAAAGGTAGACAGTAAATCTAATAGCTCTTTATCTATCCCAACCTATAGCAAGATAGGGTAGAGAAAATGGACTATTTGTAAGATTTAATTATTTGCCTATTTATAACAAGTAAAAAGCAAGTTCAGTTTATCTTACCTTCTGACTGCCTGATTATTTTAAAGCATACGATTAAGAGACTGTGCTCCTATACACATGTTTTAAGGAAATCAAAATGAAAAGGTACATTAAATTTCATTTCAAACTGTGGATGAAGTTATGTGTAGAGGTATATATAGAAACATATGATAATGTGTTTTAGGAAAATATAAAAATTAAATTTCAATAGACCTCTTCAGCTCTACCCTTCAACTCTGAATCACTTGATTTTGTTTTCCACACTAGATGACTTTGTGCTAACTGGTAGCCCCAAAGATGGCTAAGGGTCACAGAGGGACAAGGAGATTGTAGTCTTCATCACTCTCCAAAGCCTCTAAAATTAATAAAACCTAAAAGAAAATAACGTATTTTTTGTACCACTATACCTTCAATACAAGTCCCTGATGAATTTTTAAAATATACTTAGTTTTTTTATATGCTTGGCCCTATTGCTTTTTTCTAAAACACTTCAATAGATAGAATACAAGCCTATCAATATTTCTTTCTCGTCACTCCAAAACAGCTACAAACTTTCCATCAATTCCAGTCCTTTCTCAGAAATCAACATGCCTTTACCTTCCTACATCCATCTGAACTTGTAGCCTTAGATGCCTATGTATAGCTATTTTTCTGGAAATTCCCTTTACCCTTCTCCTGTGTTTGACCTCCTGCTCTTTGGATCCTTTTTTTTTTTTTTTTTTTTTTTTTTTTGTGGTTTATACCCCCAAAGGTTGCTTAAGCATAACTTCCAGTTGTTTCTTATGAAAGATTAGATAGGAAGTGATTTTTAAAATACTTTGCCTGTCTGAAATTACCTGATTATACCTTCATGCTTTACTGACAGTTTGGATGTGGAGTTCTAAGCTGAAAATTATTTCTCTTCTTGAGGTTTCTCTCTTCTAGCATACAGGTATTCAATGCTATTTTGAGAACTACAATTTCATCCTTATTCCCATTTCCTGTGATATGTCCTGGGATTACCACTGCCCTCCCTGCTGTCTACACCTTTTGGTTTAGAATATTTAGCTTTGTTCTTCTGTAATTTTACCATGACATGCCTCACAGTAGTTCTTTTTAAAAATCCATGTGTTGAGCAAACACTGGATCCTTTCAACCTGATGACTCACGTCCTTCAGTTCTAGGAAGATTTTCTCTTGTTTTATCTACTTTATTTTTATTCCTTAGATTTTATTTTTAAAGTATCTCTTTCTCTTGTCATTTTTAAAGAAGTCATTTTAGTTAGATATTGGACATCTTGGATTCATTCTTTCATTCAATTTTTTTTTCTTATTATCACTTTATCATTTTGTTCCATTTTCTAGGTTTTTTCAAGTTTATCATTCATCCCTCCTCTTGCATTTTGTCTATCTGCTATAATATTTTAAATACCCAGGATCTTTATATTTTTCTCTGCATATTCTATTTTTGAAGAAACATCCTATTGTAATTTCGTAAACCTAATATTTTAAAACTCTGCTTTCTGGTTTGTATCTTTTTTTGTTTTGTTCTCTTTTTTTGTTATATCTGTTCCTTACATATTTGGTCATCCTTGACTATCTGAGTTGTGCTATAAGAAGTTCTTATGGGCAGTCCTGTGTCAGTATGTGTGTGGTAGAGGTGCTTATTTGGTTCAGAAGTTTTATGATGATAGGGTGACTGGATAATGAGAGAGCAGTGTTTTAGAATGCCAGCCTCCATATATCATTATATGTGGGTATTTTCTCAAGCACCATTATGTTTCTCCAAAGTAGAATACTCAGATTTTAGTCTTTGTTCTCGTACCCTGTAAGTAAGAAGTTTGTGTCCGGGAAAGATAGATGTGTGTCCTTTTTCATATAGTTTCTTACTAGTGCCTCATTTCAGCACACCTTTGTTTTGATATTCTTTTTTTAGTTCAATTTTCCTGAGGTTTTACACCTCTAATCTCTTGTAAGAATGGGGGAAAGATGGTCTCATAGCTACATGTAAACATGGAAAGCAATTTGGTGACCTAAGCATATCTATCTTAGAGACTTTCTAACAACCCCCCTATTTTCAGTGTTAAGATCTTTTTTTTATTAGTTTTCTATACTGGTACATCCAAGTCCTGAGCCTTTCCAGGTTTTCAGAGGGGGAAGGGTGAGGTGGCACACTTGTCACTGTCACCTAAGCTGTTGACACATGAGCTTCAGATTTCTCCACTTTGCCAAGTTATCTATTTTCCATCTTCCAAAACTTTGTTGACATCTCTCAACCAATTTTACTTCTTCCTGTTTAATGTGTCTTTGTACTATTGTTTTTAAAATTTCTTAACTGCTATTTTAGAAGTGTTTTTGAAAGCAGCAGAGATACCCTCTGAGGTCCATATGCCGTGTTTCTCCTGAAGACTAGGCTATATTTAAACACATGTTGATCATGAGATTTGTGTTAATACGAGATCTGGTGTTATAATTAACTTCTAATACCAGAGTTCTGTTCGGACAAAAATATTTCTTAATACATACATAATATAAGGTTGGATTCAATCTGAATGAGACACTCAAGAATAAAACACAGTATGGTTTTACTGGCAATGTGCCAGTAAATTACTTAAATTATACCAATTAACTTAAAATACATATTTATTAGGTTTGGGGCTGGGTATTAGATAACATAAAAGCTGAGTGTTTAGACCAACAAAAAGAAACATCTCCACCAAATCATGTCATTTAATATTCCTTGTTTATAAAAAGGATATAAAATAACTATTATACTAATATGTAAGTGGCCAAAAAATGTACAAGAAAAATATACAAGAATAAACCTTTGGTTGAAGTTTCTTTTTTTCCCAACTACCTAAGTTTTATTTATTTTCTTTTAAAATAGTTGTTTTTTAAAATTTATTTTATTTTATTTACACCATATAATTTCTTTGAAACCATTGTCATCACATATATTAACCTATGCATTCTCCCACAGTGGGGAAATGTAATGTAGGTATACTATGTCCTTGTGTATACAGGTGTGTAATGTGTGTGTATAGAATGTATTACACATACGTAAACACATGTTCTTGCCCTGCCCTCATTTAGCATGCTGTTGGATAAAGAGGACACCAATTAACTTAAAATACATATTTACTAGACTCTCCCTTTGAGAACGCAGCATTATTGTTGAAAGGCGGAAAATATACCAAATCTACAAGGAGTCTGTGGCATGCATAAGGGCAGTTATGGTTCCCTTTTGACATAATCTGGTTACAATAAAAACATTAAATCAATATGGCTTTTATGTTCTTTTTACTAATTGTATTTCCAACAATTTTAAATGTTAAGTTATAACTGAATTGGCAAATAGATGGTATTTTTTTCTCTCTGTGACAGAAATGAAGCATAGTTTTGCATTCAGGGACTATGTCTTTCTGTGACTAAAGAAGAAATCAACTGAAATCTACAAAACTATTGAATGTTAGCGCTAAGACCAGACAGTGATGTAATCTCTTTCATTTCAGACTAGAAACAAAAAGATTCACATCCTATCAACTGACCCAAATGTTCACCCATTTTCTCACATATACCAATGTGATTATGGTAAGAATTATTAGGTTGATTCCCTCTGCTTGATAAAGTATCAATAAATTCTTACAGCTGCATTGGGAGGATCCTTCTAGACCTCTCAAGCTTTATCTGTGGCACTGTAAATTTACTCAAAAACATTTATTTGGAGCATACTGTCTGCTAGATACTCCACAGGTAATATAAAAAAACAATCATTTTTTATGACTGATTGATTGATTATTATCTTGAGACAGGATCTTTGCTCTGTTGCCCGTGTTGGAGTGCAGTGTTGCAAACATGGCTTACTGCAACCTTGCCTTCCTCGGCTCAAACAATCCTCCCACTTCAGTCTCTAGCATAGCTGGGACCTCAGGAATGTGTCACCACACCTTCTGGATTTGTTTTGTTTTGTTTTGTTTTGTTTTGTTTTTGCCCAATGAAGAACCAGGTGCAGTCCCTACCCTCAAATTGTTCTCCATGGTTTAGAAAGTATACACATATAAACATGTTATTATAATAGAGTAAGAGATATTAGAAGTTTATTCAGTATGCTGCAGGATTCACTGAATAAGATGCATATGAAAGTCACAGTACCATGAAATAATCCAGGCTTTGGGGGAGCAATATGAGGAATTTCATAGTGTTAATACACACACAGAGGCATGGAAGTTGGGATAGAATAGGTAGAGAGAGGAGGCTACAAACAGGAAGGAATCAGTTCATAAAGAGCTTTGCTCTGTTTAAAAAGCTTGGCTCTAAGCAGTAATAAGACACTCAGTAGTCTATATTTCAGAATCGTCTTGCAAGCAGTGTAAAAATTGCAGGTAGGACTTGAGTGTTTGTTCCATAAACACAAATCTATCCATTTAAACAAAGGGACCCAGTTATATAAACACACATGCTCCTTTTTACAGAAGGACTGGAGAGATTCTCTTTGCTGGGGAAGCTGTTGTGTTCTTACTAACCTCTGGGAAAAATTTCTTATCCAAAGTCATGGGAGAGAAGGTTAATTATAATTACTTTAAACAATAGTAAACAAGTATCATTTAAAAAATCACACAGGACCGGACGCAGTGGCTCACACCTGTAATCCCAGCACTTTGGGAGGCCAAGGCCGGTGAATCCACGAGGTAAGGAATTCAAGACCAGCCTGGCCAATACGGTGAAACCCTGTCGCTACTAAAACTATAAAAAATTCGCTGGGCATGGTGGCGCGCACTTGCTGTCCCAGTTACTCGTGAGGCTGAGGCAGGAAAGTTGCTTGAACCTGGGAGACAGGATGAGCGAGCCGAGATTGTGCCACTGCACTCCAGCCTGAGCCATGGAGCCAGACTCAGTATCAAAATAAAATAAAAGTCAGAAATTGAAAGAAAATCTGCTTTAGAAAAGCAGACACAAAAACTGATGAAGAAAGATAAGATTACAAGATGATGGCTTTTCATGTTTTTAACTTTTAGGATGTTTATTTATCCTATGTTCTAGATGAAAAACCCACAGTCCATGACGGTTTATTAGGTAACACAGGCCTTCTCCCCTTCATTAATTAGTGAAAATGCATTCTACGGAAAAAAAGATGGAGTGAACTTTGCACCTATTATACTGTTGACCTTACTTTTTGATGCAAGAAAGGAAGTACAAAAAAATCGAACAGTGAAATTGTGGGTTAAAATATTTCAACTGCTATTTAATATAATTTTTGGCATTTGGCAAATATATTTAATTAGTCTTTTTAGTAATTACTGGGATTTGCTGGTGGTATGATTTAAATATACTCTGTTACTGTAACTACTTTCTGAGAACCTTTGTAAAATCCTGTGTTGTTCCCCTCTTTAATTGTAATACTAATTGAGGAAGCATGTCCGGTAAAGCATAAAGACAATTCTGCTGAAGATAAATTTTATAACATTGAGCTTTTTGGGAAAATCTGACATCATATAACTACAATTAAATGAAGAACCAAATTAGTGTTTGGCATAGCAGCTTCAGATGAAATATATTTGAAAGACAAAACAAATAATAACGACAAAATCCATATGATCAAACTAATGTATGTATAAAAAGAGCAGACCTGGCTCTAAAAGTACAAATCATTCTCTCATTCACCTCAAATTTTATTTAGGAATTTTCCCCATTATTTACATCAATATTTTGTTTGATATTTATAGTGTACTTTATATACACAAAATCAAAATCTTAACAAAAATTACCAGGGATATGATATGCTTAAGGACAAGAAATTGAGAATTAATTGAGAATTAATAAAGGTTGACTAGTTCCAAGTCATACAAAGGCTAGACTTAACCCCAACAGAATTGAAAGATTGGGTTTTAGAGGTCTTGCAATTCCAAAGGTAATGTCTAAAGGCTTCACGGATGCACAAATGTCAGCGTTTTTTTGTTTTTTTTTTTTTTAATTATTATTTTTATTTTTTCTCAGGGGCAGTCACCTTTGGCTATTTAAAGTTTTATTTTAAGTTCCAGGGTACTTGTGCAGGATGTGCTGGTTTGTTACATAGGTAAATGTGTGCCATGGTGGTTTTTAGCAGTTATTTTAATTTAAAACTAGAAAGGAGGAAAACTATATGAAGATAAGAAGCCAGTTGGTATGGAGACAAAAAAATTGGAAAGATCTGTAAAAATTTGTATGAGTGCTTAGAAATAAGAAACAAGTAGAATGGTGATTTGTGTTAAGTTAATATAATTTAGATGTAGTAGATATTGGTGTATCTGTGGATAAAACGAAAGGATTTCATTCTGTGATGTATGTGCCAATTTGGAAATATTCTAGCTCACATCTAGGCATAAAGATTTTTTTGGATGCTTTGGCCATATAATGAGTATAAGGACAGATGGCAAAAATACTAGATAATCAGCTATAATTTATAGTAATCTTCATAAATCCTCTCTAGATTTTGGCTAGCCTGCTTTCAAGGAGTTCTTGAAATTGCAGGTTTACTTGAGAATTTTAGTTTGCCTTGGGGCCTCTATGGAGGGATCCTGAGTACTTTCTTGCTCCTATAGTTCTTTTGGGCCTTCCTTTTAAAGAGACTTGGAGTTACAGAAATGTCCTAAACATGACCAGCCTGCACAAAGATGGAAATTCTTATGAATTGCCATAGGGGAGACTCCAATTGTGAATGGTTAGAAAGTCATTCAAGATTTCCGCAATTCCTCCTAGAAGTCCCAGATTTCTGAAAAGATGTCAAAATCTGAACAAATGCAGTAGATGGTTGATGGACTTCCTAAAACAATGTTAGAGAGTAACAGATTCAGCATATCTTTGACCGGTATTTTCCAAGCATAAAAGAAAGACACAATGGATAGAAATCAGACTGAAAAAATGTTAGAATTTTAATACAAATGGGACAAAATTATCCCTAAGACTTTCTGAGTTACTGATGCACATTGATACTGAGTGGAATACAGGATCTTCCACTAACACCTTTCATCCCCTGCTCTGTGCCTGGTGAGTTCAATATTTATTGACTGCATCAACTAGGCTCTATTGCTTTGTGGTTTCCTGTTAGTTCAGGTAATGGGAAATACCAGCAGAATATTAGAAGACAGAAGGAAAGAGGATATGTGTTATTTATTTCCCTGGCTATCTGCCAGTGCACATGCTATCACATGTTGGTTTTCTTTACTTGAGGTTAGGTTCTTATTGGTGGCCGTCTTCAACAGTACAAGTCTTTCTGGGTTCTGATAACTTCATCAAGCCAAGGTGTGGAAGTAGCTTCCAGTTAGCCCAGGATGATCCTCGATCCTTCACTCTGTCCATCCTCTGTAAACAGTCAATATATTAAGCTCTCCTCTATTAAGAACGCTCCTTTCGAGTGTGGCGTCAGTTGCTGACAAGAGCTTGACTGATAAACATGCCCTGGATTGTCATGTGATTATTATGTCAGATGGGCTAGTGATCTGCAGACAAATATCATGTGCTTATTGCATGACAGCCACCAAGGGTATCCCTAGTGAGAGTTAGTGTGAATAAATATAATTATTTTTAAAAGTTAATGATGAATATTGATTATTTCAGTACAGAAAACATTTCCTTTGCCCTAGGGTTCCTATGCAGCATGCTCATAATTTAGACTGCCCTAGTTAAAATTGGTATGACATGTGCATCCTGGTTACCTTAGAGATCGTGTCTCCTAAGTAGAGAGTGCCAATTGTAGTGTGTAGGGGTGCTCAGAAATAGCATCTGTTTTTGAACTCCAGGAAGATACAGAAGTGGGGAGTTTTTTCAGGAATCATCAACTGTAGCTTCCCCTAGGTTACATGGTCATACATACCAACATATTGTTTTTTTGGGGGGAAATAGCTTATTCATCTATTATTCTCACATCCTGGAAGACTAGTAAGCCTGGAGCTTTTCATTTAAATATCATAGAATTAAGCAGTAATTTGAAAAAACAGACCTATGGATAAATATATGGTAAAATACATATTAATTGCAGCATGTAATTACGTAGAATATAATCACCTCTGTGGTTGTTATGGGCCAAACAATAGTAGAGATGCAAGGTGTGCATGAAGAACAAACAGTGTCATTCAAAGGCCAGAGACTCAGAATGCACTCAGCAAAGAAAGAGGGTCACATGCTATTCGCTGCCAGAGTAGCTACGAACACATCCCTATTCCCTCAAGATTCTATCTTTTACAATGTGAAATGCCCATTGTACTTCAGTGGTACTTTAGTAAACTAGTATAGTGATAACTCTACACCCTACAGCTGTTTTAACAAATATTTTACATTTTCCTTAGTGAGACCATACTAACATGTTCTTTCTCTAATGTGATTTTCAATTCTAGTTCAAAGTTGGGGTTTCAGGGAAGACCCTGGCACTGGTTCTTTTGATGGTATCTGTTGTGGCAAAGAGACTCTAAGGTCTTTCCTGTGGTCTCTTTCTCCTGGTGTCCAGATTGTATAATCCTGCCCCACTGAATGTGGGCAGGACCTGTGACATGTTTTTAACCAGCATAACTTGGGAAAGATGATAGGATTTTACTCTCTTGATTATGAATCATTATATCAATTTCCACCTTGCTATCAGACTGGTAATAATAGAAGATGCCCCTTTCCCTTGCTGGTTTTAAGGAAGCAAGCTGCCATATTGTGAGAGGGCTTATGGAAAAAGCTACAGTCAAGGAACTTCAGGCAGCTCCTGGAGCTGAGAGAAGCCTCTAGCCAACAGCCAAAGCCAAAGCCTTCAGTCTTACAGCCACAGAAAATGAATTCAGCAAACAACTTGAGTACATGGAAGTGAATCCATCACCAGTCAAGCCTCCAGATGAGAACCAAGCCCTTGTTGACACACTCGTTGCATTCTTGCAGAGGACCCAACTATGACATTTCCTACCTTAAAGTGAGAGATAAAAAATAAATTTTGTATTAAGCTGCTGAGTTTCTTACGTATCACAGAACACTAACAAACCTGCCCAATACATACGTGGTTAATAAACACTGACTGAGGACCACGAGCCAACCATTATTCACAGTATTTAAGATGACTGCAGAAGCCAGAAATCCATGCACAATAGGGAATCATGCAGGCAAATTCATAGGTGGTAAAAGTGGCTAAAAATATCAAATGGGTAAGATGGTTCCTTTCACACGCAGACAGGGAAAACTATTTACGATGTCTAACGACTGTTCTACTTTAAGTAGATGTGAGAATGAAACAGACTTTGAAGGAGATTTACAGAATAGTATTGAAATTTTTTATCAAGTTCTATCAATTAAAGTTTGATGCCATATGCATGTATTTTTGCCATTCTGCCATCCAGGATAAGAAATTGCTATTTTCTGCCATACGAGGGTGTATATTCTTGCCACTATATCCTGTAACATCAGGCAGAGATAAAACTTCACAAAACTCAGCAATGCTAAAAGAAAATCTGTGACTTGCCTTTGTATTCACTATCCACTGGCCTACATCTCTAGAAATCTATATCCAATTTATACCAGATGGTTGGTCACAGTCTTAGGTGAAATTTTCAGCAAAATTTGAGTGTCTAAATTTTTTGAATGAAAACATTAAACACAACAGATGACACTAACGGGCAGAAAGAAAAGAAGTTAAAATGGGGGATGCAGATAGCATGGGTATTTTTTTTTAAAGCGGCAATGCTATTTGAACACTCTTGCTAGTTCTTAGGCTTTTTGTTTTTTTTCAATATCTGAAGCATTGGGGGTTTACATCAAAGTAACAAAAGAATGACTAAACTCAGATGAAGCCTTTCTGAAGCAGTAATTAATATATGAGGCCACTGACACTAGAATTAATCTTGGAAACCACTCTCAAGGTGATGGGCAAAATAAATGTGCCATGGAAATGCCCCAGAATGCTGCACTGACATTGTTGTGTCCTATCATTGATCATTGATGATAGCAAAAAAGCAATCACTCACAAGGCAGAACTAATAATAGACTTCAAATATGGGAGGAACCTTACTTCTATGTTTGGTAACAGTCTGTGTTTAGCAAATAGTTTTTTTGTTTTTTTGTTTTTTTTACTGCCCCAGAGGACAAAAGCAACAATTCTCCAGGCCTGCTTCTCTGTCTTTCCCTGCTGCATTGCAGGCAGCATTGGAGGGCAGTTAATTAACTATAATGACCAACGGTACAGGCACTGTAGGCAGAAGCAACTCTGCCCGATCCAAGTACCCAAGTGGACTCAAAATTCAGGGAATACTTAGGTATAACAGGTTTGGGGATATATCCACTGTTTTTTCCAGGGGTGGTGAAGGTGCCATGGTTAACATTGGTTCAATCCTTAGGGTCCCACTAATTAAACCATTTATTTCCTTCACAAAAGGGCCTCTAGTGGCCTGAAGTATCAGTGGCAAGCTGGGGTTCCCAGATAAAATGGATCTTTGGTTTGGTGCATCTTGCAGTTTACCCAATCTCAGTGTGAGACGGGACTCTGAGTGCTCCCTCACTCTTGAACCCATGGCTGCTGCATTTTTGTCTTCTTGATACCTTCTGATTTTTATTATCAGTACTTGTTGTAGATAACAAACATTTTTCCATAATAAGTAAATCATAAGCTTGAAGTAATACTCAGAGAGGAATGATACCTGTGTTTGGAATTAAAGAGTAAAATAAATAACTGTTTGGTCTATACTATAATCTCATTTTTTTTTCAACCTGGACGCATTTGAATTTCTCATGAGCGAAGCTGATATCTTTGAATAAAACTTTGCCATGATCTTTCGTTCTCATAATCTGAACAGAAATGTGCTTATGTTGTGTAAAGTGTATTCCTTCGATTGTATAAGTCTCCAAATATTTGTCAGTAATATTTTTTCTTTCAGTCATGTGCTTAAAAATGCTACCTTATAGTATACCTTTTTCCTCTGAACTTTTCTACATATTAAATCCAGTTTTGTAAAAGTATTAATATGAACGATACATATGTGATTGCCTAGAGTGATAAGATCACAGTCAATCCAGGGAAATCATTGTGTTTGTCTAGAGATTCCTTACCAGGAATAATCTAAAGAGGAAATATGTGTGTTTATTTATGGTAATAACAATACAGCTGCCCAGCAATCAAGTTAACTTGACTGTCATCTTTATCAAGCAGTATGTTTACACAGGAGACAATCTGAGGAAGGAGAAATCTATATTGTATATGAACATGACGAAAATGTATTTCTAAACACATTGAGTCTCTAATGTCTGAAGTAAGATGACTACTTAAAACATGATGTTTAGAAAGGTGTCGATTATACAGGACACATTTAAGACTCAGTCATTTCCACCTTTCTCCAAAATCACTTTTTCAACATTATTTATTCTAAATATAGAATACAATATTTATTTCATTGAAAAGAGATAAAAGATTTTGCTATTTATAAGTGTGTGTTTAGGTAAGTAGGTGGACATGTGAGTATATATGTGTATAAATGAGTAGAATGAGAATTACTTATGGATTTAAAAAAGTATTGTAACTATTTAAAATCGATTTGTCTAAAAAAGAATAAGCCAGGTTTATTTTAACTAAATTAACCAGATAGCTTTTTAAAAATTAAACATTCCATCAATCATGAACGTGTCAGAGGCGTTTAAACTAGAGAAACTCCATCTTGAATGGGGGCTGGATAAAACGAGGCTGAGACCTACTGGCCTGCTTTCCCAGATGGTTAAGGCATTCTAAGTCACAGGATGAGATAGGAGATCACCACAAGATACAAGTCGTAAAGACCTTGCTGGTAAAAACAGTTTGCAGTAAAGAAGCCAGCTAAAGTCCACCAAAACCAAGATGGCCACAAGAGTGACCTCAGGTCATCCTCACTGCTACACTTCCACCAGTGCCTTGACAGTTTACAAATGCCATAGCAATGGCATGAAGTTATCCTACATGTTCTAAAAAGGGGAGGCATGAATAATCCACTCTTTGTTTAGCATATCATCAAGAAATAACCCATGTGGCTGCTCTGTCTATGCAGTAGCCATTCTTTTATTTCTTCACTTTCCTAATAGACTTGCTTTTGCTTTACTCTATGGATTTGCCCTGAATTCTTTCTTTCGTGAGATCCAACAACACTTTCTTGGGTGGGGTCTGGATCGAGACCACTTTGTTGTAACCAAAACATTTATTTTCATTTCTTTCTAATAACTTACTTTCACTTAAAGAAGATGAAGAGAATGGAGCTTCAAAAGGACTGTTCAAAGTACGTTTGGATATAATAATTACCCTCCTTGCTGACTTCAACAAGTATACTTAGATCAACTTAGATAAACTACCAATTTTACACCATAAGCAGAAAATCAGGGGCACAAAAAAGAGAAGACTGTTTTGTTGTTATGGAGGTGAAGAATGCCAATAAGTAGAAAGAAAGTAGAATTGGGTCTTCCCTCTGCTAAATGATTATAGGAATGTGAAAGAATTGGGCCTTAAAGCACAAGCAGAAGGGCTTGAGGAATTTGCTTTTAACTGCCAAAAAAGGAAAGAGTTGCAGCATTTAAAAAAAAAAAATGCTTACTAATGCTTTCCCACAGGGCTTGCCCAAGGCACAACTCTGAGACTGCCTCCATACCAATGTGAATAAAATTACTGTGCTAATTTCCCCCAAAATAGTTGCATTAAAAATACTACATTTCACTGAGGAAGGCAGTAAAATATATTTGTAATATACATGGGCTATGGAATGAGCTCTGGGTTCCAATTCCAGTTCTTTCTCTTTTCTGTTTGTGTTCCTCAGTCATGTTACTAAGCCTTTATAAGAATCATCTAAAGATGGGGCCAAACAGATATTCCTCACATGATTGATTTGAGAGAATATATGTAAAACCAACCAGCCCAGTACTGGTTAAAATGGGGGATATGGTCCTGGTTTTACTCCATTAAAGAAATGTAAGGCTCCCACAGCAGGTGATTTTTGAGGCCCCACTCCAGATCCAGAGCAATGAGGCTGGTAACTAAAGCTTCTTAAATGGTTGTTTGACCCACCCCCTAAATGACTTAAAAAATGCTAATGTTGAATCACAAGTACAAACACCTATAGCCATCTTTGCAAAGTCATCTGGGTAGCTTCATGGGATTTGGGACAGGAGTCTGCAGGGAGCTAGAACCCAAGACTCCCAAGTTACGTCATCCAGCAATGTTGACCAAGTTCAAAGTACTTTCAGATTGACAACTTGCTCAAATGCCATAGCAATCCCATCAGTAGATAGTATTCTTCTCATTTTAAACATGAAAATGTTGAGGAGCGGGATATAAAGTGGCTCTTAATGGTGGTGCTGGGATTTTACCCAGTATTTTGGATTCAGAGTCAATGGACGTTTTCTACTGTGCCCCCACTGAGATCTACTCTATGGTTACAAATAACAATGTATGGTGGCCTAGTAGTGACGGTATTATATATATAATGGACCATAAATAACCAAAGTATTTTCTCCAAGACACTGCGACTATTAGTAAGAGTCCCTTTGTTGTAATTATAAATAATTAATACATAGTAGCCACCAAAACCAATGAACAACAGCACTAACCATAAACTTGGAGCCATACTTTCCCAAGCGCTGCTAAAAAGATAATTTTACTTATCCTTATGTCAATGAAAAGAAAGGTTATCTTGCTGAATTTTATGATTTATTCTTTGGATAGAAAAACTCAATTCTCCAGGTTCCTTGGTAAACCTGTGTATTACTGTTGAGATCAGTACCATTGTTAACCTTTCCTTTGCCAGCAAATAGCAATTACAGGATAACTAGAGGGTAATTCTAGGGCTTTGTGTCTTTGAACGCAGGAGTAATTCGAACCATTCTAACTGTAAATATGAATTGTTTAACATATGCTTTCTGCAGAGTAGAAATACATTTTAATGATTTATTTCACCTCCTTAAATGCACGATTTTCCCTTTTTTAGAATCAAGTGATTTCATAAATATAGAAAGTTTAGAACACTAGTAAGAAAACTTGAAATAAATCAAGAAACATTTTCTTCATTTAAACATGGCTTAAATTGAGCATAAAGCAAGATTCTCAGAAACATTGAATAATTGCATGATGACTAGATTTTTTTTCTTTTTCAATGAAATAGATAAAAATATTCAGTGCTTCCATTTATAAACCATTCAAGCTGTAGTTTAAATTACTTAAATTGTTAAATAAGTGAAAATGCAAAAATTTTAAATGGAAATTTCTTCTACTTTTACTACTCGTTTCTTTCCCTTTCTCTTAAGCACTATTTATTACATATCCTGTCTCTATATTTAGTTTCCAATCTCTGCTTTCTACTTATTTGTTCCACCTCTCTTTTCTTTCTTCTAAATATTTACAGTGAAGCCCAAGTATATGTAATCTATTTGTTTACGCTATTTTTCTTCTTCGAATATCTGTCTTCTTTCTTTATTATTTTCAGTTCTTCCCTTACTTAGTTGCTTTCATTATGACTGCACTTCATACTTTCTCTTTCCCACTCCATTAACTGAAGTTTCTCTCATAACTATCCCAACACATCTCATTCCAATACTGAGTGGTTATTGTATTATTCATTCTCTCTGGTGTTAACAAAATCATGGTTCCACATGAGGTGGAGTTTGGGAAAATGAATCAACCACTCACTGCTCACTGACCTACTCCACTGATAGGCTAGAGGTCACACTAAATGATTAAATAAAACAGTATATATCTTAGAAAAATTATCTTGTAAAAATTCAGTCTATAGATTTATATTTGCTCTTCTGCATAAAAGCATACCCATTATTTAAGACTTGAAATTTCACTCCATGTACGTCCATAAAGACATAATGTCTTTATGTCTACTTACTACATACAGAAAAAAATATATATTTTTAAGACCCCAAATAACTTGAAAGTGTTGAAAGTTCATTTTTATTCCTTATACTCCGTAATAAAACGTCTAACAATTTGCCTAAGAAGCTACAACCTACAGTAGTAAAGAAACACTATTAAGCAGTAAAATAAAGAAAATTTGAAAGTCAGGCACACAACCCAGCATGCTTTAAATCTTACTTGTTCTTTAGATCCCACAGGTGTTCTCCAGACGTCTCCCTAAACAAAGAAGAAATGTGACAACAATTAAAATGTGAAAACGATGCTATTAAAATATTGCTCGTTTAGGTGATGCATGTTTATATTACTTAGCTAGTGGAAATGTCAATTTCCAACAAAAAGTAAAATTGTTTGTATTTTGACTTTTCCTTTCACACTTATTGTTGTAAAAAAGCAATTTATAAAGTCTTCCTTTTAAAGCAACAAGGAGCAAAACATATTATGATCCTGGAAAAAGAAATGATAGTTTCCAAATATTAAATGTATTCCCTAATCAAAGTTAACATGTGGTAGGATAGAAATAACATATAGAACCATCAAGTGTCAGTAAATAAAAACAAAATTGTGCTAGAAAAGCCTATGAGGAATTCTTACAAAAGGGAGTATTTTTTGTACTGAAAAACTTTGTTAGGATTTTAATTTCTTGGTAAACATAAAAAAGCCCATTGAGTTTCTTTAAACAACATTATAGAATTTCTATTATAGAAAGACAAAATCTCCCAGACTATAATAATAATGTTAGAAATGAAAGAAAGAGGCCGGGCATGGTGGCTCACGCCTATAATTCCAACACTTTGGGAGGCTGAGGTGGGCAGTTCACAAGGTCAGGAGTTTGAGATCAAACTGGCCAACATGGTGAAACCCTGTTTCTACTAAAAATACAAAAAAATTAGCCAGGTGTGGTGGTGGGCACCTATAGTCCCAGCTACTCAGGATGTTGAGGCAGAAGAATCGCTTGAATCCAGGAGGCAGAGGCTGTGGTGAGCCGAAGCTGCACCACTGTACTCCATCCTGGCAACAGAGCTAGACTCCGTCTCACAACAACAACAACAAACCTGAAAGTTTATTATTAATATAATTTTTTATCAAGGGTGAGAAAGATACAAGTCCATGAAAGTGTTGTAGTGTTTCAAGAGTTTTATAATTTATAAGTAACTCTAAAAAACGGGCACCTATGTTGGCACTTTCTCAATGATTTCTGTTAAACTTGTTCACTTTTTTTTTCTTTTTGAAAGAGTGGAAATGAAGAAATTAACCTGGGCTCTATGTGAACAGCTGAGGCAAGTGGAGACATTAATTCATTTCTGTAAATTTCTAGAAATTAGTAACTGATCTTGAGTTACATAAAGCTTATCAGTGGTGCTCTGCAGACATGGGAGGGGAAGGGAAGAGGGAGATATTAAAGGTCCATAAATAAACTTTTGGAGCTGATGGATACGATTGTTATCTTGAGTGTGCTCAAGAATTTCTAGGCAAATACTTGTGTCTAAACTCATCAAATGGTATGCTTTAATGCATGCAGTATATTGTATGATTATTATACCTTAATAAACCTTCAAAAAGTGTAAGGATGTGAAATATACATTTAATGTAGAGCATAAAATGCATGGATAAATCATTCAATAAATGAATAGGAGTTGGTATTCTTGTGAAGATTATGCTGAGGAGACAGTGATAGGAAGTGGAGGTGAAATTTTTTAAGAAGGTTTGGACCACCACATTAACAGTTGATGTAAAAGATGCGGGATGGATTTATGATACAGTTAGAAGGTACAATGAAAAGGCTGGCTGAGGCACTGAATAAGACAAAATAAGGAACCAAGAATGATGGCCAGGTTTCTGGCTCGAACAACTGGGTGCATGTGCTGCCATCTGAGATGGGGAAGACTGAGAATATAATAAGATTTAAGTGGAATAGAAGAATTCCATTTTGGACATATTATATTTGAAATGCTTGTGAGACAATCAAATGGAAATGTTCAGTTGGGTGAGGGTTTCTGGAAGCCAGAGGATAAGTCTGAGTTACACAACTAATTTTGAGACTTGCCAGCATATATCTAAGAGAGTGAGTGGCTGTCATGAAGTGGACAAAAAGGTCATTGAATCAGAATAGATAAAAGCGCCCAGAGTCAGGATGCTAGATGACGTATTTACTTGGATGTGTATATCCTCTAAATAACCAGAATGAGATTGAAAAAGAGTTCTCGGAGCCAGAAGCTAATTTTAATTATTTCTTGTGTTTTTTTAGAGACTGATGCTGATGTTTAAATATTCACAGTGTAGGTAGCACGTAAAAATATAATATTTTAGCAATTAGTCTAATGTGCTGCCAGTTTAACCTTTAAATTGTCTTCAAAGGTCTGTGGATGTCGAATGATTTAAAAGTATTTTAAATCACTTCTCCTAAAGTACATCTCTTAAATAAACACATCTTTTGTGACATAAACACCTTAAAAATCAAATTAGAAATGAAGTACAGTTATATGCTGCATAACATGCCAGTCAACAACAGACTGCATATGACAGTGGTCTCATAAGATTACAGTAAAGCTGAAAAATTCCTATTTCCTAGTAATGTGGTAGCTGTTGTAATGTATAGCACAATGAATTACTCACAGCATGTACAATCATGTATGGTCCATAATATTAGGTTGGTGCAAAAGTAATTGCAGTTTTTGCCATTAAAGAAATGGCATTAATACTTGATAACAAATGACTGTGTTCCTGGTTCGTGTATTTTCTATATTATGCTATACTTCATATTGTTATTTCAGAGTGTACTCTTTATTTAAAAAAATGTTAATTACAAAGTGGTCTCAGGTGGTATTCTAAAATAAGGCATTGTTATCACAGGAGATGACAGCTTCATGTGTGTTATTGCCCTTGAAGACTTTCTGGTGGGACAAGATGTAGATAGAGAAGACAGTGATACTGATGATTCTTACCCTGTATAGGCCTAGACTGATGGCTGTATTTGTATCTCAATTTTTAGTAAAAAAATATTTTAAGTACACAAAAAATTTAATAATAAAAATGTAGATATTAAGAATAGAAAGAAATGTTTCTGTACAATTGTACAATGTGTGCTTTAAGCTGAGTGTTACTACAAAAGAGTCAACAAGTTCAAAAAATGTTTATCAAGTAAAAAGCTTAGCTTACAATAAGAACACATGGACCCAAGGAGGGGAACATCACACACTGGGGTCTGCCGGGGAGTGCGGGCGGTTGGGGGAAGAAGATTAGGACAAACAGATCATGCATGTGGGGCTTAAAACCTAGATAACAGGTTGATAGGTGTAGCAAACCACCATAGCACATGTATACCTAAGTAACAAACTTGCACATTCTGCACATATATCCCAGAACGTAAAGTAAAATAAAAATAGAAGTGAAAAAATATATAAAAAGAAACGTTAGCCTACAGTAAGCTAAGATTAATTGATTACTGAAGAAAGAAAATATTTTAAAATGCATTTGCCATAGCCTAAGTGTGTACTTTTCATAAAGTCTATAGTAGCGTGCAGCCTTGTCCTAGTTCTTCACATTACTCACTGCTCACGTGTTGATTTACCTAGAGCAACTTCCAGTCCTGAAAGCTCCATTCATCATAAGTGCCCTATGCAGGTGTAGCATTTTTAATCTTTTGTACCATATTTTTATTGTATCTTTTCCTTGTTTAGTTACATTAGACACAGAGACACTGGCCATTGTGTTAGAGTTGCTTATGATATTCAGTACAGTAATATTCTATACAGGCTGTAGCCTAAGAACAATAGGCTATACCACATAACCTAAGTGTGCAGAATCCATCTAGGATTCTGTAAGTACATTCTGTGATGTTTGCACAGTGACAAAATTGCCTAAGGATGCATTTCTCAGAACCTATTCTTCTTGCTAAGTGATGCATGGCTGTATAGAGCTTCACTAAGATTTTCAAAGAAGTCAACATAATTTGCAGAACTTGAATACTCTTTCTTTGCAACATGTGCATAGA
Source organism: Saimiri boliviensis (assembly GCF_048565385.1). NCBI lineage: Eukaryota > Metazoa > Chordata > Mammalia > Primates > Cebidae > Saimiri > Saimiri boliviensis. The sequence goes on from NC_133450.1 coordinate 162,689,419, forward strand.
ATATGGAGAAACTGTAATATGATTTTCTGAAGGTAGCTGTAAAATTTACATTGGAATACTAAAAAATCAGTTGCTTTTACATGTTCATAGAGATCAATCACAGAAACAAGGCAAACAATATTGGAATTACAGTGTATTGTTATAGAAGGAAAATAAAATGCAGAAATTTCATGGCTGGCATGACTGGCATTTTTCAAGGTAATGCTCAGCCTGAGAATAATACATGGTAGCTTTGATTTTGTTAGCTTCCTTTGGCTTTGAACATTAGGGGATGTTGGGATGTCAACATCCCAGATTTTTATTTCTTCATTGGTAAAATGGAACTAATACAAACAACTTTAAGGGTTTTGGTAGGAATAAGTGGGATAACGTGAATACAAATGCTTTGTACAGTGTAAAGTACTATAGACTGCACAAATAACACCATCACAACAGTAAGTGAGACATCATAGCTACATGTGGCACTTGATATTACTCAAAAGAAATATTCAGTGGATTCTCAGTTAAGGGGACGATCCAAGATGGCTGAATCGGAACAATTCCAGAGTGCGGTTCCCAGCAAGAGCAACGCAAAGGGTGAGCACCCACCGCATTTCCAAACAACTTTTCACTGCCTACAGACAGGAGATTCCTGGGCTGAAATTCATCATGATATTGGTCTGATGCAAAAATCTTCAATACAATACTGGCAAACCGATTGCAACAGCACATCAAAAAGCTTGTCTATCACGATCAAGTAGGCTTCATTCCAGGGAGGCAAGGCTGGTTCAACATACGCAAGTCTATAAACGTAATCCACCACATGAACAGAACAAAAGAGAGAAACCTCATGATTATCTCAATAGATGTTGAGAAGGCCTTCAACAAAATTCAGCAGCACTTTATGCTAAAAACTCTCAATAAACTAGGTATAGAATGAACATATGTCAAAATAATAAAAGCTATTTAGGACAAACCCACAGCCAATATCATACTGAATGGGCAAAAACTGGAAGCATTCCTTTTGAAATCCGGCACTAAACAAGGATGCCCTCTCTCACCCGCCTATTCAACGTAGTATTGGAAGTTCTAGCCAGAGCAATTAGGCAAGAAAAAAATAAAGGGTATTCAATTAGGAAAAGAGGAAGTCAAATTGTCTCTATTTGCAGATGACATGATTGGATATTTAGAAGACCCTGTCATCTCAGCCCCAAATCTCCTTAAACTGATAAGCAACTTCAGCAAAGTCTCAGGATCAAAATCAATATGCAGAAATAACAAGCATTTCTATACACCAATAACAGATTAACAGAGAGCCAAATTGTAAGCAAATTCCCATTCACAATTGCTACAAAGAGAATAAAATACCTAGGACTACAACTAACAAAGGATGTAAAGGACCTCTTCAAGGAGAACTACAAAGCACTGCTCAAGGAAGTAAGAGAGGACACAAACAGATGGAGAAACATTCCCTGCTCATGGTTAGGAAGAATCAATATCATGAAAATGGCCATACTGCCCAAAGTAATTTATAGATTCAAGGCTATCCCCAACAAGCTACCAACGACCTTCTTCACAGATCTGGAAAAAACCACCTTAAACTTCATATGGAACCAAAAGAGAGCCCACATAGCCAAGACAATCCTAAGCAAAAAGAACAAAGCCAGAGGCATCATGTTACCTGATTTCAAACTATCCTACAAGGCTACAATAATCAAAGCAGGATGATACAAAAACAGAATTTTCCAAGTTGTTACCAAGGTCCAGAAATAAATATCAACTCTTCATATATTAATTAATGTTTGTTTGTTTTGCTTTCTTTCTTTTTACTTTGTACACTTTGCTGAATATGAATTTTTGGCACACATGATAAACACAAAAGGTCTAGGACCTTCTTTTGGTAGATTTCTCGGACTGAAACATGATTCTGAAATATGATTCTTCCATCATTTCCATTCTTCTACTTATACTTAGTTGCTTTCTTTTTTTAATCTTAAATCTCAACTTTGATTTTTAGATACAAGAGATCCATGTGCAGGTTTGTTACATGGGTATATTGCATCCAGGCAGTGAGTATAGTACCCAATAGGTAGCTTTTCAACTCATGTTCCCCTCTCTCCTTCACCCATCTAAGTCCACAGTCTATGGACTGTAGACTAATGTGTTTATGTCCATATGTGCTCAAGATTTAGCTCCCATTTGTAAGTGAGAAAGTGAGGTATTTGGTTTCCTGTTTGTGAGTTAGTTTGCTTAGGATTATGGCTTCCATCTCCACCCATGTTGCTGCAAAGGACATGATTATTTTAGTTGCTTTTTTAATCTTATAATTTACTTTCTTTTCTTTTTTTCTCTATTTCCTGTGATAATTCACAGCTTTCTCATTATCTCACTTTTAGTTAAGATTAAATCATAATCATCATTTTATACCTTTCTTTTAATAAAAATAATATAAATTTTAATTTTGATTAAAGCAATTTAATATGATCACCATTGAAATGTACAACATACATTGAAGAAAAAAGAAAACAAAAGTCATTCATAATTCTATCACTGAGAGATGATTGCTACTGACTTTTGGGTATATAGCTACCTAGTCTCTTTTCTATACATTAATATATATATTATAAATTAATTAATGGTGTAATGTTTTCATTTTTTTACTTACTTTTCCATGAGTATTTTTAAATGATGTGAATGTTTTCCTACAATGTGTTTTGGTAGTGCATAGTTATTTCAAATTTTAATTTTATGGATGAAGTATAATTTGTTAGACCTGTCAAAAGGCATTGTTGGTTCTTTTTGTTGTTGTCGTTGTTTTTGTATAAACAGCCTTGTGATAAACATCCTTCAGGCTATAGATTTGCATGAATCATGATTAATTCCTCAGGATGAACTGCTGGATGCAGTTAAATCTGCATATTAAATTACAAAAATTGTAATATCTATTGCCAAATTACATTCCAAAAAGGTAGTAACATTTATCACTCCTATGAGCAAGATAGGAGAGTGCCAACTACTTTCACACAGAAGCTAATAGCAGATATTATCATTTAAAAATTTTTGCCAATGTGATAAAATCACATCTTTTATTCTTTTAATATGTGTTTCTTTGGTTATCAGTTCTGTTGAAAAGTTTTTATTTTTTTATTTGTATTTGTTAGTTTCTGAAATGCTCCTTCATGTATTTTTGTCTAGTTAACTATTGGAGCACATGTCTTCCACAATTAATTGTAATAACTTTTTATATATTAAGGATATTGATTATAAACATAAAGTTTTGATTAAAAAGACCAGTGATGACTTTAACATTTTTAGAATTAACATATGCCAAGATTCATCCTAAAACCCACGAGAAAGTTTAACAGCTTTTTTACTTCAACTAAATGCAAAAGTGATTATAAATAGTTGAATAAATTTAAGTAAAGTTTTATGGCTTCATTTTTACTACCTCATTTTCATTCAAATTTGAATCAATGTTGCATTTAGTTTATTGTTGTTTAGTCCCTTGTAAATTTTTTTGGATTGTTTACATAGATACATTTTTATTCACTATTCCATCAGTTACATTTTACTTTTTCTTTCCCTTGAAAGTTTGCAAGCATTTTTCATTGCTTTATTATTTTATTACTTTATTTTTCCTTTATTACATTGAAAGAGCAAGATGGTGTGACTAAACTTTTCTTGACATTTTTTTTCTAAAGAGGGAGGCTTTACTGGTATGGCTAAGATTAAGACAAGAGCCAGTCTGCAGTACCATCTTTGTGAAAAGTTTTTCTATGCTCTGATAAGCTGCCCAATGCTTTGTCTTAATGTTGATGTGACTTCTTTGGGCTCAGTAGCAAAACTGGGAATGCAACCTTAAAGGAATTCATGAGCAGATGTATATTCCTGTGTATATGCCTCTAGACTTTGATTTCAACAATTCTTATTCCCCCATAAAAGACTAGAAAATCCATGGAGCTTCAAAGATTGTAAACTGGCTAATACTCATTAATGGTTAGCAAATAAGTATGCCACAACCACAATGAGGAGAACGGAAATAAAATACATTATTATAATGCTTTATAATCTGTTCACTACCTCTCATAACATAATAATTTGGGAGTGGGTAAGGAAGATATTGTAATACAAGAAGCATGAGCTTTGTAGATATATTTAGTAGTCACATGATCTTGGGTAAGTCAATCTCTCAAAAAAGTCAGTCTCCTTTTCAATAAAATAGATATAAAAAAAAACAAAATAACACTTATCTTTCATAACTGCTATGATTAGAAAAAAGTAATGAATATTTAGCACTTAATATTTATCTCAACATTTATTTATTCAACACGTATATTTGAGCATCTACCAGGAGTTCTTTTCTAGACACTAGAAATTATAGTCTGCTCGGATATACATTTTATGCTAATAGGTAACAGGTAATAAATGACAAAGACAGATAGATAGATAGATAGATAGATAGACAGATAGATAGATAGGTGGATGGATGGATAATTTGAAATAGAACTAAGTGCTATAAAAAAGATTAAACAGGGTAAGGTGGTAGTGAATGGGTAGTGTTGGGTAATGCTATGGAGGATAGTCAGGAAGGCCTTATTGATAGCTGATAATTTGAGCTGAGATATTAACAAAAGAAAGAACAGCCATGCCAAGAGGAAAGGGGTAAAGAACTCTGGAAAAAGCAATAAATGTAAAGCCTATGGCCCAGGGACAAGCTTTAGTGCTTGAGAACACAAACGTACCCAGTGTCGTTGGATCATGGTGAGCCATGAAAAGCCTGGTTTAAGAGGAGTGAGAGAGAAGGTATAGGCCAGATGTTAGATTATGTAAGGCTCTGTAAGTCATGGTTAGTTGACCACAGTAAGGTAACAGAGAGCTACCAAGATAATAATGAGGAAGAAGGCAAGATCAAGCATATTATCCATTAAACAGCTTAAGAGATAGTGTATTTATTTGTCTAAATGTGACAAAGCAAGGTAGTCATGGAATCTGGTTTCCTGTCCTGGGTCTGTTTAGCTGTATTTTCTGTATGCTTTGTTGCTGCCTGTAATGGTAATTTTTTTTCTTTTAATCTTTTAAGCCCAAAGTTGATTACTGTTCTTGATGTTTTTGTTTCTATTTCTTTTTAAAGGCATTTGCCAGTTTTCTGCATTGATATTAATGCTGAAAAGGCATTTACGAGATTCAGTAGATTTTTGTAGGAATTATGTCTCTGAAATTCAAACTGCTTTATTTTCATAAGAATTGTGATTAACAGATACCTTTACAGAGTTCTCATTCTCTACCAACACCATGCTCCAAATCTGTTTTCTCTAAGCTAGGCTCTCCTACTCGGATATTTTAGCCTTATTAGCCAAAGAAAGCATGTTTCAATTCACATTCCAGGAAGGAATCTCCCCATCCAGAGCTTCCTCTCTTAAACCAACTTTTGTCTGTTTCAGCCTTCTGCTTGAGTGCTGATTTCTTTTTCCCAGTTATGGCTGTTCTCCTTCACTGGATACTCCCTTCTCTATCCTTGGCTCTGGCACCTGCTATGTCTGGTGTTCCACCCATTACTATTTCAGATTGTACCTCAGCTTTCTTGCATGACATCTGGCATACATTCTGAATTTTGTCCAGCTCATTTACTACCTGCCCGCTCTGCTTTTCCAGGTGGATTTGCCAAATGTAGCGATCAACCAAGAAAGAATTTACTCCCCGACAAGGCTCTCTGCCTGCATTTAAATTAACAATAACCTTAATTTTGAGAAGAATATACAACATGTACATTTGCATGTTAGACTTTATCCATTTGACAATAACTGTTATGTGGAAAATGAATTCTTAAAAATGCACATGTACACTGTACAAACACTCTAATTTTGTTTGTAGCGATATGGAAGTTTTAAAAGATACTGATTGAGTTGAATAAGCATTTTTTAAAAAATTACTCTTTTAAATATAAATTTTGGATTTTGGCATCAATATTATTAACAGGAAGAGTGTAATACTATTAAGTGTTGATGTGAGGCTTTCGACCAAATTAATTTCCCTAATTCCAGTTATTATACTGCATATTTGTATCATGAAATCTTCAAGAGCTATCTATCAAGAGGTCTCAATAAAATCAGAGTACATTTGAAAAGTCCTAACATGTATCATTGAGGTGATATGGGTTGTATGGAGGAATACACAGGCTTAAAGAGATAACAGGGTGTTTAGGGATGGTGAAGTTTGTGTATCTCTAAGTACGGATTTCATTTATTTTACATTTTACATAAGATCTGCTTTGTCAAACTTATCCTAAATTTTTATGTTATTGAGTCATGCCCTTCAAATTAACTGCCATTTTGTCTGCTAATAGTTCCTGTCATATAAAATGGTGATAACATTAAAAAAAAAAAAACTGTGATGAAAAAATTTTAGCCACATTTTGTTTCTTTACCCTCTGCACCAGGACTCATTACTTTAATCTGTAATTCTTTGGGTGAAATCTCATCAAGGGCTCCTTGTGTAAGTAAACATATCCCCCACCATCGCACTTCCCATTCCCTGACAAAGCATTTGCCACAGCCTTTCAACATATCCACAGAGTAATTGCAGAAAACCTCCCTATCATAAATTGATGTTGGATATCCCTTATCAAATCACTTTTTCCAACATGTTCTTTTATTAAATCTTCTAAATATGTTTCTGAGGATTCTTCTACACTGATAAGGTAATCAGACAATATTTGTTGGAGCTCACTAAATTATGTCTTCCGTAATACCATTATGCTCACCATATTTCAGCTATCAATATTCTCACCATTCCATATACAAATAAATCACAGAGCTAAAATTATAGCACGTCACTTGACTTTCTATTTAGTTTGTGTTAGTTTTATATTTCTGATATTTCATTTATTCTTCTAAAACAGAAATGTATTATATTTAGGAAAATAAATCTTTACTAAAATCCAGAAACCTAACTAACAATTAAATTGTTGACAGTATAGTGGGGTATCACAGTCAATTGATAAAACATATAAGACTTGATTAATAAGATCTATGTATTTATTTATGCTATAGTAACTCCATTTACTTATCACTCCATCAACAAATATTTACTGTATCTTCTCTGTGAAAGACATTATATTAAGTGATATGAGGCACAGAAAGAAGAATCAGTCTCCAAGATATTGGCAATCTGGCCAGGGTACAGTTCTCATGCATTAATTAGAAATAGTAGCACATGGGAAATGCCAGCTGAGTGGTACAGCTAATGCATCTCATGAGATGAAATCATAGTCCTGTGATTGCTGGGGAAGTTTGCCCAGGCAAGTGAGACTTTAAGTGAGAAAGACTTACATAATATTATTATTTAATTATGTTGGAAGGAGGACAGACATAAAAGTAGAGGCATGAGCAAAGAATGAAAATGGGAGGCACAAAATGTTTTGTAGAGCTGCATCGTCCAATATGGTAGCCACTAGTCACACTTGGCTATAGGGCACTTCAACTGTGGCTAGTAAGATTTGAGACATATGAAGCTGGGCGTGGTGGCTCGTGGCTGTAATCCCAGCACTTTGGGAGGCTGGGGTGGGCAGATCATAAGGTCGAGAGTTTGAGACTAGCATGAACAATGTAGTGAAACCCTGTCTCTACTAAAAATACAAAAATTATCCAGGCATGGTGGCTCGTGCCTGTAGTCCCAGCTACTTGGGAGACTGAGGCAGGAGAATCACTTGAACCCAGGAGGCGGAGGTTGTGGTGAGCCAAGATTGTGCCACTGCACTCCAGCCTGGACAACAGAGTGAAACTCTGTCTCAGAAACAAACAAACAAAAAAAGAATTGAGATGTATGACTGCAAAGATTCAGTATGAAAAATAATGTGAAATATCTCAATATTAGTCATTAATTATCACCTATTTAAAAGAGACTATTTTGGCTATATTGGGTCAATATAATATTATTAACACTAACCTCACCTATTTATTGTTACATTTTATAATATGGCTACTAGAAAAAATATAAATTACATACATGGTTCACATTTGTGATTTAAATTATATTTCTATTTGGACAGTGTCAAGTTATTGAGTAACTGTTGGAAGATTGAGGTTATTAAATATGTTTATTTAAGAAAAGGAATCAGTCTAAAAATTGCTGACTGGTTAGGAGAGGCTAAAGATTAGAAATACAAAAAATAATAACCGACTCAAAGCACCACACATGAGGTGAGAAAGGCTGGATAAAGCAGGTGGTAACGGGAAAAACTGGGTTGTAATATACACTTTTTTGTATGCCTTGCTACTTTCACTCAACAAAATATGATTTTAGATTATTCCTAGTGCCAGAGACATCACGAAAAAAGACTTTCAGAATAATTAACTCCAGTGACTGGGCATGGAGACAGGAAAAGGGAGGGATCAAATACACCTGAGACTATAAACTGAGGACCCAAGAGAATGATGATGGAATTTGGTGGGAAAACCTCTCTGATGAGGAGAGAGTTGTAAGTCCTGGAATGTACTGTAGTGGTGGAGGCTGAGGATGATTAATCTGTCAAAGGAATGAAGAATGTAAGGAACAGGTAGATGCTAAATCTAATATCATGGTGGGTCATCAAGGAGTAAGCGTACTTAAGACTTTGGTCAAACAGATGTGGAAGTAAAGGGGAATGGCTAAGTTGATGATAGAGATTTGATGATCATCTTGGTTGAATTGAATGTGGAATTCAAGGGTGACAGTACGATTTCAGGTGATGACTCACTGACAGTTCTTTGATGCAGAGTCAGGAACTGAACCATGGGGAATACTTGCTATTATTTATATTATTAATGCCTGGAAGGTCCTTGGCACCTAGTAGACTGTCAAATCATGTATGTTTAATGAATATAGTCATGTATCACTTAATGACAGGGACTGATTCTGAGAAATGCATTGTTAGGCAATTCTGTTGTTGTGTGAACATCACAGAGTGTGCTTACACAAACCTAGACAGTATAGCCTACTACACAACTAGGCTATGGGGTATAGCCTATAGCTTCTCGGTCACAATTTGTACAACATGTTACTGTATTAAATACTATAGTCAATTGTAACAGAACAGTATTTGTGTACCTAGACATATATAACCATAGAGAAAGTCATGTGTTGCACTATGACATTATGATGACTGTGACATCATTAGGAGATAGAAAATTTTCAGTTCCATTATAATCTTATGGGACCACCATTATAAATGTTGTTCGTCAGTGACCAGAATGTGGCATATACAAATTAATGAAAGTGTGAATATCTTCTTGAAGAAGCCTATAGTGTAGACAAAATTCATGGATAAATAATCAGAGTACAAACAGGAAAGAGACACCTGACCAAAGTACTCAGATAAAAACATATTAGGAGTTAGGCGAAAGAACAAAACATATCTCATAGAACGAATGGGACAAGGCTTCCTGCAGAAGCTGGTATTTGAGCAAAGGCAGACGGGTGGTGGAATTGGAGAGTGAACAACTGGGGCATTTTACTAAGTGGAAGAGTACCTATTGGTTTTATCTAGAGATTTTGATTCTTTTATATTTATTAAGGATAAACACATATTTTCCACGTCTGGTTAGGTTTCATTTGAACTCCTGTAATTTTTTTTCATTATAAAAAGCTTTCTTTCCATAAAAAATCTCTTAAAATATGTAGCCACACAGCCGAATTTTATTTTAAGGACAACGGCATTTTTACCTCCTGCTTTGTGTGAGGGTCTGTGGGTTGCAGGAGATGAGAAAAGAGAGTTCCCAGCTGCTACAGCTCAACAAAGCCCCTAAAAATGATGACTGCATCCATTTCCACCCAACGCCACATTCTGAAAGTGATCTTTTTGAAACGAGGATTGCAAATAGCTGCAGCTTCTTAAAACTGCAATTGCTTTTCATGGTGTGGCGTTGCTGTCTCCATGCTGACACAGCTCTCAGCACCGACATCAGCCTGCCTATGAACCGTTAAAGATATTTCACTCCCAACAATATAGAGTAAGATACAAAAACAGAGAGTCCTTGTTTTTAATAAGTTGAAATGGATGAAATGGGCAGTCATGAAGCAAAAATAATTATGAGGGAAGGCAATGGAGACAAAAATTAATGCCTCTCCCTCCCCCGCCCCCAAGGACTGCAGGCAATGTTCTGTACCTTTGGGTGGTGCTCTGAAAAGATGCATAAATAGGGGTGAGAAATTGGTGCTAGAAGAAAATAGATATGACTGAAAGAACGTGACTTTTTTGCACATTCAGTGTGCAATGTCGGGAAGCACTTGTGTAGTTCAGACAATGTTTGCCTCCCAGCTCTGCCCCTCATCAGGGTTTTGTTTTATTTTTTTTTTTTTTACTTGGCTAAATTGCTTAATCTTTCCAAGTTCAGGTTCCTGCAGATAGAGCTTATATTAATGACTCCAGAGGGCTGCGGGGAAGATACTGAGACAATATCTATAAACTTAGCTGGTTTGTACATGTTGGGGTCTTCCCTTCCAGCCTGCCTTTCTGTTCCTTCCCCATGTGCGCTAGGGAAACCTCTCTGTAAGGGACTCTCAGACCAGCAGATACACTTCATATTATGGAAATGTGAGCTACATCATCTTTCGCTGCAAAGATGGTACTAATCACCAGCCATCTGTAGTGCTCACGCACGTACTTACCCTTTCCTAATGGAGATGCACTTGTATGCTGGGATGGGCAGCTGTACTCTTTCCCTCTGTTTTCCCCTAACCTTCTTGTCTCATTTGGCTCACTGGGTATAGTCCATAGAGAAGACACGCAATTTGGCAGTAACCATGTCAGTGCTTTCCTACAATGCATCCCTTTTCCAAGGATGTGACAGAGTTAGAAACACCAAACTTCATTGCTGGAGAAGGCGTTGGAAAAGATCTGATCCAAAGTCTCTTAAAGAGGAGGAAACCTAGGCCTAAGAAGTAGCTGACTTGCCCAACACATAAGGAAAGCTAATGGCTGGGTTCAGACTAGAATCAAGTTCCTGCAGCTCTGCTCACAGCTTTCCCATCATTCGTGTATCTCAGAAAGAGGCATCTTTCCAGCTTTGTCAGAAGAACATACAACCACAGTACATACAGCTATTACATGCAAGGCCAGTCACATAAGAATCTATAAAAGGATTCCTCATTAGATGGTTCTGTTTGTGAATATCTTCTGGAAAATACTAGAGATAGATACTTGGAAAATTATTTTTCCCTTCTTTGGTTGGCTACAATTCTGAATGTGCCTGTGTTTAAATCTCTCTCTTGCTCTCCCCTCCCCTTCTCTTTCCCTGTCTGTCTCTGTCTCTGTTCTTCTGTTCTCTCTTGGGGTTAGTTAGTTGCCCAGGTGGCCTCATTTAATGACTGCACTATCTCAGGCATGAAACACCATGGCATTTTGCTGTTGAGATTGCAGTATGTAAACGGACTTGAGTCAATTGTACCTGATTTTCTAAATTGCCTCTGCTATAACAATTCTCACACCCATAATAACCCATTGAAATCAAACAATAGGATTGATTACACATTCCTCACTCTGGGGGAAACTCCATTAGTTTTACCTGAATAAAAACTGTAGAACAGGGCCCAATTGGGGTAAGCAGTATACAAAATTCTCCACGAAGCACTGTAGAAATAAGCTTGAAAGGCTTAAACATTACTCTTTAGCCACAGGAAATATCAAGCACATGGAATTGTATTTACAAATCACATGAAGGAAAACAAAGGCACACCGAGGTGAGTATTTCCCGGTGCACCAGATTTCATAGAACTAACACTTACTCTAGCTTGTCTTCTGGGACAGAGCAGTGGAATACAGGTGAATCCTGGAACCTCTAGAGTTCTGTTAGGAATCCGTATACAGTGTATCTATCTCCAGGTTGGGATTTTCCAAATTCATGCCACAGGTAACCACAGTTGTTACGAGCTCTGGAATGGAGTCCCTGCTCTTCCACTCACTAGCTGTGGACAAGTTAATTAACTTGTGAGTCTGAGGTTGTCAATGCCTAACTTGGGTTTCAAATACCTGCCTTGCCTGTCTCCCAAGGCTGTTGTGAACATCATATGAAACTCGGCAAAGCAACTGGTTTGAAAACTGTTAAGGGCATTCTAAACACGGGGAATGATTCTTATTTGGGACAGTCTTTTTATGAGCTTGTACATAATTCTATAAGATAAAGAGCTCAGCCAATGGTGATGGCCTTTTTTCCCCAATCTAAATTCGTACATAGAGGCTGCAGTGTAGTCAGATTGTGGAGTCAGATTAACCCGTGTTCACATCACAGCTTCCCATTTAATGGCTCTCTGTCTAGAGGTGAGTTATCCAACTGCCCAGACTCATCTGTAAAATGGGGATAGAAATGGCGCCTACCTCACAGGGCTATTGTGAGACTCAGCAGTGCAGTGCATGGGACAGGAATACCATGCAATGAATGCTACCTATTATTAGTCGAAAATAACCTCAACATCCAGGAATATTCATATGGTACCTTTCTCTGAACCAATCAAGAACTTTCAGTGCCTGGTGGTCTCAAATCTTGGTCTGAGTTATTCAGATCTCTCATCTGTTTGCAAGAGGGACTTCTGGGGACCTGTAAGAGAACTAAGGTGATATTGTGGCTCATGGAGTCTAGATTCCTAGGTGGTGAGCTTTTGGAGTGTGGGATTGGATTTTTTTGCATCTCACCAAGTATTTGTATTCATAGTGTCTAGCATAGAGTCTGGCACATGATCTGTGGTCCTCTACTCAGTGAACACTTTTGCATGAATAAAAAAAGAAATCTTTTCCTAGTGTAAGAATGTAAAGGAATGAGAAACAGGAGGCTTAATTCCTCCTGCATAAAATAAGAGATATTTCCCTCTCCTCCCTTTTTGTCAGAACGTGTACTGTAGATAACCTGTAATAAAGTACCTTCTGTCTTTTTGAAATGTATCTTTTTAGACAGTAAATAAGCCTTTTGTCAGCTTCATTATTGAGGAATGTCTTTCTCAAAGACATGAGAGTCATCTCTTTGAAATGTAAACATCAAAGGGGAAAGTGCTCCCATCTTAGTTTTCCATGGGAAGGCAGGAGCCTCACATCAGCTGGCCCCATGTTCCAAGTTATAAACCTCCTGTCATAAGGTTTTCTCCCCCTACTTCCTCTCCCCTCTGGATACAACCAGTTAGTTAACACTGATGGTCCCCTCAATTACCAGGTAAAGTTAGGATGGACTATATGCCCAATGGTGCTGTCAAGCCCTTTTACTTGAGGACTAGTTATTGTCTGTCTCAAAATATGTGTGTAAATTGGTATATCTGCTTGGCTATATAAAAGGGTGAGATTTTTTTTTTTCTTTCTGTGCAGTTTCTTAGGGGAGTGCCTGTGATGCCCATGACAGTCTGGTTTAACGCTTGTTCAATAATGAAGGTGTTTCTCTCTCTACTGCACTTGTGGAGAGAATTTCGGGGTTGGAAGAAACATATAGAAATATATAGAAAGAGGCCGGGCGTGGTGGCTCATGCCTGTAATCCCAGCACTTTGGGAGGCCAAGGCGGGTGGATCACGGGGTCAAGAGATCGAGACCATCCTGGTCAACATGGTGAAACCCCGTCTCTACTAAAAATACAAAAAATTAGCTGGGCATGGTGGCGCATGCCTGTAATCCCAGCTACTCAGGAGGCTGAGGCAGGAGAATTGCCTGAACCCGGGAGGCGGAGGTTGCGGTGAGCCGAGATCGCGCCATTGCGCTCCAGCCTGGGTAACAAGAGCGAAACTCCGTCTCAAAAAAAAAAAAAAGAAATATATAGAAAGATATTTGAAGACTAACGATGGCAGCTTAAGTGCTAATGTTTTTAACTATCAATGTGCTTAACTATTCTTAGCTATTTCTTTGTGTAACTACAAGCTTTCAATTAATGTGCTTACCTCTTTTGAAACTTAACTGCTATTCTTCAATTGTGTAAGATTTAAGAGTTTTAACTGACTGACTCACTAATAAAGATTATTCCCCTTTTGCCATCCAAGGAGAGTCTTAATTCAATAATCATAAATTCTTATTGGCCTCTGCCTAGGATTGCCCCCCTTATTTGCAAATTTTCAGAAAATTAAAAAATAAAAACTTGGCAGCTTGTATGGAAACTAGGGATTTCCAAAACATTTCCTAAACAAAGGAGTAGATAATTAATGCTCTTCTAAGTAGAGGAGGAGTTTAAGACAGCTTATATAAATAAAATAAAATAAACAAATAAAGATGCTGAGACAAAAAGGAAATGATTGTTAAAAACATAAGGTCTTAACTGTCACAGCCAAGGGCTACTTAAGGATACATGACATTAAATACAATGTAAATCCTTGATGGGGTTTGGGAATAGCGAAAAGGCATTAAGTAAAAATTCAGAAAACCTGAATAGAATATGAACTTGAGGCACTAATAATGTGTCAGCAGTACTTTATTAGTTATACTGTAATTAAATGTACCATTCTAATGTTAGATGTTAATAGAGGAAACTGAGTATGAGCTATAAGGGAGATCTATGACAGAGAGGGAGAATAGCTGAGACAAAGATGCTAGGTGAAAATCTAAAATGCGTTATTTATCTTTATATCCCAGATATGAAGATCATATTTAATCGTTTCCCTTCCTCCTCTCCTGTGTGTCCTCATTTCTTACCTCTCTCCCCTGATACATATCATACGTATCCCACCCTGTTAATGAGATCTCAGCATGCCTCTTGGTTGAGCCTGCTCAAGTTTTGACAATAACAGAACAACAGAATACATCCAACATCAACAACGTAGGTTATTCTGTATTTTCTCATAGTTCAGTGAACTGGGATGCTTCCAACTCTCCTGAAAAATGAAAGTTAAGTTGGTTTGAACACAAATGCGCAGAAACGTATGCTTCCACAGTGCCATCTACAAGGTTAGGTACTAGGTTAAAAATAAAATGTCATCTATACAATGGTATGTCCATTTAGCAAACCTATTAACGTCAGGAAGTAACTCACTCTGTTCCTTGAATCTGGAATGAAATCTAGGCCAGACTAGAGAGCCTAACGATGTGTATCTCAGGCTAAAACAAACCCAGAATGTGGGAGTTGGAAAGGATTTTAGAGATAATTTAGTCCAAATCCTTTATTTTATGGTAGGGAAACTGAAGCGCAGGGAGGTTACCTGATATGTCAAAAGTTTCTCAAAATGTATGTTTATATGTTGCTTTATCCCATAAAGGGTCTGGGGAAGGACTAAAATAGAATGAAAAAAGGATATAGAGACAATAGTTTGTGTTGGCGAACTTCACCTTAATGATTCAACTGTTAAGATGAACTTCTCCAGGGTGAAATTTCATCACTACTGAGCTTTATAAATATAATGGATTGCAGAGCTAGTTTGCTCAAGGATAAAGCATGCTTACATGGTAAAATTTCAGAGCTCTGAAGAGAATTCCCTATTCCAAAAATTACTATCTCAACTACTAGTTGAACTCCGAGGCTTCTTTATCAGGAGAGATCAGTTTTATTCCATAACCAAGGGCTTAAGATAAAAGCACCCTCAGAATGTCTCTCTTTGTCTTTCCCTTCTTTAAAAGATTTATCAGGTGGTGCAGAAAGCTGTCTTTCAAAAAACGGCCACAGGGAAATCCAAACATCATCAGAGGATTAAGTATTTAAATAAGCTAGAAAGAGTGGAATAAGTAGGCTTTTCACCAGAGCCATATTCTTGGAGGGTCTTATTTCAGGGGAGCTGGGAGCACAGTGAAAAGGCAGCATTGGCTGACTACGTGAGCAGGGGCTTGGGAAGCAGGCATGTGTGGGTTAGCACCTGGTTTGAGCCATACAACTTTGTGAACAAAAATTAACTCTTTTGAAACTTAGTTCCCCATCTATATAATGGGAATAACTTCAAAGAGTTGGGTAGAAGACTGAAATTAATCAAATACATAAAAAAATTGAAAACCTATAGCAAACACTAACTACAGATGTGCTCCCTTCCCCTTTCTACATTCCTACTCCCTCTTCCATGTCTGGATACAAAATCCTCTAGGATGTATATTTCCAAATAGTCACACAATGTCAGTTGAATAAGAAATCAAACAAAGATTGTGGATGGGCAGGTGGGGAGAAAGTGAGAAGCCAATGTACATTTGATAGCATGTTAAGGAGCACAAGCCCAGCTGGGGAGCGGGGACGCACCACAGGGCAATTTGGTGCAGGCTGGCTGGTCGGTCCCCTTTCCTTAGTCTCAGTGTATTCATTTTACTTCTTCAGCAGAATTCCTCCCCTTCGCTGTACTTCTAAACACCCCCATGTAGAAATAACAGAGGCTGAGAATACTGAACATGTATACAAACATGTACACAAACTAAGCATGTACACAAACACAATTCTTCACTTTAAGTGGGCTAATTTGATATCTGTTCAATGTTTGTGACAACTATTTTTTTTTAATTTAAAAATTTCTCCCTGCCAGGAAGTTCTATTGTTGTTGTTTGATATACTGAGTCCCAGTTACTTTTTAAAAAAGCTTTTGCTGTATTTTCATGGGTATTACTTGTAAATGGCATAGGGTGGTGGTGAGCACTCCTATCTCCTCCAAAATATTAAAGTAGAAAATAAAATAAGATTGTGTTTTGAGAGTTAAGCTCTGAAACAAAGAAACCGTCTAAGCATAGCTGTATACATTTTATACAACAAGCTATACACATGGAGAGCTTACAGAGCTATACCTTAAACAGGTAGAATGACCTCCAGGCTAATGCCAAGCCTGGAACATAATTGAAGTTATTTGTATTTATGAAGAGAACATGTCTATCAGAAGGACTTTAGCTAGCGATGGAAGTATGAGATGCCGAGAAACAAACATTGGTAGTGGAGAAATTCCCACCCCACTTAAGGGATGGGTTCACTAGCTTTAGAACTCGGACACAGAATCCATCTGCAGATCTAATTCTGCAGAGAATTTGGACTAAATTATCTCTAAAATCCTTCCCAACTCCCACATTCTGCAGTGAATCAGATCTGCAGCGAAGGTAGGTGTACTCCGCATACTTATCTCAATGACTCTAATCGTCTAATACAGAGGTCCACAAACTAACACCATTGGGGCCAAATTCAGCCCACCATCCCCATCCTGTTTCTGTAAATAAACTTTTTTTGGAACACAATCATTGCCATTTGTTTATATACTGTCTATGCCTTTCTGCTACAAGAGTTGAACAGACACAGTTGTAATAGAAACTGCATGGTCTATAAAGCCAGAAATATTTACTATCTGTCCCTTCACAGAAGAAGTTTATTGACCCCTGATAATTCAGCCAACTTCCCTTGATTTCATGGTCACCCAACAATATTTTGACTCAATGTTGTTTATTTACTCCTGTGAATACTTTGTACTGGGAGAGTAAGAGCTTGCAGAACAGTAATAAGCCAATCTATTGGAAGTTGTATCTTTTTATGCGATGGTAGACCTTCTGTGTAGACTAACAATGACAATATCTGAGCTCAAAGCTGGTGGGATGACCTGCTGACTGTGGCACCTATCTATCTGGACCTGTTTGGAGGTCAGCCCATTTTTCTCCAAGTAACGTTGGAATTTTCAGGGCATTTTTTTTTTTCTGGCAGCATTTAAAAAATTCCTACTTTCCGGATGAGGAAGCTACAATTCAGAGAAAGGAAAAGTAAAACTAATATTTATTGAGCATCTACTTTGTGCTAGGCTCACAGATGTTTTTTAAGTAATGCTATTTAATCTTTACAAGCCCATGCAAGGGGCAAGGGATTAACCTAAACCTGAAACTCAGGTTTAGGCTTTCACTGAGGCAGAATTGGAGGCTTGGAAAGGGTAAGACCACAGTAATTTGTTAGCAAAGCCAGGATCTGAAAGCAGGTGCTGAGATTCAGACACTTTTACACTATGGTATTTTTACACAACATACACTGCCTCACAGAGTCTTCTGGTGATGGGCTTAAGAAAGCAACACCATATGCCTTGGTCTTTTCCTCCCACCAAGGTGTACTGTTGTTCTTTAATAAACATGAATTAAGTTAGAAAATCCTAGAGATTTTAAAGGTGTAAAATTTTAAAACAAATTCTGCACATTTATACTGGAGTACAGAATCTCAGCCAGCTAATTTACATATTCAGCCACACTCTTGGATAGAGAAATTGGTGCCACCATACCCTAATGTTCACAAATAACATTTTTTTTTCAATGTTTTTTTTCAAAACTGGTTTTGTACTTGAAGTGATTTAAATGTTGTACTTTGAATTCATTGTAGCAAGAACAAATTTTAGAATTTCTAAAAGCTGAACAGAATGGAAGGTTATCTATAACATGAGCATAATCACAGTCATAATATCTGTTTAAAATAAAACACTGAAAAGAATTAAATGTTCCCTTCAAGCCAAGCTCAAATAAATTTCAACATAAAATAGACTGTAGACGTGCAGTTAATGTTGCTTGCTGGGGCCCATTTTTTAGGAGTTCAGAGCCTTTGAAAAGCTTTTGTTTATTATTTTTTCAGTGCTAAAGAAGAAATCTCCCAGCTCTTAGAAACAGAACTGGTCCTGCCTTCTCACACAGTGGCTTGTGTACTTCCCTGAGTTTGATTTGTAAATGTCCTACCTGGATGTACTTCTTGTCTTTGAATCTACACTGAAAACTTTTACATAGCGCAGTGTAGCTCGATGGTACTTAATTTACTACTATGCAAATGGTGACTGTTTCATAAAACTATTTGCTTATATTTGCTTATATTTTTATTTTATGAAAAATAAAAAAATATTTGCTTTTATATTTCATAAAAATATACAGTTATAAGATAGAACTTTCACAAAGAAATTATAAACAGGGAAATATACATGGAAATATTTAAAAAGATAACTCTCATTCCTAAAAGTTTCCTTTTCTTTTTCTTTAACTTTTGTTTTATGCTCAGGGGGACATGCGCAGGTTTGTTATGCAGGTAAATTTGTTTCACGGGGGTTTGCTGCACAGATTATTTTGTCACTCAGGTATTAAGCCTAGTACCCACTAGTTATTTTTCCTGATCCTCTCCCTCCTTCCACCCTCCACCCTCTGACAGGTGCCAGTGTGTGCTGTTCCTCTTTGTGCGTCCATGTGTTCTCATCGTTTAGCTCCCTCTTATAAGTAGCAACGTGCAGCATTTGATTTTCTGTTCCTGGGTCTGTTTGCTAAGGATAATGGCCTCCAGCTCCATCCATGTTGCTTCAGAGGATATGATCTCATTCATTTTTATGGCTGCATAGTAAGAATTCCTTTCGTTAGTTTTGCCCTTCATTTTCTTAAATAAGGAGACAGAACTACACCCTGAGGAGGCATGAACTCAACTGAGTAAACATATTCACAATTAGGAATTACTGGGAAAATTCTACTCACAGAAAGTTAGCAGTGGAAGGCATCTCTAAAACCACCTAACTCAACCCATTATACAAATGGAGTCCATAAACCTTAGAAACATTCAATGATGTGCTCGAGCCGGAAGGAACAACTGGGACTCCTGAAAAATACTAAATCTCCTACTCAACTGTACTGGCTATCTAGGAAAAATAAAAGTTAACATTTCCTTTAGAATTATTTGAACAAGAAGTCTCTAAAACACAAGAGGTTACCTTAGCCCTCATCTTGGCAGAAAATGGACACTATATTTCTATATATTTCTTAGAAGGCTGAAGTGACAGAAATCCAATTTGTTCTGGCTCGAACACGAAAGGGAGTTTATTGGTTCATTGAACTGAACTATGCATGGTCTGGCTATTGTGCTTAGACCTAGAAACTGAAACACCATTAGGGTCTCTGTTTCCACAACTCTCTTCTTTATGTGTTCTTAAACATTGGTTTTATTCTCTCTGACTCGTTGTCTCTGTGAGTCTGGAACCAGCACGTTAGGTATCATTCTACATCATACCTAAAAAAGGAAGAAAACACTTTCCTACCAGTTTTACCGAAGAAAATCCTGAGGGGAAATGTGGATGCATTCTGGCAAGATCAAATAAACATCTCTGGGTTTATGTGGTTCAAGTATGGCTCAAAGATTGGTACTAGGATAATTCCAACTGGGATTATATACCAGGGGGCCAGGAGAACAGTTAGACTGGCAGGTCGTGTCGGACTCACATTTGAAGTATGAGAGGTGCAGGTCCCCATGTCACCAGAAAAAGGAGAAAGGATGTGCCAGGCAGGGAAAACAGCAGGTGCCAGATGAGAAATTCGAGTCACTTAAGACTTGTTTTGCCCTGAGACAATATACTAGTCACTCAGCTTCTCTCTCTCTCTCTCTCTCTCTCTCTCTCTCTCTCTCTCTCTCTCTCCCTCCCTCCCTCCCTCCCTCTCTCTCTGATCTATTCAACATCTGAGCTTCCTTAGGAGGCTTTTAGGGAATCATGTATCTTATGACCTCTGGTGGTAGACAGAATCCATTTTCTAAAGACCATATTCTAAAGAAGCTGAAAATGCCAGATACTTGCGTTCTTAGCCTCCTTTGTAAGTAGGGCACAAGAACATGACCTAGACTCAGCTGATTTTCTGGACTTCGAGTCAGGGGTTATTAATAGCAATATTCACTTCATAGGCAATGGCAGCTACAATATCCAGTCTTGGGTGGCAACAGGGGAAGTGATGTAAGCTGGGCTTCCGCCACTCATGGGGAGTAACAGTAGCAGTTGTGTAAGCTGGGCATCTGGCAGTCATGGGCAGCAACAGCAGCAGTGGTATAAGCTGGGCAGTGGTGTAAGCTGGGCATCCAGCACTCATGGGTGGCAAGGGCAGCAGTGGTGTAAGCTGGGCATCCGGCACTCATGGGCAGCAACAGCAGCAGTGTTATAAGCTGGGCAGGGGTGTAAGCTGGGCATCGAGCACTCATGGGTGGCAATGGCAGCAGTGGTGTAAGCTGGGCATCCAGCACTCATGGGCAGCAACAGCAGCAGTGGTATAAGCTGGGCAGTGGTGTAAGCTGGGCATCCAGCCTCATGGGTGGCAATGGCAGCAGTGGTGTAAGCTCAGCATCTGGCACTCACGGGCAGCAACAGCAGCAGTGGTATAAGTTGGGCAGTGGTGTAAGCTGGGCATCCAGCCCTCATGGGTGGCAATGGCAGCAGTGGTGTAAGCTGGGCATCCGGAACTCATGGGCGGCAACAGCAGTGTCCTAACAGGACTGGACTTGTAGTTTGAAGTGGAAGGCAATCCTGCCTGTTACCAAACTTCATTTGTTCCTGCACATTTTTAAACCTGGTTCCTTATAGCTTTCTTGGTGATACTGTGAACTTCCAATAAATTTAGAATGAATTAATTCTTTGCTTAATCAATCTAGAGTGAGTAAGTGTCTGTGACTCACAACAAAGATACATACATTTTATATATTTCTGTATCCTAGCAGAGGAAAACTCTGGCATCATTCTGTGTTGGTGGAAAACTTAATTAATACATCTCCTCTTTGAGTAGTTTTGATTAACAACTTGCCTTACACTACCTGTAGGTTGTTTTTAATACTTGATGTTACATCAATTTATTTTAAAGAATTTTAAGAGTACCTTTGTTAGTCTATAACACCTACCTATAGATAGGTGTCACCATTATTAAACAACACAGAGTTCAATATTTCCTTAGGATTTCATTAACAGGATGATCTTAAGGTCACCATAACCTTTTCTGTTTTTCTCCTTTAGTTCTGCTAAGGGAATGACACTAATAAATATTTCACCTTCAACTAAAGCATAAGGGAGAAGGCGCCATTCTATCTTTTAAAGAAAAATGGTCTGACTTTGAATGCCTCAGGAAATGAAATGAAAATGAATAAGTAGAAAAACTAGGCTGGGTACAGTGACTCACACCTGTAATTTCAGCACTTTGTGAGGCCGAGGCAGGTGAAGCACGTGAGGTAAGAAGTTCGAGACCAGCCTGGCCGAGATGTTGAAACCCTGTCTCTACTAAGAATTAAAAAGTCAGCTGAGGGTGGTGGTGTGTGCCTGTAGTCCCAGCTACTTGGGAGACTGAGGCAGGAGAATTGCTTGAACCCAGGAGGTGGAGGTTGCAGTGAGGGGCTGAGACTGTGCCACTGTACTTCAGTCTGGGTGACAGAGTGAGACCCGTCTCAAAAAATAAAATAAAATAAAATAAAGTAAAATAAAATAAAATAAAATAGAAAAACTAAAACTTCAGTGATAGACTTTCAATGCCAAGTCAGCATTCAATTTAAAAAAAAGAGCTAATATTTCTCTTAGGAAGTCTGATATATTAGTATTATAAGTGTGTACCCTAAACTGCCAAAAAGACAATAAAGCTGGAAAAGTTATTTTTATATGACAACATGAACTTCCATTCTGTTTTTACAGATTCAGGTGGAAAATAAAATTTAGACTTGCATTGCTAAGGAACGGCAGAAAGTGTTGTTCGGGCTAAATACCATCTGAAAATACTCAACATGTCACCAAAGGTTTTATTAATTTCTCTTTTCTCTGAGCTTTGTGTGTTTTGAAAAAGAACACATATACACATGTTGCTACAGATAGATGTCACTGACTGCTGTGAATGACCCATGTTAATCCGCTACAAATATCTAAACATGCTGCTTGGCTGGGTCCTACTGAGGACACTTATGTAGCAAACTCAGTAATATGAGATTCCTCACTGCCTCCTAGCATTACATGAAGCATAGATGTGTTGGTTGTTTGCTCATTTTGTGAAAATTAACTAGTGTAGGCATTTCTGTTTCTTCTAGGGCAGGGCAAGTGTAAAAAGGATGGCTGTTTAACTACGTAACAATGACACTGTTAAATAAAAGCTGTACTTTTGAGAAAGCGCATCCTAACTTGGAATTTATCAGGACCTATCAAGTCAATACAAACTGATTATGCTGGGTACTTAAGTCATTTTCTGCTTAGGGAGAATATACAGTAATGGCCTTTTAAACATTTTCTCTCAACTCCTTCCCTTTTACCTTTTTCCCATTTATTTTTCTGGAAATTAATTACCATTTAGAAGGAACGACAGGTATTTTTGAGCCCTGAGAAAACCAATGAAATAGTTACTTTGAATATATTGCCATAATAGTGTGTCTAGAAACACAATCCAGGACAGTGCCAGGTCAGGCCATTTGCTGAGAAGCACTTAGGACAATAATTTTGCTCATAAAACAGAATCAAGAGAATCAACAGAAACAAGATACAAATGAATCAGTTGAAGGCTCTTAATGACAGAAACTCAGCTAAACCATTAAAAAAAAATGATGTTAAAGAAACATGATTGTCATTTCCAACCAACTAACATGTTCTATTATGGTTCAAATTAGGAGCATGAAATACACTCTACAACCCAGGGGATTTGAGAGCACTTAGATGAATCACAAGTGACATATGGGAGCTCATTAAAGGAAGGTGAAGTTATGAATGCCCAGAGAGCCTGCTGGAAATCAGAGCTTTTTTTAAAAAAGGTTTCAGGGGTCAGTCACGCTGATTAGAGGATGCTCTTCATTCTTACGGATGATCTGTTTATCTTTAGCACTTTTCAGTTATCACAGCGCTTGAGTGTTGGCCATTACTGAAAGTTTCTAAGTCCTGAGCATGTGTGAGGGTGGGGAGAAAGCGGGTGAAGGGTGAGGATTGTGGTTTGATTTTGACAGGCAAACAATGAAGGCTATTGAAGAGTAAGACCTCAGTGCAGCCTATTTCTGCCGTTTCACCCAAACTTCAAGGTAACAGTCGAAGTTGCAAAAGCAAGAACAGCCCATGGTTGCTTCTATGTTATGAAGGCTGTGTCTTTAAGCTGAGCTTTGAATGATACATTATTTCCTCTGTGCACCCCAATCTATTTTCTGCCTGACTAAGCTTATAAAACTCTGCATAAATTCTCCTCTCAGCCTGTTCCATAATCCTGTGAACACATTGTCTTCCTGTTCATTCCTTCAGCCAGCAAGCACCAGCTGTTGGGTCCTGGAAACATTTTATGTTAAGGAGAGAAAAAAGTAGAAGATCAGAAAGCTGTAAAAACTGCAAAATGCTTGAGATATGCAGACTTTTTAGGGTTGTGAATATTTGACCTGCATAAAAGAAATGATTAGGCTTCCATCAATCATTTCTTTGCTGAACACTCTGCTGAGATCGATTTATCCAGAACGCTTCTCAGCTGCCTCGTCTGCACAGTTTGTAAACTAATCCAGTTTTGTTTGTTATGTGCTAGAGAAAGGATAAACTCCAAGCTTAAAAATATGGACAAAGATATAATTATCTTAACATAACACTCATGCTTTATTTTTATGTAAAATGTCAAAAACTTTATTATCTATATCTTTCAGCTTCCAAAAGAAAGTGGAAGTCACTTGATCATGTTTTTCTAATTGCTTGAATGCACACTTCACGCCTCAACCACACAGGAAAGCTAGTTGTTATAATTAGAAGTTTTATAAAGACACAGTTTATATAAATTATAGATAATTACTTAACTAAAACTCCAGCTTCTTGCCATCTTAGAAGAGAAGGTATACAACAACATGTGATTTAAACAATAGGTTAAAGTGGACGGGGTGGTGATTATATTGGGAAAGATGTTCAATGGTTTTTATAAAATTTTCTAAAAAAAATTGGCAGCTGTTATTGTGAAGTGAAAAACTGCTTCCATTTGGAGACATAATTCAGGATGTATTTGGAACGACAATGCATAGCTATACTCCAAATCATTTAAAAGAAGAGCATTTATGCACATTTTGTTACTAATGTCTTTCTATTGCTTTTGTTGATAATTTTGAAGGAGGCATAAAAATCAATCAAACAGGTGATATTACTCTAAGAGAGGGGTCATAAAACTTTTTTTTTAAAAAGAAGAAAGGACTAGGCAGTAAATATTGTAGGCTTTGCATGACATGAAATCTCTTCTGTAATCACGCAGGTAATTTTGTTATTGTATTTGGGAAAGCAACCATAGGAAGTCCATAAAGCATAGCTTTGATATGTATCAGTAAATCTATTTACAACATACCCACAGCTAGTATCATACCGAATGAGGAAAAACTGAAAGCCTTAAGACCTGGAACACAACAAGGATGCTCAATTTCACCATTGTTACTTAACATAGCACTGGAAGTCTTAGCTAGAGCAATCAGACAAGAGAAATAAATAAAAGGCATCCAAACTGAAATGAAAAATGTCAAATCATCCTTGCCTGCAGATGATATAATCTCATACTTGGAAAAAATGATAAATTCCACAAAAAACTATTAGAACTGACAAATTCAGTAAAGTTGCAGAACACAAAATTAATATAAAAAATCAGCAGCATTTCTATATGCCAACAGTGCACAATATGAAAAAGAAATTAAAAAGTAATACTGTTTATAATGGTCACAAATAAAATTAAATACCTAGGAATTAACCAAAGATGTGAAAAATCTCTATAAAGAAAACTATAAAACACTGATGAAAGAAACTGAAGAGGACATCAACAATGAAAAAATAGTCCACGTTATGTATTGGAAGAATCAATCATCATTAAATGTCCCTACTACCCAAAGCAATCTGTAGATTCAATGCAATCCCTATCAAAATACCAACGATATTTTTTACAGAAATAGAAAAATAATCCTAATATTTCTTTGAAACCACAAAGGACTCAGAATAGTCAATGCTATCCTAAACAAACAAAACAAAATAAAACTGAAGGAATCATATTACCTGAGTTCAGACTATACGACAGAGCTAGAGTAACCAGCATAGTACTGGCATAAAAAGAGGCACATAGACCAATGCTACAGAATAGAGAATCCAGAAACAAATCCACAAACCTAAAGTGAACTCATTTTTGACAAAGATGCCAAGAGCTGTATGCTCTGGGGAAAAGAGTCTCTTCAATAAATGGTGCTGGGAAAACTGGATATCCATATGCAGAAGAATGAAACTAGACTCCTATCTCTCATCATATATAAAAATCATGACTTAAATATAAGACCTTACACTATGAAACTACTAAAGGAAAACATTGGAGAAACTCTGCAGGACATGGGTTTGGGCAAAATTTTTTTTGACGAATATCCCAAAATGCAAACAACCAAAGCAAAAATGGACACGTTGGATAACATCAAGTTAAAAAAACATCCTCAAAGCAAAGGAAACAGTCAACAACATGAAAAGACACCCCACAGAATGGGAAAAAAATATTTGCAAACTACTAATCTGTTAAGGGATTAATAATCAGAATATATAAGGAGCTCAAACAACTCTATAGGAAAAAAACACAACAATCCAATCAAAAATGGGCAAAATATTTGAATAGACATTTCTCAAAAAATGCATACAAATGGCAAATAAGCACATGAAAAGGTGCTCAACAACACTGATCATCAGAGAAATGCAAATCAAAACTACAATGTGATGTCTTCTCCACCCTAGATAGAAGGGCTGATATCCAAAAGACAGGCAAAAACAAATGCTGGTAAGGATGTGAAGAAAATAAACCCTTGTACGCTTTTGGTGTAAATGTAAATTAGATCAACCACTATAGAGAACAGTTTGGAGGTTCCTCAAAAAAACTAAAAATAGAGCTAACACATGATCCAGCAATCCTGCTGCTGCAGTATATACCCAAAAGAAAGAAAATCAGTGTATTGAAGAGATATCTACACTCCCATTTTTATTTTAGCACCATTTACAATAGCTAAGATTTAGAAGCAACTTAAGTGTCTGTCACCAGATGAACAGAGAAATAAAAGGCAATACATATACACAATGGAGTTTTTATTCAGCCATAAAAATGCATGAGATCTTGTCATTTGTAAAAACGTGGATGGAACTGAAGATTATTATGATACATGAAATAAGCCATGCACAGAAAGACTAATATTGCATGTTCTCACTTATTTGTGGGACCTTAACAGCAAACCATTTAAAATCATGAACATAGAAAGTAGAAGAACGGTTATCAGGGGCTAGGAAAGGTTGTGGGTGGTGAGAGTGGGATAGGTGGGGAAGTAGTTTCTATTTTAAACAAAATAGAAAGAATGAATAAGACCTGCTATTTGATAGCACAACAGGGTAACTATAACCAACAATAACTGTACATTTCAAAACAACTAAGGAAGTGTAATGTAATTGTTTGTAACACAAAGGATAAATGCTTGAGGGGATAGATACCTAATTCTCTATGATGTGATTATCACACATTGTATGTCTATATCAAAACATCACATATACCCCAAAAACATATACATCTAGTGTGTACCAAGAAATTTAAGTTAACAAAATTTTAAAGTCACCTATAGAAAAAGTAAATCTATTTACAAAAATAGATCTATTTACAAAAATACTATATTATAAATAGTAAATCTATTTACAAAAAAAAAAAAAAAGAAGTAAATCTATTTACAGGCTAGCACTTGCCATCTCTTGCTTTATAACCAAGCATCTAATGATCTGGAAAGCAACCCTAGTAATTACCACTATCTTCAAGATAGTTTAAGTTTTTTGCACCCTTGTAAAACCTAAGGTCTAACAGACTTTCTGGAGGAACATTCTACTGAAGAATTAAGCCTTAAGGCATCCATTGGAGGGAACAGGGAACTTTCATCCTATGTCTCTAAATGGTAGTAGCTAGAATGGCAGAAGTGAGAAAAGTGTTACAAGTCATTTTCTGTAAGTCTTAATTTACTCATGGAACCCTAGCTGGAAAATGCAAGAATAGGTGCTTTATAAACACTGAATCACAAAAAGCACAGTTTTAGTGTGGTTTTTAGTGAGTCTTGAAATATTAGGTCTGAGATAATCAAGTTAACTAACCTCTTTATTTGAAAAGAGGGCAAAATGAATATAAATATTGGTCTTTCACTTCTGGTTCACAGATTTGCCATTTCACTAGATTTAACAGAGTCAATGTAGAAAACGTGACCATAGAGTTGATTTTATGGTATGTGGAGGCTGCTAAGGGGAATAGCATATTTTCAAAAAGTCATTGTTTTTTTAGCAAAATGTTCCAACATTTATTTGTAGGTAGTTATGACTATGAGGAGTGGGCATTTGAATAGCAGTGTAGAGGTTGTGGAGTTTTAGGTGTATACCTTAGGAACTTACATGCCGGTCCTATACCATAGCAACAGGAGAACACCTAACAATACTGAGTGGCTACATTCATATTTCAAGAGTATTCTGTAGTGATTTGAGTGCTGCCCTGGATGAATTTAAAATGACAACCTTATTGTTAGAAATCATGACTACCAATTATTAACATTGTGTCCATTTCAATAAAATGAAAAAGACCCCAAGTATGGGATTAGAAACTACTTAGTCCTCAACATCTTGGGGTTGAAAACAACTTTGTAAAGCCACAGCGAAATCAATAGTTCCTGACTCATTTCCCATTTTGATGTAGGAGGTAGCCAGGTGGGATGTGAGTCTTTGCAATGGGAAGGTAGTCACACAGAGCCGGAAGCAGAAGACATGACCTCCTGCCCCAAATCCATTATTTAGCATCTATGTGTGCTTGTGTGATTGGTTGCCCATGGAAATTTATTGCTTTATGAAATCTCTGTTTTCTTATGTCCAAAGGCTATAAAAATATTGTCCTGACACAGGAGAGAGGCATACATGACAAAACGCATTAGAAAACTTTTTCCCAGCTGGGCTCGGTGGCTCACTCTTGCAATCCCAGCAATTTGGGAGGCCGAGGCAGTTGGATCACGAGGTCAAGAGATGGAAACCATCCTGGCCAACATGGTCAAACCCCATCTCTACTAAAAAATACAAAAGTTAGCTGGGCATGGTGGCGCACTCCTATAGTCCCAGCTACTCGGGAGGTTGAGGCAGGAGCATTGCTTGAACCCGGCAGGCGGAGATTGTAGTGAACCGAGATTGTACCACTGCACTCCAGCCTGGTGCCTGGTGACAAAGTGAAACTCTGTCTCAAAAAAAAAAAAAAAAAAAAAAAAAAAGAAAAGAAAACTTTTTCCCTTTAACATTATTTTCTTGAATTAAAGCATTGTTCGATGTATCAATACAACCAGTCATAACATTGCAAAGTACAGTGCAATGAAGGAAGATGAAGACAGTAGAGTTCAGTAGCATTACACTATAAGGCACAGAGAAAACAATAGGGAGGGCATGGATTTGAACCGTGGACTTTCCCCTTTCCCCATTCTATTACATAGTCTCTCAACAATCAAAGACAATTAATGTTCACTGTCCCTACATGCCAAGTACAGAAAGCTCACTCTTTTAAAACAGTAGTCTCCACTTATCAGAGGTTTCACTTACTGTGGCTTGGCTTAGCTGAAGTCAACTGCAGTTCAAACAAATTAAATGAAAAAAATCTAGCAATAAAAATTGTATAAATTTTAAATTGCATCATTCTGAGTAGAGTGATGAAATCTCAGGCAGTCTTGGTCCTTCCTACCTGTGACATGATGCATCTGTGCTATGCATGCTACCCACCTCTCACACACTTAGTAGCTGTCTAGGTTATCACATCCACTGTTGCACGATGACAATGCTTGTGTTCAAGCACTCATTTTATTTTTGTTACAGTTGGTTGTTATAATTGTTCTATTTTGTTATCATTTATTATTGTTGATCTCCCTAATATATAAGATAAGCATAATCCTAGGTATATATGTACAGGAAAAAACATAATACATAAAGGCTTTGGTAGTATCCACAGTGTCAGGCATCCACTGGGGTCTTGGAAAGTATAACCCATGAATAACTGTACCAAAACAAAAATTAGATCAATTATATACAGTTAATTTGTGAGCATTACTTTTTAATTTTTTCTAACAAAGATAATGTAGCCTTCTGATTCCTAAGTAGGAAATTTTCCAGGCCATTATATAGTCTTCCAGCTGTCAAAGTCATTCTCTGTACATATTCAATATTGAACAATATAAAGGACCAATAAATAAAATTATAATTTCAAAAAACATGTACACTATGCATACAATTACAGCTGCCAGTTAAAAGAAATCTAAAAAAGTTATTATAAGATATTATAAAAATGCAGCTTAGTAGTTTTGTCTGTTTTTAAGCCTGAAGGGGGTTATTTAAAGTAGAGCCCATTTTATTAAATGAGATGCTTTCAAACTGGCCAACACACATTGCCTGAAATGTTTCATTATGCAGTACAACGTATTTAGTCAGGTGAAAGTATACAGATTATTGCATATCTCTACATGCATTGATCTAAATGCAAATGTGGTTAAATGTAAAATCCAACCTTGGTGTCATTTAGTGTTACATTCTACCATCAAAATTCAGGAGTATTCTTTCCTCATTTTTTATCATAGAAATGCAGAAATCAACAGCAATTTCAGGAAAAACTTCAAAAATGAGGTAGAACATTTGAAATTCAGACACCTAAACCATTTAGAAAGCCTTTTTGCAGGTATAAAATAAGTTAATGTTTAGGAGGTAACATGATCATTAAAAAAGGTTGGATAGCTTCTGAAGACCATGTTCACACAGAATTTAAAGGTAAGAGAAAGGCAAAGGCTTTAGGTTTTCATTTCACCCGGTTGTAAGATCGACTAAGGTGTTTTATACCAAATTCATTTGAACCAAATTGTTCAGGAAAAATTTCTAATCCTGCCCAGTCAAAATTCTATGTTCCCAATCTTATTGCTCTACTGCTACAAAACAACATCATACTGAATCTAGAATAAATGAATCAAATTTGAAATTTGAGCATGGAATTAAATGCAGCTATTTCACTTATCTTCATCCATCTGGGTTGCTATAACAAAAATACCATAGACTGGATGGCTTAAACAACAAATATTTATTTCTCATAGTTCTGGGGGCTGGGAAGTCTAAGATCAAGGAGCCACACAGACTCAGTGACTGGTGATGGCCAACTTCCTGGTTCACAGATGGCACCTTCTTGCTGTGTTCCCACATGGCAGAAAGGACAAGGGAGCTCACTAGGGTCTATTTTGTTAGAATACAATCTATTCATGAGGGTTCCACCCATCTTATCTAATCTGTTCTCAAAGGCCTCCATCTCCTTATATCAACATGTTGGGGGATGGAATTTTAATATATGAATTTGGGGAACACAAAGATTTAGTTAGTAACATCATTGTATGAATAAGAACATTGAAACCCAGTGAGGCTAAATGACTTATCTGTGACCCTAATCGTAGATTGAATACAAGATCAGAACCAATTCCTTTGTGTCTCATACGTCCTTCCTTTAACATTAGCTCCTTGAGGTAAAGTGTTATTCAATGTATCAATGAAACTACAGGATCGTAACACTGAAAGGTATGCTCGTACAATGAAGGAAAATGAAGAAGGCAGTGAAGTTCAGAAATGGTAAGTCATACAGTTCAGAGAAAATGATAAGACCTGGAGTTGAACATGGGCTTTCCCTCTCCCACTTTGTTACATAGCATCCCAACAATCAAAGACAATTATTGGTGTCCCAGTTCACTGGATTATACTATCCCCATAAGTACAAAGTTGTAAAGAAGTCACTGATTCCCAATGGATAACTTTACTTTGCAAGCTGCATTAACAATTTTATGCCACTTGTCTCTTCCACGGCGATATAAAATAAAATCTTTTAGGTGAATGAAGTAAGATTGGAAGTGAATAGGGGCATCCTAGCCAACTGACTGAATGTGCCTGTCATCTTTCCACTAATTATTTATAGCAAATAATTTTACTTACAGAACCATTCTGGCTAACTTATTCATGTGATGAGCTAAATGTTCTCTGAAGTAGTTTTGGATGGTGAATGACAATTTCCAATGGGAAAAATATGGTATTAGAAACTATTCCTAGAGAACAATAAGCTTTATATCTGTGAAATATGTGTATAACCTATGTATATTCATTTTTGTTTCCTGAAAAACAGTAACATGCATTAGGTTGAATGTTTGCAAAATGTTTGAAAATCAGCAATTTCATAATGTTTAACATAATAGTATAATACAGCAGTTTGTATCATGGGATCTGGTCACAGAGCGTTCAGAGTCCAAGTCTAGTTCTATGACTTTGAAATATTATGTGATATTAATAGGGCTATTAGAAATAATCCTTAAAAATTTTGAATCCCTTTGTTAGTCATATGAGTGCTGAAAAATGCTAGTTGTTATGATGAGTGATGATGATGATGATGATGATGATGATGATATTATCGACGATATCTGCTCTATGCAAATAACCCATCATGGTTTAGTCAACGGGTTGCAAGAGGTGATGTGTTTTAAATTTTCCGAGTACAATGACTATAGAAAAAGGAAGATACTTATACAAAATCAGCTTGGGAAGGATCCTGCCTTAGAGGCTTCAGAGATTACAGTCTGGTAGACACCTTGATTTTTGACTTCTTGACTCCAGAACTGTGAGAGATTAAATTTGTATGGCTTTAAGCGACCAAGTCGGTGGTACTTTTTACAAGAGCTCTAGGAAATTAGTATATACTTAAATAAATGTTTTCAAATAAAAATATTAGCCTGGGTTGCAGGGTGAGTGAAAATTGGAAGTTACTGAAAATATTTATTAGCAGGCTAGATTTTTCGGCAGATTAGGTTTAGAAAGTAATTTTAATGCACTTACAGTATAATCTTTTATTATGGATTGAAGCCAAAATCTAACTGGATAATTAGACAATTTTCATAAAGAACATGAGATAAGAAAGTATGGTCTGCTAATTTTCTTATTAAATGATTTCCCATAAATTAAAAATAAATTTGGTAATATGAATGAGAAAGGAGACAATTTTTTTCCTTTAAGATTAAAGTCAAACAATAATAACAATGATAACAATGATAATAATAAAAGCCACCATATCCTGTATTGAGCACCTGGTCCATGCAGGAAATGTCTCAGACATTATGTGCAACATTTGCATGCATCGTTGCATGTAATCTTTACAAATCCTACAAGGCAATGCAAAATTGAGACTCAGAGTAGTTAAATCACATTCTCATCATCACAAAGCTCTCATTGTCAGGAATAAATGAGAATTGCAACATATTGTGACATTCGCATCTTGTTCATTTTTTGAGTTTAGCCAAAATTTGTTTCAAAATATCTGAGGCTTCTCTGGGAATCTCAGAATTCTTTTATAATATTCAATGAGTGCTTTTGCCTGAATAAATGAAACATTGAACTATAAATAAATAAATTTAGCAAGGTTCTTAGATATAAAGTAAATATATAAAAATTGTGTTTTTCACAAACATTCAAAAATGAAATAAATAACTTAGAGCAAATGTTTTTAAACGCACAAAATAAATGCAATAAAAATGTATAGAACCCCTACACATAAAGTATTCAACTTTTGAAGAGAAACTGAATACTTAAATAAATGGAGGGTTACCCCATGTTTATTATTGGAAAGATTCAATATTGTAGAGATGTAAATGCTCTGCAAGTTATTTTTTAAATTTAATGCAATCCCAATAAAATCTAAATTTTTGTTCGTTTGTATGTATTTTTGGAACTTGATAAGTTGACTTTAAAATTTATATGCAAATGCTAAGAATAGCTAAACTAGTCTTGATGTAGAATAGGGGGCCAGGGGACAAGACTCACTTTATCAGATATCAAGGATTAATTTAAAGCTACATTAACTAAAACTGACATTGGTTTATGGATAGGAAAATTGACCAATGGAACACAGCAGAGGCCAGTAGGAGACCCACGGATACATAGAGAGTTGATTTATGACAGCAGTGCAGCAGAGCAGTGGGAAATGAAAACTATTAATAAATAAATTTGGCCGGGCGCGGTGGCTCAAGCCTGTAATCCCAGCACTTTGGGAGGCCGAGGCGGGTGGATCACGAGGTCGACAGATCGAGACCATCCTGGTCAACATGGTGAAACCCCATCTCTACTAAAAATACAAAACATTAGCTGGGCATGGTGGCGCGTGCCTGTAATCCCAGCTACTCAGGAGGCTGAGGCAGGAGAATTGCCTGAGCCCAGGAGGCGGAGGTTGCGGTGAGCCGAGATCGCGCCATTGCACTGCAGCCTGGGTAACAAGAGCGAAACTCCCTCTCAAAAAATAATAAATAAATAAATAAATAAATAAATATGACTCTTATCTCACATCATAAAACAATCACTTCTAGAATAATTTCACATCATAATGTTATAGTCAAACAAATCTCCAAAATAACACATGAACATAATTTCAGAATCTGAGGACAAAAGAAAAATTTCTGCAATAGACACAATACATTAAACATAAAAAGAGATTAATTTAAAATTAGATGAATTAGGTTTTAGTAATATGAATTTCTGCTCAAGGAAAGAAATTAAAAACTATAAAGGGGCAAGATACAGACTAGGAGAAGATTTTTTTCACAAATATAATAAACAGACAGTATATAGTGATATCCTGGGAATAATTAAGAAAAAAAGCCAATCCGACAGAAAAAAAAGGCAGGATATTTGACTAGACTTTTAATTAGAGAAACTGTTTCTCGGGTTATTAATGAGAAAAGCATTCATCAAGTGTCATAACCTACTCACTATAATGGCTAAAATCAAAATTATCAACAGTGCCATGTGTCACATGTGTTAATATGTGGAGTAATTAAAATGTCTAACAATATGACAACGGACAAAACAAATTTTTCAGAATACTCCTTTGACAGAATCCTATTCAGCAATACATTTTTTTAAAAAAAGCAAATGACAGCTACTTGCAACAATGTGGAATCTCACAATCAGAACGCTTTAAAAAGCCAAAGACAAAAGCATACATACTGAAATTACTTCACTACTATACATTTCAAAAGCAAGCATAACTGAAGTTTGATGTTAGCCATTCGGATAGTGGCTACTTCTAGGGAGTAAGGACAGGGTGATTGATAGGAAGCGGACGAAGGAGACTGACGGGGTACCGACTCTGTTCACCATGGTTATGTGGGCTATTCATTTTAGAAAAATTCCTTTGATTGTAAATTTGTTTTGGGTGTTTTTCTATGTGTTATACTGCAACACAAAAGGAAACAGACAAAGCATGCGAATGAAATTGTTGGCAGTGTATTTCTTGCATTCATAATGCAATACATTTCTAATGCAATTTCCCATTCTGTTTCAATGAATAACCTTTTTTGGACATGCAGCCTTACATTTTAGAATCTTGTTTAAAAATAATGACAACAAACAAGACAATGAAGACTCCATAAGAACTACAGTATTGCGTATATGATACTTCTTCAGCTTCAGAACAGTTACTGCAGCTGCCTCCCTCCTTTTCTTTTTGCCCAGGGATAGCCTGAGCCTTCTCATATTTCTAATACACCCCAAGGTTGTCCACTTGTGGCTTAGATTATTGGCCAGTTTGACTACCCTTAAAAACGTAAGTGGAAAGGGTCACAGCAGGACATGAAGCCAGACTCCATTAAAAAATTAATAAAAGAAGAGCACCAATTTATTAAACAAAAATCCTCTGATCTGTTCACTGTAGCAAACAGCTGTTATTCTGTATCCTAGTGAGGGCCTTGGGACCCAGTGGCACTAGCAGGTCTGCCTCTGTGTACATTTCTCTCAGCTGGTCAAATAAACAGCTCTTCTATCCTTCTGTAGAGAGGCAGGGTTGCTCCCAGTTGTCAAACTCAAATAATCCCCTTCAAACAGAATCCCTGGTAAGTTCAAAGAAAACATGCCAAACACCACTGCTCTGGGAGAAAATGGATACCAAGAATTGACTGCAGGAGTAGAAATTAAAAGACGCCTCTGAACATGAAACGTTAATAAACCAAGCATCTTTACAAATGTTTCTCCCTCATCCAATGCCTTTTCTCATGAAATTAACCCCAGTCTCTTGTGCTCTCATCTCCTCATTTTATATTCCAGTAGTTGAAGTTCAAGTTTAGTTTGCAGCATAAAATTTTACTTATACTGTTTTCCAATACCATAAATGGTCTTGAGTATAGTGTCACCAAAACATAAGACAAAGCGGGTAGAATTACATTTCAAAGCACAGTTTGATTCTCATTTTAATAACCAGGGGAGATATAAAAATATTAAACAGCTGATAAGACACTGCATGGACACAACTAACTAGTAAACAACGGATTAGCCATAAGTAACTGGTGCAACTAATAATTCATTTACATACCTTGTGACTGATGGAAGAAACTAATTATTTCTTCAAGATTTGTATCTTTCTCAATTTTCTTTCAGGCACCACAAGCTTTCCTCATATCCCTACTGATCCCACCCACACAGAAAACAGGCATTATCTTTTTTCTATCTATCTTTCCTATCTCTCCATCTGTCTATCTATTATCTATCTATCTATCATCTATCTAATTATGCTTGAGAAGATAAGGTCCAAAATTTAGCTGATTTAGCAGGAAGAACTGAATGTGCATTTCAGTGGATGAGTAATATGCTAATAGTGCAAACAGCCTGAACAATTTAAAATGTCATGTTACTATGTAAATATTGTATGGCTGCTTATATCCATGATTTGGTTTCTGCCTTTATCTACAATGAATCTCCTGACTTGATTTTAATACGCACCACGTGGCCTATTTTGCCATCCGAGGCAGCCCGTAAACTTCAGAAATAAAGAACTTCCGCTTATCTCACGGGGGTGTTTTAAGTAATAATATAAATGTGATCACTTGCCAGAAAGAATTTAATTCATTGGAGAAAAGACTCCATGTTTGAGAAATGTAATATTACAGTGGGTAGGAGCTTCCCATGGTCATCCCTAGCTTAACTTTATCTGGGCAGTATGTGTCGGGGTTTCCTATCAATGGAATGCTAGCCTGGATTACCCTAGATTCTGTTTAAGAGGGATGAACATCCAGCTGGGAGTCAAGAGATCCCAACATTCTTCATGGCTCTACTTCAAACTAGCATTGGCAGATTTTCACAGAACTCTACTTTCTAGGCATCTTTAAAATGAGATAGAACTAAACAGTAGATAAACTTGAAGGTGATTTCCAGTACTAGCATTCTGTAATTCTATAATTCAGTGTAATCCTTCATGCCTAAGAGGGTAAAAATTGCTTTTGAAAGTAAATAAGTAAATATCAGAATGATGTTTTAGAAGTCAAATTAAAAAAAAAAAAAGAAATTAAAGTTCTACCTTCATTGAAATGACCCTCCTCAATTAATTGGGATTTAGCCCTCACAGATGACTCAGGATAAGAGAAAAGCCTTCCCCTCTCCTATCCAAGCTTGTTTCCAAGTACTGTAGCATGTTATCTTATTTATTTATTTCAACTCATCCATAATCTGTAATTTTGTTTTCATTTTAAAAAACATTTTATTCTCTGATATAGCTTAGGCTGTCTTGTTTACTGCTGAATTCTTAGTGCCCAGAGCAAACACCTTGCATAGAGCAGGGCTCAAAAACATACAGTGAGTGACAAACCAAATGCATATTAAATGTATCTATCATATGACTAGGTATGTTTAAGTGGAAGTTTAATGAACACTAGTATCCGGAAGACTTTGCTTTCCTCAAATACTCTAAAAGAAAAGATGTGCTGGAATCAGATCAATAAAAAGTATCTGGACATTTTCCTCATCTAAATCACTTTTGCCAGGTCACCAGAGAAGTACATAGCTTAGGTGTGATGAGGGTTTGCAATAATTCAAGGAGAGTAGTCTTCTATTTTATATGACATGGTGTTAATTCAATGAAAGCTTTGCTGAATCCTAGAGTAAATACTTTTATTTACTGTTGCATGGTTTTAAAGTACATACAAGTTAGATGCAAATTTTAGCAAAAAAAAATCAGCTGATGGCTTTAGTTTCATATTGTGCTAATAATATACCATAATATACAAATTGTTATATATCATGTTTTAGAAACATAATTTATATAACTGAGCTTTAAAAACCTTAAGGCATAAGAAATGGATTTTATATGCTTTCTCAGCATCTGTAGCTTCAACATGTATATTGTGTGTATTGCTATTTATTGTGATCATCTATGTTTAAACAGACTATATTTAGCAGAATTAAAAAGATGGATGTCATCTGCCTTGCTTCAGACCACTCTATCATAGAATAGTCTGTTGGGTAATTTGTATATAGGTCATCAGGATTTCTTTATAAGGTAATCTATAGTTATATTTTATGTAGTCAGAGAGTTCACTGTTCCATGATGTCTTTTCTTGGGTCATCTTGAGAACTGATTGTCACACAATGATCCAATCAGTTATTTGATTGATCTGATTCAGCTCATCCATGGCACCTGGACCAAACATTTCAAGGTCAGACTATTTCTGTCTGACATTGATGGACGTGGCACACAACATCAAGGGATAAAAAAGTCCATTATATTCAAGAACTGTCCCACACCAAATACATTTCCATTGCTTTCTTTAAAGATGACTGAGACTCAGTACTGTTAGGCCAATGATTTCAGTTGACTGCAATCTGTGGTGTGAAGCTGCACAGTTAGTATGGACATTGATTCAGACTTAAAATCATCATGGTAATAATGCTTTATTAAGACACTAGAGATTTGTGTTCAGAGAAGCCACTTGAATATAGGATTTGGAAGAAATTAATACTGAAATAAGCAAATAGCTTATGGATCTTGACAGCAACCATGAAGATACAATACAATGTTATCCAATTTCAAATTTTAAAAAAATGCACAGAACTATGGAGGAGCAATTGAATTTCCTATTCTCTGAACAATCAGTCTCATATACAGATTCATTTTTCATATGCCTAAACTTTTGGCTGAAGAATTCATCACAAATATTCACTAAGTATTTACATGGGATAGGCATTCCCATAGGAGCTGGGGATATAACAGTGTATAAATTCAACAAAGATCTTTTCCCTATTAGACTTTCAGTTCTACTGGACACAGATAGGTAAAAATCATATTAAGCAAGTTAATTAAAAAGTGTGTTAGGAAGTGATAGTGCTATGGAAACAAGTAAGAATAGGGTGAAAAGGGGTGCCTTGGGTTTGGGGGATTACATTTTAAATAGAGAGATCAAGGTAGACATTGCTGAAAAGTGACAATGAGAGAAACTGATAAGGTTCCATTGGGAGGGAGATCTACAATATCTGTGGGAAGCATGTTCTGTGCCGACTGAATATCTAGTGCATTGCCAAGGAGGCTGGACTGTACTAGTATGTGTGAGGAACCCCAAGGAGGTCATCATAGCTGTCATGTGATGAAACAGGGAAGTGGGAGTAAGATACACAGTCAAGTGTGTAAGACCTTGTAAACCATCATAAAGGCATTCAGGTGCAACGTGAAGCTGACAGGGGTTTTCAGCAAAAGAGTGACAATACCTGGGTTCTAATGTACAGACTTATTCTTCTCACCATGGGTGAAAATAAATTATGGGATTATAGACTATGATGGAGGAAGGACATTTAGTCAGGAGTGAGATGATGGTGGCTTAGATCAGAGTTTTAGACCACACACTTTCCTTCTCAAGTCACATTCTCTTCCTCGAAATGATACATTCATGTCTCGGAAGGCTTCCAGAGTTTTTCCAGTAGTTCTCATTAGTGGAATCTATTTACGTCCTTAATTAATGTAATGTATAAATGCAATTCATTTAACCCCACCATATCTCAGTTGTCTTATTTGCTAAATGGGTTTAAATATAGTGCCTAATTCATAAGTTAATGGTAAAAATTATATAAGAATATGCATGTAAAGCAGAACAACGTTGGTATATAGTTAAAGTAAGTTTTCAATTCATGTTAGCTATTGTTATATATGTGATTGGAAGAACATATATATTTATCTCCAATCACTTATATATATCATTGGAGGGATTCAGTTTGTACATATTTCATTTATGGTTGTTGCAACTGCATTTATGAATATAATTGAAGTTAATACTTTTTTTTGTATTTGTCTTAAGATTTTGGTATTAATGTTATCCTACTCTCATAAAATCAGTTAGGAAGTGTCCTTCTTTTTTTTTAATCCCTGGAAGATTTAGTGTAAGATTGGTGTTACTTCTTAGGTTTGGAAGAAATCACTGGGGTAAAGCCATCTTGGCCAGACATTTTTTTTCTTTTTTTTCATGAGAAGGTATTAAAAAACATATTTACTCTCTAAAAAATTTAATTTCTAGAAAAAAATTAAGACAAGTCATATTTTTTTTTCTTGTGTTGGTTCTGGTAGACTGTGATTTTTCTAAAAATTTGACCATCTTTTAATTAAATTTTCAAATTAATTCAATAAAATTGCTTAGCTATTTGTTAGGCTAAAAAACGGTCTCCCAAAACATATTTATATCCTAATCCTGGGAATTATGACTGTGACCTCACATGGCCAAAGGGGAAAAAAATTCTTGCAGATGTGAATAAATTAAGAACTTGAGAGGAGGCAGATTATTCTGGGTTCTTGAGTGGACTCTAAATGTGATCTCATGTATACTTGTAAGAGAGAGGCAGAGGAAGATTTTAGATAAAGAAAAGATAAGACAGGACCACAGAGGCAGAGACTGAAATGATGCAGTCATAAGCCTGACCATGGGGTAGCTATCCAAAGCTGGAAGAAAAATGAAATGGGTTTTCTCTCAGAGATTTGGGAGGCAGTGTGACCTGGCTGACACCTTAATTTTGACCCAGTGTCTCTGATTTTGTTCTATTGGCCGAAACTTCAAGAACCGTGAGAAAATATGTTTCTGCTGTTTTATTTTATCAGGTTTAAGTAAATGATTATGTGATCATCGCTATTAAAACTTGCCCTGGCTGTGCACCATGGCTCATGCCTGTAATCTCCCAAGGTAGGTGGATCACCTAAAGCCAGAAGTTCGAGACCACCCCGGCCAACATGGCAAAACCCTCTCTCTACTAAAAATTAAAAAAAAAAAAAAAAATTTGCGCTGTGTGGTGGCATGCGCCTATAATCCTAGCTACTCAGGAAGCTGAGGCAGGAAAATCTCTTGAACCCCAGAGGTGGATGTTGCAGTGAGCTGAGATTGTGCCATTGCACTCCAGCCTGGGCAATAAGAGAGAGACTCCGTCTCAAAAAAACAAAAACAAAAACAAAAACAAAAACAAAACAAAACAAAACCTTGTCATAATACTGCAAAAAATTTCAACTATATTTTCGTATGTATTACAGAAGTTAATAATTAAGTTTTTAAAACATTAAGGCTTATGTTTGAATTCTTTGTGTATTTATGTTTATGTCTGAGTCATTGACCTTTTTCATTAATGTTTGCTTATTTTTCATGTTGTGTGTGTCATAATAGTACACCATGTTTCAGAGGTATATTGTGGGCTCTAGCCAAGTGTCCATCTTCCTCTCCAGGTTTCTTCCTCCTTTTCTTGGCAGGTACTTATCTTCTATATATTCTTATGCTTCAAGGTTTGTAAGGACATTGCAAATTAGTAAAAACTCTTGAATATTCAAAATTAACATTTTTATTTTGCTATAAGGTAGATTAGCTTATGGTTGCAAGAAATAACGCAGAGAGATACCAAGCAGGTTTTGCCCAGTTTCTCTCAGTGGTAACATCTTGCAAACCTGTAACGCAATCTCAGAACCAGAATATTGACATCAATATAATCTACTGATCTTGTCTAGATATTTTTGGTTGTATGGGTGCTTGTGTATGTGTTTGCATGTGAGTTTATTTAGTTCTCTGCAATATTATCTCATGTAGTGTATTTAAGACTAGAAGGAAGATACAGAACTGTTCCATTACCTCGAGGGTTCCTCGTGTTACCCTTTTCAACCACGTCGGCTTTCCTCTTCCACGCCTCTCCCAGCTACCCATTCCTAACCTCTGGCAACACTGCTGTGCTCTGCATCTCTATACATTTTGTCATTAAAAATTATGTAAATGAATACATTTAATATATTAACTTTTTTAGATTTTTCTTTTTCTTTTAGTTTTTATTTGCATAATTTTCTGGAGATTCATCCTCGTTGTTGAATGTATGGATTTTTTCTCGTCCTTTTCGTTACTGAGCGTTAGCCTATGAAATGGACTATCACAGTTTGTTTATCCATTTACCCATTGAAG
Source organism: Saimiri boliviensis (assembly GCF_048565385.1). NCBI lineage: Eukaryota > Metazoa > Chordata > Mammalia > Primates > Cebidae > Saimiri > Saimiri boliviensis. The sequence goes on from NC_133450.1 coordinate 162,731,290, forward strand.
TGGACATCTAGGCTGCTTACAGTGTTTAGCTATTGGGAATAAGACTTCTTTGAGCACTCATGTACAGGTCTGTGTAAACATAGGTTTTTCCTCCCCTGGGATAAATGCCCATGAGCGCAATTACTGGTTGCATTGTATTTGCTTGTTTAGTTTTATAAGAAATTGATGTTTCTTTGAGACGCTATGCCATTTTATGCTCCACCAACAATGCATATGCAATCCCTGGATTTCTTTTAAAGCTTCTGACATTCACTATCATCTAGCATTTTAGTAGCTGCTTTTGTGTCATTTTTAACACTTCATTGCTAGGATACCACATTGAAGTCTTTCTCCTCTTTATCTTGCAACTTACGTTTTACGAAAATTTCTTTATGGGAAAATATTTGGACATTTAAAAAATAATGTCAGGGTGACAGGTAGATAGTTTCATTGTCTCCAATTCTCTAGTAAGATTTCATATACACAAAGGAAAATAGAAAGCACCCACTTAAGAAAAAACAAATTAAGAACACGCTTTTATTCAATAAGATGACAGTGCATGAGAAAACCTGAGAGCAGGTCTAAAAATATTGCAGTGCATAAAGGTTTCTCAAGGTGGAACTTTAAATTCCCAAGACGAGAACTAATTTAGTGAAATATTAAGACCTTTAAATACCATTGCTAAACGAAAGTGGCCTCAAATTAATTAAGGTTTTCAAAATGGAAAAGTATCTTTATGTATAAGTTAATGCTTACTTAAAGAACAGAAAATACAAAAAAAAGTATAAAGAAAATAAATTAGCCACAATAGTATTCACGCTCAAGAAACTGGCTTTCATACGTTAATGACTTAAAGTCTTTGTGACTAGAATTAGCTGTTCTGTGAAAAGAAAAAAGTGGTTAATGCTAAGAGATGAGATTACAGTGAAAGGACTATCAACTCAAAGCATTACTGAAAGAATGTAGTGAACACAGATTCAAAGCAAGAAGAGTTATGATGCTACCTGAGCTGTTCACCAACAACCCTAGATTCCTGGCTCCAGCCTTGTATTGAGGCCTTCAAGCCAGCAAAGTTATGAACTCTTTTATTAAATGCCAATTATTTAGTTTCTTGTAGTGATCAGTGCAGTGTCTGACTCAGCACCTTCTAAACTCAACCATTGTGAATTGAATTTACAAAGGTGGTGTTAGAATGTAAAGATGAAAGAAACGTTTATACCTCTTTATTTAATATAGAAAGCTCAGGTATTAGACAAAACCAATCCTAGCAGCCCTGGAAGAGGGGCAGTATAAAAGTGAGTTCACTACAGCAGTGCCAGATTCAATCATCTAGCTATTGTGTAATGTCAGCTTGAGGATCATCTATCGCTTATTATTAGTGGAGAAAAAGAATCTGTAAAATTCAAAGAAAAAAAGGCATTTCTCCTAGTTTTCTGTGAGAAAACAGAGTTTAAAGTAAATCAACACTCCACTGTAAAATATTTCCCTAGTTGTTTCTTCTGTGGACAAAGTCCTTGAGGAATCAGTCATGTATTTCAAGTGTCAGCAGAGCTTAGAAGAACAGCTGAGCTTCATAACTCTCAGCATTTTATTTATTCACAGGGAAATATTGACTGAAATTAGCTAGATTCTGTCTTGGCGTCACTTGATTATCTAGATTTACACAGAGGTTGGAGAAGCAATTTATGCAATTCCAAGACGCCAACTTGTCAAGGGGTAAATCAATGTGATTTTCATAAAGCCAGTTTTACATAAGGGGTCTTGTAATTCTACAAGAAATAATATGCTATTTTCCTTTCATTCCATTATAGAAATATGGAAAAACAGTTCTAATAAATTAATATATATTCCCATTCTCATTTTTATCTGAGTATAGGTAGCAACATCCATCCAAATGATTCAAAGACTTTAAATTGACCCATTCTACTTTATCCAAATTCTGAAGGAAACAATATACCTGAAGTTGAAAATTAAGGGTATATTCCTTTACATTTTGCCTATTTGAAAAAAGAGGACAAAGCCTGTAAGGCTCTCTGTAGTTTTTCTTGATTAGTTATAGTCTTTTAGATTATTTTAAAATAAAAGAAGAGGCACCTTTAACTTAATCTTTGCATTCAGCCATAGAAACACATTATCTGTTCTTATGGATTGAAGCCTCAGATGAAGTTCCTATAATCATTGCATTTTGGCATTGTATGGAAATCTTATAAATTTTTTAGTTCAGGATTTGTATTTATCACATTTTGTAAGTAAAACACTTAATGTGCTAACAAGTCCGTCTAATCAACTAGTAAGTGGCAGTCAAGGCTAGAATCCAGAGTACCTCAGTGTTACTGCTTATGTTCCCACTAGTGCTACCTTTATTATTATTATTATTATTATTATTATTATTATTATTGAGACAAGGTCTCACTCTGCCTCCTAGGCTGGAGCACAGACTGCAGGGCAGTGCCTCCCACAGCTCACTGCAGCCTCGAATTCCTGGGCCCAAGTGATCCTCCCCGCTCCACCTCCTGAGTAACTGGGACCACAGGCATGTGCCACCATGCCCAGCTAGTTAATTTTTTGTTGAGACAGAGTCTCCCTATATTGCCAGTGCTACCTTTAAATACACAGTAAAATATATTTAATTCTTTCTGTGGCATGCAAAACCTGGAGTGGCCTGCTTGCCCCTTTTTCCTCTACCTTGATCTTTTATATTCATTCCCTATGTAATCAGTGTCCTCTCCTTGAGTATGGACAACTTCTCATTAGTAAATATGGTAAAGGTAAAGGGATATTGCAGATATGTGATTTAGATGTCGAATAGGTTGATTTGAGTTAGTCAAAAGGGAAATTATCCTGGGCGGGTATGACCGAATTAGGTCAAAGCCCTTACAAAAAGAACTAGGCCTTCACTGAGGTTAGAGACTTTATGCAGGAGAAAGTCTTCTTGCTGGCTTGATGATGCAAGCAGTCATGTTGAGGAAGGCTATGCTACAGGGAACTGTGGGTAGCCCCTGGGAACTATGATTGCCTTGTGGTCCCCAAGGTCAGCCTTTGGCCTCCAATCAGCAAAGGGTGGAGGCTTTCAATCACACAGACCAAAACAATATGAATTTTGACAACAACTTGAATGAAAGCAGAAGAAAAGTTTTCCCCAATCAAACCAGATGAAAATGCAACCCAGCCAATAATTCATGACCATGTCAGATCTTGAAGAGGGGGCCCAGTTAAGCTATACCTGGGCTCTTGATTCATAAAAACTGGCAGGAAATAAGTGTGTGTTATTTTAAGCTACTAATTTTGTGGCTCTTTGTTACTCCGATACAGAAATGTAAAGTGCTTTGTAAGTGACGTATTCCCCCTTCATACTTGAGAGTAAAATATGCTTTTAACCGGTTTGTGTATAACACACAGAAATGGTCTGCTGTTTTGCAGTCTTGCTTCACACATCACACCCCTTCCCATCATGGCACAATCATATCAGAGCCCTGGTCAAACCAAAGAAGTGTTGTTTCCTCAGGCAGTGATTTGCAGACATTTGATTTTGCAAAGCAGGATAATTAAAAAGAAATGTTATGGGTACAAACATAGTGTTGCCAACCTTTAACTGCATAACAACATCTAAAAAACATCAGCTAGTATCTAATTATTTTATCATTAAAAACCAAAGTATAATACCAAAAAGCTTAGTGGGGTTATCACCTCAGAATGAAGAGCCTTTCTCAAGAACGAAGAGTTGGCAATTTATACACACACCTACACACACACCCCTCCCCCTGAATTTTCCTATTTGCCTCTGACCAGAATAAACAGAGCATTGTCACAGATTGCTATCAGACTATAGCATGCCGTTTGGAAGCCACCGTGGTAAGAAGTTGTTTTAAAAACCACTGGGCAGAGCAGATGGTATCGTCAGCTAGTTCTTTCAGGCTGCCTACTATTGTTCAAGATTAAGATGCTTTTCTGAAAGAGTGAACTAGAAATGTATAAGCTGTCGTTTTGTACTCCATTAATTATACTTTTATAAAAATATTTCTCCATCTACAGAGCACCTGTTATTTGCCATGTGCTATTCTATACATTCAGTAGCTATCATATCACTGAGTCTTCATTACAGTCCTTTGATTTGTATTACCATGATAATTGTCATTTTATAGACGAGAAATCTTAGGTAGCAGAGACCTAACTTTCCTGAAGTGATGTTCGGTTATTAAGTCCACACTCTTAAATATGTGTTAGAATGTTACATGAAGCCACATTTTGCTTTCTGTATATTCCTTTTTCTACATATTGATTTCACACATAGATTGATCTAGAAAATGAAATGAGCATTTCATGGAAAAGAGAAGATAAGACAACTATAAAGGTATATAAAAAACTACCTGCCATCTTGAACAGGTTTCTACTGGTAGCATATTTGAGACATTTTTGATCTGACGATCTCAAATATGGAAGCTCAAAACAAAATTTAAAGGGCAGCTTTTCAATAATATAAGGGAGAAACCAGTGGAAAAAATTATGCAGAGAAATGAAAAGGGGCAAAGGAGGAGCAGAGAACGTTGAGGGAAACATTAATTAGCAATAGCATGGTGGAGGTTCCTCTTGGAAACTACCCGGAATCTAACTTGAACTCAGATTCAACCAAGATTTATTTACTGTTCATTTTGCACAAGCACTGTGCAAGGCATTGTTACATGTTTTTTAGTTATGTATCAGAGTTATAAGCTTGTGGACTCTCAAATCAGATGATCTGGTTTTGAATAATATATCTGAGACTGCATGTAAATAGCACATCATGAGACTTCTTTTTTTAAAAAAACAAATATTTGGTTATGAATACTTTTATGTATCAGCGTGACTAGATCATGGTACTCAGTTGTTTGGTCAAACGCTTGTGTAGCTATTACTCTAAGGCTGTTTTTTTAGTTACAACTAACATTTACCACCAGTTAATTAAAGATAATCCTCCATAATGTGAATGGGTCTCATTGAATTTGCTGAAGGCCAAGACTGAGGTTTCCCAGAAAAGAAGAAATTTTAGCTGAAGACTGTAACACAGAGATTCTGCCTTACTTTCTAGTCTTCAGATGGAAGACTCTAGCTGCATCTCCAGCCTGTCGGCTTGCCCTAATAATTTTGGACTTGTCAGTCCCCGCAATTATGTAAGTCAATTTCAAAATAAATCTCTCTCTCTATGTATATCCTATTGTTTCTGTCTCTCTGGAAAACCCTGACTAATACATATAGAAGTTAAACTAAATGCCAACTCTATTTCTCCAAACTCCATTAAAAATCCTCATTTTTATTTTATATGTTATAATCCATATATAATATACTAAATATAATTAAGCATCTAATCTGTGTAATCTTAGTCTCAACAGTTTCCTCCCCTGTAAAATAAGGACTAATTATAGTATAACCTTCCAGAAAAGTGGGAATTACATGAGAAATCAGGTGGGTAGCATAGTGCCTGACACACCTCAGACTTCATTAAATAGAAGCTGTTTTGTTATCCTTAAAATAATCCCACAAATAAATACTATTTAGAGATGAAAAGACTAAAGCTGAGAGAGGTTTAAATAGCTCTTAAGATATTAAGCCACTTATTTTGACGGTGAAATGATGGTTACATTTCCGAATATACCTTCCTTTCTCCTGAGTTTTACTGATCTTTCAATGGGATAAATGCACTGATGGCCGAAATACTGAAGTTCACATGAAGAATAATTGAAAAGAGATAAGGAGTAGCACAGGGTATAAGACAAGTAAAAAACAATTTGTAAAAATGATCACTGATAATGAAAATGGCTTAGGATGGGTTCACACATAAGCAAATTTTGGTGGAACACTCACTAATGCTAATACAGATATTCTTTTTTAAAAATTATACTTTAAGTTCTGGGGTATATGTGCAGAATGTACAGGTTTGTTACACAGGTATACATGTGCCATGGAGGTTTGCTGCATCTATCCCCCCATCATCTACGTTAGGTATTTCTCCTAATGTTAGCCCTTCCCAATTCCCCTAGCCCCTGATATCCCACCTCTAACCTCCCCGCCTCCCAACAGGCCCTGGCGTGTGACGTTCCCCTCCCTGTGTGCATGTGTTCTCATTGTTCAACACCCACTTAGGAGTGAGAACATGTGATGTTTGGTTTTCTGTTCTTGTGTCAGTTTGCTGAGAATGATGGTTTCCAGCTTCATCCATGTCCCTGCAAGGACATAAACTCATCCTTTTTTATGGCTGCATAGTATTCCATGGTGTGTATGTGCCACATTTTCTTTATCCAGTCTATCATTGGTGGGCATGTGGGTTGGTTCCAAGTCTTTACTATTGTAAACAGTGCCATAATAAACATATGTGTGCACATGTCTTTATGACTGAATGTTTTATAATCCTAGGTTATACATCCAGTAATGGGATTGCTGGGTCAAATGATATTTCTATTTCTAGGTCCTTGGGGAATTGCCACACCATCTTCCACAATGGTTGAACTAATTTACACTCCTGCCAACAGTAAAACGGATTTTCAACATTTAGCAGTTAGGGCTGACAGTGAAATTATTGTAGAATTCTGAGAAGTGATCATAAATTGAGACTTGTAACTTCTTTTCACCATATGTTTTACATATTTAATAGAATTTGTGAGTGAAATACAGACCAAGACTAGGTAAATATTTTTAATCTGACTCATATTTTATTATATATATTTTCTTGTGTATATAAATGATGATCGGTGATGTTGAGCACCTTTCATAGGCCTGTTTGCCATCTCTATGTCTGCTTTTGAGAAATGTCTATTCAGATATTTTTCCCATTTAAAAATCAGATGATTAGTTGTTTTCTGTAGAGTTTTTTTAGCTTCTTATATATTCTGGTTATTAATCCCTCATGAGATGTACGGTTTGCAAATATTTTCTTCTATATATATGTATATGCAAATTACAATCTCTATAACAATCATTTTTAGAACAAATTTAGGTTTCATTTTGAAGAAAAGAAATTGCAATTTAGTTTGGGAGGAATTTTGGACAAAATAACTAAAGACCTATCTTAACCTATCCCATACATTTTCACAGATCATTGACCATATAGAACAAAGATTGTCTTGTTTTTTATTTGTTTAGTGTTTTTTGCAACTTTCAATATAATTGTACAAAAAGAGGAAAAAATAAAAATTCCCTACAAAAGGAAATGGTCAAATGATTATTGTACATTCCTATTAAATTGTATTATTTTGCTTTTGGTAATCTGTGTTTTAAAATTGTTTATTTTAAATTTTTGTGCATACATAGATGTATATATTTATATGGTACATGAGATATTTTGATCCAGGCATATGATGTATAATAATTATATCAGGGTAAGTGAGTATCTTAAAAACAATACCATTATACTCAGTTATTTTTAAATGTATAATAGATTTTTGTTGACTGTGGTCACCCTGTTGTGCTTTCAAGTACTAGATATTATTCATTCTATATAACTATTATTTTTGTCCCCATTAACCATCCCCTCTTCTCCCCTGTCCATTATCAGTCCCAGCCTCTGGTAACTATCATTCTAGTCTCTGTCTCCATGAGTTCAATTGTTTTCATTTTTAGCTTCCACAAGTAAGTGAGAACATATAATGTATGTCTTTCTGTGGCTGGCTTATTCCACATAATGCAGTATCCTTCACTTCCATCTTTGTTGTTGCAAATGACAGGATCTCATTCTTTTTCATAGCTGAGTAGTACTCCACTGTGCGAATGTATTATAATTTCTTTATTCATTCAACTGCGGATGGACACTTAGGTCGCCTCAAAATCTTGGCTATTGTGAATAGTGCTGCAAAAAACATGGAAATGCAAATATCTCTTCAATATGATAATTTCCTTTCATTTGGTTATATACCTAGTAGTGGGATTGCTGGAACATATGGTAGCTCTATTTTCAGTTTTTTGAGGAACCTCCAAACTGTTCTCCATAGTGGTTGTACTCATTTGCATTGCCGCCAACAGTGTACAAGGGTTTCCTTTTCTGTACATCCTTGGCAGCATTTGCTGTTGCCTGTCTTTTGAACAAAAGCCATTTTAACTGGGATAAGATGGTTTCATTGTAGTTTTGATTTGCATTTCTCTGATGATCAATGATGTTGAGTGCTTTTCATATCCCTGTTTGCCGTTTGTATGTCTTCTTTTGAGAAATGTCTATTCAGTTCTTTTTGCCAATTTTAAAATCGTATTAGTTTTTTTTTTCTGTACAGTTGTTTGAGCTCCTTATATATTCTGGTTATTAATCATTCATGAGATATACAGTTTGCAAATATTTTCCTCCATTCTGTGGGTTGTCTCTTAACTCTGTTGAATGTTTCAGAGATGGTCTTATTAATAAAAAAATACCAAGGGTGTATATTTCTACATAGTTAAAAGAAACAGTGGGGATGAATCCAGATGACTGAAAATGTTATTATCTTGAATAAGCTTAATGGAACTATTTCCTATTGTAGTAAATCTTTTCTATTGCTAACTTTCGTGATTTTTATGATAAAACAAACTGAATATAAGATATGGTTGGTTCATCTTGATTAAAATACATATCTATACCAGAATCTATACCAGAATCTATCTATAATAGATTCCTTTTTTATGTTTATACAGATCCAGAAAAATTGATGTAAAGAATCAGTTTACTATAACTAATAGTGGATAGTATGATGCAAAGATTTGTGACTAAATATGTATACTTACAGTTTAATGTACCCTGGTTGGGAGAGCCATGTGAAATATCACTTTACTGAGTGAGAGAGGACTAGTCACATATGATGGGCCACAGTTAAAAACGCAGCTATGTCTACTGACACAAGATAAAGATGAAGGAATGGAACATTTCCTTGGAAATGTGAAATGGAATGATCCCAGATTAACCTGAGTTAGTTTTGTATTCAAATAGTCCCTCTGTATACATTTTCTCCTGTCTCTCAAACTTGAGTGAGCTCTGAATAAACATCTATTTACACTGAATACATTAAGGGTTTATCTACCTGACCATAGCCTAGAAATAAGAGTTAATAAGAAAAAGGGAAAGTTCATGCTTTGTATTTTGTAAATGTATGCTAGATTTCTATACAGATATTTTGAAGGGACTTGACATTTTCAATGGCTTGTGAGATACTCTAAGACCTTCATATAACATTTGAGTCCTTGAAATTAAATTTATTGGCTTTGCAATACAAAAAAGAACCCACAAAATCAAAATGAATAAATGTTTAATTAAATGTCTGCAAGACATAACATTATGTCAACTTCATTAATTATTAAATTTTGTATTCATAAAAGTTTTATTAAATTCGAAAACAGTTTGGTGGATACATTTTCCCACTTTGCAAGAATTTCTGAGTTTTCAGAATGCTGAAAAATCATAGTCCATCATTAATTATATCATAGTTAAATAATTTCAAAAGCAAAGCTATAACATTGCCTTCCAGAACTTCACAGTAAATAATTAATGTTGAATGTGGGTGTGCTTTCATATGTCTGTTACAAGGCATACTGTGGCTTCCAAAGGGCTGACCAAGTTCTTAAAACAGCTCCACTTTGAATTCATCCATTGCTTGCTGTGCCATGATAGATAAGAAAGAAATATTTGGCTCATGTTCCACTTTTTTATTGTAAAACCTTTCAAACTAGGGGAAGACTGAGATTGTGTTATCCAGAAGTAGTCTCTGAGAAAGCAGTTGTGTTTAGGTCTATTTATTTGGGAGTGTTCTCAGGAGATACACCTGCAGGAAAGCATGGATGGCAAAGGAAGAAGCAATATAGTTAACAAGAGAGGACCCAGTGGATTTTACAGTGAGCTCTGGAGCTGGAATGGCCCTTCAGAATTGTGCAAAAAATTGGGCAGTTGGATGGGCCTTTATTTATTTATTTGCATTTGAAAAATAATAATTGTACATATTTATAGAGTACAGTAGTTCCAATACTCAATATATACTGATGAGATCAGAGTAATTAGCATTTTTAAATACTCATAATGTATAGTGATCAGATCAGGGTAATTAGTATATCCATCATCTCAAATATTAATCATTTGTTTGTGTTGGTAATGTTCAATATTCTCCTTCGAGTTATTTGAAACTATTTACTACTGTTAACTGTGGTCATCCTAGAACACTGGAACTTATTCCTCCTATCTAGATGTAATTTTGCATCCTTTAATAAATCTCTCATTATTCCTCCTTTTCCCCTACTCTTCCCAGTCTCTAATATCCTCTGTTCTACTGTTTACTTCTATTAGTTCAACTTTTTTCGGTTTCCACATATGGGTGAGAACATGGATGTTTACCTTTTTGCTCCCGGTGTATTTCACTTAATATCCTTCAGTTCCATCTATGTTGCCATAAATGACATGATTTTATTCATTTTTATGGCTCAATAATATTCCATTGTGTATATGTCTCACATTTTCTTTATTTATCTATTGTTAAACACCTAGGTTGACTCCATATCTTGGCTATTGTGAATAGTGCTACAGTAGACCTGAGATGCAGATATCTCATGGATATAAATGATTTCCTTTGCTTTGGATCGATTTCCAGTAGTGGGGTTGCTGGACAATATGTAGTTGTATGTGTACTTGTTTGAGGAACCTTCCTACTCTTCTCCATAGGGACTGTACTAGTTTACAGTTGGAGTGGGGCCTCTGAGTCCCTGAATTAGCTAGTTATCTGTCACTGATCTCCCCTAGGAGGTGACATAACCTTTGGCTGGCAGCTCTTGACAGCCGAGAGAAACACTTTGGGGAGGGGATCAGGACACAGAGGGTCACCATATGAATGCACTTATGTACATTAGGCAGTATCAGATTTCTCACATCAAAATTCAGCCCAGATGCTGTGCTCATGACAAAGGTAGATTAAGGAGAGCTAGAATTTAATCCAGTTCATGAGTTTACCAGATTAATACATTGGTAATGATGTGCTGCTGGAAGAAGAGTGCCCTTAGTTTCTACTGATGTTTAATATTTAAGTGTACACAGTATGCTTGATGAAACTACCAATGCAATATTAAATATTCAATGACTTCCGGAACATTCTATATTCAGTTCTTGGCATTTTGTGTTATCATGTAGAATTCTGGATTTAATATGATTAATTAAATCATAATCCACAGTTATTATTTATTGAGCATCTATGACTACTAGATCCCTGAATGCATTATATTACTTGCTTCTCAATTTATGTCTCCAACTTTAAAGAATAGAAACTGATGCCTAGAAAGTTTATACAACTTATCATAGTTCACACATGGTGTAAGAGATGACCAAATATATTTGACTCCGCAGACTTTTTCTTTCCCAATTTACCATATTGCCAGTCTAGTCTAGAATGAGATTTTAAATCTTTCAAAATACTTGCAAAAGTAATTTAAAATTGTTATGCTTAACAAAGTGATGAAAAGCTGTACATGAATAATGATTTATTATAAAAGAAGCTTGCTACTACTATATGCCACATATTGTTTGAAGTACTTTACTTGAATAGACCCTCCCTTCACAACTTTAGAAAGGATATCCTACCATCTTAGTATCCTCTTTTTAGAGACTGGTAAAATAATATACAAATGGGGTTAGGTAATTCCCAAGATTACATAGATGTAGGCAGTAGAGCTAACATGCAACTCCTGCAATCTGACACCAGAGCATCCCACTTAATCACAAAGCTCTATCCCTTTTCTGGTTCTTTCTCACTCAACCAGAAGTGGGATTCTATGCTGTGTACTACATCGTTTTAAAAAAGGAAGTATTCCCTTGGGAGGGTGTATGTGTCCAGGAATTTATCCATTTCTTCTAGATTTTCTAGTTTGTTTACATAAAGGTGTTCATAGTATTCTCTGATGGTAGTTTGTATTTCTGTGGAATCAGTGGTGATATCTCATTTGTCATTTTTTATTGTGTCTGTTTGATTCTCCTCTCTTTTATTCTTTATTAGTCTGGCAAGCAGCCTATCTATTTTGTTAATCTTTAAAACAAAACAAAACAAAACAAAACAAAACAAAAACAAAAACAAAACAGCTCCTGGCTCCTGGATTCATTGATTTTTCTGATTTCTTTTGTGTGTGTGTGTGTGTGTGTGTGTGTGTGTCTCTGTCTCTTCAGTTCTGCTCTGATATTAGTTATTTCTTGTCCTCTGCTAGCTTTCGAATTTGTTTGATCTTGCTTCTCTAGTTCTTCAATTGTGATGCTAGGATGTTGATTTTAGATCTTTCCTGCTTTCCACTGTGGGCGTTTAGTGCTATAAATTTCCCTCTAAACATTGCTTTAGTTGTGTATCAGAGATTCTGGTACATTGTATCTTTGTTCTCATTGGTTTCAAATCACTTATTTTTTCTGCCTTAATTTCATTATTTACCCAGTAGTCATTCAGGAGCAGATTGTTCAGTTTCCATGCAGTTGTGTGGTTCTGAGTGAGTTTCTTAATCCTGAGTTCTAATTTGATTGCACTGTGGTCTGAGAGACTGTTTGTTATGATTTCTGTTCTTTGGCATTTGCTGAAGACTATTTTACTTCCAACTATGTGGTCAATTTTAGAATAAGTGTGATGTGGCGCTGGGAAGAATGTACAGTCTATTGATTTGGGGTGGATAGTTCCGTAAATGTCTAATAGGTCTGCTTGGTCCAGAGCTGAGTTGAAGTCCTGAATATCCTTGTTAATTTTCTGTCCCATTAATCTGTCTAATATCGACAGTGGAGTGTTAAAGTCTCCCACTATGATTGTGTGGGAGTCTAAGTCTCTTTGTAGATATCTAAGAACTTGCTTTAGGAATCTGGGTGCCCCTGTATTGGGTGCATATGTATTTATATTTAGGATAGGAAACTCTTCTTGTTGCATTGATCCCTTTATCATTAGGTAATGCCCTTCTTTGTCTTTTTTGATCTTTGTTGGTTTAAAGTCTGTTTTATCAGAGACTAGGATTGCAACACCTGCTTTTTTCATTTGTTTTGTTTTCTTTTTTGTTTTTGCTTTCCATTTACTTGATAAATATTCCTCCATTCCTTTATTTTGAGCCTATGAATGTCTTTGCATGTGAGATGGATCTTAGTAGAATACCTGAATAGACCAACAAGTTCTGAAATTAAGGCAGTGATTAATAGTCTATCAACCAAAGGGGGAAAAAAAAACCCACCCAGGATCAGACAGATTCACAGCTGAATTCTACCAGAGGTACCAAAAGGAGCTGGTACCATTCCTACTGAAACTATTCCAAACAATAGAAAAAGAGGGACTCCTCATTAACTCATTTTATCAGACCAGCAGCATCTTGATACCAAAACCTGGCAGAGACACAACAAAAAGAGAAAATTTCAGGTCAATATTCCTGACGAACATCAATGCAAAAATTCTCAATAAAATACTGGTAAACCGAATCCAGCAGCACATCACAAAGCTTATCCACCACCATCAAGTCAGCTTCATCGTGGGATGCAAGGCTGGTTCAACATATCCGAATCAATAAACACAATCCATCACATGATTATCTCAATAGATGCAGAAAGGCCTTTGATAAAATTCAACATCCCTTCAGGCTAAAAATTCTCAATAAACTAGGTGTTGATGGAACGCATCTCAAAATTATAACAGCTATTTATGACAAACCCACAGCCAGTATCATACTGAATGGGCAAAAACTGGAAGCATTCCCTTTGAAAAACAGCACAAGACAAGGATGCCTCTTTGACCACTCCTATTCAACGTATTATTGGAATTTCTGGCCACGGCAATCAGGCAAGAAAAAGAAATAAATCATATTCAAATAGGAAAAGAGAAAGTCAAATTGTCGCTGTTTGCAGATGACATGAATATATATTTAGAAAACCCCATCGTCTCACCCCAAATCTCCTTAAGCTGATAAACAACTTCAGCAAAGTCTCAGGATACAAAATCAATGTGCAAAAATCACTGGCATTTCTATAAACCAACAGTAGACACAGAGGCAAATCATGAGTGAACTCCCATTCACAACTGCTACAAAGAGAATAAAATACCCAGGAATACAACTTACAAAGGATGTGAAGAACCTCTTCAAGGAGAACTACAAACCACTGCTCAAGGAAATAAGAGAGGACACAAAAAAATGGAAAATCATTCCATGCTCGTGGATAGGCAGAGTCAATATCGTGAAAATGGCCATATTGCCCAAAGTAATTTATGGATTCAATGCTATCCCCATTAAGCTACCATTGACTTTCTTCACAGAATAAATAAAAACAACTTTAAATTTCATATGAAACAAAAAAGGCCCATAGAGCCAAGACAATCATAAGAAAAAAAAAAAAAGCTGTAGGCATCATGCTACCTGACTTCCAACTATACTACAAGGCTACAGTAACCAAAATAGCATGATACTGGTACAAAAAAAGTTCCATCTCCCTACAAATCCTCTGAAGCTTTTACCCAAGCCCTTCCTTTCCTCTCCAGTGCTATTTTCCATCAGATGGACCTTAAGCATAATTTCTCGGACACTACTAGAGACTTCGAGGCAATAATAAAAGATCAGTATTAACCACTATAACAGAGGTTTGATCATGCTTACTGTGCAGGTTTTCCCCCATTTTAAAAAGGAATGTAATAAAATTTGGTTTTTTTAGAATTAAATAATATTAAAATTGAAAAAAAAAAACAAACCAGATATATAGACCAATGGAACCAGCTTCATCCACGTCCCTGCAAAGGACATGACCTCATCCTTTTTTATGGCTGCATAGTATTCCATGGTGTATATGTGCCAAATTTTCTTTATCCAGTCTATCATTGATGGGCATTTGGGTTGGTTCCAAGTCTTTACTGTTATAAATAGCACTGCAATAAACATATGTGTGTCTTTATAATAGAATGATTTATAATCCTTTGGGTATGTACCCCGTAATGGGATTGCTGGGTCAAATGGTACTTCTGGTTCTAGATCCTTGAGAAATCGCCACATTGTCTTCCACAATTGTTTTTACTAATTTACACTCCCACCAACAGTGTAAAAGCATTCCTATTTCTCCACATCCTCTCCAGCATGTGTTGTTTCCTGACTTTTTAATGATCACCATTCTACCTGGCATGAGATGGTATCTCATGGTGACTTTGATTTGGAGTTCTCTAATGATCAGTGATGATGAGCTTTTTTTCATATGTTATTTGGCCACATAAATGTCTTCTTTTGAGAAGTATCTGCTCATATGCTTTGACCACTATTTTATGTTTGTTTTTTTTTCCTGTAAATTTGACTGAGTTCCTTGTAGATTCTGGATATCAGCCCTTTGTCAGATGGATATATTTCAAACATTTTCTCCCATTCTGTAGGTTGTTTGTTCACTATGATGACAGTTTCTTCTGTTGTGCAGAAGCTCTTTAGTTTGATTAGATCCCATTTGTCAATTTTGGCTTTTGTTGCCATTGCTTTTGGTGTTTTAGTCATGAAGTATTTGCCCCATGCCTATGTCCTGAATGGTATTTCCTAGGTTTTCTCCTAGGGTTTTTATGATTTTAAGTCCTACATTTAAGTCTTCAATCCATCTTGAGTTAATTTTTGTATAAGGTGTAAGGTTAAGTTTTGTGTAACTTTTCTGTATATGGCTAGCCAGTTTTTCCAGCACCATTTGTTAAATAGGGAATCATTTCCCCATTGCTTGTGTTTGTCAGGGTTGCCAAAGATCAGGTGGTTGTAGATGTGTGGCATTATTTCTGAGGCCTCTGAAATGAGGACACATGGGCACAGGGAGGGAACCACACACACCGGGGCCTGCCAGGGAGTCGGGGGATAGGGGAGGGATAGCATTAGGAGAAACACCTAATACAAATGACGGGTTGATGGGTGCAGTAAACCAACATGGCACGTGTATACCTATTTAACAAACCTGTTTTTCTGCACTTGTATCCCAGAACTTAAAGTATAATAACAAAAAAAAGTTCCCATTGACACACAAGTCTGGGAGCCAAAGTCAATGTATACAGCATCTAGAAAATTTCAAGGACTGTAAATGAACAGGATCTGAGTGTTATTTTTAAGCAGAAGTAATATACTGGCCTTTGTTACTAACAATGGTTGTCAAAGGTACTTCAAATGACACACACTAGAGCAAAATGTGGGCAATGTGCTTGGAGAAGTACACTTGATGTAAGAGCAGTGGTAGATCGCTTCATAGCTCAAGGACTGTTGTTTTGTTTTCTCATCAAAAGAGCCATCCAAACATATCTCTACAGCTATCAAAATATCAACATTGTCCTTTCTCTAATGCTTAAGTATTTCCTAGCCATTATCTTATATGTATTTTTAAGATTATAAAATGAAGGACACTTTTAATCAACCATTTTTAGCACAGAGAGGGAATGATTATTTTTCCCTGAAAAGATTCCTTTAAAATGGTTTTTCTTTGCTACTCTATAGTCAAGCACAAAAGGAGATACTGATTAAAATGTATAATTCTGTAATTTTAGAGTTATTTCATTAGAAGATGTCTTTTGACTGCTTACAAGCCTGATAAAAATGTATTTAGTGATTTTGGGGGTCAACACTGAATGTGACTTCACTTTTTCTCTTTTTAATGGCATTGTGATAAAAAGATCAAAGCTGAGAAGAAAGATGGACACAAGTACACATCACCTTTTAAATTATTTTGTAACTACATATTTAGGATTCCTGTAATAAATATTCTACTTGTACCATGAAGTGTGAACATTCTGTAATAATTATTTACTTCTCTATCAGAGAAAATGTTAGTTTTTGCCAAGGAAAAAATACAGCATGGAAATTCTTACTTCAAGACATGAATAGTGTATATGTAAGCTGTGATGGGTACTAATGGACATTTCTTATTTTTGACACTTAGGTTCCAAATAACAGCTCCTTGTTATTTTTCAGAAAGAATAAGATCCATTTCTAAACACTTTAGAAACTCAGGGCTTTTTTTTCCGCCTTATAAATAGACAAATAAATGGTCACATTAGCACTTAAACTTCATTGTGAGCCAAGGACATTTTTAAAATGTCACAACCCAAGGTTAACGCTCTTATTTTTGACATTTGGCCTTCAGATTTTTCTGCTTAATTGTCTGTTTGCTGCCTTATTGCCATATACAGGGATTTAAGGTCAAATGCACCTCTTTCCTGCATTGCTGTAAGATATAAAGTCCAAAAGTTTTAAATATTTTATATATTGTGGACTACCAGACCTTTCCAAGCTCTAAATTCATTTAAACTTCTTGAATATAGAGAGGTCTTCTGCTCAGGATGAAACTGCCCCCAGGAAGGATTGTCAGTTACTTGATTCCAACTATAAACTGCTCACTTTTTAGCAGATGCTTGTGGGTTTGCTTTCTAGACCAGTGAAAACATTTTGGGCTAGCCTTACAAAAATGAATACAAGGGCAACTTACACATATAACTTGCTGATATATAAGAAACTGAATACATTTTCAACGTCATGCTGTTAATGATTAACTAACTCACATAACTGGGACTTAAGTTTTCTTTTTAACTAAGGATCACTCCAGAACAGCACCAAATGAATTGAAGTGTGATCTCTATACACATTTTTCACTGAAGATGACTTATGAAAATATTCTCAATCTATGGGTATAGACTACTGAACCTCTACTAATACAGAATGAGAAGCATCATAATTGTGGTTTTGATATGGAGATGTTTAGTTTAACCTAGAACCCATGCTATTCATTACATATTAAAATATGGATAACCTATCAGGTGCCACAGTTTGGGATAGTTACCAGGGGAAACAAAGAAAAAAGCTTCTCCTCTTAAGGCTAAGAGCGTAAAGACTGATTTCTGTCTCAGATCATCCTTCATATACTGATTTGCCTGTTTGCTGCACTGGATCCTTATCACCTTTATAAGCCATTATAAGCCCCAGAATGGATTGTAAATTCTTGGCTACCTTTTCAACCATGGAGCCACAACCATCTCATTCTCACCCTCCCTCTACCTGTGGAAGTGGGTTTAAATTGTTCCTAGGAAATACAGGTGGCTGAATCCTGTCCATCAGAATGCCGTTCCCTTGGTCACATTTGAAATGACTAACAGTGGACATCTATTTTAAGCAGATAATATTTGGGCTGGATAAGAGCATCTGGTGTGGCTTTGGGCAAGTGCTTTTTCCAAATGTGCACAAAGATGACTGGTTAGGTGAGTCACAGACTTCTGGGGAACTGGGCCAGTGAAGCAAAAAATGATCACAGCAAGCTGAAACAGAGACACAAAGGAGTGAGAGTGTGCAGGTACTATGGGAAAGCAAAAGCTGAAGAAAACAGATGTCATGGGGAAGAGAATAAAAGAGAAATAATGAAAATTCACAAGCTGAATTTTCCTAATTGTGTCCAAGCTGTATTTCCTGCTCCTAGAAAAGCAAAAACAAAACCAAAAACTGATTTCCATTGTCTCTGAGTGGGCTATTTTTCTCTCTCGGATTTTTCTCTCTGTTGTTTTTCAAACATTACTTACGGTAAACTTGGTGAGTTTGTCCCTTTCAATTGAATTTGAAATATTTTATTACTGTACATGTGCAAAATACCTACAAATTGACCCAGTTACTAAAGCAGAGATTTGGTCCTTGACCTTAAAGAGCTGGTATTTTTATAATCAGAAATAGACTGTGCATAGATGAATGTAATAGAGCAGATAAATCACAAATGATAAACTTATAATTAGACATATTACCCATGTGGGACCATTTTTCAATGGTTTGTCGATAAGTTCAAGAACGAGAACAACTGTGATAAGGTCCTGAAGGCAGCCACTATACTCCTGCATATGGAAGGGCAATGTCTTTCCATAAAGAAATGTGGGTGGCATGTTAAGGAGGAAAAAGAACTAACAGCCAGGACTGAAATATGAGAAATATAGAAGTGTTCTCAAGGAAAATACAGGGAATGCTGAGGGCCAGATCAATTGTGCTAGAGTTCATCACATGTATAATCTCACTTAACTTTATGGAAAATATAGGGAAGTGAATATCCCAAACTACCAAAGTAAGAAAGCTGAGGCTCAGGGAGTTTGAAGTAACTTTTCCAAAGTTAAGTTTGAAATTCAAATTCATTATTTTCTGGCTTTAAAATCCACATTCCTTTCATTTTCACAGTATGTCTGCTCCTCACTCAGCACAATCACTCGATGTCAAATAGAACATAATAATCTTGTTTTTTTTTTTTTTTTTACCGGAGCCCTAAACTCTTTTTGTTTTTCTTTTTTTGAGACAGAATCTCACTCTGTTGCCCAAGCTAGAGTGCAGTGGCCTTATCTCAGCTCACTACAACCTCCGTCTTCTGGGTTCAAGAGATTCTCCTGCCTCAGCCTCCCAAGTAGCTGGGATTACAAGTGTGTGCCACCACGCCTGGCTAATTTTTGTGCTTTTAGTAGACACAGTGTTTCGCCACTTGTTCAGGCTGGTGTCAAACTCTTGACCTCTAGTGATCTGCTCACCTCAGCCTCCCAAAGTGCTGGTATTACAGGCGTGAGCCACCGTGCTCGACCAGAGCCCTAAACTCTTGAATCTTGTGTCCTCATTCTTCCCTTGAACCTACCAGAAAAGAAAGTTCTTCTAAATTTTAAATGCTGTCAAGGAAGGGATCATCTTGAGCTAATCAAATGAAGTCTGGCTTGCAGTAGATGGTCAAGCAGTATTTGTTGAACATAGGCTTGAAAGGAACTTTATATTTTACAAGCATTAACACAGACTACTCCAAATTAGCTCTAGATATTCAAATGCAGCCTTGCCTAGCTTGCTGAGATTGCAGAAGACAAAGGTTTTCTTAGTATTTGCTGAGATCCTGAAAGAACTTAGGCCTGTGGGCTCTGGAGTCAGTGTTTGGATTTGAAACCTGACTCTGCCACTTCATAGCTATACTTCAGCTAGTTATTTAATGTCTGTAGTTTCTCTTTCCTCAATATGTTAGAATAGATAATTATAAGTTTTCTGTGAGTCTTAAATAAGTAAATATTGTAAAACACCTACTACTGTGCTGGGACAATGATAAGCAATCAATAAATGTGAGCTATTTTGAAGGAACTACAGGGTTTTTTTCACTCAATATTACTTCTATTTTTACCCCCATTAAAAAGAAGGTATTTCTCAAATAATTTGTGACTTACTAGAAGAGTCAACAAAACCCTTTGATGTGGCTGTGTTTAAGTGTGTGTGTTGGGTGGGGTGTAGGTAAGGTGGATTTTTGTACTGAAGAGATTGACACAAGTTGACAGCTATCTTACTTTTGAAAAGGCCTTCTGTAAATATCTAGATAATAAATATTTTAGACCCTGTGAGCTGTAGTCACAAATAATAGGTAACCAAATGAGTTTGGCTGTATGCCAATAATACTTTATTGGCAAAAACAGGCAGTGGGCCAGATTTGGTCCAAGGTCTACAGTTCGCTGACTTCTGGTATGGGCACAGTGCTCAGTTAAAGAGTATGCAGCTGGGACAATTGCTCCCCAGATGCAGTATGAATATTAGTATTTGATCTGGAGCAGACCATTTAACCTTTCTGACCAAAGTTTTTCATTCATGAGTTAGAATAAATGCTCATGAAGCTTCTTTATTACTCTACTAACTCTGAGTATGTAAGGGCCTACAAATTGATTCCATGTAGCAAAACTATCACTATTCTATTAAGATTCCTAAACTTTCCCCTATTTATTCTAAATAGAATTCTGCCTACCTATTTAGGTTCTCTTCTTCCATTTTTCCTGACTGATGATTGTGAGATTTTATAATGGAGTGTATGTACAAGGGGTCAGGATAGAAGGGTAATGTGAACATACTTGTCTGGGCCAGGAAAATAGTTTCCTGGAGGTTTCCAAAGTAAGAAATAAGGAAACATCTATAATATGTGGGAAAAGTGAAAGGGAAATCAAGTAGTGATGCTATGCCATATTTACTCCTTTCACTGTGCTTGCAAAATGAAAAGAGAGAAGTTTATTTTGAAAAATTTCCAGTTTTTTTTTGTTGATACATAATGTTTGTACATATTTATGGGGTATATGTGATATTTAGATACATGCATATGTGTGTAATGATCAAAGTCAGATATTTAGGATATTCATCACATTGAACATTTATTTCTTTGCATTGAGAACATTTTAAATATTATCTTCTAGCTATTTTGAAATATACAATATATTGTTGTAAACTACAGTCACCTTACTGTGCTATTGAACACTGGAATCTTTTCTATCTAAATGTATGTTTATACCCATTAACCTACCTTCCTTCATCCCCCTGGCCCTCCATACCCTTCCCAGGCTCTGGAAACAATTATTCTATTTTCGAACTCTATATGACACATTTTTTAGCCCCCACATATAAATGAGAACATGCAATATTTGTCTGTCTGTGCCTGCCTTATTTCACTTAACTTAATGACCTCCAGTTTCATCTATATTGGTACAAATGACAGGATTTATTATTTTTTGATGGTTGAAGATTATTGAATTGATTTTTTATTGTGAGCTGTGTTTCTTTAATCAGAACATTATTCTGAGATTGTAACACACGGGTAACGGCTTCTTACATATTATATATTTATAATCATCCTAGTATTTCCACAGATTGAGTAGTGAAGATGTCAGTGTTATTAGGTCCTCAGTGGCCCTAATTGCAATTTTTATAAGCCTATTTTTGGATGAAGGGCAGCAGCTTCAGATAACAATAACAGTTGGCAGCCTGGCACTTTCACCCAAACTGGAAAAACATTTCATCTTCCTAAGTGAGTTAAAAGTAATGATGATTCTTGAACCAAGACCATGTCCTTACTTAAGACATCAGTGATTTCAAGTTGCATCCTCTTTAGCTGAGTTGCTGCACTCCTGAAATAATTCTTAATGACATCTCAATGATATCTTATTCCATTGACAATGCTGACAGGTTAAAAATTTATTTAAATAGCTACATATTTTTCTGGAACTGTATGATTCTGTAAATCTCTAATCACCTTATGATTCTGGTTCTTATTAAAGTGTTATTTCTTTAAAAAATACACTGTTAGTCTTGCAAATTGTTTCCCAAGACTTCAGTAGGCTTATAGGAATTCTAGGTAGCTTTAGTGTGGACATTTGTCCAACTGCAATTAATAATCATCCCCATTTCCAGTATCAACTCCTAAAACTGCTTTTCATAGTACTAAGCCTATTCAGCACTTACACTCAGTAAGTATTTGTGGAATGGTAAGTAAGTGACTAGTCACAGAGAATGATTAGGACATATATCTTCCTGTAACAAGTACCACATTTGCAAAAACTCCCAATCACAAGGAAACTAAACAAAACCTGACAGAACCAGCCAATATAGTAAAGTCTGTACTCCACTGAAGAATTGAACTTTCAGGTTGGGGCAAATGGGATACTGTTTACTCTCAGGTTTCATCTAGGTATTATTACCATCATGCTTAAAACTCAATTGGGTTTTGTGTTGAGCGTGGGAATAAGACCCTTGAGAACCTAAATTAAAAAATTTCTTATCTCACTAATGTTACCTTCTATCTGCCAGGATTATACAATGGTTACTAAGTGTCTCTGCCATTTTCTTTTCTCTCAGTTTATCTTTGGGGTTTTTCTCCAGTTATAAAGTCATGCCACTTTAGGAGACTCACTCTTAAACTTTTATTTGACATGGGGAAGGTTGACGGTGTTTTGAATGATAGTAAAACACTAGGCTCACTATTGTTACAAGCATGCTAATGTTAACTCGCTATCATGTCCTCTTCTTAGAGATAATGTACGATTTTCAAATGTTAAGAGTATTATCTATTATAGGGCAAAGTTCTGTAATGGAAACAAAAGTTTATACTACTGGAATACTATTGGAAACTAAATAGACACAGATATTGAATCAGTGATTCTTCATTCAGGACTGTATCCTGCTACTGATTTCTATACCAAGGTATTTATAAATGTATGCCTTTTTTTTCTTCTTCAACTAACTTATTATTGGTATGAATATCACATGCAGTAAACATATTAATGGTAAATAACTGAATATTCACAGATAGAGGAATAGCTATTATGTTACTCTTATTCTTCATAGACAAGTGAAGCGTACTCATAAAGTAAATAAATAACATGTGATTTACAAATTAAGTATAATTAGTCATTCTATTCACTTATATGAAAAAGTTATTACTTGAAAATATTAGAGACACTCTATTTAGAACAAGTCCACAGTAAAGAGAAAAAGACAATGGATCTGAACCCACTATCGTTTAAGATATATGAACTTAATAAACATCTATTGTGTTTGTGTTATCTGCAATGTGCTTTAAAACTGATTAATAGTGTAGAAATTTAGAAATACAAATAAAAAATTATTATGGTCATCAACCATACCAATAATTTCATTAAGTGTAAATGTTCTAAACACGCCAATTAAAATACAGAATTTTCAGATTTTATTTTTAAAAACCCCATACTCTATTACATACTATTGACAAGAAACCCACTTTAAATCCAAGGACATAGCTATGTTAAAATGAAAAGTACAAAAAACACCAATGCAGTGCAAAAGAAAGTGCAAACACCAATAAAAAAAAAGTAGAAATGGCTATATTAAAATAAAAGTAGGTTTCAGAACAGGGATATGAAGGGATACTGTATAGTGACAAATGGGCTAATCAACCCAGAAAATGTTAATGATCTTAAATATATATATATATACACCTAACAATAGAACTTCAAAATACTTGAAATAAAAGTGAATAGAATAAAAAAGAGTATTAAGTAAATCCATAATTATAGTTAGAGGTTTCAACATTCTTTACTCAGCAATTGATAAAACAATTAGACAGAAAATCAGTAAAGACACAGGAAATATGAATAACACCAGTAGTCAACTTGACATAATTGGTGTTGATAGAAACCTCTATCCAATAATAGCACACTACATAGTTTATTCAAACGCACAAGAAATAGTCCCCATTTCCATGTTTCAGGTCACAAAACATGTCTTTAAAAATTTAGGAGAATAGAAATTATGTAAACAATGTTTTCTGACTATAACATATATAAGCAGAAGTAAGTAATAAACAATCTAACACCATGGAATATTACGCAACCATCAAAAACGATGAGTTCACGTCCTTTGTAGGGACATGGATGAACCTGGAAACCATCATTCTCAGCAAACTGACACAAGAGCAGAAAATCAAACACCATGTATTCTCACTCATAGGCGGGTGTTGAACAATGAGAACACATGGACACAGGGAGGGGAGCACTACACACTGGGGTCCGTTGGGGGGAAATGGGGGAGGGGCGGGGCGGTGGGGAGGTGGGAAGAGATAGCATGGGGAGAAATGACAGATACAGGTGAGGGGACGGAAGGCAGCAAACCACACTGCCATGTGTGTACCTATGCAACAATCTTGCATGTTCATCACATGTACCCCAAAACCTAAAATGCAATAAAAACAAAAACAAAACAAAAAAAACTCCTACCCCATGCCCTTAACCTGAGGGGAAAAAAAAAAAAATCTAGAAAATCCCTGATATATGGACATTAAATAACACAATAATTTCTACGTAATTAATGGGTAAAAAAGGAAGTCACATGGAAAATTATAAGCATTTTTAATTGTATAAAAATAAAAATACAAGCTGTTAAAATTTGGGGGGAGTGTAGCTAAACAGGCATATAGAGGGAAATTTATAGCATTAACTGCTTCTAGCAGAAAAGAAAAAGTTCTCAAATTAATGATCTAACCTTCTATTTAAGAAACTAGAAACAGAATAGCAAGCAGAAGGAAGAAAATAATAAATAGTCAACATAAATAATATGAAAAACAGAAATATAATACAGAAATCAATGAAACCAAAAACACTTGTAGAAAAAGATCAATAAAATTGATAAACATCTAGCCAGAATGACCAAGTAGAAAAAATAAAAGATAAAAAGTCACAACATCAAGAATGAAAATGGATACATGACCTCTGTACAGATATTAAAAATGTAATGAGAATATTAAGCTCAACTTTTTAAATATAAATTTAACAACTTAGATGAAATGAAATAATTCTTTTGAAGAAACAAAGTACCAAGGCTAACTCGAGAAGAGTCTCCTGAATAGTCCTATGTTAATTAAATGAATTTATTTTGAAGTCTTCAAGCAAGGAAAACATTAGAAAATTATGTGAAAAAGACACATGCACATGTATATTTATAGCAGCCACAATTCTCAATTGCAAAAGTATGGAACCAACCTAATATCTGTCAACCCATTAATGGATAAAGAAAAAATGAAATATATATATATATATATATGCATGCATGTCATGGAATATTACTCAGCTATAAAAAGGAACCACATGATATATTTTACAGCAGCTTGAATGGAGCTAGAGACGATTATTCTAAGTGAAATAACTCAGGTAAGGAAATCCAAATATCATATGTTCCCACTTCTAAGTGGGAGCTAAACTAGGAGAACTCAGAGGCACAAGAATGATGTAACCGACTTGGGGGATTCAGGGTAGCAGAGAGGTTGGGAGGAAATGAGGGATCAAACACTACATTTTGGGTGCAGTGCACAATGCTAAAGTGACAGGTGCACTAAAATCTAAGAAATCACCCCTGAAGAACATATCAAAGTAACCAAAAACCATCTGTACATCAAAAACTATTGGAATAAAAACATTAAAATAAAAGAAAGAGAAAACGTTAGGTCCAGATGCTTTCCCTAATGAATTTCATCAAATATTTAACAACAACAATAACATACTATTTCCATACAAACTATTACAAGGGAAAACTTTTATGAGGCTAGCATTATCCGGACACCAAAATCAGGCAAGTACATCACAGGAAAAGAAATCTGTAAACCAATGTCCCTCATGATAATAGATGCACAAAATCTCAAAAAATTAATAGCAAATTAAATCTAGTAAATAGACAAATTTACTAGATAAATACTTCATGACTAAATGTAAATTTTCTCAAAAATAACTAGCTTAACATTTGCAAATCAACCAACAATTGATATCAACATCCATTTATGATAAAAACTTGCAGCAAAATTGGCACTAAAAAACACACTTGCTAATAAATGGCATTTATTAAAAAAAAAAAAAAAAAACCTACAGCTAATTTCACATTCAGTGTTTAAAGACTGAAGGTTTTCTTCCTAAAATCAGGAACAAGGCAAGATGTCTGTTTTCACCACTTCTACTAAACATATTGCAAGTCTTAGCTTGTACAACAACAGCACAACTATAATAAGAGGCATATAAATAGAAAAAATTAAAATGACCTTTATTCACAGCCAATGTGACTGTCTACATAGAAAATCTGAAGAAATCTATAAAAAAGCTATTTGAAGTAGGGTTGCAGAATACAAAGTCAACACACAAAAATCACATGTATTTACATTGTTACAATGTCAGTTTTCTCCTGACTGAGCTATGGAATCAACACACTTGAAGTATATTCAAAAATTTGTATCTGGTGACAGGCAAGGCCTGAGGAAATCTCCTGGGGCTTGTCTCGAACTCCTGGCCTCAAGTGATCCTCCAGCCTCAGCCCCCTAAAGTGTTGGGATTATAGACAAGAGCCACCAAACCTGGTCTGGAGAGTCTTTAATACACTGTATGTGTGAATGTCGGTTGGTAGAGCCATTATGGAAAACAGTATGGAGGTTTCAAAATAAATTAAAAAATAGAACTACCATATGACTCAGTAATCCCTCTTCTGCGCATATACCCACAGGAAATAAATCATCACTTGGTTAAGATATTTGCATTCCTGTTTTCTTTGTCGTATTATTCTCAGTAATGAAGAGATAGAAGCAATGTGTCCATTGATGAACAAATGGATTAAAACCCCCTGTGGTACTATATACAAAGGAATTATTAATACCATTGTTCAGTCTCTCAAAAAAATGAGATCTTGCCATTTGCCATAACACAGATAACCCTGGAAGACACTAGGCTAAGTGAAATAAGCCAGACTCAGAAAGAAAACTATTGCATGATTTCAGGTACACATGGAACAACCACCAAAAAATACATTTTAAATCCGCAGAGCTAGAGAACAACAGGAAATTGAGAGATGTTAAGTCAAAGGATACAAAATAGCAGATATGTAGGATGACCAAGTCTAGAGATTTCACGTGCAGCATGAGGACTACAGGTAATAAAATTGTACTTGATATGAGAGTCATGCCAAATGAGTAGATTTTAGCCATTGTTGCCACAAGAAGGATAAATATCCCATAACATTATGTTTTAGACCTTAAATATACACAATACAATTTATCAAAGCAAACAAACAAAAGTCCCCAAGAAACAACTGCCAATCTCACGAGTGGAACGTGACATTTTAGTTAAACTCAAGCACTCAAAAATATTTCTAAGGACTAATTTCTACCCTGATTAGACATTTTCGTGTCCCATGACTCTTTTTACAATTAGATGTCAATTTTTAGAAAACTATATAAGTTATATTATTCAGATGAATCTACAGATGATTTCTGTTTGATACAGAAGATCAATTGCAATAGTTTCAGTTTAATTGCCTCTAGAACAGTAAACATATTTTAACTAAATTAGCAAAAAAGTATTATGATTATGTGATGTGCTAAAGTAGACGAGGCTTACATAACACTATGGAGGCTTTGTGAATGAGGCCACAAATGGGGTGTAAGAGTGTATATCAAGGATGCCTTCACGGTAAGATGATATCTGAGGTACACTTTGATAAGTGAGGTCACCAAGGGCATCCCAAATGTTGCAGTCACTGCTCTTATCCTCCCTACTCCCCTAGTTCTGTGTTGCATTTCATATTTCTGAAAATATTATTAATCAACTTGAACTAATCATCAAAATTTAAAAATTAGATGTTTTCTCATCAAAATGCAGATTTTCTCTCTTCTCTTGACACATCAGAATATAAGGGAACACTTGGTTTGCATACATGCAGGGCAACAGTTAGCTGGATCTAAGCAGTGGCTGATTCCTAGACATAAGAGACACGCTCTCTGATTTCCAAGCAACGCAGGCATTATGTTTTCTTGATCCCTGCATGGAGGTGAAGGACTTGAGAAAAACTGTCCTGAAAACAAATGCAGTATCCACACTATAATTAGGAGATTCTGATTGGGGCCTGAAGCAAAGATTTTCGGCGGCTAAATGTCATACTCATGAAGTAAGCTAAGGACTGCAGGAAGGGTTTAAAGATGCCATAGGTTAGTAGCACACCATGGCTGTTGATGCAAGCAAGTGCAATTCCTCTCTGAAGAAAATTGTTGGGAGACTGTTCTCTATGGGTCTTGTGTGTCTGCAGATCTTGTGAACAGAAGCCCTGTCTTTGTTATTAACTGTTTTTCAAAATGCTTGTATAGTGAAGAGCCTTGAAAGATAGAGATGGTGCTTTCTTAAGGAGCGAACATTGGGTTTGTATAGTCCAATACAATAAAGATGTTTCCCTTTGGATCGTCAGGCAGGCATGCCTGCTGACCATGATAAAAGATCCAGGGAGAGACCTGGAATTGGGATGTGATAACTCAGTGGTCAAAGGCTTTTGTTTATTAGTTTAATTTTTTAATAATATTAATATATTTACATATAATCAAAGTAAGTATGTTTACATAGATTTTGTGTAATTATAAACAATTATCAAATACTCATTAACCATGTATTCCCTCAAATCACACACATTCATGATGATTCTTGCTCCAAAACTTTCATTTCTTTCTTTTCTCCCAAATTCCAGTGTGCTCACTTGCCTCCTATTTTTGACCCCTACTCTTTTGTCCATAGATTTATTTTCAGTATCATCTTTGTTGTTGTTGTTGCCCAGGCTGAAGTGCAGTGGCGCCATGTCGGCTCACTGCAACCTCTGTTTCCTGGGTTCAAGTGATTCTCCTACCTCAGCCGCCCAAGTAGGTGGGACTACAGGCATGCACCACCACACCTGGCTAATTTTTGTATTTTTAGTAGAGACGGGGTTTCACCATGTTGGCCAGGCTTGTCTCAAACTCCTGATCAAATGATCTAACCGCCTCAGACTCCCAAAGTGTTGGGATTACAGGCGTGAGCCATCATGCCTGGTCTATTATTTCTTTTTAGTTATTATTTACATTTATTATTACTACAATTTGAGTGTCTGTAATGTAATTAGCAAAGTTACTAATGAATAATCACTACAATTATATTTATCATGTACCCAATGACCTATACAAAGTCATGGCAACTATGTGGATCTTACATGCTATTGGAGAAAATACAAATGGATATAATATTTTGGGGAAAAATTAGGTGCTGGTTCTAAAATTCATCATTTGTATGTATTACAAGGCAGCAATTCTGTTCCTATAGAGACTCTTACATGTGTTCATCAGGAGAATTACATGAACATATTCACAGTGATATTGTCTATATTAGTAAGATTCTGGAAACAACTGTGGTATCTCTAGATAAAGAAATGAATACATGCATTGTGGTATAGTCACATTACAGATTATTTATGTGACAGTGAAAAAGAAAAAAATGTGGTCTGATAAAATTGAATGGGTAATTCTTGGAAATACAATATATATTGGAAAAGCAAGTGAGTACAATGACATTTTGATAAAAAATTTTAAAATGAAAATAAAACTGTGCATGTGTTTACAAACATGATAAAAACCTTTAAAAAGACAATGCAGTGATAAACACAGAGCAGGCCATGTACACATTTATTAGGAACAGGTGATGGGAGAGGTAAGAAGCAATCCAAGTAGATGATAGCTATGTCAATGATATTCTAGTTCTTCAGTTGGGTACTGGTTCATGATTATTCATTTTCTTATTTGTCTCACAATCTATAAATATATATAGAGAGAATGTGTCTCTCACATGTGTCAAAATATTACAAACTAAAAATGGAATATATGAAACTGCCTTGTGTATTGCTAATCATCTTTATCTTGAAAAGTATCTATGGACTGTATTGGTCTTTGGCTTTAGAGACTATTTTGCAAGGCAATACTTTAGCTTCTGCCTGCCTGGATGTATTGCAGGTTTTGGAGGTAAGTAACATCATCTTCTTCAGTGTCAAAGCCCATATAACCATGTGCAAAGTAGGAGAACAATATCTACTTGACTTATATTAGGCGGGTAGCAGATATTTGCTTATAGAATGAGTTTTTACAACTGTAGTTATGTTTTTAAGAATAAAAATATTCCATACTAGGAAACAACATAGGTGTTACTGAAAGCTTCATGCTGTGTAATGGAAGTGAGGATTACTTTTTTATGGCCCATGGTTTCTATGAATAGAATTAACCAGACACCAATTATCAGCTCATTGAAAGGATAAGTCACTGTGACATCTACAGCTGAGATCAAACTCATTGCTTTTGCAATGTGAATTAATTAGAGTTTGGGAGAGCTATATTGAAGGGTTAGGAAGCACTGCAGATTTGAAAAGTCTATATTTTAAGCAACTCAGGGGAAAATCTGTTCCAATTAGTGTGTGATGTTAATATGCAATGGTTTTATTTATATACAAGAGCTTTAAAGAAATACTTCTAAAAGAAAACATTAAAAGAATCATACAAAGTATCCTCTTTCTGCAATGATTATAATTAACAGAATACAAAAATCGGAAAGTATATTATTTATTTAACTGGCAAGCAGGCTCTACAGAATGGGGTATCTTTACTTGAAAGCATGTGTTCCTGGGTAGTGAATAAAGAGAGATGGTTGGCTTCTTACCATAATTCAAAAACATATCAGATAAATATGCCTACCAGCCTATTTGGACACAGCAGTAGGTATTACCATCTGCTCCCAAATATGCCTGCAACCCTGTAGCTCTTCCATTTTGGCATCAGAATTTATAGAGAAGAGCATGATGTCCTAAGATATACTGATTTCTGAAAAGTGCCTTGAAAATATATCTATAGTGACACAGAGTAGGGTAAATAGCTGGGTTTGATTCAAACGCTACTGTTTCTTTTGGGGAACGCCACCCCCACATTCCTTCTTCTATGATGGGACAGGATGACATGACCCAGAAGACAATTAATTCTGTTGGTATGAGCAGGTACACAGAACGTTGTTGAAGAAGACGATCACCACGTTTATCATGTATTTGTTTATACCAGAAAATGAAACAAAACAAAACAAAAATTTAATGACACAAACAGATGCAAGCATCTTTATAGGTAAGATAAAAAGTCCTGAGAAAACAGTTGCCACATTCTGAAGGGAATGTTCCTGTCCCAGGAATATTTCTAGGCAGCTCCATTCCCACCTTCAAAATTATGTATTGACAATCTTAATATTAGAATCCAGATATAAGAATCTCATAGTGATGTAATATATAGTTTCTAATTTTAAAGAGTTCTTGACTTCATATTATTAACATTGATTTCCAAATTCCCATTTGTACTGTGTGTATAATCATATACAGAAATTTGATTAAGAATTTACAATGCATAAATTGCATTTCACATAACTATCGGTGCTTTGATGTGATAGCAGATTTATTTTGTTAATTTTATACCTGGTAACTTGGAAAGAATAAAGAAGAGAAACATGTTTAAAAATCAGCGCATAGAAGATTTAAATATGAAATATGAACCAATTGGTCAATATAAAATGAGAGAGAGAGAGAGAGAGAGAGAGAGAGAGAGTAGAGAGAAGAGACTGGAAGCTTCAACAAATGAACAATAATGATGATCAGCAAAAAACAAAAACCCAAAACAAAAAAGCAATTTTCATTCTAGATACAACAAAAAGGATCTTTCAGAAGCTTAAACAGATGTTTAAGGATTCATTGCTGGGAGAAATTTGGGATACTATGTAGGTAGTAGTTTCTTATTTTTAAGAAGACAGATAGAACATTAATTATAGATAGATGATGTTCTTGAACGAGCAGAAGGATTTTGCTGGCAGCTCTCTAAAAATACACCTGTACAGATATGATTAGCATCCTCACCTCCCATGAAATCAAGAATGGGAATGGAAGGTGATTCTGAAGACATTCTTGATGCATTAATGAGGTAGCAGAGCAGGCTGTGATGACAGACCCAAAGTGCTTGCACAAGGTTGTCATGATCGACATTTATAAAATAGGAAAACTAATAAGAGAACTATTATCTTTCGTAGCACCTGATTAAAGAAAGAATTCCAAAGCATTAAAAACTGTGTCATTATCCACAACTTGAAGAGCTAAACATTTAAGACATGACGTGTGCCTGTCACTTATGCATGATACCCCCTGAGTTAGCCACAAATAACCATACAATTAACACACATGTGTAGTAATTGAGAATATTTTTACTTTAAAAAAAGATGTGGGAGAAAAATATTCCTTAACCATACATATAGAAAAATCTTATTTCAATTATTACAGAATTCTAGGATTAATTAAAAATTTAATGTGTATTTTTAAAAAATCCACTCTCCTGAGTTATTGATGTGAGGGAAATTATGACTACTCCTGGCTATACTTGCATGAAATTTGAGAAAAAAACACACACAACTTTTTTGAGGTTGATTTGATTTAGTGCCTAACATAAATGATCAAAAAATTAACCATCTGTCAAGAATACATAATCAGTGCTTCGCTGGTAAGCATATAGAATCTACTTTTAAATTTAAGTATTTGCCTGGTCTTTTATGTAATTATTGAAGCCAATAGTCAGAATTTTTACTGAATGCGTTCTAGAAACAGCTAGGTTGTAGCTGCTATGTTATTTTTAATAGCTTTTTTATTTTTATGAAATAAAATACTTTTATAATAAGATTATTTTCTGTCATCCAGATATGAGGGCAAGAAAGAGACAATTATGATGTGCCTATTTTGTTTTGAGTTTACCATTCTATGGCCACCAACAGGTAGTGCCTGGGTAGGGGTGATGATCTAAACAGAAGAAAATGGCCAATTTAAGCCACTGAACTAGAATCATGCTGCTGGAACTGTGGATTCTTTCAAGTTGTTCAAAGATAACTGCCCACCAAGGGGGTAGAGAGAGGTGGCCTTCAGCCATTTGGCGTTCAGAAGCATGTAAGCCAGATTTGCTCCAAGAGCCTAATCACCATCAATCAGGAAGATAACAACTCACCCTCTCATTGAATTGGAGCTGAAAGATTCACTTTCCCACCAGGGTTGCTCATTACATAGATAATTTAGTCTATGTGGAAAAACATTTACCAATGACAACATTTTCTTTAATATACAGACTACAATTCTTTTACAGTCTGATCATTGATGGAGGCTACTGTTATAAAGGACTCTGATCTCACTGTACAAATTAATATTTTCAGGAAATTAAACTGGTAGAGGTTTTTATCTCAGTTTTGAAACACGACATTCTGGGGAAAAAATAAGACAAAAACAAAATAACAGCAAATGCAAAATTCGTGAATTGCTAGTTTCAAATCCAGTGAATTAATGCTATAATATGAGTAGAGTAATTTTTTTTCATGCAAAAAGAAAACAAAAGCAGGTAGTGACTTATCTGTGTCTTTGTTCATCTTTTATGGTCTCTGTGTCTTTAATACTATATTGTTCTGGCTCTTATTTGTGGAACCATCTAGTAATCAAATAGTTCTAAATTAAATTTTTTTTTCAGTAGTAGTTTTTCTATTTAGAAACTTCTAGCTCTTTTGTACCTGTCTTGCCAGTAACTGGTATTCCAAGTTATAACCTTTTCTTTGGTAGGGTTAGCCAATGTATTTTTTAAAAACTAATTAACATGATTTTCTAATGTCTTATCTTCAGACACAATATGAGAAAAAGGGATTAAGAGAACTCCTTTAGTCACCTAATATCATTAGGAAATAGTTTTTGCCTGCTTTTTCTCCATTGCACCAACTTCACATACAGCATAATGATACTTTAGAAATTGTCTCAAACCAAATGTCTTTTTTTAAAAAAAGATCAGATCTCTGCTTGAGTTAGTATGAAAAATTTGGGTAAGTAATTGTGGATTAAAAGAAAATGTGGTATAAACAAGTAAATATATGGTAAGCTTATATATGTTAAATAAGAAAGTATTATTTTTTTAAAAAATAAGCAATTGCTCTCAGTAGTTTTTGGTTTAAATGTTATAAAAATTTAAAGAAAAAAAATTAGCCTATCCTTTGCTTCCTTAAGAAAAAAAAAAAATCAAAGCAGTAACATTAAACCTACTCCAATTTTTGCAAGTACCTCACCTTTCCATTAAAAGATGAAGCAATTTGGCTGGGCATGGTGGCTTATGCCTATAAAACCAGCTCTTTCAGAGACCAAGATAGGTGAATAGCTTAGACTCAGGAGTTCGAGACCAGCTTGGGCAACATGATGAAACCTTGTCTCTACAAAAACTACAAAAAAAAAAAAAAAAAAAAAATAGCTGGGCACGGTGGTGTGCACCTGTAGTCCCAGCTACTCAGGAAGCTGAGCCGGGGAGGATCACTGGAGCTTGGAAGGCAGAGGATGCAGCAAGCCAAGATGGTGTCACTGCACCCCAGGCTGGGCCATACAGCAAGACCCTGTCTCAAAAACTTAGTAAATAATAAAAAAAGATGAAGCAGTTCTTCTAAACACAAAGTCATCTCTGTTTATAAATTGATTTTGATAATATGAAAGGAAGCTTGACCATCAGATATATCCTGGCTTGGCAAATTTTCCTGTATAGGACTAAACAGTAGATACTTTAGGCTTTGTGGGCTAGCTAATCTTTTGTGACTACTCAACTCTGCTGTTGTGACATCAAAGCATTCAGACAATAGTAATCACATGAGCGTGGTTGTGTTCTAATAAAACTTCACTGATGGGCACTGAAATTCGAAATTCATGTAATTTTCATGTATTGTTCTTTTGAATCATTTCCCCAAACATATAAAAATATAAAAATCATTCTTAGACCATGGGCTATACAAAAACAGACAATAAGGTAAGCAGAGAGGAAGACGGCGTTAGCTAACAAATAGTATGCCAATTCCTGAGATGAATAATTAATTCTTGGCTAACATATATACTCCATTCCTACCCAGGTAGGTGTTTTGAAAAGGCTGTTTACTGGTCATCAAACTTGCAAAACAGTTATTTCTAAATATACCCAAACCCACTCTAATTTTCACTGAATGCCAGTGCTGTCAGCTAAAACAAGTGCTGTGAGAAACATGTTTGACAGTATCTAACCTCACGAAACAGGAGCTTAAAGATAAGTTTTCATGGTGAATTGTATTGAACTATTTGGTGCTCAGTGTTTCTTTGTTTACTTCCTGCATTGTTGATATTAAGCCATGCATTCATCCACTGACTCACTCTTTGTTCATTCCATCATTCCACATTCAATGCTGAGCACCTTTCTATGCACTCTGGGAGTTTGATGTGATTCCTGAACTGCAAGAACAATAGCTGTGAGTGAGACAAACTGGTGGCTGGATTCCAGTGTGATAAGTGTGAGATAGGAAAAATGATAATTGCCACGGATGAGAACGGATGCTGTGCGCAACACAGAAAGTGCAATGAAGACTTCAGAGAAACAAATCCATTTAGGACATTCAGAGAAGAGAACTCTCATTGCCAACAGCCTCAGATAATACATATCCTAGGTATTTATGCAACATTGTAGCAATTTTCTGCATTTTCTACAGACAGAATTTTAGGGATGAAAGACATCCTAGTGATAACTTCTTTGAATTCTCTAATTTTAATGGATGAGGAAAAACTGGCCGTGAGAGAATTGAGAAGTTCAAGGTCATCCAACCCTTGAGAGGTGGTCTTAATCAACTCCAAAGCTCTTCAGTGCCAATTCAGCCTTGTTTTCACTATACTAAGCCTTCGTTGCCTATTCCACAGCTTTTTACTGATTACCCACTGTCTATTCTCTCTTTTCTATGCAGATTCTCTAAGTTAACTTGTAGAGCTCTTATCTTTTCTTCAATGATTCCTTAATGACTATAGTTGATAAAAATTGAGAAAATGCAATTGGAACTAATGTACAAAAGATGTTCCCCTTTAAAAAATTTCTGCTGATCTGAAGTAAAAACACAATTACCGCCACTCTCAGATTCAGCATATTGTGTTCTTCATTCCAGGTTACTCCATAAATTGCAATTATCGTCATTTGTGGCTCTCACAAGATTATAGGTGACTGAGTACTTCATCAACTAAGATCAGAATTTCCCATGGCACAAAACAAAACACTTGTATAATGATCTAGGAGAGTGGATTAAACATACTGAATGAGAGAGCTACACACAGAAAATGTTCAGGGGATTATCAGTTTAGCTTTTGAAATCCATTCAACGAAAGTGAAATTGATGTGGCTCTGCTTAAGTGTCAGTATCGTTTTGGGGTTTAAAGTTTTACATTTCTGACTTCCTGCTATTTTAATGTTAAAGACCAGGATCCACACTATTCCCTTGGCTATTCCTCTGCCCAGAGTTCTTTTGGTACATTCAGGGTTGGGGAATGGAGGGAGGCATTCAACTTCCTAAGGCAGAATCTCTGTAGATCTGCAGGGTCTTAGAGTTACTGTGCTTTTCTCTAAGTCATCATAATTAGAAAAGGGGGGGTCTATGGTTGAGATACCTGGAAGAATTTTCAAGGGCTGAACATGGCAACTACAACCACAACATAGGAAGTTTTGTAGGAAACCTTACTCATCATTTTTATTGTCCACTTTTGGACAACAAAATTTTGTTGTCACGTATTCTAGGGCTTCGGGTGCCTAGTTTTATTTAACCTGTACTGAATCCTCTGAAATAGACATTATTCTCCCCATGCTTCTCAGTCACATCTGCAGTGGAGGGAACTACACAGAATTTGGAAATGAAGGTTATAATAATAATAAGATAATATCAATATAATAATAATAGGCGTATATCATTTGCCTTTTAGGGATTCTTATAAATATTAATACTTCACATGTGAATTTATTTACTCTTTCCAGCATCCATAAGAATTACCTCCATTTTAAAATTATAAGCTTTAGATAAATACGCCTGAAGCTATTATTAATAAGTAACAGACCAAGAGTTTGAAGCCAGCCAGGCGATCTGACTCTGGAGGTCACATAGAAATACCACCATACTACAGAGAAGCTCTCACAAAAGGCAGTTAACGAAGGGGTGTTTATCTTTGGGTGGATAGCTTAAGGCCAGCTCAAGTCCCTTAACCTATATTCATAAGGGAAAAAAAAAAATCTTAACTGCAGGCCCCTACTTAACTTTAATAGGGATATAATTTGCCAATAGAATTTAAGAAATATTGAGGAAACTCTGAAGTTGGTGGTTTAAATGCTCATTTAAAAAATTTTAATGCATGATAGTTGATCTTTCTCCATATATTTTTTTAATGAAACCTATCCCTTATCCACTTCCATGGATTGAAATTGTTCTGTTGTATCTCTTATTATCCTTGAATAGACTTCAGCATAGGCGGTGTGATATATGCCTGTATGTGTTTGTGATAACTTAATCTACATTCTACGGGAGATCAGTTGGCCTAATTGAGAGAGCAGTCTCCAAGGAGAGCTAGCACTTTAAAACTTCTAATCTGAAGCTCACTTTCTGAAATTATCCTCTTCAGCTATCTTTATCTTTAATATTCTTATGTCTGATTAACATCAGAGGCTTTGTGGATTAGCATAATGGATATTAGAAATTATTTTTTTGTTACTCATATGAGGCTATGAGTAATAGAAGTATCGTAGGAATAGAGTGTAACAATCTAGAGACCAGGGGGCCTATATCTTTTGAAAGGAGGCCAAAAGCCAGACTTTGAAATAAACTAGTATGCACCCACTGATTCTGAAGATACTTGCTGCCACACTATATTATGCTACTAGAATACTGGTTCATTTGCTTCAAGCAAATTTGTCACACAGCTGGTGTTAAAACACTAAGAAGGTACAGAACAAGTTACACACTTGATTGCCAATAAGTGTTTGTACCTGTGACCAAATTTCATCTATCAGCCCTGTTTTTACTATGATACGGTTTTAAGAAGAGACTTAGGATCCTTACCTAACTCTACTATTGAAACTTTTATTTACCACATGGAATCTACTAGTTGTGAATGATCAGTTGCCTTAGATCAGATGGCAGCAGGACTCTGTGTGTGTGTACATACATGTATGCATGTGCACACACACACACACACACACACACACACAGAGGAGAATAGTGAAATAAAAGGGATGAAGTAGGTGACAGAATCGGGCTGCCAGCTGTTCATATATGGGATTACTTATCCTTGTCCCCCTTGGTTGGAAAGTTTTTCGTCCACAAATTCTCCTGAATTTCTTACTGGTGATCAGGTCATTTGTCTTTTGCTACAGAGATGGTAACACGTTCTTTATGATATACACTTAACTACAGTTGTTCATATCTCCGTCACCTTCAGGATCGATGGCTCAAATGCACTCTCCTTCACACTACCCTCCTCAACTTACATGCCTTTATTTGTTCTTTGAAAGCCTGTGCTGTGTATATTTCGTGGAAAAAAATCTGGTTTAAATGTTCTTCCTTTTACTTGTTACATGTGACAAATGTTCAAGCCACTTTTCTCCCTCAAAATTTTCATTATGATTGCTTTCTTCCTATGTTCCTCATGGCTTTGAAATCAGAAAGCCATTTAGTAAACAATGTCATAAATATTTCATAAAACCCTTAGGGTGTATATCATGGAACACTATTTCCAAGCCTGCAGCATCATGGTTTTCTTAAATTAGAGTTTTTCCTTTAAAACTTAATATTATTTACATTTTTCTATAAGAATTAAACATTCTCTGCCCAGAATGGCATTTCTGGTATTGTTCTCCTTACCTTTTGTTTTCATTTTCTTCTTTAAATTTAACTATAATCTCTTTCAACAAGGAGGGAAGATGTATTGTAGAACCAACAGAAACCTTCCCTTGACCCAGCAGAGGAAATAAATTTAGTATTAATAAGAGCAGTTGCATTAGTTTAGGTAGGCCATGCTATGCTGTATTGAAAAACAATCCATAGTAACAAATTTATGAAACAAATTTATATAACAAATTCTCACTCATACAAAGTCCACCCAAGGTTGAGGGACTCTCCAGGGCGGCTCTCCTCTATGCAGTGACTCAGGATCCAGGCTGTTTTTATCTCAGGCTAATGCCACTTATAACACTTGGCTTTTATGGTCACTGAAGCAATAGAAAAATAATGGTTGGAGAGTCATCCACCAGATCTTAAATGCTTTATCTAAGAGTGATAAAAACTACTTCTCTTTACAGCACCTTTCCCAGACCAAGTCACCAATAACTGCCTAACTGCCAGGGCACTATAGATACCAGGTGAGTAGTAATCATCTCTGCCTAATGCTTTCCTAGAGCAAACACTGTGTAACCACTGAGGTCCTCCGGCACCAGTTCCACTCAGTCTAGGGTGGGGAGGGATGGAATGCTATTAAATAGTTCTGATAAGCATGCCTCTGTTATTCAGAGTGATCCTTTTAATTATCAGGCATTTCCACTTAGCGATACCACTGGCATCTCATCCAAATGAACCCAATTTCCCTTTCCCCCACTCTTTGCAAAGTGCTAAGAAAAGGGCTCTTCTAAACATAGTCAGCCTGTTTCTCTCCTTTTGGCAAGAATAAATAAAATGAAGTGGGGATGGGGTGGTGAAGTTTTGGTGAGTTCCTTCCTTAGCAATAAACCATGAGGGCAGAATTCCAAGTGTTCCTCCATATTTATGAGATTGAATCCTACTATGGATTAGGATCTTCAGAGCTTTAAAATAGTTTCTCAACTTTTAAACCCTGCTAAGTATGTTATACTCTATCTATATCTATGTAGAGATTAGCAGCAAAGTCTTTAAAAGTGTAGCATCTGTGCATTTTTCTTTGAGGAATACAGGCAGGAGAAAGGAAATCTGGGGTTTTGAAGAGCGGTCACAAAGATAGGCTCTCATGTTAGTAAAGTCTGAGATGAAACTCTCTCACTGTTGCCTATGAACTACTTGATCTTGAATAGGTTTATTAGCCTCTGTATTGCTCTAAAATGAAGATACAAAGACCTACCTCAGCAGTAGTTGTGAGGATGAAATAAGAAAATGTATTCAAAACATTTAGTAGTAAGGAATAATAGTGGCTATCAATATAATCGTAATACTAATAACCATAACAGCTATAATGCAGAGAGTAGCAGAAGAGAGCCACAGAGAAGGCAGTCGAGGTGCAGGGCTGGGAGATACCCCTGATTTTAGTAAGAGAAATATTTGTAAGAACGTTTGAGGCCAGGCGCAGTGGCTCATGCCTGTACTTCCAGCACTCTGGGAGGCCGAGGCTGGCAGTTTACCTGAGGTTGAGAGTTCAAGACCAGCCTGACCAACATGGTGAGACCCCGTCTTTTTTCATATGTATATATTTTAATTTTAAAAGTATAAAAAGTATATATATATATATATATATATATATATATATACACACACACACACATATATATATACATATATATATGTATATATATACATATATATATATGAAGAAGGTTTGAGGCCTCCTCTTATATTCTTGTTGGATGATATCTTTCCAATATTTTTCCATCTTTCTGCTAATGCAATAGAGTTGTTTAATATCGACATCTAATTTCCTTTTGATTCTGCCTAGGTAGGTTAGCCTTCCTGGTCTGAGTGGGAGAGTCTGGGGATGTGTCAGGAATAGTGGGCCAACATAAGGAAAGCTCAGATTTTGGAAATAGACATGTAGACCGAAGATGAGGGAGACATTTGTATGGGACATCACAGGGACAGAGGAAAAGCGCTGTGAGGTAGATCTGGGGGTGCTGAACCAAATGAGCTGTGCAGCACACCAGGAGATCCACGGAGACACTACGGAAGTCAAGGTTGAGATGGGGATGGGACTGACTTCGTGGCTCCTTTCACAGAAAATGTGCTGGCAGCGGGAGAAGAAAAGGAATTGTGCTATAGTCTCAAAACGTGATTATTTGTTTAAGGAAGAGTAGTATGTATACAGCCACTATGGCATTCTCAAAATTTTGCTTGGTTCTCTCTCGATTTCACTTACTTTCAACACTGGTGACACCGAAATAAAATCCCTGGCACACGTCTTTAGGTCAGTTTTTCTCCAAGGAGAGTCCTCAGACCAGCAACTTCAACATCATCAGAGAGCATGACAGAAATGCAAATTCTGGAGCCCAACCTCAGAATCAGAAACTGTGGGTGTGAGGCCCATGAATGTTTTTTTGTTAGTTTGTTTTTTGAGGCACGGTCTTGCTCTGTCACCCAGGCTGGAGTGCGGTGGAATGATCTCGGCTCACTGCAACCTCCATTTCCCGGGGTCAAGGAGTTCTCTGCCTCAGCCTCCTGAGTAGCTGGGATTACAAGAGCCCACAACCATCCCTGGCTAATTTTTTTGTATTTTTAGTAGAGACGGGGTTTTACCATCTTGGCCAGGCTGGTCTTGAACTCCTGACCTCATGATCCACGCACCTCAGGTTCCCAAAGTGCTGGGATTACGGGCGTGAGCCACTGCACCTGGCTGGTATCTGTTTTCCACGAGCCCTCTAGGTGAGTCTGTTGCACACAAAGTTTAAGAGCCACTCTTACAGAGTATAGCACATATTTCTCATATTCAGTATTCTCCAAATGTGACTCTTCTCTTCCTCTCAACTTCTGCTAACCATACCCAGTCCTACTATTTTTACAAAATATTTCCTCCTGAAGGCCAGTAGCTCCAGTCACAAACTTGAATTTTTACTCTACTTCTTACCCACCCATCGAATAAAATCACCAAATTATCGAATCACCAAATAGCTCTCAAATATATCCTTTTATCTCCCTTCCCACAGACTCCCATCAGCTCAGCCTGTACTTTTCAAAGTGTTCTCTGAACCACTATTTTCTACCAGGCATTGTGGTAAGCCAGAGTCAGCAACTACAGCTGGCAGGAAAAATCCAGCTCATGCCTGTTTTTTGTAAATAAGATTTTACTAGAACATAGCCACAATCATTCATTTCACTATCACCTGTGATTTTTGTGTTTGTTGCAACAGAGTAGAGTAGTTGTGGCAGAGACTGTATGGACCACAATATGTAAATAAATCTTTACTATCTGATTCTGTACAGAAAAGCTTTGCCAATCTCCGTGATTGGCACTGGGTGTCTGGGGAGAGAAAGATGCCATCTACATCCTCATGGAACTCATAGTCCAACAGGGATGATTAGAAGGTAAAGTGACCTATCCAGTTATCTGGGTCAGGAACATCTGACCTAGACTAGGGGAACCAGAAAAGATTTCCAGGGAAAGTGAAGTGGAGCTGAGTTTCAAAGAATAAGTAGAAATTCATTAGATAAAGAAAAAAAAAAAAAGAAGAAAAGTGTTCAAACCAGTGGAAACAACTTTTTTTTTTTTTAACAGCTTCTCTCAGTGCTTGGTCTAATCCTTAGTACCTTCTGGTTTTTCAACATAGCTGACTGTTCCATGACCACTTCATAAAATCCAGTGACTCTAAGTCTTTCGAGTGGGAATCTTGTGATCACTGCCTTTCTAGGTGGTTCTCTGGGCATGGTAGGTGAGCCCTCATTTTGGAAGTGGTTGGTCATGATCCAAGTAGCACTGGATCACCACTTTCAAGCACCCCAAACAACCCACATTAAGACTCTAAACAAATTTCTTCCTACGAGGCCAATACACACTTTGGGAATTGCCAAAAGCAGTAGCTATCGGATTGCATTTTACATCTGGTAAAAAGTAACCTGGATAGAAGAATATTGGTGTAACAATTTTGCCCGAGGGTCTCTGACCTTTTGCTCAAGTGTTTTCAAAGGCAAATTGCACGCAAGATCTGAAATGATTTTGGCTACATATTTCTTTTTCCCTAGTGAAAATTCTTTTTGTTTTTATGGAGACACTTAAGGAAAACATTTTTTTTTTCTAACTCAAGAAAATACATCTGAAATAATTACAGAAGAATTTACTTTCTTTACTTTTTTCCCTATTTCCACTGCATGATACAAAACAAAACAACCTTTCCTCTGCTCATTAAGGACGACTACCTCTTTCTTCGAAGGTACTTTCCTTCTTCCTTCGAAGGGAAAAGAAGGTGGAAAAACGGGGGTCCGGGCCATTGCCATGGGGAGTCCAGGCTACAGCAATTTGTGGCTGGAGCCATTTTTCTTCTCATCTTGCTGTAACCTTCTCTGCTTTTACTGCTGCCCCAACATCTCAGGTAAAACACATATTCATTCTCTTTTCTGTCTATAAAGCATGCTAGAATACTTCCACCTGTTTTGTAGCTGGCACTCATCCTTTTTGGCATGAAAAATGGAACCACTGGGACCGTGAAAGTACTGTCTACATTTCCAGCATCTCACTGGGTGCCCACCTCTACTAATAACTGGCTCCCATCCAAATGGTACATTTTCACTTCAGGCAGGGATGTGTCTGGATGACGGTTTCCGAGGTAGTAGTTAGGGATCTAAGACACTTCTTAATTTTCCCCTCCTCTCCAGCCTCTAACATTCCTCATGAATCAGATCACTGACTGCTCGCTGCTTTTTCTCCTGCACAGCCTGCTTCCTTTATCACCAGCATTACCTTCAATCATGTTGCAGATCTAACTGATTAAAAACACTGGCCTTGAGAAATTCTCTTTCTTGAAAGTCAATGCTTGAAGGAGATTAGGACTATTTATATTGTAAGGCACTCCCTGAAAACCTCTGGTGGCTTTACTCTCTTGACTGATGCAAACCTCGACTAATTCTCTTTATCCAGATAATCCACTCACTTCCAATATTCATCAAATGGCAAAATGAAAAGCTTTTAAGAAAGAAAATAAATGTGCAGGCTTAAAATCACATAGAATTTTAGTCTTAAAATGGTGAAAGAAATTATGGGAAATCAGGGTTCTGAATCCCATTTCCAATGAGATAACATAAAAGCAGATAAAATTCATGGGACCACAGCAAATGTTTCATATCTCTTGAATTACTTTAGCAGGTGTTTCAATTACAAACCTTTGATGAAGAAAAAGAAACGCGTTTTTCCTTCTCCGATAAGATCACAATAGAACAAACTTTAAAAACTCTGAGCTACTACATCTTCTTTCTTTCTTTCTTTCTTTCTTTCTTTCTTTCTTTCTTTCCTTCTTTCTTTCTTTCTTTCTCTTTCTTTCTTTCTCTTTCTTTCTTTCTTTCTTTCTTTCTTTCTTTCTTTCTTTCTTTCTTTCTTTCTTTCTTTCTTTCTTTCTTTCTTTTTAATTTGGAGACAGAGTCTCTTTCTGTCACCCAGGCTTCAGGGCAGGGATTCAATCATAGCTCACTGCAGCCTCAAACACCTGGACCCAAGT
The DNA here is from genome assembly GCF_048565385.1 of Saimiri boliviensis. Taxonomy (NCBI): domain Eukaryota; kingdom Metazoa; phylum Chordata; class Mammalia; order Primates; family Cebidae; genus Saimiri; species Saimiri boliviensis. The sequence goes on from NC_133450.1 coordinate 162,775,541, forward strand.
GATCCACCTGCCTCAGCCTCCCAAGCAGCTAGAACCACAGATATTTGACACCATGCCCAGCTAATTAATTTTTTTTTTTTTTTTAGAGATGGGGTCTCACTATGTTGCCCAGACTGGTCTCAAATCCTGGGCTGAAGTTATCCTCCTGCTTCAGCCCCCGATAGTGCTACAATTACAAGTGTGAGCCACCATGCCCAGCCGTTCTTCTTTTGTATTTGTGAAACTGTCTATCGCATCCATCTCTCCATGTGATACTTACATTAAGTGTATTCGATATTTACTATGCAGTGACCATACACAAGGTACTAACAAATACAGAGGGAGAGTGTTGTCTTAAATGAGTTTCCAGTATTATAGTAAGGACTGATGGAGTCATTCTGAGTTAGGCCAGAAAACTAGGGGAAGATAAAATAATCAGAGTCAGCCTTTTCTCTGATTTAATCATTTGTATGGCATTAAGAGAAATAAAACATGGTGAGAAAAAGGGATGTTTTTGAAGTGGTGACACCTAGAACTCTAGTCCCAGGTTTGTGTAATTAGTAGTCAGCTAAACAGGCTTATATGAACTAAAAGTGGTATCAATCATACCTCTGCATCTGATACTCTGGGTTAGGGGTAACATGCAGAATGATACTACAAGATTCTTACTAGTGCTGCCAGGGTCCCAGGAAGGCATATCAAAATATTTTCCAAGCATATTCACAAAGTAGTGTAGCCATTTTCTCACTTTGAAGAATTCTACCCAAAAAAGTAAAATGAAAGAAAATAAAGCCTTAGTTCTCTTTACAGATAGCGATATGCTATAGTTAGGTATCAATTGGCTTAATAGTCACCAAAAATGGTCTGATATTTGGAGCAAGAGAATATGAGAAGAATGGTCTGTTGCTGGAGGGAGCTAGCAGGTTTCTTTTCCAGGCTTACTCTATGTTTTACAATTGGGCTGTTTCTGGCAAGTGGAATAAAATGGCGAGAGTCATTGCAAGAGAACAAACAGGGGAACTATAAACCATTTCCTTTTGACCTGAATTCTCAAACAGAAAAACTATCATTTAAAGCTTAGTCAATGCAAGCAGAACAAGAAGACTGCAGGCCAATCATGTTGCCTTTAAGGTCTGATTCTGATTACTCAGGTTTCCACAGAGTAGTTTGGGTGCGAACAGGGATGGGTATTGATGGCCAAACAGGTGAAGCGAGTGCATTTGTGTCTGTTTGTGTGTCCTGTTATTTGATATCTCCATAATGAAACAATGAAGGTGCTGAATTGTAAAATGATAAGGATCGTTTTTAGAAGGCTTAGCCTGGGAAAGGCCCCTTACACTTGGAAAATCCTATTCAGGGCTTGTTCAACATGTAAAACCTCACTGGGAGCATTTGGTCTTGTAGGTAGGCACAATCTGAAGATATATGAATAAGGGAGGGAGGGAAGCTGATTTCACCTTGGCTAATATTTCTTAAACCACATCATCATGGATATTGACATTCCCCTGGAGTCCCAGGGGATACGTCAGAGCAATCTCTTATTCATTCCTGGGGACTTTATGGTCATGAGGATAAAAGATGCTTGGACTGCCTCCCTTCCCCTGACAAAGATTTCAAGATACTCCCCGAACAAAAATTCCACAAGCTCCAAAAATAAGGAAAATCAGTGTAAACCTTTTACCTCCTCTTTCTGTAGTTAAGCAGATGGTCGGCATTAGGGGGAGATGGCTTCGAAATGGGTCCCAGTTCTTACGCATCTATGGGCCTCAGGCATGATCGAGAAGATAAGCTATTCTGGGTGGAAGCTCCCATGCAGATTATAGGACATTTAGGGAAACATTCTCTTGAATTTGAATGTAAACCTTACTGAGCTCAAGAATCAGTGTTGTTCTTAGGAGACTCTGCATATAAAATGGTTTATCTGTATTTCATGGTGGTGGGCAGATTTTAGAGAGAACTGTGTATAAAATGTCCAAACAAAGCTTGGCTGGCTGTCCTGAACTGGAGTGTAGAAAGATCACTTTACATACACTCTATGGTGTTATCGGAGGCAGAATAACTTTTTGACTTTGGTAAAGGTATTTCTGATGGTTATTCTGTTTTGCAGATTCTCTGAAGGGAAGAGGTATGTGGCAGTGAGTTTTGAAGAAGGAGATCTTCAGGGTGGAAAAGCAAGTTTAGAGATTGGTGTATGTTCCTAATTCTAGAGGGTTTTATTTGGGATGCTTTTTATTTGCATTTTGAAAACAATCTTATGTAGATGATAATTATATCCATGACATGAACAGACATTTCTCAAAAGAAGATAAATGAATGACCATCAAACTTAGGAAAAAAGGTTCACCACCACTAATCATGAGGCAAATACAAATAAAAACCACAATGAGATACCGCCTTACCCCAGTCGGAATGGCTTTTACCAAAAAGTGAAAAACAATAGATGTTGGCATGAATGCAAAGGAAAGGCAATGCTTATACACAGGCCTTGGTAGGAATGTACATTAGCACAGCCTCTGTGGAAAACAATTTGTAGATTTCTCAAAGAACCAAAAGAAGATCTACCATTCAATCTAGCAATGCCACTAGTATATATGTACCCACAAGAAAATAATTCATTTTATTAAAAAGACACCTGTACGCATATGTTTATCACAGCACAATTCACAATTCTAAAGATACAGAATCCAACCTAATGCTCATCAACTGATGAACGGATAAAGAAAATGTGGCCGCATGTATGCATTCATCAAAGCACTATTCAGAATAGCAAAGTCATGGAATCAACCTAGGTGCCCATCAATAGTGGATTTCATAAAGAAAATATATGCACCTATCATGGAATACTATACAGTCATAAAAAGAATGAAATAATATACTTTGCAGCAACATGTGTATAGCTAGAGGCCATTATTCTAAGAGAATTAGCACAGGAAGAGAAAATCAAATACTGCATGTTCTCACTTACAAGTGAGAGCTAAACGCTACAAACACATGGACAGGAAGATGGAAATAACAGACACTGAGAGGGAGGATGGGAAGAGGGTAAGGGATGAAAAACGACCTACTGGGTACTATGCTTATTACCTGGGTGACAGAGTCATTCATAGATGAAACCTCGGCATCACACAATATACTCATGGAACAAACTGCACATGTACTCCCTGAATCTAAAATAAAAGTTGAAATTATTTAAAATATCATAAACTGTGATATATATATATATATATATATATATATATATATATATATATGCGCACTTACTATAGAATAGTATTCAGCCATAAGAACCGACAAAATGTCTTTTGCAGCAACTTGGATGGCACTGGAGGCCAGTAGCCTAAGCAAAGTAATTCAGGAATGGGCAACCAAATACCACACGTTCTCACTTATAAGTGGGAGCTAAGCTATGGGTATGCAAATGCACTGGGTGGTGTAACGGACATGAGAGACTCAGACGTGGGGAGGGTGGAAGGGGGCTGAGGGATGAAAAGTTACCTATTAATTATAATGTACACAATTCGGGTGATGGGTACACTAAAAGCCCAAACTTCACCACTATACACAATTCATCCATGTAACTCAAAACCATTTGTATCCCTAAAGCCGTTGAATTTCTTTAAAAATGCTTTTTAGCAAAGTCTCATGCACCTAAAAGCTTTTTATTTACTTGTGTTTTTATGGGGGGGAAGGGAAGGAGATAATTATTTTCAAGTCATCTTTTGGATTTCACCTTAAATCTTCCTTACACAGCAAATACTCCCCTACAGGCAGAGGATCCAATTCTTCAATTAGTATCTCCTCCGGATACCTTGTGCTGTTCACTCCCAGTGCTTGCCACAGTTTGTCATTAAATGTATGTAATTATTTAATTAATCTAGAGCATTGTTTTCTCACTATTGGCTTTCCAATGTTTGCTATAATGCCTGATCCATAGTAGGGATAATATTGGTCAAACAAATGATAAATGCTCAGGGTGTGTGTGTGTGTGTGTGTGTGTGTGTGTGTGTGTCAGAGTTGGGGAGAAAAGCGTGAGATGAGAGAAACAGGACAGACACAGTCTTTTCTCCTTCCCAAATATATTAAAGGAAGGTGACTGCTGAAAGCAGAAGGATGCTATACGAACGCTGAATAGAAACGCTAAAGTAATTTTTGAGCTCGGTGAATTTTTAGCGTGTTATAAGTAAGTGGAATGTGATCTAAAATTAGTATCTTTTTCCAGCAGAGAGCTCAGGAAATTAATTTTTTTTTAACTTTCAGGGTATGATGAACTTATACTCAAGTAATTAATTCATAAGTACAAAAGGACTATTAGATTTGTAAAACATAGCTCCACTGTACCTTAATACTTTCATTAACATCTTGTTTTACTTATTAACTTACCATTTTAATAACTTAAAACATGTATTGTATTTGAGCATAATAAAGTGATTCAAATGAGATAACACACATGAAATGGTGACACCCCACAAGACACTATACTTGCAGCTATTTAAAAAGTATTTTATAATTGAGAATTTCACTAAGTGCTTTGCCCACTCCAAATGTAAAGTTGGTAGGCAAATTGAGGAGCAAGATCTTTTATTTTTCTCTTTATCATTTTATCTTTGTACATGCCAGAAGCCATTTAGCAACATCATTACTGAATAGAAGTTTACTAACTAAAGAAAAAAATAAATGAAAGAATGGATCCCTAGTCTTTCCTAGAATAAACTGAACTTAGGAGGCTTTATTTTAATGTTTAGGTGTCAAGAAAAAAAAAAAAAAAGTCTTTCAGAGGACAAAACCAAGTAACATCATGGGTGGTATTTTTTGGAGACAATGAACCTGTCCTTTGTCCTATTGCTGAAAAAACTAAATCGATGCATTACCTTGAATGTATGGTAGAGGCAAAGAAAAGAAAAACCACAAAGGGATAGATCCAGGTTTTCTGGCAACTGAAGTTTATACAATGTTGATGCTGGTTTTTTTTTTTTTTGAAAAAATATAGTTTAAAATTACAACTATTAAATTTAACCACAAGTCCTTAGATAGGGACATGCAAGAGAGGGTCCTGAAGCAGACTTGAAGCACAAACTCACCGATTTCAAGCCAAATCAGCTTCTGGCAGGTTGGACAGAGAAACACCCACACTGGTTTGGACCATTGCATTACCTAAACAGTAATTGTTAACACCCTTTGACTGTGGCTCTGCAGGATTTGAGAGAACATAGCACAACAAAAGTATTTAAATAAGCTTTTAGGTATTGCAAGCTACAAAAATAATAATATGCAAGTAAAAATACTGTCTCGATTATGAGCAGGATCTACCTGAGAATACACGGTAAGCTTGATCCCAAACCGATACAGATTCACAAGTGGAGTGAACAGATACAATCCATTTAGCCCCACTTAACTGACCATTTTCTGCAGAAGTTAAAGTGGGAATAGAAAAATCCTGCCCAATTTCACACTATACGCACAGTGATTTTGTACCCAGCAACTTTTTAGTCACACACTGGCTTCCTATCTACTTTTTAGGAAGGTCTGTTTTTATTCTCTATGTCAAGAATCTAAATAGCTATTCTAGTAGCCTGCATAATGGAAAGAGACTGGAATCTTCCAGCATTACTCATATATCTCCTCCCTTAAAAAATGAAAACAAAGTTCTTATACATATATATAAAGATGCAGCCTTCCTCTATGGAGATGACAGGGTCTTGCTGGTGGCCTGAAAAGTACTTGCAAGAACAGACAGCTGATAAGTGAATAAATAAGGTGACTAAGAAGCAGTGAGCTCAATATACCCTGCCTTTTTTACTTTTATAATCTCAATGCCAAATGATCAGTGAAGGATGAAGTGCTTATTCTACCTTAAAGTAAATTATAAGAGCATTTTATTTTTTTAATGGAATACAAACTCAACGCTCCCATTACTTCCGACAAAAGTGATGCACAGGAGATCACACTGTATTTTACCCCACAATTGCAAAGGGAAGTCAGAGGACCTAAGGTCGTGTCAGTGGACATGGGCATTATTTACCTAAAAATATACTGAGGTTAATATATTCCCACGTCATGTGGAAAGATCAAGACAACCAAATTAACGGGGATAACTGTAATCTTTTCTTCAGCAACATGAAAAACATGTGAGAAAACCTGTGTGTGCTTTCGTATGGCCTCCAGGGTTCTCTGCAGAAGTGAAATAAATGGGTTTAACATTGTTGAGTTTATCTGCTTATGACTACTTATCATTTTATAGGTTTACCATGTTAGTCACCAGTCTATGTGGTTGCAGAAACTAGTTAGTTGTTTTCTTAAAACCAGCTAGTTTCTATCTACGTATTGCTTTTCAACAATATCAAAAAACGAGCCTTCTCTCCAATGTCTCGGAAATCTGATTTAGTAAAAATGGTGAGGAAATAACTGTTTGGGTTGTGATGTATTTACCTGAAACTCCATTTTGTGGACAAAGTTGAAGAGATGCATATTGAAACCCAGACACAGGATCAGAATCTCAGAAACATTCCTGCATAAAGATTTATTTTGCAAGACTGGATGACTACTGAATGGATTCTGCGATCTATCTATGTATCTATCTATGTATCTATGTATCTATCATCTATCTATCTATCTATCTATCTATCTATCTATCTATCTATCTAGAGATGAAGTTTTACTCTGTAGCCCAAGCTGGAATGCAGTGGCACAACCTTGGCTCCCTACAACCTCCCAGGTTCAAGCGATTCACCTGCCTCAGCCTCCTGAATAGCTGGCTGGGACTACAGGTGCGTGCCACCAGGCCTGGCTAATTTTTTGTATTTTGGTAGAGACAGGATTTTATCATGTTGCCCAGGCTCGTCTTGAACTCCTGAGCTCAGGCAATCTGCTGGCCTCAGCCTCCCAAACTGTTGGGATTACAGGCATGAGCTACCATGCTCAGCCAGATTCTGTGACTTTTTAAAAAAAATTTATCTCACTGAGAAGGATGACTATACATAAAAGTATATTGTACTTAAGAGATGGACACCCTAACTACTCTGACTTGATCACTATGCATTATATACATTAAAAAAAATTCTCATGTACTCCATACATTTGCACAAATAAAAAAAAAAGCTGTATTTGGGACATAATGGTTGACTTCATACCATTTTTCTAAACTGTGTTCTGTAAAACATTTTTCCTTGAAGGATGCCAATAGGTAGAGCCCATGGTCTAAATAGCAAATGATGTGCCTGATTATATTTCATCTCCTGGAAAGTAACAGTGCACATTGGCATCTTGAAGGCTTTAGGAAGTCAGAGTAGAGAAGTACTAGACTGAAGAAATCTGTTCACCAAATTTATTTGAAGAAAGATGTCATTTAAGTGCTTATTAATAACATCTTGCAGAACAGTGTATGGGGGAGCATCAGCGTGGTAAATGCTGAATCAGTAATCACATGGACACCATGGTGATATGTGCCATCAGGCACTTGTGGGGCTTTAGAAAGCTCTAAAGAGAACCTCCAAAGGACTCTGCAGCACTCAGGCAATCTGCCTCATTACCATCAATTATCATTCACTCCTGTATACATACATGACACTTGGAGCTATGGAAAAGTCTGTCAAATATGAAAGCTGTATATGCCTCCCCTGCATATAAAAGCTACCTCTTTAGATTCAGACAAACATTTGCAGATCTTCTGAGTTATATAGGATTCTATAAGTTGTCTAGATAAGTGGTTCTCAATCATGAAGCAGATCCATCTGGAGAGGAGGGTAAAAATTCATCTTCTCAGGTCCCAGCCCCAGTGAGTCTGAGTGAGTAGGTTTGAAGTAGCACCCGGATATTTGCAGCTTTAAATTTCCTTCAGATATTATTTTATGTATCCTAATTTGGGAACTACTTGTCTAGGCCAAATTTTCCAAGGATCATGTCTACAACATTTCCACTGATTGTGACAGCTTAAGTCTAAATATTTCCAAGGATTTGTACCATCGTTAGAAACTCTTCCTTGCTTGAATCTAAAATGCAACTAAGAAGTATCACTTTCTCATTGCTTACTAAGTGCTAAGGAATATCCTAATGACCTTTGGGAATTATTTTGTTTAACTGTCACAATAATGCTATAATAAAGATATTGTTATTATTTGCTTTTAGTGGCGAGGAAAATAAAACTTACAGAGGTTATATAACACCTCCAGGAGTCCAATTTTCAGTTCAAATACTTATTGAAAGTCGGGATAGTTTCTTGTGTAGTAAATGGAACGTAAGAAACATGGCATAGAAGCTGTCATAGTGACCAACTATATATGAAAATGTGACAAAAGTATTTTTATTTGAAAATCTCCATTCTTGTAAACGAGTATAGCCACTATAGAAAACAGTGTGGAGATTCCTTAAACAGCTAAAAGTAGAATTACCATTTGATTCAGCAATCATACTACTGGGTATCTACCCAGAAAAAAAGAAATCATTATTCAAAAAAGATACTTGCACATGCATGTTTATAGCAGCACAATTCACAATAGCAAAACTGTGGAACCAATCCAAGTGCTCATCAATCAACGAGTGGATAAAGAAACTTTGGGAGACATACACACACACACACACACACACACACACGCACACACACGCACACACATGCACACACACACACATATATATATGAATACTACTCAGCCATAAAAAGGAATGAATTAACAGCATTTGCACTGACTGGGATGAAATTAAAGATTGTTATTCTAAGTGAAGTAACTAAGGAATGGAAAACCAAACATTGTATGTTCTCACTGATATGTGGGAGCTGAGCTATGAGGATGTAAGGGCATAATAATGGTAAAATGAACTTTGGGAACTTGGGGGAAAGGGTGGGAGCAGGGAAGGAATAAGAGAGAACAGATATGGTGCAGTGTATTCTGCTCGGGAGATGGGTGCCCCAGGTTCTCACAAATCTCCACCAGAGAACTTATACATGTAACCAAATACCATCTGTGCCCCAACAACTTAGGGAAAAATAAAATTAAAAAAGATAAAATCTCCATTTTTGTAATAAACTTGATCAGATATACTTTGGCTCATGTTCTGAACAATATTATTCAATGCAGGAATTTCTTTAAAGAGTTTTGTAGACTATAAGCCCATTAAAAGTTTAATGAACATCAAGATATTTGCTATCACCATTTACTTAATGTTCCCAGCATTAGCTAAATGAGGGGACATTCCCTTTTTACTCCACCCGTAAAAGTTACTAGCCATCTATTATACAAAATGAAAAAGGATGATGCTTGAAAAGTGATTCACGATTAACAGTAGCAGACTTCCTATGTCCCTCAGGAATATCTGGTTTCCTGAGATCTTACAATAAAATGATGTGTTACAAAATAGTTACTGTTACTCATCAGATATTATTTCTGGTTTTGCTCATTAAGAGAAGCAACATTTATTCAGGATCCTGTCTTTCGAAAGATATACCTTTATAGGAGGATCCTTAGCCTTTTAAAACAAGAATTCTTATTTAATTTTTAAAATTCTATCTATATAATTATAAGAAAATCAAAGATAGGTAATATTTCAAAGAAGAATCTTAATGTATGATAGAAATGGATGAGTCAGTAAATGTCCTAAATCTATGAATGCAGAATTAGCTTAAAGCTGAACACTGTCAGAAGGCATTGCTCTATTTTTTCCTTTTTAGTCAGATCTCCATCTTGGGTTTTATTTTGGACTCCTCTGCATTCCAAACATAAATTTAGCTAAATGTTTAAGAGAATTTCAAGCTTCACAACTTCTAAGTGTCCTCCCATCTTGAAATGCTATGCCACTTGCTGCAGTACATGACATGAACATACGGCGATTTGGCTTAGCAGTCCAGATAACCTTGGATTGAAATCCTGTGTTTCCCATTTAGCTACATTCTGTTTTACAGACACGGACTGTACTCATACTCTCATCTAATGTTTATGCAGTTGCATGGGGTAACGTGCAAGAGTATGAACAACTCTGGGAAAACTCATCTCCCTCCTGGGTGAACAGTACAAACCCAACCTCATTCCCAATGAAGATTAAAAATAACCTTTGTACAAAAAGGGTATCCTACCACCATTAAGACAGTTGAACCATTTATTTAAAAAGAAATAGAGTTTGTGACAATTGGAAAACGGCACTGCTGTATACAGAAGACACTTAAATTTGTTATTTCAGTTGTTGCTGCTGTTGTTTGTTTGTTTTAGCAATCCTGAGATTTTTGGACAGAAGGAGAAATGAAAACCAAAGCAGGACTGCTCTGTATGCAAAGCAGACTCCTCCACTTTTGGTGGAAAACTATGTGCCATTTGGTGAACACTGAAACAGTAATATTTTCATTGCAGTTAGATTTAGGTCAGTCATGTAGTCATGGCCTCATGCTATCTGTGCCATGTAGTTCCAACTCAGGGGTAAAAATGCAATTCTGATGTTAGAAACCCGGATGTTGGTGCTAGGAGATGTCTCTGATATGCTAGCTCCATTTCTCCTTCAGCAAGCTGTGTGTATCCTTTCGAATTTTCCTTAGGCATGACATAAACAGAGTATTTTTTAATTTAACTCCTCAGTATGATAAGTCACATATTAACTATGAACTTAAAGGAGACTGACAGCTACCTGCTATGGAAAATCACCAGGCTTATTGTAGTCCAGATCAGAAAGCGAATCCAGGATTCTGCTGCCTCAGCTACCTATAATCAGGTATGCACTGAGAAGCAAAGACTTTTCCAATGGCATCAAGAAAGCCATATGTTGTTAGCAAAGTAACCAGCCCATAGACTGATAAAAATGGAACATATTATATCTTACCAAATTAGAGATTAAAAATCAATTGTACTTTCTAAAATGAAACCTGGGATAGAAAAGAGTGCAGCCTGCTTTATTTTATGTCAAATTATATAAGAAAATATTTCCAGAATGAAAGGAAGATAACAGTTGTTGAAAGGTAGACTCCAAAGTCATCACATGCAAATTTGGAATATCAAAAATTATTTTGATGAGGGTTCAAAAAGAATAGCCACAATGAATCACAGTCAACCAAATAGTGTGAGTGGGGAATCATGATGCCATACAAGATGAATGGAAGACACGTAGTATATCTAAGCTAAAGCACAGCTCAGAAAAAGTATATTGATCAGAAGATAACTATTGGTGTATATAGGTGTATTGTCTAAAAGGTGGGGTGGGGGAGGGAGGTTAAATAGTTTTGGTATACTGACTAAGAAGTGAATAGCACTAGTAAGCAAGACAGCAAGCAATCATGGATATAATTATCTTTTATCTATACATCTGTGTAAGAAAAAAAGGACATTAGTCATATCAACTTTAAGTATGTGTCACACATTATAAAGTATTATGCCATAGATGCCTCTGATGCAAGAGTAGACATTTTCCTGGCAGAGGTATTGGATAGTAACAAATACTCTATTTGTTAGACTTTCAAGATAATTCTCCTTAAATGTTACTTATACACATTAATAAGATTATTTCTATCTAATTATTTCTTTGTGTCAAAATTAGAATTTCTAGATTTCTCTAAATGATAGTCTTAAAATAGATGAAAAAATACCACCATATAATCAATATATTTACTGATGCATTTCTAATATGTTTGGTCAAAGGCAAACTGAAATTAGACCAGAGAAGAAATGACAAAATGGCCATAATTGCTTTCAAGACAATTATAAGCCTAAAAAACATCAAGCAATTATAGCATCTCTGCTCTAAAATTGTCTTTAAAAAATACAAAGAACTAGCAAAACCAAACTGTTCAGCTCATACCAAATCTGCTTCATTTGATTCCTGGTGAGTTCAGACCTGGTGGCTGCTATTTCAAGCTTCATTTCTTTTTGACCTCAAATAATAAAGTTGAAGTCAGCCAGTCTCCATTCGGCCTTGTTGCATTGTTTGCCAGTTTATAAGGCTTTATGTTTGTAAAAAAAATTATTGTAGGGGGAAAACCACAAAGAAGTCTCAAATCTGGCAATTTTCCCTACGTTACACAGATTTTAAAATTGTTGCAAAAAGTTGCCAACCCCTGGGCATACATGATAGCAGAAAATAATCCAAACAATGAAAATTCCAGTCACTATTTTGTTAACTCATTATAAAAAGAGACTGCTGTATTGAGCAATTGGTTCCTCCTCCTTCATCCCTTCCTGCCTTCCTGCCGTCCCTCCCGCCATCCCGTTTATCCATACTCTAGTATCATCAGTATGCTGCCTTAAGCTTCTCAGTCTAACAGAAAAAGACACATCTAAAAAGAAAAAAAAAATGACAATATAAATTTCCCTGAGCCTGGATTTCTCAACACTAGGGCAGCTATCCTTAGCAGAACTGGTTCCTAACTTAGCCGAATGGGCCACTTCTAAGTAGTATGGTCAGAGAGCATAACGAAGCCCTGCTTGACTTTATATTACCTAGCCCAACTTCGTGTCATGGGAGCACCTCGCTACCAGAGAAGGGCTGATAGTTCTACCATTAAAGCCATTTCCACTTGGTGTCAAGACACACTGTGAGAATTACCTCGTGCGGAGGCTTTCTCTAATTTGCTCTCTCACTCCATTACCATTCAGTTGCGGTAGACTTTTTCTTCCTGTAGTATCTATGCTTACCTCTCAATTAGCATTTCCCTCACAGTGCTGCAATTTTTCTGGGAAAAGCAGTATCTCCCACTTTAGATTATGAGCCTTCAGAATAGGACTATGCCTTTTATATTAGTTTCACAACAGGTAGCAAAATATCTGGCACAAAATAAGTGCTCAAGAAATCTTCTTGAATAATTTCATTAGAAAACATGGCCTCCCAGGTGAGAATCACTGATCTAAATGATTCAACTAATATTGACGGAGTATGTACTATGTTTCAAGCACTAGGTGCAATTATGTATGGCAGAAATAAAAATCTATGCCCTCATGGAACTATATCTACTCCAAGAGAGGGGACATACAACACATAAATGACAAATAGAGTATTACCAAATAAAGTTTCATTGGGGTAAAGCTGTTTTAGGCTGTAATGGCTTCCCTGAGGAGGCAACCTTTGAGCTGAAACCTCAAAGAGAAAGAGCCAACCAAGTGAACAGCAAGTGGGGAATGGTCCAGGCAGAGGGACAGTTTTGTGAAGATGACTGAGCTTAGAGTGCTCCAGGTACAGAACAGAGGGTATCGTGCCTACAGCATTGCCCATTAGGGAAGAATAGTAAGAGATGACATTTACCCTGTCAGCAGTGCCAGTTATATAGAGCTTTTAAAGGAAAGCTAGGAGTTAGGCTTTTATTCTAGGAGCAATGGGAACTCTTTGTAGGATTTTAAGCAGGAGAGGAATCTAAGCCATAATTTATTTTAGATAGATAATGTCTTTCTCAGTGATGCAGAAAATACATTGAAGGTAACAAGAGATGCATGGGGGCAGGATTCAACACATTTAGCGATTCCTACAGCCTTTGACATTTATCAGTCAGCACAAAGAACAAACTCACTCAGAAAAAATTGCCAACCAGTCAGAATGAACACTGTCCAATAGGCCATAATATTTGAATATAAGATGAATATAAAAAGTCTTCATCTCATATCATGGAGAGCGTCTTAGAAACTGTCACTTTAAGTGAAATGACATACAATGAAACCAATTTTACCATAGGTTAATTGACATAAACAAGAGTTAACAAGAGTTAAAATTTCTATTAAAATGCCATCCCATCTCAGAGCACACTCACACACACAGGTACACATACTCTCACTCAGGCTGGGACCATGTTGATATGCTGACTCACCTCATGTGCACTTCTTGGGGATGTAGGGGAAAACCAGAATACCTGGAAAAGATCTACACTGACATGGGGAAACATGTAAACTCCACATAGTGACCTAGCTGGGACTTGACTGCTTTTCTCATCAATGTCATAATGAAACAACGTTGAACAAAATGACATGATTTGAGAACCTGCTATAGTTGGTTAACCTCATAATCAACAGTTGAGAGACAATGGTGTATGAACTAGGTGGGTAGTGTAAGTATGAAGAGAAATGAATTGATATCAAACATACTGGGAAGGTATAACCGACAAGACTTGCAGATAATTTAGACAGAAGAGGTCCTTAGGGAGAAATGTTTGGTGAGCACAATGGAAAGGTTTGACTTGAGCAATCAATGATATGGATGTCTATTCCATTTTAGTAAAAACTACGTGTCTTCCATTCGTCTTGTATGGCATCATGATTCCCCACTCACACTATTTGGTTGACTGTGATTCATTGTGGCTATTCTTTTTGAACCCTCATCAAAATAGTTTTTGATATTCCAAATTTGCATGTGATGACTTTGGAGTCTACCTTTCAACAACTGTTATCTTCCTTTCATTCTGGAAATATTTTCTTATGTAATTTGACATAAAATAAATAGGCTACACTCTTTTCTATTCCAGGTTTCATTTTAGAAAGTACAATTGATTTTTAATCTCTAATTTGGTAAGATATAATATGTTCCATTTTTATCAGTCTATGGGCTGGTTACTTTGCTAACAACATGTGGCTTTCTTGATGCCATTGGAAAAGTCTTTGCTTCTCAGTGCATACCTGATTATAGGTAGCTGAGGCAGCAGAATCCTGGATTCGCTTTCTGATCTGGACCACAATAAGCCTGGTGATTTTCCATAGCAGGTAGCTGTCAGTCTCCTTTAAGTTCATAGTTAATATGTGACTTATCATACTGAGGAGTTAAATTAAAAATACTCTGTTTATGTCATGCCTAAGGAAAATTCGAAAGGACACACACAGCTTGCTGAAGGAGAAATGGGGCTAGCATATCAGAGACATCTCCTAGCACCAACATCCGGGTTTTTACTAAAAACTGGTTTTGACCTTATAAAGTTAGATGTCTATATGACATCCAGATATATACGTTAAATAAGAGACTGAGCTTTCATATTTGATCCAAAGGTAGTGGTCCAGATTGGAGATGTAAGTTTACATATACATGTATCAGTCTTTAGTCGAGAGTCTAGAAGAGATTAACTTGGGAGAAAATAAAGAAAATAAGCTCAGAAAAAATAAAACATGAAGGACAAAAAGAGGCAATGCCTAGAGAAGAATTTAGCAAGAGGAAGTACCCTGGTTGAGTTCTATATATCTTCTAACTTTGCCGGAATTTGGCACTACTATAATATCTGGTCAACAAAGTACCCCAAGCTCTCTATCCTCCTACTTCTTTGTCTCCAATAACCTTGATACCTTCCAAATTGGCTGCCACTTTTTATTTCAGCTCTAAAATAAATCCATAAACTTACCAATGTTGCACTTTTTTAAAAATGATGTGGGCATGAAAAATATTTTTGTATGCATTTATTTAAGGCCAGATGGCTTTACTACGTGAATGAAATAGATGCTGGATCATCAGCTTAAAGCATGTGTACGACTATGATGTTTTGGGTATTTAATTTTAAAAATAAAACTCATAATATTTACCATTGTTAATAGGTCTTTCTAAATATGAGGTATGTATATCTATATTTCAAAATTTTAATAGGTCTTTCTAAATATGAGGTATGTATATCTATATTTCAAAATTTTAATAGGTCTTTCTAAATATGAGGTATGTATATCTATATTTCAAAATATTTAGCTCATTAGCTCTCCTTTAGCCTTCTGAACTCACACATTTGGGCACAGAAACATAAACACACATATATGAACACATACACATGCATGTGTCATCCAAGTATTAGTAAACAGATGACTGATAATCAGGAGTATATGTCAAAACCTCCATTCGATTGCACACTATGCAAAACACATATTCAATTATATATGTGTGGACAACAGCATCATGGCTCATTATCTCATTTATTTTGTGGCTAAATGATGCAAGGCTAACATCATCGGGAATTTAGCTAGCACAAACAGATCTTGAGGCTGTAAGTATAACAGTCTACACATTTAACAAAAACATCAGTTTTCTGAATATTATAGGATGTTTTTAGTGTTCATGTATATAATGCATGTGATGATATTCATGCCTACCAAATATTTTGAAGAACTCAGTATGATTAGATAAAAATGGAGTTTAGGCTTCATGTAAAAGACTAAATATATTTTAGTTACAGATGTGTTCCTGTGGGTAACACTGCCCACAGGAGAGAAGAGAAGTTTGCATATATACAAAGAATAGCTGTATTTTTCATTGTGGTCTGAGCATAACTTTAAAACCATGAATCTTAAGTCTAAACAAATGTTAAATGTACCACAATTTTTCTAATTCCAAACAGACTTATGAAAGTCATCATAAATGAATACTTAGCAAGCAAACTATAGAAAAGTCTACTTGGGAAATATAAAGCTTTATTTCATTCTTTAACAGACATATGCATCAACCACATTTAGTGAGGCTATTGCTTTTACAAGCAGCCCTAATACAAGGCTTTATCTAATAATGAATTAGGCCGGGAATGGTGGCCCATGCCTGTAATCCCAGCACTTTGGGAAGCCGAGGTGGGAGGATTACCTGAGGTCAGGAGTTTGAGATCGGCCTCCCCAACACTGCGAAAACCCGTCTCTACTAAAAATACAAAAATTAACCAGGCATGGTGGCAAACGCCCGTAATCTCAGCTACTCTGGAGGCTGAGGCAAGAGAATCATTTGAACCTAGGAGGTGGAGGTTGCAGTGAGCCGAGATTATGCCACTGCACTCCAGCCTGGGCAACAGAGTGAGAGTCCATCTCAAAAAAAAAAAAAAAAAAAAGAATTAAATATTTAATTCTTGTAACTCAACTGATTTCCCTTCCTCCTTTCTTATTTACGTATTTATTTATTTAGTTATTATCTTCCACTCTTACTTTTCCAATAAAACCATAGAAAGTCTCTGTCCTTTTAGCTTCTGAGAGCTGATACATAATTCAATCCATGACAGGATTCAAAAATCTTACACATCACTATAGGTAATATTCTACCCTTTCAGTGCCAGCTGTCCCATCCCAACAAAACTATAAGATACCTTGTCTCAGAATCAATTGTTTGAGTTAGTCATCAGTCTGACTTTTTCCCTTTTATTATTTAACTGGGATCTACAGTTTGACAACAACCCACATACATACTGACATTGTAGTTATTTATCCAATCAGAAAATATTTACCATGGATTTATTTATACTCAAGGCACTATAGCATAGTGTTTAGGAGTACAGACTCCCTAGAACTCGTTTCTCCACTTACCAGTTGTTTTATTCTGGACAAGGTATATAATTTCTCTCCGTTTGTGTTTATTTATTTGTAAAATGGGTATAATAACAACATCTGAGGATTAGTATGAATTAAGATATATTAAGCACTTAGCAGTGCCTGACATATTAGTAGGCTCTTAATGTTATATATTGCTATCATTTTAATTATTAAGATGTGCTTATCTATCTCATGCTAAGTACTTGGGATAGATTGCTGAAAAACCTATTCCTACACTGAAGATATTTTCAGGCTGGCTTGGGCAATGTATAAACAGGACAGGTAATTTCAGAATAATGACTGCTTTGACAAGAGCAAGCCCAGATCTTTTCTATATGTATTTATGTAAAATATAGAGAAACTAATTTAATGATGGATGATGAAAATAAATGATTATTATGGAAAGCTGGGCATTTACCTTTCATCTCTTTATAATAAAACATCAAAATTTTAAGTAAAATTAAAGAATTTCTCCAGTTAAGTTTCATTGAAATCCCAAGTCATGTAAACAGAACCATTCTTAACACTTCTAGAGACCCATCTTTCTGTTTCAGTGTTTAATATTCTACAACCTGTGTAAAACAGAGGTCATGTATTTTTTGTGGGGACAAAGTGCTATGGTAAATTCCAAAAAAAAAAAAATCAATATCTAGGGATGAAAGTGGGAATCCTGCATAAAAAGTGTTCATATATTCCCTTTCATCTATTTGTTGCTCTCTTACTGAGGCTCACCTCAAAGTGAGGAAGTTGAGTCTCTATATATGTATATTATATTATTTGGTTCCTACTGCCCTCCCTGAATTGTGATTACCTGGGTGTTGCATATGGATAGCAACTGAATGGAAATCTTTGACTGAGTGTATTTATTAGGTTGCTGAGCCATTTTGGGGTAGTCATTTTACCTAGCTGACCTCAGGGAGTACCAGTTTTTTATGATGATTAGCGTTATATATCAGAAATCGGTTCAAAAATTATTTACAAATCAAATCTCCATTTAAAAGCAGTTTATTTTTAATGGATCATATGATGAATACTTCAGTAAAATGACTAATTCTATCTTCATTTACTGGTACAAATTTTAATTTAGTCATTTTTCTTTTCTAATGCAAGTTTTTTTTTTTTTAATTAAAAAACAAATCCAGTGCTTTTCTAGGATGGAAAAGTCTGAAAAATAGTCAGGATGGAAAGGGGAAATAGAAATGTTGAGGTTGGGAATAAAAAATTTGAGAGAATAAAAACTGATACTAGGGCAAACTCCAGAAATAATGGTGCTTTTGATGCCTTCTTTTCCTTTGCATTTGCCTCTGCTCCACTTACACTTTGATGCAATTTAGGTCTTATTTCAATTTGACTGTTTTCTTTCAGATTTTAGTCTGAAATGTTTAGTCTTTGTTGAGGAACAAAAATAACATTTTTAGGAAAGCATGTCCAGTAGGAATAAGACAACTTATGACTAGAAACAGTTGACTTTTCATGGCCTATACAAATTTGTAAGAATAAATCAGCAAACAGATATGTCAGAAATATTGTTTATAAATAGTGGAGTTCAAACAATACTATCGCTTGAACAGACTGCAGCAGTTGGCTATTACCAACATAAAAACTCCACACCATGCTATATATATAATATGTCCTATTATTCAAAGAATTTCCCTCCCTGGGTGAAATTGTCATTTTGCAGAGAAGTACACTTAATAAAAGTTACTTGGATTTTGCTTAAGTGTGGAAAAACATGTAATGCTATTTGAAATTAATTGAAGTATGAGTATAAGCCCAAAGAGTTTCTTTGTCAAAAAAATTGTATTATAAATACTACATATGAATAGTGGATTCAAATATTTACCATAACGGATGGGTGATTTAATTATGAGCTTGAGCTTGATAGGATGGAGATGAATGTACACAGCGGTTCATGTAATAAAATATGTTTGTTAATATGACATTAAAATTTTTAAAATTTGGTAGAGGTATCACTGAGATAAAGCTTTTCATGCTTTGTTGTAATGAACTTGAAAGACAGCCGTATTATTTCTCTTATTTGAGGGGGACTTGTTTAGACTACTGAGACTAAGTGAGGGCCACTAGTTTTGATGGTTGTGAATTTTCCTAAATCCTGCATGATTTGGGTAAAGTTCATCTGTACCTAATCTGCAAAGGTGGAAATTACTGCATAAAGTACCTCAGTAACAATAATTTACATAACATTTTGTGCATTGAGAGTCCTCTTTCAGAAAATAGTAAACTAGATGAAACATGGGTCAAACTCAAGCTTTTAGACAATGGAGCTGGAAGAAAGTATCTTTATTTCAAAGAAATTATGACACCCATCTTTGGAGACATAGTATTCTCATTCTATTAATAAAAATAAACAATATCTAAGACGAAGTCAGTCTCTTTCCAATTTAATTAAAGGGATGTTTGATTTTAATGCTTCATTGAATTTACTTTGTCCCTAACCAAATATGCAATCATAATTAAATGAACTGTAGGCAATGTTGCAGATTCCAAATCTTCTTCCCATGCTGTAGGGAATGAATGTGATACACAACACTAATACTTCTGTGCAAACTACAGAAGGCTAAAAACTCACTTCTTTAAAACCAAAGAGTATATGATTAAATGCTATATAAAGGAATGAGAATATATTGATGCTGAGAATAGGGATGGCATATATAAACTTAATTAAGTTACATTCATTTGTATATCAGATAAAGTCCAATGCAGGAAAAAAGACATTTGTTTTTCTTTTTTTAAAAATCAAACAAATAGTATCTTTTTCATTTTTTAAGTTACTCTAAGAGAAGTGATTCCAATGAAGATATTTTAATAATATTTTTTCTGATCAATTTCATATCATGCAATCAAGGTTTTTTTTTTTTTTTAAGAGACATAAAGGAATTCTTTTTCTAGTGGTTTCTCTATTTAACTAATCAGAACAAATGAACACATGTTAAGTACAGATTCCAGGGCCTATCCTAAAACTACTATAGAGGTAGGGCAGGTGTTGGGTGGCGGATACACGGTGATGTTGCCTGAATATTTAAAGACTCCCTCCTAGGTTATTCTTATTATGTTCCAGGCTTGGCATGTTTCCTAAAATTTATTTTAACAACCTGCTCCCTGGGGACATTTATTTTGCATTACGTGGAGCTCTCTAAATATTAATCAACATTATCTTCAAATGAATAATATTGATTTAGTATCCATTTAATATAGGATGGTCAATTCATTTTAAGAAATTAAGATTTAGAGTGTATACACAGAAAGAAAAGCAAAAGGAAATTTCTAGAAAGATTTCATAAACAAAGTAGTGTGTGCATGGCAGGGGAAGCTTTTTAAATGAGTTGTAAGAAAACTCACCTTTGAAGACATGGATACATGGATTTGAGATGTGAGTACTGTGTCAAAACCACTATTAGATCACACCACTGTTATATAAAAGAATCACTGTTAGGTTACTGAGCAATCGCAGTCATATATGGCCACTGAGTCTGTAATGATAATGCACACAGACTTTTCAATTGTCTTTTATCAGTAATAACAGGACAGGGCTTTAGGGAACAGGGCTGAGCTGCCTATGCACACGTAGAATGAGAAAGGCTCCCACTCCCTCGTAAGGGTATCAACACAGTCCCAATTTACCCAGACTGCAAAGGCCCTGAAAGGGAACTGGATAAGGCTCTACACAGCTTGAGCAAGATGTCCATCCTCTAATAGATCTCTCAAACTTAACATTTGTAATATGCCACACCTCATAGTCATCCCCAAATCCTGCTACTCCTGTAGTCTTTGGCACCTGCGGTTTCCAACAGTTCATATAGAATCATTCTTGACTCTCTTTTCCTCTATTCCCGTCTGCTAATCCATCAGTGATTCTGTTGGCTTTACCTTCTCACACCTCCACTTGGTCTCCGCTTGATAAGCTGGAATACAGCAATAGCCTTCAAACGATCTCTCTGATTCTCACCTAGCCAAAGGGATAGTTTTAAATTGATACTACAACTCTTTCCAAACAAAATTCAGGTATTTTCCAAATTATTGAGAGTGAAAGTTTAGGTATTTGAAATGCCCACATGGCCCAGTGGAAAATCTACCTTTCTCTTCCCGGGACACCCACGGCTTCCTCTGGCTATTTTGTCTTCACAGCACTTTTCATCATCTGACTTGCTATGTGTTTTATTCTCTTTATTTCCTTATTGCATGATTCCTGCCAAGAGACTGTAAGACTGTATGCTCCTTGATATCTGGTATTTGGGGTGTGTGTGTGTGTGTGTGTGTGTGTTTGTGTGTGTGTGTGTGTTTTCACTCTTTATTTCCAGCACTTAAAACACTTCCAGGTACACTGAAGGTGTTCAATACTTTTAGAAATGCTACATAAAAATCAGTATTGAGATCACAGGATGTAATCCCAAAAGATAGAGGTAAGGAACATTTCTGGAATATAATCAATGATTATAGGCCCTTTCTGTGCAATGACACAGTCATGTACTCATATGAGCTTTATTATGCTTTACCTTGAATTACATTAATTTGAGATCACATGTCTATGTTAATGAGATTATAAATTCCTTGAGGTTAAGGGTAGTGAATTGTGTCTGGAATTATAACTTTACCAAACTTTAAAGGGGTATCATATTTTGCGCCTCAGTTAGTACAACTAAGAGAGGTCTCATGTCTTTCCATTCTGATTTTATACTTTTGACTCAGAAGATTTTAGACTTCATATGATTCCTCTGGCAATGAGTACAATACTTTGTACATAGTAGAAAAATACATTAAGTATTTCTTGATTTATTGCTTCCTATGCAATCTTTTAGCTCAGAGAATCATTTAACTTCCTTAGTTTTGAATTGAATTTTTTGAATAAAACAGCCAAAATCAGTGTGTGTATACACAGAGTTTAAAGAATTGAAGATGATAGATCATTTTCCCTGCTATGGCTGCCACCATGACTTCTTCACATTGCTGTTGACTAATTCTCATTGCAAGAGTCAGTGCTAGAGAGAAAGAAGATGGCTGTCAATCCTTTCTGTTACATTCCCAGAAGTTGGCTAAGTGTGACAGAAGACACTAAAGAAAGAAAATACTGGATTTGAAGCTAATTACTAATAAATACTGACATTAATCCAATACTGAACTCACTTTATGCAGGATTATTTGGGGCAAAATATTGTGAGTTTATATCCTATGTTAGAACTTTGGCTGTTCATAAATTATATTGTAAGAAATTTTTTATTACATACTTTAAAATAGTTTAAAGGTAGAATGTCAGCTACACCTGGTCACAACTAGAAATACTCAGCTTTTAAAAAGCCCCAGAGTTTTCTATCTTACCTCTTGTTCTTCAAAGGTCAAGTAGGCATTTTGGAATACACTCATTAGTTTATGACAACCTTTTAAATATTAATAATAATAAATTTTTGTTTTTTCATGTGAAATCATCTTATAAATGATTATTATGTACATGCACATGTGTGCATGTATGTACACACTTGCACACACATGCAGACACACATGCATAGTAATTTGAGAGAACAACATATTTCTTTTGCTAACGAAACATCTCAACCTCATAACGTAATGTCATGGTATCCAAAGTTGAATTTTCAGCTTCTACAACTTCATCACATGTTGAATAGAAAATAACTCACTGTGGAGTCTATGCTAACATGAAGGAGAAATAAATGGCAAGCACTAGAAGCTCAAGTATTTTCATTCTAACTTGATTTTTAAGTCTCTAATTAACATCTTCTTTTGCTCATGGTTGTTTTTAGATTAACATGGCTTAACTACTTTATTATAAAGCATTGGTAGCATTCTACAAAACATTTTTCTCTTTATTATTTTTACACATGTTAATTTTTAAAAGCTGTAGATTCCCATCTAACAAAATACATACACTTTAAAATCATCATGTGAACTAATTTTCATAAATGTATAAAGGTGGTAAAAAACTCAATTAATGGAGCACCTAAAATATAAGCACTACTCAGATGCTAGGAGAAAATGATTAAAAAGAGAAAGACTAGCAAGTCAAATGATGCAGTTGTGAAATCAAGAGTGATTTAATTTTATAAATATTAATTCTCCTTTAGTGAAACAAATAGTCCAACAGTTAAAAAATGCTCAGCTTCAATGTTTCCATGTAGTAGTTTAAGATTTTCAAAGAGGGCTCAGCAGGGTACCTGTATGAATTTGCCCCTGCAGATAAATTTCTTGAAAAAAGGAAGGATCAAAATATCAATTCTCATGTTTTTTGTCTGTATGACAAGTCTAACATAAATGTAGAAAGAAAATGAAACGATGGAAGAATTTTGGAAGTAAAATAAACAATATTATCAGTATTGGAATTGTGTATTTCCAATGTGTGAAATGCCCATTTGGGATTACCTTTAAAGTTACCCACTTGATCGGGGATTTATTCTGTCTCTGGCTCGCTCAGGGATAAACTAGATCTCCACTGGCAGTACAGTAAGAGAAAGGTGATGTTTTCTTCTTGTTTATTGTTTGGTCTTTAACTATAAAGCATCAGCTTTTTCAACAATCACAAAAGGCCCAATTTACATGATTTCACTGGCTCAAGATGTAATTTATTGCTAATGGAATCACAGAAAAATGTTTCCACTGTTTCTGGAATGCAGAATCGAGTAAGGCAAATTGTTATTGAAGAGGAATTATTGATTCTCTTGCTACAATAGCTGCATTTCAGCTTTGATACATGAAATTTTATTTTTATTGTTATAATAATTTATATTTAAGCCTCAAGTTTTCTGTGTAACCTTCCTTGGGCTATGTTGTTTTAAACCAGATGTGACAATTTTGCCTTAATGTATCATTCTCTTGGCCTATGCTGAAAACCTTCATGGAGCAAATGCTATCAAATCCGGGTTTGAGAAGTTGTAAAGTTACCGATAACTTGCATGGCAAACTTTTACAAGAAGCTTTATCTTGTCCTCAATTTTACTGTCTGAATATACAGGAGACTGAATGAATAGATATATAACTCCCTCTTACTTTTAATATCGCCCAAGTTATAAAATTATGATTTAACTCTCCATAGAATAACCAAGGGTACATATTGAAACCGTGGATGAATTTCTTTATGAAATGTGTTGAACATGGACTGGTGCTATTTTCTAAACAAATTAGTTTATTTACTAAAACAAATGTTATTAAACAAAACATTATATAAACAAATTAGCTTATTTACTATAACAAATGTAATAAACAAAAATATTTATCGAATCAGGATCATTTCTCTTTGTTCTCTCACAGGACATTGTACTTTGGTTAAAAGCATTTCTCTGACAGTTGTATATTACAGCGGGATTCCGGGTGCATCCATTTGCCTCATGAGATTGCACAAGCCACAAAGAGCAGGGAATTAAGTTGTTTTACTTAATTTATTTCCAGGCCCAATTCAGGTCTAAATATCATATTCCATTGCCTGAGCATTGATTTCATTATGTAATGTATTGACCTCCCCCCACTAAAGAATTCAGGCGTCAGGTATTATTACCTCATTTTGCAATTGAGAAAACAGGTCAGAGATATTTAGTTACTTGCTGAAAATGACGAAGATGGTAAAGGAAAGAGTTGAGATACTACATAGATCTTTCTGATGCTAAAGCTCAAGACCTTTCTCCTATGATAGGCCAGAACGATGAATAACACCTGTTGAATCAAGGGCAAAGAAACCTTCTTTGTCTTCTGTACCTAAAAACCTCCCCAAAATGTGACTATTTTATCTTACTATAAAGAGAAATAAGCAAAAGCAATTATGTTACACACTATCTGCATCAGCATTACCGTCTCCCAAATGGGGTTATCATATTGAGATGTGGTGAGATTTAAGTGTAATTATTTATTTGACATAAAATAGCTCGTGTACCTGACACAAAGAAGTTCTCAATGACTGTTACAATTATCATTATCATTGTTGAGTACTATTTGCACCTAAAAGTCAAACATAGTTTGAATCAGAGAAAGTTCTTACTTTTAGAATAGCTCTACCAGAAATTCATAAATATCACAAAATATGCTTTGTAATTATTTTAAAGGTGAATTGTGACCATTTGCCCATATCTTTTACTTTTAATAAACATCTCAACTTTTTGGAATTACAGTCTGTGCTCATCGTGTCAAGGAAAGATGATATCTGTGTTTCGGTGGGGAGAGAATAACTATGGTTTTAAGGTATATTCTTTAACTCGATTTTACAAATTGAATATCACGAAGAGTAATTTAATATATGCTCCACAATTTAATACAGAGCTAAATTAAACTGTTCTATATTTTAACATAGAATTGTTTGTCTAGAAGTCTCTTTGGCATTAATAAGCCCTGATAAGTATCTATTTAAAAATGAACAAAGTAGGACCTTTTATCTTTAATATAATGCTACCATCTAGGCTAAAATTATAGTTCTTATACTATTAATATTA
This sequence comes from Saimiri boliviensis, assembly GCF_048565385.1. NCBI lineage: Eukaryota > Metazoa > Chordata > Mammalia > Primates > Cebidae > Saimiri > Saimiri boliviensis. The sequence goes on from NC_133450.1 coordinate 162,801,162, forward strand.
TATTTGGTTATTGTAACTACCCTAGGCATTCAATAGTAGTATAATAACAATTATGGTTATAGTAATCTTCATTAAGATATTATAGTTACTTATTTATGTGCTTAAAACATATAAACACTAAATAGCAGAGCCAGGATAGAATCTCAAATCCAAATTTGGGTTTCTTCCATTCTGAGTAACGAAGAAGTCCCCCACCCACCACCATCCTTTTCTGTGGGGGATACATTCTGAGACTCCTAGTGAATACCTGGAAGTGCAGACAATTCTGAACTCTCTATTTACTATGTTTTTTTCCTATAATAATAAGTCTTCACTTAATGTCATCCATAGGTTCTTAGAAACATGACTTTAAGGGAAATAGCATATGGCAGGTGCTCAAATAACATCATTTTGTTCAAAATTATTTCTTTATAATGTTGATGAGTTTAAAAATTGGGTTTCTTATAAGTTGTTTCAGTTAAAGACCCAGTTTTCAATAACCTATGTATGACATTAACTGAAGACTTCACTGTACTTATGTCCCTTCAATAGAGTTTAATTTATAAGTTAGGCACAGCAAAAGATTAACAACATTAACTCAAAATAAGATAGGACGATTAAGTAAAAGGGTTACTTGAACACATGCACTGTGATATCGTGACAGTTGAGGGTGGCTAAGTGACTCAGGAACGGGTAGCTTTGAAAGTATAAATAGGCCGGACAAAGGGTGGATTCATGTCCTGGGTGGGAAGGAGGAGGACTGCACAAGACTTTCATCATGCTTCTCAGAATGGTGCAATTCCTATATGCATTGTCTATTTCTACTGTAATTTTCCATTTAGTCTTTTTAGACCGTGGTTGATCACAGGTGACTGATACAGCAGAAAGTGCAACCACGGCTGGGGGAACTACTGTCCTGGCAACAGCGGCTTTCTGTGAGGTTTCGATGAAACTATTCTACACTTAGGGAGATGCATATTTGATAATTCAGACTAATTAGTGTCAAAATATGAAAAGGATACATTTGAAGAGAGCTAATACCCTGGTTGTCCATGATTTCCATTCATTAAGGGAACGGTGGGAATATCTAGCATAAGTGTATGTATACCTGCAGGTGTTCTTGGTGAAGAGAATGGATTCTTTTGTTTGAAAAAAGATTCATTATACTTAGGAAAGCAAAGTCAATGAGCAGTTTGTTAGACGGAAGAGCAGTAACATTTCTGGAATGAAGTTACTATGAGGAGCTGAAGAAAAAGTCCCTTCATAGGAGTTGAGTCACTGTGTCTATCTGTATATGGAAAAAAAAAAGAAAAAAAGAAAAAAAGAGAACGCCCTCTTTGGCTGTTTTCCAGAATGACTAAATGCAGTGTTTTGTTTATCTTGATAGATTACATACACCCCACCTTATTTTCTCCTGTGTTGGCTAACCCTTGGTACATGTGTACATACCCACACATTGAAATCCCCACTATTTTTCGTACTTGTCTTCTTCTGTAACACTGAATGAAAAAGAGAGCTATACTAAAGAACAACAGATATGACCTTCAAAAAATATCTGAGGGTCTCCTAGATTCAAAAGCTCAGCAGTCCAAGCAATAGCAACATTCGGATGACAACTGAGACTTTTGGACTCTGAAGACCCTGGGGATCGGAAAGCCGCTGTGACAGAAACAGTGTCTTTAACAACTCCCATTTCTTTTTCTTCCTGGGACTGTGGCTGGACTACATTTCTCAGCTTCTCCTGTGGTTAGAAATTAGATCAGGTCATGACTGAGTGCCAATGGCATATAGGCCAAATTACATAGAATTCATGCTTGCTGTTTAAATCCTGTAAATATTCCACTCATATTCTTTTCTCTGTCTCTGTCTCTCTCCTTCCCTCTTCCTCCTCCTCTTTTCTCTCTCCAATCCTCTCTCTCTCTCTCTGTCTCTTCTTCTTTCTCCCTGCCCCCTCCCTTCCCTGTCATCCCCTCCCCTCTCCTCCCGTCTTCTCCCTTTCCCTTCTGTCTTCTTTCTGTTTGCTTTCCTCCCTCCCTCTCCCTCTTGTCTTTCTCTCCCATCAGAGGAAGACTGTGAGATCCTGAGGCATTGCAGGCCCTAGGTTCCTGAGTCACTTAATGGAACAGAGCACCTGGCTAATTGCACTGAACTATAACACAGGTAATAAAGAAAGGTTTGCTGTCTTAATCCAGTGAAATTGGGGGGTAGTTTGTTAAAGTGGTTATCCTGCCTTGACCACTTAGCAAGGCAGTTTCTCTTTTATAGATAACCTTACTAGCATTGGAAATAATAAGCCACAAAGTAGTTAATTATTTTTCCACTACATTAAAATGTAGTTCTAGAAAAGGATAAATTCAATACATTGTACTGCTCCCCTTAGCCATCTATGTTTCCTCTTTACATCACTGAGACCAAATCTCCTCCTTTGACCAATGTGGAACAGTACACATTATGAAGCATGAAGAAGCCTTTTCTTTTCTTTTCTTTTCTTTTCTTTTCTTTTTCTTTTTCTTTTTTTTTTTTTTGAGACAGAGTTTCGCTCTTGTTACCCAGGCTGGAGTGCAATGGCGCGATCTCGGCTCACCGCAACCTCCGCCTCCTGGGTTCAGGCAATTCTCCTGCCTCAGCCTCCTGAGTAGCTGGGATTACAGGCACGCACCACCATGCCCAGCTAATTTTTGTATTTTTAGTAGAGACGGGGTTTCACCATGTTGACCAGGATGGTCTCGATCTCTTGACCTCGTGATCCACCTGCCTCGGCCTCCCAAAGTGCTGGGATCATAGGCGTGAGCTACCGTGCCCGGCCAAAGAAGCCTTTTCACACAAACACACATTAAAGAATCGGATATAAATATATATAGTATGGATAAATGTATTATCTGGTATATATCTAATACAAGCATATATTCATATATTATGTATCTATATATGAGAGTTTATTATTGAAGTTTCTGTCCAAGTGCAACTATTTATTCTGGAATATATGCTTAGGGCATGAAGGTGGGTCATGGGAATCATGGAAGTTTATCATTAACAGGCATTCTCATGTCCCCTTTCTATCAGAGAACAACAACAATGCCTACAAAGCATGTGGTTTGACTGCTACATAGACACATTCGTCCTTAAAGTGATTATCTTAGTGGAGCTCCATTAGGAAATTAAAACTGGGTGCTGATAAAACTGAGTAATTCAGTGTGCCAGTGTGTTCCTTGTGCTTGTAGGGACCATCTGCAGTTCTGCAAAACAAGTGTGGGCTGTGGACAGGTGCTCTTTGAATGCAGCCTCATTATCATTTAAGCTCCATAGAGGCGAAGCCCATAGAAGCCCTAGAAGAGCAGCAAGCAGGTGTGCTGGCGCCATCTCCAGAGAACTCTGATGCCTCCTTCCTGAGGGACCCAGTAACAGGACCAGCAGGATGATTGGCATGAGGGACAGGAGAGGTGGGTCAATGAGCAGTGAGTTATATTCTGTCTAGCTCAGGTTTTAGAATGAATTTGGGAGTTTTATTCTTACAAATATGTTTTCCTCATCACTCTTTGAACTTAGCACTAATGCAATGATGGGTAAGTGGTTGCCATCAGCAACTTCAAAATTAATTTACTCTTTTGGCAATGAAATCAGTTCTTAGAAATTTTCCCAAAGTTAGCAGGGACTTACTTGCACCTGGTAGTCTATAAATTGCCCCTTGTATTTTAATATTCTCTTATAGTTCACTGCATGTTTTGAGCTTAACTAGAGATGTTTATAACTTCTGTACATCACATGATAGAAAAAGGAACTGCAACATGTATTGGAAGTTAAACAGTAGCAGAGGACAGGAAAGAATTCAGAATTTCTAAATCCTGTAATTGAATTCTATTTCTCCAGTGGTTTTTATTTTTAAAGTATTTTCACATACCCCATCTGTCCTGTATTTCCATTTGCTCCTCTCAGTTCATTCTATTCATTCATCTGGCTCTGTGTTCTGGAAGATTAATCTATAGGGCCATATTGTTGGGCTTCCTGGTCTTCTGGCTTCCTGTTGAATTCAACCCCTGGGGAACACTGGGTTCCCCAGTGACAGAGAGTGCTTGCCAAAGACTAGCTGCATCTCTCAGAGGAAAGCCAGAGCTCCTGGGAATGGCCCTTTCTCTCCACAAAGCTTTCAGTCTCTGTGTCACAGTACTTATTCTCTCCCCTCACCTGTCTGGATGGTAACACTTCACTATCACTTGGTCACTCCACTCCTCTCCCCTTTGCAAATAGACTGTTTATTAAATCCTCCCCAGATTTCTAACTGGAGCATTCTACTTGTTCACCTCTGAGACCCTGATAGAGCAACCATTTCATTTGATGTCTATGCCGAATCTACAAAATCTTTGTCTCAGTTTTGTAATGCAAGTATTTGATACACAGAAAAAGAAATGATTTGCTTAAGGTCACACAGCTAGTCAGCCAGTGGTTAGAATTCACCAGTTTTGACTCTGACTACAATGTTTCTTTCACATTCCTGCATTGCCTCCATTTCAAACAATTATTTAATCATGTTAACCACATTATATTGAATAAATGTTTAACTCATTTTCACCTTCTATTTTCCAAGATCAGGCATTGAAAGGAAGCTCCTTTAAATGAAAATTAGTGATGAAAATCATTTATGGTAATGTGGATGTTAATCACAGTAATTTTTAAAGAGCAAATGTTTTCTAATGGCATAATTAACAGTCACAGGAGATCATCACAATATGGGTCTCTTCAAATATCTTTAATATTAAGAGTTTAGTACATCAGGCATTCACAAACATTGTATGTTATGAAAAAATAATTGGCCTAATAATTTGGTCACACATTTTGAATGAACAATTGACTCACCCATCCTCGGGGAGAGGAAAGCTTGATACTGCCAGTCCTTGGGTGGAAAATCATTATGATTTGGACAGTAACGTAACCAATTATAAAAACTACTAACTTGCCTAGTTGTACCAAGTGAGTTGAAATGAACCAAAAAGGATTTCCTGTTATATGTAATATCTCAGTGCATGTTTTGTGAGGTTTTCTCATGTGATCATTCATCTGGAGATGTTTAGATATTCTTCCCCCTTCTAGGAGCAGATGTTCTGTGTCTGGAGGCACACTTCCTCTAAGATCAGGTCTTTCATTATTACAGCGTTAATAACGGCAACCCAGCAAAGGGGGTATTTCCCTTCTTTTGTTACAGATCCATATAATATGTCAACATTCAAAAAAAGTTAAATGAGGTGAAGTATTAGGAAAGGGAACACCTCCCCCTGACAGATTTGTGTTTGCTGTTTCTGCTCTGTGACAAAACCCCGAGCTCATATGTGATCAGAGATTTACGAAGCCCTGCGTTCTACCTTGTAATGGCTACAGTGGTGTTGAGCTGCTGTGAAATGATTTACTGCAATTTGTCACTTTTTGAAACTGTTCCAAAATAGTCTGCTGACATGTACTAAAGAGCTTTCAATAAAATCCTAAATAGTTCATTTTTTTATGTCAACTGGAAACATTAAGTGGTATCTAAAATCATGTACAGATTTATTGAAGTGATTGAAAACCTTCTTTAATGGCAACTTGGCATATCACAAAGACAATATTGGTATTAAAATTATGAGAAAATATTTTAATTGCATCTTAAATGTATTCATATCATGTTTTAGTCTAACTGCATCACCTCACCACTTGGGAAATGTATCAGTTTAAAGATATTCTGAAAGTTTAATAAGCAACTTTTAAATAAATATTGGCAAAGTAAAGAGTATCGTTGTGATTTGCATAATTTAATTATCATTGAAAATCACAGGCCTGATAGCTTAAATTACAGAACATACACTCGTATAATTAGGTTAAAGTTGTAGCTTATATACTGTTTTTCCTTAAGAATATAAGTATGTGTTACTAGGCAACTAAATGTATCTTGGCCACTGTGAATCACTTTCTAATTTATTTAACATGCAACTTAACTAAACCAGATAATGTACATGTACTATTAAATATTAATAGAAGTTTCCTAAATTTCTTTTTGGGATCACTGTCACTAGAAAAATGAATATATAATAGCAGGTTCAAGCTGTGTACAGAAAATTTCCCATGATTATTGCTTATAATTATTCTCCTTAAGGGGGAAAAAGCATAGTGTATATCTTTAGGTTTAAACATCGAGTATGCTTTTAATTTAGCATATATACCAATAGGATATTTTTGTATTAGTCAAGACTACCTGGTCATCCCAATGCTTTAATTTCTAAGTTAAATATAAGAATAAAAAGAGATAAACTAAACTCTAACACATCCACTCCTCACCCCCAACCCCAATTTTAAAGAGCTGCTGGGCCAGTAATAACAGGAATCTTTCTTGGAGTGGATCTAAGAAGGAAATAAAGATAAAACTGTCCTCATGACTAAGCTGGGCTACATGGAGTGAGCTGGCTTATCCTGTGTAGAAGCAAGAACAGAACATAATAGAATAGAACTGGAGCTTGGTCAGAGATTGGGACTATGGCCATGTCCTTTTTCCCCGTTCAAATTCATAGGACATTTTCGTACCCCAACTACAATTTCCTCAGGCAAAAGATACCTTACAATGGAACCTTGCAACAATCAAATCACAGCTAAGGAAACATAATTAATATAGGCATGTATCATCAACCAATACAACCCAAGGAAAAACACTCTAACTGAAGATGTCCTTCATGAAGAATGGGGAAATAAGTGCCTGGGGCCACCTTCACCTACTTACTTCTTTGTCTGCTACGTCCACTAAACAGACTCTCCTTGTCAAAACTACGCTTTGACTGTTCAGTGACATCAGACAAAATGTGACTTCAAGTAGGGTTTTGATAAACATTTTCCATGGTTATAATTTCTCATGCCGAACAGAAATGATCCAGAATATTATGCCTGTAGAATTCTATGATTTGGATTGTTTATCCATTAATAGCTGTATTAGACCACTGCTGTGCATGGCTAAAAGTCAATTTGTTATTTTTAAAAATTTAATTCTACTGTCAAGCTCAATTATATATTTGGTTGTAGTAAGTCAGTGTTTCTCAGAGTGTGATTTATAAGCCAGATACATCAAAAGTACATAGGGTATGATTTTAAATATAAAATTTGGGGCCCTAGACTTCTTCAGTTGGGGTCTTTGATGTGAGGCTCAGGAGTCCCCAGGTGATTCTTATGCACACTGAAATTTGAGCACCACTGTAATAGAATTTTATTGTTGTTGTATTTCTTTTTTTTGATTAGGGCTTATAGTTAGCATGAACAGATCCTCACAAATAATTTATTTCACAGCTCGAAGGGACCTTCGAGATTACTGCATTCAATATCTACATGATTAAGTGAAGGTGTGTTTGAAGTTCTAAAAATATTTCATTATTTCAATGAGAAGCCAGCCTTAGAGACTATTTCTGACATAAGTAAAAACAATAATAACTGTCATTTATAAAGGATCAGAAATATACTCGGCAAGTAACATGACATTTTTTTGCCACTAAAAATGACCCTCACACATAGAAAGGTAATTTAGGAAACATAGTTTATGAATAGGTGGACCATTTCTACCAGTGCTCACTAATTCCAGGTGGCCTTTAGAATGACAATAGCTAAACACATGTGGAGCAGTTGCAGTGATAATAGGGTCACCCACAAACAATTGATTTGACTTTTCAAAAACATTTTCTGACTGCTTCTTAAAAATGGACAGATTTTGAAATTCTTGAATGCAATGTGTGTATACAGATACACTTTACCACCAAATTGGAATATGAAGTTAGAACATTACGAGATTAGACCTTTTAAAAGGAATGATTCTTGTTTTGTATGATTTGATCGTATAAATTCCAAAACTGACTCACCAATCTAAGAAGCAGTCTCAGAATCTATTATTTGCAGGGTTCTAGGAACCTGAATAATGATAAATGGTCCAATCCATAAATCAGCCAAACTATTCTTTGGAGTAATCAATGTGACTCTGGAACTTTCAATTTCTTCTCTTTGCAGTAAAAATGATCTTCCTGAAGGGGAATTAATATTGTTATTCTCTTTCTTTCTTTCTTTCTTTTTAGCGTGAGACCCTTATTTGGCATTTACCATAAATTTTACTACTGAAGATTCTGCTTATTTTCTCCTAAGTCCAATGTGGCAAACTACACTAGGACCTGCCGGTTAAGAATGTTTCTTACATTTAAAATACGATTTAAAAAAGAATACGTTGTATCATGTAAAAATTATATGAAATTCAAATTTTAACGTCCATAAATAAAGCTTTCTTGAAGCACAGCCAGGCTCATTTGTTTACCTATTGTCTACAGCTACTTTCAAGTTACAACTGCAGAGTTGAGCAATTGCTTGCCACAGAGACCATATGTCCCACAAAGTCTAAATTATTTACTGTTTGGCCCTTTATAGAAAATATTTGAGACCCATCCCCTCCCCCTGCTTCCCTTCTACAGTAGTGGCTTTCAAAGTCTATTTCCCAAACCTGCAATATCAATCAGCACCACCAGGGAATTTCTTGCTAGAAATTTGGGCCTCACCCTCTATATTCAGAATCAGAAATTATGGAGGGAGGCAGTTGTGGAAAGTGGACTCAGCAACCGGAGCTTTACCAAGCTTTTCAGCTGAGTCTGATGCATGCTCCAGCTGGAGAACCACTATCACCTGGAGGGCTTGTTTTAAGAATGCAATAAGCAAAAGTGATTTGAAAATTCAGGTTAACATGTATATGGATGCCTTATGATTTACTTAGCTTTTGTATTGCATTTGCAAGAAAAACATACAAAAATAAAGAATAAAATTATGACTACCCCTTTGTTGCCAGAGAGAAAGCTTTTGCTAGAGAAAAAAATGCCACGTTTTACTTTAGGGGTACTTCAATTTTAATAGGCTTTATGAAATTACTTCAGAGTAGCTTTGGTAAATCAGTAAAATGACATGGCAACCTTTTTTGGAAGCTAAATCTCAGTGGTACTTAAGAAGGTTTACCACGTGGTTTAAAACAAAGAAAATACAATATATTTCAATTGTTTATATACGAAGTTAAAGAACCCAACCTGTAATTATATGTGAAAATAAAATTGACTTCAGCAGAAGGAAAGGGAAAAAAATACAGCTTCTTTTTGTGGAAGAATGTAATCCTGATATCCTGTCATTTGAGACATACGTGTCATGAACACCAAGTACTCACCCCCATATGGCTGACATTTTTGCATCTACTACTGAAGATGAGACTGCTTAGTCCTAATCAGAACTGAAATTGTGACGACAGATGAGGATGAAAGGAGGCATAAAAACTAATCATTTTAAAATAAAATAGAATAATCCACTCTAAGTGAAGCTATTGCTTTAAAAAGCCCACTAAAGAAAACCCTGTAACGGCTTTTAACATTCCACTCTAAGACAATGAATAAGCACAATGTACCATTCTATTCTCATTCAGTGATATTTATCTCAGGATATTAATGAATATTTAATTTCAGTACTATTTACCAGTACAATAAAACCTGAGGTGATAAAAACAAGTAAATGATATGGTTACAAGAGCTAGAACAAAATGGTGCAGTTACAAATGGAGGTTGCAATTGAGGGGTATGGTAGCAGGCTAACACTGCCTTTGGAGACAGTAAGCACATCTGACAATGGATTTAGTTTTCCAAAGAACACTGCAAACTTACAATGAAAAACTTTGTTTTCAGTTGTGAGACATTCAAAGATGGTCTTGGAGTAGTTAAGAGTTCAGCTTCGGTAGTCTGACTGTTTAGGTTAGAGACCTAGCATCATCTGGATAACGTTGGGCAAGGTATAACATTATCCTTCACTTCAGGTTCATGTCTATCTATCAGACAAAGAATAATAGCATTATCTACCTCATAGCCTTACTGTGAAGATGACATGTGACAATCCACATAAAGCCTGTAGCCCTGCGCTTGGCACATAGTACATACTGAGAAGCGTTAGCTATTGTTATTGCCATGATTTATTTATCATACGTTTGCAATGTAGTGCTGGTGGTAAGGTAACAAAGATACACAGAGAAAGATGATTCAGTTTGCCAACAAACTCAGAGCTCTCTCATACATCAGGTCAGATTATTCACTAGACTTGCCTCATGGATCAGCTTAGAAAGAATTTATTGATGGTGTTTTGTAGAAACCATTTTAGCAATGTATGCATGGTGACTCCACAGAGAAAGTTCACGCGTACCCCTGGCAATCAGCTTCAGCAATGTGTTCATGAAATACTGAAATCATCCAGAAAAAAAAAAAAAAAAAAAAAAAAAAAATTCAGGCTTCATCCCAATCCAAGTAGGTGATAAAAACTTTCACTTTTCTATGAAAAGGAAAGTTCTCTCAATTAGATTCTTCGCTACAATTTCCAAAAGAAAACATAATCAATAAAAGCACTCTTGTCCTTATGCCTTAGCCTTAACCTGTAAATTTCAAATCTGTCTACCTTGGGGTGACAGACATTTGGATGCTGGCAGCCGCCTGGCTGTACTGTTTCTTCCTGAGGGCATGTCACTGAGGCAGCTCCAATACCTGACCTCAGTCTGCGTGTATGAGAGAGTCTTTCCATTTAAGTACCCGAGGACTTATGGCTTAGTATAAAAAGTGAACCCTGGTAAAACTGTGTATAGGCAGTCCAGTATACAGGAAGAACCATTTTACAAACACAAGTGACAATATCTTGCTTTGGAACAAGTGCTGCTTCCTCTCACCTGAGCAATTGCCACCAGAGTCCCTAACTCATAACACTATTGCAATTATAGATCTAGAAAGCTGCCTTGTTTTTTGGAAACTGAAAAGGTTGCTTTCTGTAATGCCTAACTGTAAAACATTATTCTGACCATGGACATATCTTGTTATATGCTTTTTACCATCAGAGGGTGATATTAGTGTTCCTATGAGAATGTATGTATGAGAAGCCACAGTAATCATTCTGCATCATTTGAAAGTCTCAACATACATGCGGCAAATACTTACTAAGGATACGTGCTTTGTGGTAGGGTAGGGTTGGGAGATACAGTGATAAATAAGGTAGTACAGTCTCTTACATCATGGAACTTTCATCATCTCATTGAAACCATATTTTTATATGAAAACAAACAACGGCAGATATGCGGTGATATAAAATAAAACTTCTGGATGCATGTGTCTGATAAAACAAGTAAGTCCAGTTAAATTCTCCTTGGGGTGCCTGTCCATGCCCCTCTGCCATAGAGATACTTTAGTGGAAGAAAAGCAAAGGTTTGTGAATTAGAAGTACCTGCTGAATACACTTTGCAAACAAGATCACATGAGATCACATTTTAAATGTTATCACTAGACTAATACTTTATGCAGCCCTTATAATTAAATATTTCCTCACAAATCAAAGATAATTACCCTATATTTAGGGGTAAGAATGGCTCTAACCTCCATTACCACTATCCCCTTCAAACTTTCTTACTCTCTCCTGCGCTTTTACCTTGGATCTCAGTGAATTCTAGTTCTTCAGAATCATGACTCTTTTGGGGAGTCGGAGGCTTTTGTTTTGGTATCTCCTGCTCCTACTGTTTCTGCTTTCCCTACCTCATGCCTGTCTTAGCAACTCAAAAGCAATGATGTTGCACATCCTCTAGCCTCCTAGGTCTCCCAGATCCAGGGTCTCAGCCAGGGTCTCAGATTACATAATCAGACACAGAGGTGTTGAGATCCCTATTTCTGAGTAGGAGTAGACATCTGGGGATGGGTGCAAGATGTCTCACAAATGAAATTGGATCTGAAGTTCTGAAGAACTGGGGATCAAAGCATTCAGCTTGTTTAGATGAGATAGACTTCAAAAACCAGAAAGAGTTGAATACCAATTAGGAAATTCTCCGGAAAATATTTTCTATTTTTATTTCCTTTGAGAAAACCATCTTGGAAGATTAATTTTAGAGGCTATTGGAGACTATGTTTTTAATATAAAATGCTCCGGTTGTTGATGAGACAGGTTTTGTTTTTCAGCAAGATGGCACTTCGATAAATCACAGATTGCTCAGTGCCTAAAGACGCACACTGGGACAGTTTTGATCACAATGTGATATAAAGAGGCAATTGAAGCAGTGCTCCAGATCACGTCTGGGCCAGCTGGGTGATGGCACCCACTGTGTCACTAAGAACCAGGAGGGTCTATCATTTCGAACAATGTGTTCATTCTTTTCTGACCTACCTGTGAGAGTGACTTTTTCAATCACTTAGGGACTGAATTTGATCCGGAGTTTGTTGCTTATAAACAATTAGATGAATGAGAGTAATGGATAGCAGAGACCTCTGTAAAAGGAAAAGAACTGTGGATTTTTTTTTTTTTTCTGTCTTGATAACTGAGGTGGAATCTTCTGTGTCATTGCATTGGGTATAAATGAAGAGCTGGTCACTGATTCACTCTTGCACATTTGCATGCACTAGCTAATACTAACTAGCTCCAGGTCTAATCCTTGAACCAAGCTTTCTGGCAAATCAGAGCTATGGCATCTTTCATAGGCATCTGATTTGAATGCACATGTAGAGACATTACCTGTGACTTCAAATTTCTCATCCTGATGCTCTGTTTATTTTCAGAAGGCATGCAATATAACATTCTGCCATGTAAATCTAAGTAAATGTTTCCCTTATTCCATCACTGAAAGTAAATTCTAAAGGAAATATTGAGCCCTTTCACTCCTTGATTTGTTCTTAATCTCAAGGGGGAAATTATGATGTTCACAGACAGGGTAAGGCAGAGCATAGGATCCTAACAGTAATAACTATACAAGATTGTGGTAAAACCAAATACGTAAGCAAGAATACAGGAAAGAAAACCAAGTTGTCAACCAACTTTATCCCTGGGTGGTGGAGGCAGGGCTATAAATGGTGCCACATGAATGGACTGAGTATAATTATCACCTTTCAAATATTGCTGTGGCACTGTAGAGGCTAGTCCAAAAGAGGCTGATCTCATTTGTCACCCAGTGGTTTCTTTTGGGCCTTGGGCAAATGGGCCAACACTTATTTTCAAGGCTGACCTCATCTTTTCTGGCTGTTGAGTAGACTTTGCACTTCAGTTGATGAGGGCAGATGAGAAATGAACCAGATAAATTGCTTGATTAGAATCTTCATGAACCAGAACTGATGAGAGGGCACACATTTACTTGTGAGTTAAAAACCAAATACATCTTTCGGGGGCCAAAACTGGTACTCATTTATATCCTCCCCACTGTGCACTGTTCACTAGTAGCAAACCTGGGGCTATTCCTTATTTCAGAATTTTCTCACCACTGTGTGGGGCTTGACTACTGGCCATGCTTCTCTTGTAATTCTCATGTTAGTCTGTAAATGGCATTCTGGTTAGGAGGGGCACTGATCCTCCTCCTGTGCTTTCATGAACTGTGAAGGAGGGAATTAAACCAACAGTTCAGCCGTTCTTAAAATAAGCTTGATTATTATTTCTTCAATAGCATCAGCTTCTACGACATAATCAACAAACAAACAAGTAAATATAAATTCTCTTTAACTTCTAAATGGATGGAAAATAGACAGACTCTATAGTTTTTAAAAGGTAATTGTATCTAGCCAAAATGGAGTCAGCTTACCTTCTTGGCACTGTATACGATGTAACAGGTCTGTTTGTGCCTATGTGTGTGAGAATGTATGTTTTGGGGAGTGATAAGGTGATAACATATTTCTTCTTCTCAAGTGTGACATGGCTTGGAATTAAAAGTTTACATAAAAATCATGGAATTTTTAAAATGTGAGAGCTCAGTTTCTCCATGCGCCACAAAGTACAGTAATTAATGTCAGTTAATTTTGTTAGATTACATGTGATTTATGTGGCTTATTAATGGTAAACAGTGATATTAACTATACATTTAAAGATGTGTATTTTGTTAACTTTAAAGTGTCTAGGTCTCATATGTTTGTTGCCCTCATGTGGGTCTTCTTCTGCTATGATTTTCTAATAAAAATTGTGAGCTACTGAAAAAAAAATAAAGTGTCTAAGTCTGTAGAAAGTACCTCTTTCTAACATGAAAGATATTTGATAAATAGGTGATAAATTTCAAATACCCTTTTCCAGCCAATTTGGGGTAAAGGGGACATAAATTTATCTCCTCAGAACATACCTTCTGATATTTTAAGGGGCCAGGAACTATGAAAAAGTATCTGATTTCGGTTGTTAATTAGTGAGGCAGATGGTGTTATTGTTCTGCAAATATTCACTGCTCCCACCTGCATTACCCCTGGAGGAATATACATCCCTGCCTTGTTGATTTTGAGGATAGTATCACTTGCTTTGGCCAATGGAATGTGAGTAGACATGATCTAGTTACAGCTAAGGAGAATTTTGGGCTGCCTGATTTGTCTGCTTGCACTCTCACTGTCACCCATGAGAAATGCATGATCCTGGGAGCTGCAGCTCTTTCACACCAAAAGAAAGACCTAAACCTGATGCTGAGCCTGGAACATGAATGCCACAATGACTTACAGACATGCGAGTGAGAACAAAATATTTTTATAGTAATCAGCTGAGATTTTGTGGTTGTTTGTTGCTGTCTTCGTCCGTTTAGGTTGCCATAACAAAATACTATGGACTTGGTGACTTAAACCACAAACATTTGTTTTCTCACACTTTTTGAGGCAGGAAAGTCTAAGGAAAAGTTTCTGGAAGGGTTTGGTTCCTGCTAAGGCTCTCTTTCTGGCTTGCAAAAGACTGTCTTCTCGCTGTGTCTTCACATCACGGGGAAAGAGAGAGCAAGTACTAGCCTTCTGGTCTCTTTTCTCATAAAGATACTAACGTATTGAATCACAGCTCCATCCTTATGACCTCATTTAATCCAAATTATTTATATAAAGGACTTATCTCCAAATTATTATATACATTTTAATGGGACAAAAACATTCAGATGATGGTAGTTATACATCATGATAGCGTAACCTCACCGACACATGGTTGTTACTGAAGCCTGCCCCTGCTCTTTGCCTCGGTTCTCCCTAAAGCAGCAACAGGTAAGCCAGAAAAGTAAAAGGGAAGAGTAATCTGGTGTGGGCAATGAAAACAGCACAAACAACTTACTGGTTATGCGGCCTTTAAAAAAAACATTTTCTGTCTTTTATACCAATGTTAACATTTTTAGCCAGTAAAAAAATATTATTAGGTTGAATTTTTGAATCTGCTGCATTTGAATCATGTAATTGCTTTTGAAAAAGTTAACTATCATTTTCTGTCTTGTGTGCTTGTGTCTGGTTGCAATGAGATTCATAGGTATTTTTTTTAAAGTCTGCCTTGTTAGATACAATCTGATGACTGCAGAAATGTGATAGGGTGGTATTAAAATCAAATAACAGGATCAAGAGACACAGAAGGAATATCAGTTTCTTATACAGTCTGAAATAATGATTGCCTTAGTATATAGGCCTGCTCTAAGACGCATTGAAGGGTAACGTTGCCTTTTGATTTTAGAAGTGGGTAATCTATCAGCCTTTTCATTTTTTAAACGTAGAAATCTAGTAACTAGATTTTTAAAACTAAAATTATGTGTTCCCATTACAGATTGTCTTCTTTGCGCATGAATTGGATCTCAATATTATGAATAAGCACATCATGCAGACAAGGACATCTAAATAGGAACAGCAACCTAGAATACAAGAGTAAGAAACGCTTATACTTGAGGGAGAGGCAGGTGAAGGCAAAAGAAGAGACCCTGGGATTAATGTTGTCAGAAATAAGTCTCTGGCCTACAAAGGTGGCACATATTGGTAACCAGAATTATAAGATTGATTTATATGTCTGAGAACTCAACCTGGAGTCATAAACAAGACTGCTTATTAGTGCAAGACCTCTCAGTATGATGGTAAATTTCTAGCCCAGATGCTCTAGGTGA
Organism: Saimiri boliviensis; assembly: GCF_048565385.1. Lineage (NCBI taxonomy): Eukaryota > Metazoa > Chordata > Mammalia > Primates > Cebidae > Saimiri > Saimiri boliviensis. Next base: position 162,817,018 of record NC_133450.1, read on the forward strand.
AGATATTACTCATTGGGGTACATTCATCCTGAGAAAAAAACCTTCGTTTGTTTGTTTGTTTCACATAAAGGTGCTACCCGGGCCAATGTTTGCTTGGATTCACGGATAATTGTAGACCAATAACAAATGCCTCATGTAAGGGTAAGAGGTAACACTGCATCCTGGTGATATCACTTGGGCATAGTTTGAAAACCACTAATTTATCTTAGGAATTTTGATTTGAACTGATGGGTTCAGAGCACTCTAAAACTTGGACATTTGCTTTAAGCACAATAATGCAGGCACTCATTTCCCTGGAGCCTGCCTTATGTCATTTCTCCTGCTTCAGTTTCCTTGAACAGAGACTTCAGAATTACTTCTCCCTTAGACCTTGTAACTTGGTCATTCTTACTTACTGATACGCAGTAACAGCTCCCCTACCAATCAGTGAAGGATATGCTTTCAGTCTTAGAATTCTGTTTCAGAGCAGGACAATATTTATTCACAGTTCTTGTTTATTTAGGTGTAAAACATTTGTACAAGCACTAAGAGAATCAAACACTTTGTTTTAAAAGGGTTCTGAGAGAAGCAATTTTTATGCCTGATGTCTTGACATTCTTTTTGTAAACTACTTTCAATATATTTTCAAGCTTTAAAATTTCTTTCCTAATAAAAATACCTTTAGTCAATTTTATAATGCATAAAACTGATTTTCTTATTTTTCATGCAAAATTTCCATTTTCTACCTTCCAAGATATTTACATATATCTTAATGTTTTTAATGATACATACCCCCAAATTTTAAAAAAGTGAGCAGATTTATACTTGCCATATATATCTTAATGTTTTTAATGATACATACCCCCAAATTTTAAAAAGTGAGCAGATTTATACTTGCCATAAAAATACTTTTATATAAGTAGGTTTAATTAAAAATGCCTCAAACTCAAATGTTTTTGAAAACTATTAACCAATGCATAACTGATTAGACCAAGTTTTCTATAGGAATAACTAAGAGATTATCTATAAATATATGGCTTAGGAGATTTGGGGACATCCATTTCAACTATTCACTGTGGCTTTGTGTATTTTTGCTCACATCAAAATCAAAATCAGGTATTCCAGATTAGATCATCTTCTATGTGAACCCAGACTCTTTCTATCTTATGGTTCTACCTTGACAAAAATCTTAGTCTTCTCCATTTAACTGATGGATCAGGGAATAAACCACAGGAAAATCATACTGATTTCTGATCACTTTGGCTGGTAAGTGTTACTCATCATTTCTATTCCTGTTCCTATTCCGTTGGAGTAAGTAAGTAAGGAGCCTCTCTAGATTCAAAGGAGCTAACAAATATATACTTTCTGCCTAGGCAATTACTTCTCAGGAGCAATTCCACGCTCATTCTCTGCTACCAAGTGGTTATCCAAAGCCTCTTCACATGTTTTCAGTTTTTTGGACAAGAATAAGTGGTGATGATATTTATCTATTAATCTACACTCTGTGAGAGCATAAAGAATTAGTGGTCAGAAACACAACATAAAAAAACATATGGAACGTAGCAAAGGTAGCCCAAATAGATGAATTTATAGCAATAAACGCCTATGTCAGAAAAGAAGAAAGATCTCAAATGAACAATATAACGTTACACCTTAAAGAATTTAGGAAAAGAACAAACTAAGCCCAAAGTTAGCAAAAAAAAGGAAATAACAAAGTTCAGAGCAGAAATAAATGAAATAGAGACCAGAAAAAAATTTACAAAAAATTAACAAAACTAAGAGATAGCTTTTTGAAAAGACAAAGAAAATCAATTAAACCTTAAACTAATGAGGGACAAAAGAGAGAATAGTTAAATTAAAAAAAAAAAAGAAGACATTATAATTGATTCCACAGAAATTCAAAAGATCATAATAAATGAGTATGAATAATTAAATGTCAGCAAATTAGACAATCCAGAATAAATGAATAAGTTCCAAGACACATAACTTACCAAGATTGAATCACGAAGCAAAAGAAATTCTGAACAGATCAAAAATGAGTAAGGAGGTTGAATCAATATTCAAAATTCTCTAATCAAAGAAAAGCCCAGAACCAGATGGCTTCACCACTGAATTGTAAAATTTATTTTCTTCTCTGTTTTTTTTTTTTTTTTTTCTTTCTCTCAAGTTTTAAGTTCTGCAGTACACATCGAGGATGTGCAGGTTTGTCATGTAGGTAAAGGTGTCCCACAGTGATTCACTACACAGATCATCCCATTACCCAGGTATTAAGCCCAATAGCCATTAGCTATTCTTCCTGATGCTCTCCCTTGCCCCACCCCACAGTTGCCCAGAGTGTGTTGTTCCCCACCATATGTCCATGTGGTGGTCTCATCAATCAGCTCCCTCTTATAAGTGAGAACATGCAGTGTTTGCTTTTCTATTCCTGCATGTTTGCTACGAATAATGACTTCCAACTCCATCCATGTCCCTAGAAAGGACATGATCTCATTCTTTTTTACCACTGCATAGTACTCCATGGTACATATGTACCTTCTTTATCCACTATATCACTGATGGGCATTTAGGCTGATTGCATGACTTTGCTATTGTAGATAGTGCTGCAGTGAACATAAATGTGCATGTATCTTTATAATAGAATTATTTATATTTCCGGATATATACTCAGTATTGGGATTGCTGGGTCAACTAGTGTTTCTGCTTCTACATCTTTGAGGAATTGCTATGCTGTCTTCCACAAACCACTAAACATTTAAAGAAGAACTAAGCTAGGCGTGGTGGCTCACGCCTGTAATCCCAACACTTTGGGAGGCTGAGGTGGGTGGATCATGAGGTCAGGAGTGTGAGACCAGCCTGGCCGACATGGTGAAACTCCACCTCGACTGAAAATACAAAAATTAGCCGTATGTTGCGGCAGGCGCCTATAATCCCAGCTACTTGGGAGGCTAAGGCAGGAGAATTCCTTGAATCTGGGAGGTAGAGGTTGTAAGGAGCCAGGATCACACCACTGCACTATAGCCTGAGAGACAGAGGGAGCCTTTGTCACACACACACAAATGAATAATTTAAAAAAAGAAGAACTAATTCTATTTCTTCTCAAACCCTTTCAGAAAAATTGAAGTGGAAGGAATACTTAAAATTTTCTTTTATAAGGCTAGCATTACCCCAGTATCAAAGTCAGGCAAAGATACTACAAAACAAAAAGTTACCAGCTAATATTGCAGATGAATATAGATGCAAAAATCCTCAATAAAATATTAGCAAACTGAATTTTCCTGTTTAATGTGTTATTTAATAATACATTAAAATAATTGTTCACCATGATCAAGTGGGATTTATCCTTGGGATGCAAATACGGTTCAACATAGTGCAAATCAATAGATCTGATACACCACAATAACAAAACAAAGAACAAAAACCAAATGATCATCCCAAAATTTTGTCAAAAAGCATTTGACAAAATTCAACACTCTTTCATAATAAAAACTAACAGATGAAGTATAGAAGAAATGTATCCCAACACAATAAAGGCTATTCAAGACAAACTCACATCTAACATCAGACTCACCGGTGAAGACTTGAAAGCTTTTCCTTTAACATCAGGGACAAGACAAGAATGCCAACTTTGATGACTTATTTTCAACACAGTACTGGAAGTCCTAGCCATAGCAGTTAGGCAAAAGAAAGAAACAAAAGAACTACCTAATAGAAAATGAAGAAGCAAAATAGGAAAAGAAGAATAGAGAAGAAAGAGAAGTTGCAAATAGAGACTAACTGCTGAAGATGTGATCTTATGTATAGAAATTCTACAGATCATCAAAAGGCTGTTAGAACCCAAACAAATTAATCAAAGTTGCAGGATATAAAATCAACATACACAAATCAGTAATGTTTCTATGTGTGTATAATGCACTATCCGAAAATTATTATAAAAAACAATCTCATTTATAATAGCAGCAACAATGAAATATGTAGGTGTAAACTTAACCACAGAGGTGAAAGATTTGTATGCTGAAAACTAGAAATCACTGATGAAAGAAAGAAAAGAAAATGCAATTGAATAGAATAATACTCTGTGTTCATGAATTAGAAGAACTAATATTGTTAAAATGCCCTTACTACCCGAGGTGATTGACAAATTTACTACAATCCCTAACCAAAATTCAATGTCATTTTTCACACAGATAAAAAACTCCTGAAGTCCTTACATTTATATGGAACTACAGAAGACCCTGACAGTGAAAACCATTTAAGCAAAAAGAATAAAGTGGAAGGCTTAAATTTCATGATTTCAAAATATCAAGCGATTGTAATCAAAATCTCACGGCACTGGCATGGAAACAGACATATTGACCAATGAAACCAGTTAGAAAGCCCGGAAATAAATCTAGTCATTTTTGGGCAATCGATTTTTGACAAAGGTGGCAAGAACACACAATGGAGAAAGAATAATCTGTTTCATCAGTGGTGTTAGAAAACTGATTATCCACATACAGAAGAATGACACTGAATCTTTATCACACATCATTATAAAAGTTAGCTCAAAATGGATTAAAGATTTAAATATAAGGTCTGAAACGATAAATCTTCTAGCGGAAAAGCTCTACAACATTGTTCTGGGCAATTATTTTGTGGATATCATTCCTAAAGCACAAGCAAAAAGAAAGCAAAACATAGACAAATGGGATTGTATCAAACTAAAAAGCTTCTGCATAGCAAAGGAAATTATTAACAAAGTGAAGCGACAGCTCACAGAACAGGAGAAAATATTTGCAAACCATTAATGTGATAAGCCAAAAATATGTAAGGAACTCAAACAACCGAATAGCAAGAAAACAAATAACCTGATTAAAGATGGGCAAAGGATTTGAAAACACAGTTCTCAAAAGAAGACTAACAAATAGCCAACAGGTACATTTTTAAAAAGCTCAGTATCGCTAATCATTAGGGTAATCAAAATTAAAACCAAATGAGATATCACCTCACACCTGTTAGAATGGCATCTATGAGAAAGATGAAAGATGAGTGTTGGTGAGGATGTGGTGAAAAAGTGAACACTTGTCTGTTGCTGTTGGAATTGTAAATTAGTCCTGCCATTAGAGAAAATGGCATGGAGATCGCTCAAAAAAAACCTAAAAATAAAACTACCATATGATTGAGCAATCACACTTCTGGATACATACCCAGAGGAATTAAAAGCAATATGTTAAAGGGATGCCCATGTTCATGGCATGCCCATGTTCATCAGTATTATTTACAATAGCCAAGATATGGAATCAATCTGTGTCCATCAACAGATAATAGATTAAAATAATGTGGTATAGACATGTAATGAAATACCATTTGGCTTGAGAAGAAGGAAATTCTGTCATCTTCAGCAACATGAACTTGGAGGATAGTATGCTAAGTGAAATAAACCAGACACAGAAAGACAAATACCACACGGTCTCACTGACATTACTTACATGCAGACTCTAACAAAGTTGATCTCATAGAAATAGAGAGTAAAAAAATGATTACCAGAGCCTAGGATATGGGGTTGGGAGAGGCAGGTGGGATGGAATGAGGTTTTGCTAGTCAAGGGATACAAAGTTTTGGTTAGACAGGAGGAATATCTTCAGATCTATCTCACGGCAGGGTGACTATAGTCAATCATAATGTATTGTATGTTTCAAAATAACTAAATTTAAAATGTCTTACCACAAAAAGTGGTAAGTGGAGGTAAGTAACAGATACGCTAATTAGCTTGCTTTTATTATCTCACATTGTAGACATTTATCAAAACATCATACAGTACCCTGTAGTGTAGACAATTACGCTTTGTCAATTAAAAGTAATATTAATAAGAAAAGAATTAGTGGTCAAGATATAAAATTGGAGATCTGGCTCTTTTTTTTCATATATGGGGCACTTTTTCTTCTAGTCATATTTAATTTGCTGAAGTGATCACAAGATGCTGAGAAGAGAGTGTGGCTTCATTTGGGCTCCAAGCCAGGCTGCTTAGCAGCAGAGATTTAATTTTTAAATTTAATTCTAATTGAAACGAGAAACTAGAGATGTAGCAAAATTTAAGAAGCGAAAATTAGAAAATAAAATCAAATCTAGGGGGAGCAAACATTCAAAGATTCACACAGGCCCCTGAATGAGAATACTGGTAGCCTACATTACTCTCCTGGGTTCTCTTAGTGATAAGACACAGGTGTACATTGACATCTGTGGCAAAACTATAGTTACATTTAAAATATATTTTAGATAAATACATGTATACTTGTGTATCATACTATACTTTTATCTCTGAATGGTAAACTATGTAATACATTATATGACAGTAATGGTAACATTACTGCATAAGCTACACATATATATTTAAATTGGCTAAATGTTTAAATTTTCCCATAGCTTCATGAAATGGGACTCAGCTCATTAATATATAGTATAACCTTAAAAGGCATTTCATTTTAAGATTTTTTTGTCTTGGATGCTAAAAGAGTAGCAGGATAACATGATAAGGGATTTAGCATTTTCAAAGAAGAAAATATCAAGGCCCAGCATTTAGAAGATCTTCAACTATTTTCTTGCCAATATCTGACTATTCTATGCCCTACTGGCTTTTGACCGTTTGTGTCTAGAAAATTCCCCACAGTGAGATTTTTCCTTGTGCATGCACACCAAGACTGCTGAACTTTGCTAAACACTGCTAGAAAATGTCCCAAAAAGTGGAAGACTGTTGCCAATATACAATCATGATTGCTAATCTTACCCAGGCTCTCAACAGTGCCTGGGAATCCTATTAGCTTTCCATTACCCAACTTAATTCTCATTCCTCACAGATACTATTTCAAATCTTCCTAACTCTCTTCAAATCTTCAGTTCATCCATCTTCCCCCTCAGATCCAGAAGATTACTTAAAACCACTGGGGAAAAACTTTTGGACTTCTCACTGCCCAAGAAACAACCAGCATACATCTATCTTTGCCTTTGTCCTTTTGGGACAAGGAAGAGTTGACTTTCCATCTACATAATTGATCTACCATCTACCTACAGTCTGAAATCCTTCCTCTCTGGATTCCTCAGAAATACTGTAAAATCTCCACCCTCCACCTTGGATCTTATTTTTTCCATTTCTGGAGGAATCTCATTAGCATTTCATCATGCATGGTTTTTCAGCATTAAAAAAAATAGAAAATAAAAAGTAAACAAACTTCAACCTAAACTACCTCTGCAAGTACTATATTTTTCTCTCCTTTCCCCTTTCCAGTCAAAATTCTTGAAGGCATTATCAATATTTTCTGTCCCAAGTTCCTCAACTCATTCAAGATTATTGTTTTTCCTGCCATATGCCACTGACCTTGCTCTCACACAGGTTAGCCAGGTTTACATACTGCAAAATGTGGCTACGTTTCAGCTAGCGTAACTCCTTGGAAACATTTGATACTGTTGGAAACTTTTCTTTAGGACCCTCTATTTTCTTGCCTCCTGTGGTACAACTCTCTCCTGGTGTGCCTCCTTCCACACTAGCTTCTCTTTGTTTTCCTTCGAACACTCCTTTTCTCCACTCTCACTTAAATACGGATGACCTTCAAGGTTCTGGTCCAGTCTTTTTCTCTGCCTCACTCTAGGACTTATTAAATGAATCCAAGAAACTTTTGGTAGGTTTGTCCACTCCCAAAAAACGTCAAAGACTGTAAACTGATGACTCCCAAATCTCTTCTGCCAGGACAGGCATCTTTCCTGGGATCCTTACCTAGATATTTAGTGGTTTACTAAACATTTCATGTGGATGTTTCAAAGGCCCCTGAAGCCTAACTCACCCAAAGATGCACTCCTCATCTCCTTATCTTTCTTCCACATTTCCACACTTAATTCTCCTCTTGTGTTCTCTATCTCAGGAATGCCACTGAAATCTACCCAGGATATCTCTCACATCTAGTAAATCACCAAGCAATTTTGTTTCTATTGTCAAGTCACTTTCTGGATATTGCTCTTTATTGCTGCAGCCACCATCCAGGTCCAAGCAAGTACAATATGTATATTTTTTTCTGAATGGTTGCCATCTCTTCCTAATTGGCCTTTTTTTCCCCTCAATCTCTCTCTCCCATAACCTCTTCTCTACAGTGCACCTATGAGAATATGGTTATGATATTCTCCCACTTAAAATCATTCAAAGCCTTCCTGCTGCCATTTTGATAAAGATCAAACCTCTAAACATTTAATGACTCTACTCTTTATGATCTGACTGCAGTACATCCAGCAGCCTCATAACTTGACAGCATCCTCAAATTCTGTTGTCCAAATATATTGAAATCCCTCAGTTCTTCAAAGCAGAATTGCTCTTAACCACATGTAAGCCTTCACATATTTTTCTCTTCTAATTCCCTTTAGCACTCCTCTTTTCTATTTGATCCTATTCATCCTTCAGCTCTTATGTTACATATCACTTCCTCAGAAAGCCTTTCTGAAATTTTTGGACTAGTTTCAGTAAATCCTACCAGAATATGACTTCAACATTTATGTACTTCCCTTATCACAACAACTGTCATGCTTTATTATTGCTGCCTATTACATCAGTTTCCTATTTCTGCTGTAAGAAATTACACCAATTGTTTTTTGCTTAAAACAGCACAAATGTATTCTATTTCTAGATATATGACATAATAAATAGAATAGCAGTGCCATTTTTCTTCTGGAGGATATAGAAGAGAATCGATTTCTTTATCTTTTACAGCTTTTAGGCTGCCTGTTTTCTCTGGCTTGTGGCCCCTTTCTCTATCTTCAAAGCTAGCAGGTAGCATCTTTCACTTTCTGTCTTTTGACCTCTGCCTCTATTTTCACATCACCTTCTCAGATTGACTTTTCTGTGTCTGTATCTCTCTCTCTCTCTCTCTCATAAGAATCTTGGTGATTATATCAGTCCTACCTGGATAATCCAAGGTTCTTTTCCGATCTCCAAATCCTTAACTTAATCACATCTGCGAAAGACTTTTGACACAGAAGCTAACGTATTGACAGGTTCCAAAAACTAGGACGCAGATATCTTGTAGGAGGGCATTACACTTCCTTTCATACTTGTTTAAATGTCTGTTTCTCCTATTAGAGAGGACAAAATCTCTTCTCTATATCTCTTTATTCCCGGTGCCTAGCATAGTGCCTTACCTCTGAGAGGTGTTCAATACATATTTATTATGAAGAAACACGGAATCCTAGACTGACTTATGTTTAAAAAAGTTTATCCAAGGCTGGGCACAGCGGCTCATGCCTGTAATGCCAGCACTTTGGGAGGCTGAGGCAGGTAAATCACCTGAGGTCAGGAGTTCAAGACCAGCCTGGCCAATATGGTGAAATCTTGTCTCTACTAAAAACACAGATATTTTCTGGGTGTGGTGGTGCATGCTTGTAATCCAGCTACTTGTGAGGCTGAGCCAGGAGAATCGCTTGAGCCTGGGAGGCGGAGGTTGCCGTGAGTTGAGACGGCGCCACTGCACTCTAGCCTGGGTGACAGAGCAAGATGCTATCTCAAAAAAAAAAAAAAAAAAAAAAAAAAAAAAGCCAATAAACATGTATTGATTTCTTTTTAAAAAAATGTATCCAATAAACATTTATTGAACATCATCCACCTGACAGACATAGTTTTAATGCTTAGATTATAGATGTGAATAAGAAATGTCCTTTGAATCCGCAGCCTAATAATGAAGATACATATATGTAAAGATAAATACATTAAAGTCTTTTTATTCTTTGAAATAAGTATGCACATTGTGAGTGAGGAACCAAAGGATGAATGTCAGGACTTCTTAATTTTGAGGACAGAAGGAAGAGTTTTTGTGTAAGTCATTGCCTTCAAAGAGGAATAGGTCTTATCTGGAGAAACAGAGTCAGAAGGAAAATAGCATTCTATGCAGATGAAGATTGGTGAAGACATAATTAGGGTGGCAAAGCCATTTGGCTGATTTACAGAAATGCAAGAAGTCAGAATTGTCTGCTGTTCGGGATAGATACTATAGTAACATTGTACAGATAAAAAGGAGCCAACTCTTAAGGGTCTGTACATCATATTATTAAGGTTTGAATTTAGTTCACAAATAATGTGGGACGGCTAATCATTTCAAGGATGTAAACTATGACTCTATATGTATTAAAAGAACTTACTGAGATAGCAACATGTACATTTCATGGGTGGACCACATATTAACATGGAGGTAAGTTAAAAGCCAATAACCAATAGCCAACATGTGATATTAAAGGATGTCTTCCTGACCCTTGAAGTCTAAACTTGATTTCAGTGTATGTCTATAGATACAGATGCGTATATAAAGACATAGCTATAGCAAATATACGTAATATTGAATAAGCACAAATTATGAAATGTAATCAGCAAACAACCAGCTATAATCATAAACCAGTCTTTTCCCCCTAAGTGTATCATGCTTTTATTTTTTTTCACAGTGACTAGCTCTTATCCTGCCCCTGAATATAATTCAGTCAGGTACAATTCTCTGTCACTATTTAGGTATTAAAAAAAACCTATGGTGACTTTAACACACAAAACATAGTTTTAATTCACTAATTAAAGTGTCTCAGCTCATGAATATGTCGAGACTCTGGGTTTGATTTTTTTTTTTTTTAAGTTGAATTGTTTCTACTCCAGCCACTTTACTGTGGTTTCTGATCCTTTCAATGTTTTAATAGTAGGAATAGAGGAGAGTTGAGAGAAACAGAAATATATTGCTTAGCTGAATCTGTGGAAGTGACATAATTCCTGAGCTCTCTGGACTTGGATGTCCAAAATGGATTCTCTCATGTTTGTTCCTGGAATGTTGGGAGATACCCCTTCCACTCTATCCGCAGAGAGCTCACTTCTGCATCCTCTAGGCTGCTAGCAATTGGCCTCTCTCTGTCAAGGTCATCTTATCCCTACAGCTGACCTGTGTGGGAATTTAAAGACCACTTAATTGCATATTCCTCTCCTGTACAGCTCAAAAGTGGTCCCAGGGAATTGCTTATTAATCCATTGTTCCTACAGAACCTGGAGGTGCCATTAACATCCTCAAATCTGACCTCTCCTCTGCTGCAACAGCTGATGTTAGCCAGTTTCTTACTTGTAGACTTCTTAGGCTTAGCTCAGACATTATTCCACTACAATCTGTAATTCAAAGGAATACAGATTATGCTACCTCAGTGGTCTTCTTAAAAACTCCTGGGAGTTTGGATGTATGTTTGGAGAAAGAGGGCATTCACAAAATACCTTTCTTCAGAAGAGATCTTCAAAACTCCTCCTTCAAAAAAACCCCCAAAAACAAAAAGAAAACCTATCTGTAGTTGTAAGAGTCCTATAGCTGGATCAAAGTTACCTATTTTTGAAAACTTTCCTAACAACTCAGAACCTCAGTTCACTATATATGGTCTAGCTGAGTTAAGTAATTATTAAGTACTATGTGCACAGTGCTAAGTCTTGTCCTGCTTAATGATTTCAACTCAGTGAGAAAAGAAACCAAAGCCAAGAGAGGTTAAAGAATATGCTAAATTTCACATTGTTGACAAATAGTGGACCTAATATTCAAAACCAAGGAGTCCAAATCAGAAATACGTTTCTTCATATCATAACCTTGATTGTATTGTATTTGCTTAAATGCCCAGCTTCTCTATCAGATTGCATTTTTTCTCTTCACAATTACCACAGTAATGCTCTTCCATGTCTTAAAACTGATTTGCTTAATGTTTTTTTAAATGCAATGCAAGATGTTGTATTGCTTCACATGCTATGTGGGTGTGCAGGTGTGTGTGTGTGTGTGTGTCATTTTTCTATTTAATAACAAGAAAAAAGAAGAAGCACAGCCAACTTTGGAAGAAAAATGATTTCAAAATATAAAATAGTATTGCTATAATATCTCATTAAAAAATAAGGAGGACCAGGCACCGTGGCTCACATTTATAATCCTAGCAATTTGGGAGGCCGAGGCGGGTAGATCACTTGAGGTCAGGAGTTCGAGATCAGCCTGACCAACATGGAGAAACCCCATTTCTACTAAAAATAAAAAATTAGCTGGGCATGGTGGCACATGTCTGTAATCCCAGTTATTTGGGAGGCTGAGACAGAAAAATTGCTTGAGCCAGGGAGGCAGAGATTGTGATGAGCCAAGATCATGCCATTGCACTCCAGCCTGGACAACGAGAGCAAAACTCCATCTCAATAAATAATTAAGGAGAATCATCAATTTTTTCGTCTACAAAAAAGAGAAATTAAATTTTATCCTGAATTTTTAACTCATTTTACAGCCACTGCATGAAACCTGCTATTTTATTTATTGGAGAGACAATGCAACTGACAATGCCCACTGTCTGATCATCCTTAGAAAGCTCTCTTTCACATGCCAAGAAACAGCTATCTTTCTGTGGAGTACTTCTGTGGAGTAGATTTTTATCTTAAAATCAGATAACTGATATTTTTTCCACATTTGCTTTATTCTGAAGAAGGTCGGGCAAACTACCACCCATGGGCTAAATCTGGCCCACTGCCTGTTTTTTAAATAAAGTTTTATTGTAACCCAGCTACGTCTATTCATTTATGTTTTGTATATAGTTCTTTTCTTGCTAAAATGGCAGAATTCATGAGTTGTCAAAGGGTTTATATAGGCCAATGGTGTGAAGTATTTTTGATATGGCCCTATACAGTAAAAGGTTACTTACCCTTCTTCTAGACAGCTTAGATTGACATAAAATCCTCTTCAAAATGCCATTGCATAGTATGTCACCCACCTTCAATTTACTTTTTTAACATTTATCCATTTTTTAATCTTGCCTTTGTAAACTTGCTTCATTTTTATTGCCTTTTCCATATATTTTTAGCAATTTTATTTTATTTTAGTATATTGCATGCATCTTCAAAGTGACCCTAAATTCTTTTTGAAATACAATAGCATAAAAATAACATTAAAATATCCCATGGTATTATATACATTTTACAAGTTTTCTCAAAGCGTATTTTGTTTAAAATACAGTTGAATATAAAGAAATCAAACAAGGAAACAACCAAACTTATATTTTAAAAAACAATCTTTTTGCACTGACTTATTTCATTCTTTTGTTTTGAGACACCGCCACATATTTGTTTTCTAACTTCGTGAGCTTTAGAAGCACCAGTTAATGTTTTTAACGAAAAAAAAAAAAAAAAGCCAGCAAACAAAAATAATAATAATTCAATTTTCAACTTTATTCTTTATTTACTGAGAGGAAGAAAGCCAGTCTATTTGTTACAGGGTAAAGTTGAATAAGACCTTAAATTATTTATCTATTTAAAGCATTAAGTACTATTTTTTTAGATTAAAAAATATTTATTAATATTTGTTGATTTTTGTAGTAAAGTTGAATGAAAATTAATGCTGTCCTGTCTCTGTATAATAAAAATAACTTGGATATACGCTTTTCATTTCATAAAATTTTACCTACAATATATGCTTCTGTCATAGAAATAACCACTGGGTGCTACAAAGTGCGTACATAAATTTTTATCAGTGGAAGCCAATTTGCATAAAATTGTATTAGCCTCCTAATTGAACATTCCCATCTTATCTAATATACTGTTTGCTTAGCAAATCTTATAGAGCCTCTTTTTTTGCTTTAACTTTTCTCATCAAAAACTTCCATGGTATTTCTAAAGATTTATTTTACTTTGTATAATTCAAAACCCACCACAGGTAATATATATAAAGGTCACACTACAAAAATCTGTTTGACTCCTAACCAATTCTATCCCATACTGAAGTTCCTATACTCAGTGTTTCTAATTCAATGCTAAGAGGACTTTTACATTTTCAAAGACCTTTTGATAATGAATAGATGGCAAGTATTGGGAAAGAAAAGGTAAATCCCAGGATTATATTCCAATTACTTCTCTTCAGCTTGTCATGCTAAAGTTAGGAGATTAAAGTGAGAAAAATCACATACTAAATTTTCTAATGAAAGAATGAGGTAGGTTCTGGTTATAAAGAAAGTCTCTTTACATAGACTTTATTATGTCCCTGGTCAAATCACACTCCTATAGATATACACGGGCAGCTTTGTTATTCCTTTTTACTGTTTCTGCCAAAGTTAAAAGAGATTCTTTTGTACTTTGCTTTCTGGTTGAAAAACAAAGATTTACTACCATGTTTAATACCCCTGGGCTGATTTTGGAAATTTCAGGTTAAACACATTCTAAAGAGGCATCTGTAGTCTGAGAACTCAGAGCACAGCTATGCCCAATCCAAAGAAAACTAAAACAACATCAATAGCAGCAACAACAAAGTCACTAACTTCCTGGTGAGCTTAATGATGTTTCATTATAAATATGCCACCAACAGCTTTAGGAAAAGTCCTGTCCTGTCCTGGAGCTGCAAGATTTGATGGCTCTGCCATAAGGGATTAGAAGGAGCTGATTTTTTTTGTTATTTTGCAAGCACTACAGATCCTTTGTGTTTTTTCATTTGTGTTTATTTTATTGTTGTAAACAACACTAAGACCATAAACATTTTCTGAAAATTATTTAAACTTTTTTTTAAACTTGAGGTGGTGATTTATCCAAACAATAAATATCCCAATCTGTGATTATAAAATTGGATCAAAGGATGCCAAAATAACACCAGAGAAGCAATTTTAGATAACTGTGTTTAGATTTCTCAGAAGAATCTAACACTAAGCTGAATTATTTTTTTGAAACCCATACCTAAAATATTCATTAGAGTTCTTATTCAAAGTCACTGTGATGGGTAACGTTCTTTGTCCTTCAAATTTTTTCTTATGTTAGATTTTACTGTGGCATCACTGAATAGGAAAAAAAAAAAATAGATTGGGTGGTTTGATTTTAGGGAAAAAGTCCTTAAATGAATCTTTGGTCTTCTTGCTTTTGCTACCTCATTAATCCTAAATGGTGTTAGTCAGTTGAGTCTAATAGCTGCCAGTGTTACTACCTTGGTCAGCTCCAAATTATAGTATTGATTAATGGATTGTCTTCTTCCAGTTGTGAATTATATTAGTGCTGGCCCAGGCAGCTTGGCCTGAGGCCAGAGCCTAATATTCAATGGAAGGCAACAAGCAGTTTCACTGTTTCTCTACTGTGGTTAAGTGGATGCTCAGAAAACAGAAAGCTTTGAAAAGATGATTTGACAAAAAGGAATGCACTAAATATAAATGAATATGTGCTTATTGATCAGTCCAACCTAGAGAAACAAGTAGGAAGAGAGTCAGTCAAGAATTCATCATTTCTTAACCCCAGACTTCCAAAAGAGTCTTAAAACAATGAGAATGAGAGTAGGAGGGAAACAAGATGGTTCAGAATGATAATGAACCAGCCTTAAGATCTGTGTAATTAAGTCCAGATGCCAGTGTGGTGACTGTGGTGCTTTCAGACGAAGTGAAATTTAACGTGGGTTACGGGCTCTTCTACATCACAGGCTCAGCTGTCCAGGAAAGCTTAAGAAACACCTGCCACACTGTGGTGCCAGTGTAGCAATACCATGTTCTCAGAATAATATAAACATTACAAATTGAAAGTCAAAACAAGAGGGGCTAGTTTCTTGTTAACTCTCTGCTTTAAGGAAGAACATAAAAGGGTTGGGTGTGCTTATCATTGATTCTTGTGGAATGGGAAAAGCTAAATGGGGCATTGAGAGATTAATAACTTTCACAGATCCATAACTCTGAGTTTGTTTGTTGCCAGATCAATTCCTTTTCCCTGTAAAATGTGAAGAGAAAACTGGTATGGGATGGAGTATCTCTGATTATAAGATTATATTACATAAATAAATATAATAAGATTACATTTATAATCATTATTGGTCTTTCTTTTCAATATGGACAAAACTATACTTGGTTTCACAGGGAAATAGAAAAAAAAGAGCTTTTCTTCTTCAAGTAAAGAGAAAGAACACGAAAAAATGAAGGCAGTGATTCAAGGGGGTCTTAAATTTGAAAGCATTGACATCAAATGTCTAGATGATTGTCGTAAATGGAAAGTTTTGGGGAACAATTGTGAATATGTGGAAAGCAGTCACAAGGTCAAATACATTGATAGGAATTAGAATTTTGTGGGAGTATTTTCTATAAGAGAAGAGAAACTCCATGTAGACATATTGATGAGAAAAAGAACTACTCTTAAGAGAAGCAGTGATGTAAGAGCCTCTTGGCATGGATTCTGCAATGAAAGTTCCTAGAATAAATCTCCACAAAATATAAAGTTATATTAATTCTTCATAACTGTCTCAATGATCTGCAGCAAAAATAAAGTTAAAATTTGGAAAGACATAATCATCATTTAACAAATATTATTATAAACTATGCTGTTTATGATAGATGCTAAGGATATTACAGATGGATGACCAAAACAAGAAGCATGTCTTTAGCGTAATCTGTTGAGTAGTTAGTAATTCAGGTAACTCACAGCATAAATGATATTACAAATGGTGTACCTGTGATTTGAATAAATTGCTGTATATCTTAGTAAACTAAATATTCTCTAAGTGAGCTAATTATAATCTTAGCTTTTTTTGGAAAGGATAAAAATATAATTCATCCTAGTAAATTCCTCTCCATTCAGCACAGAGACCCTAACACAAAATGAGTGCTTTGTTGAAATGAATATTTGTTGAAAAGGGACTGTATAAGAATATAGCCTTTGAATCAATTTCCTGCCAATGTACTTTTCCTAAAGAAACATAGTAATAAAGTCAACAATGAGATAATAGTAAAGCAAAATGTTTGGGATCCCAGCATATATAAATATAGCCATTTTTATCTGTTCTTCATCTCCTCTCCTTACTTGAATAAATCTGATTAACCTTTAGTCACTTTCTTTTCCGGAGAAGTGATCCCTTGGCCATTTGGAATGGATTAAATACCCTTATCTGAAGCTCTGGATTTCCCACAGTTTGGAAATAGTTGGACTCTCCTATAATTATTCATTTCATTGGCTTAGTCATGATAAATGTGCTGTGTCTTTTTATTCTTCTATATGTTCCCTAGGCACTGACAAAAGGTTTGGCGTATAGATAGCACTTGGTTCTTCTAGTCTGTGTCATTCTTGACCCCTCTCCTCTATACCTCCCATCTAGGTGATCTGCAAATCCAGGTAGCTCTACCTTCAAAGCAATGCCTCTCTGGCCTTTCTGGAATTTAAGCATTTCTCACACTCCCAAAGCCATCACCTGATCCACTGCTTACCTGCATTATTCCAGTAGCCTACACCTGCCACTGATTTGCCCCATTTATTTGTTCTAACTCAGAAGCCTAAGTGATTCTCTTAAAATACAGATTTGATCATGTCCAAAATATTCAGTGAAAGATCATCTGTTCAAAATATTCAACAAGAGATCATCTCACAAAGAACTAAAGCCAAAATTCTTAACAGAAGCTAACAGGGGCTTCACTTATTTCTCAGTCATCTTCTTCTCCTGACTCTCCTCAGACTTTCACTCTGGACACGTGGGACTTCTTTCTGCTCCTCGCTTTAGGTAAGCTTTCTCCTTAGGGCCTTTGCACCTGCTCTTTTCTTATCTAGAATGTTTTCTCCCTAATATCTACATGACTCACTCCTTTTCATTCTTCAGAGTTTTACTCAAAGGTCACCCACTTAATTCAAAATTTCAATATTCTCCTTATCCAATACTTTAATTTTATTTCCCTGCTTAATTTTTTCCTAATAGTGCTGATTTCAAGTCTGGTATTCAGCAGGTAAAATGAACTTCCATTCTGTGTAGCTGGGTGTCTGCTCTGATGCATTGGTATCCATTTGTGCTGGTTGTTAAGTAGAGTCATGAGTTGCTTAATACCGGGGATACATTCTGGTAAATGTGTTATTAGGCGATTACATCATTGTGCAAACATCATAGAGTATCCTCACAAAAACTTACTAAAATCATAGCCTACCCGTGTAGCTATATGTCACAGCCTTCTGCACACCTAGGCTATATGATATAGCCTTTTACTCCTAGGCTACAAACCTGTATATCATGCTGCTGTGTTGAGTACTGTACACCATTGTAATACTATGGATGTGTGTATCTAAACATAGAAAAGGTACAGTAAAAATATGCCATTATGCTCTTACAGGAGCACTGTTGTACAAACAGTCCATGGTTGACCTAAACATTGTTAGACAAAGCATGACTCTATTTTAAATCTCACGTCTGCTCATTGCTATCTAATATACCCTATACTTTGCATGTTTCTCTTTACCATTGGCCTTCCCTATTCCAGTGTGTTCTTGTTCAACACTGTATCCCAAAATCTGCAGTGTCTGGCCCACTTTTCTCTACCTGCATTCTCTTATGTTAGCCTATGCACAATTTCACCTTAAAAAGTGCCTCGGAGAATGAGAGATTCCACAGACATATATTTTCTAGGTAATTAAACCTCTTTTATAATGAGGGAGTTTAGAATCTTTAAAAAAATACTATGACAAGGATATCACATGAAAAAGTAGTTTGAACTATAAAACAAATATAACACCTACCACACAGTGCCCCCCCCAAATAAAACATTACCAACAGAAAAAAGATAGTTGTAATAGTTATATAGAATACTTATTTGCTTTCTTCTTGTCTCCATGTAACAGATTATGAACTCCTTGAGTTCAGGTATCTTTTTTTTTTATCTTTATATCTCCATCATCTCAAATAGTGACTGATTAATAAATATTCAATAAAAAGATGAATGAAAAACAGGACTTTAAACATACCCACAATTGCCCATTTAAGAGATACAAATCATCACAACTATGATTTCCTTTACTATGCTTAGATACTTTTATTTTAATCAAGGTAAATTATTTATACATATTCTTATTGGCTCAAATATAACCTTATAGGTTATGTTTTCTGAATGTGTGCATTTATCTGCCTTAAGAGTTTTCAGGAGTATAATCCTTGTGATTGAGGAGAAGATATTATATATTCATAAATCCTATCTTAGCACTACTATGGTTTTAAATTGTGTAATATGATGTTCTCTCTCTTAAATAAATTGTAAACAACTGTTTCCAACAAAGGATATTTCATCATCTCATTCAATATAGATGATTTCTAATATCTCAAAATGTGATTTAAAAATATGATTCTGCCTAGAAAAATCTAGGATCAGACTTAGAAGTAATTTTTATAAGTTTGGAACCATTTAACGTGCTAATGATTTTTTTTTAAGACCATGAGATTTACTTTGGACTGAATGCTTATGTCTCACCCCAGATTAATAATTTGAAACCTGATCACCAATGTGATGGAATTATAAAGTGGTACCACTGAAAGGTGATGAGGTCATGGGATGAAGCCCTCAGGAATGGCATTAGTATCCTTATAAAGAGTCCCCAGAAAACTGATTCACGCTTTCTCCTATACAAGGACACAGCCGGAAGATCCCATCTGTGAATAAGGAAATGAGCCCTTACTAGACACCAAATGTGCCAGCACTTTTGTCTCAGACTTTTCAGCCTCCAGAACTATAAAAGTAAATTGTTATTTACAGGCCACACAGTCTAAGGTATTTTCTTATAGCAGCGAAAATGGACTAAGACGAGATTTTTGTAAAATGTTGTCTTTAAAATTCCCCTGT
The DNA here is from genome assembly GCF_048565385.1 of Saimiri boliviensis. Taxonomy (NCBI): domain Eukaryota; kingdom Metazoa; phylum Chordata; class Mammalia; order Primates; family Cebidae; genus Saimiri; species Saimiri boliviensis. The sequence continues at coordinate 162,836,572 of NC_133450.1, forward strand.
TCATCACAAGAACAATTAACTGCTAAAATGTTGTTAATAAATTATATAAGATCATACAAGGCATGTCTGTCAAATTGTTTAAACAACTCTTATAAACTTAGAACTCAAAAATATTCTCACTATTTTGTTTTGAGGAAGAATTTTCTTCATGTGACCCTATTATATTATTCCATATTTCTACTGGCCCAAGTACCTCTCCACATGTTGAGCACAGCTCATGCTATGTATCCCCATCCTCACACCATTGAGTATTTGGAAAGTTGGTCAATGACTAGCAAAAACTCATATTATAAATGCAGGGCCATATACAATGGATATAACTTAATGCCCCAAATCTGTAGCCCTGAGAAAAGAAACAGCACAAAGTCTTTTATATATCATTCTCGAGCTCAGCTTCTAGGTAATCTTCAGCTGAGACTGCAAGTCCGTCCCTCAGAATAACAAATGTGCAGCTACCAAGCACCAAAATTTAATAATTTCAGCAACCTAACATTGCTACTCTGATATTTCATCCTTTATCTTTCTATAACTTGTAAGCAGAAAAACAGCTGAAGAGCATGAGGCAGATAAACTTAAGGGCTTCATATTTAAGAAGGTTGTCAGCTTGACGGTCTAACGCTTCTGGTTCTACACCCTGCCACTGATAATTGAATGTAATTAAAATTATTCAGCTTATTTATTCAGTCATTTATTTCTAGAAAGGGGAATCCAACTTTTCATGAACATAATCATTGATGATTTAACCATTAAGATCACTCTCAGGAGGAGTAAGGAGTCATCCTCCATCTATAGCTCTATGCAGGCTTAAAAAACATTCAGTTTCTCCTAATCTTCTTTACATAGGGGCTTTTCTTCCTTTTTCTCTATTTATTAGATAATTTCCAACTTGATTACTAAACTACGATGAGAGACATTTAAAAATAGACCCATGTGAATTGTTATGATTTGAATGTCTCCATTAAAACACATGTTGAAACCTAATTGCTAATATAATGGTGTTGGGAAGTGGGGCCTTTAAGAGGTGAGTAAGCCATGAGGCCTCTGCCCTCATGAATGAACTCATGCTGTTACAGTAGAAGTGGGTTAATTATCATGGACATGGGTTCCCGATGGAAGAATATGTTCTGTCCCCATGTCCTCTTCCTGTCTCCTAAAATCATTTCCACCTTCCACCCTTCTGACATGGCATAAGGCACTTGCCAGATGCTAGTGCCATGATCTTAGATTTCCCAGTCTCAAGAACCATGAATCAAATAAACTTCTGTTCTTTATAAATTACCCAGGCTGTGGTATTGTGTTATAATAGCACAAAACAGATGAAGACATCAATGGAATTCAATTCTAGATGGTTAGATGGTTAAAATATGTCCTATGAGTATCTATCTATCTTAGTAGTTTTTTTGATCTATATATCCCCCACCTATGTTATTTCATTTTCATACTGCTACAAAAAAAAACTGCCTGAGATGGGGTAATTTATAAATAAAAGAGGTTTAATTGACTTACAGTTTAGCATGGCTGGGGAGGTCTCAGGAAACTTACCATCATGGTGGAAGGTGAAGGGGAAGCAAGGTTCTTTCTTCACAAGGCAGCAGGAAGGGGAAACAGCCACTTATAACACCATCAGATCTCATGAGAACTCACTCTCAAAAGAGAACAGCATGGGGAAACTGCTCCCACGATTCAGTTACCTCCATCTGGTCTCTCCCTTGACACATGGAGGTTATGGGGATTACAATTCAAGATGGGATTTGGGTGGGGACACAAAGGCCTGACCATATAACTGCCCTAATTGTTTTTTAGCTTCTATTTTTAGAAGTGAACTGATGAGTACTGACCAAAAGTATCGTGAATGATTTATACTTTATATTCATTAATATATTACGTAATTAGAAAATATATTAAAAACATCTGTATGGCATAATCATCTTAAGTTTTTTTGTCATTATGAACTAAAATTAAACTTACTTAAAAAATAATTATGTCTGAAGCTTGAGCAATTTAAGCAATCCAAACTGAATGATCTTTCAAAAATAATTATGGCGAGCAAAAAAATAACTATGATAAACAAATGGTTAATGCTTAATCCTATTCATCTTGACTTGAAAATGGCAGATATGACTAAATCAATTTAAAAAACAGCTTAAGAGGCCCCTATTTATAGCAGTCCATGCAACAATGGCTTTGTACTTTCATTGTGTTCTAAGGGCATCTTAAAACATAAAAGACAGAGTTAATTTTAAAAGCCAAAAGTATAGTATAGCCTGATGAGATTCACATAATTATAGTGGTATCCAAACACTATTGGTTACATGGTGCTCAACTGTAGGCATCAATTTGAAACGTGAATTATCTCATTGATGTGCCAGGAAAGAGATAGCAGATGATGAAATATCTAAAACTCATCTCATAGTAGGAATGATATTTTGCATAGAAAACAGAAGACTAAGGAGAAAAAAGGCAGGTAGATTTTGTGTCAGTATAAGCAAGACCTTTGTTCCAATTAGAGCTACTCAATAATGAAAGTGAGGTTTATGTTTAGTTGTAATCAGGGTCTGGCTGACTGTGTGTTACAGGGAAGTAACCTACAAAGAGAGTGAACCGTGACCTCCCTTAGTCTATCTGCCTTAAGTTGCCTGCCTGCCTTTCTCTTTTCTTTCGTCTCCCTCTCTGGTCTCCCTTTCCCTTCCCTTCCCTTTTCCTTTTTCCCTTTTCCCTTTTCCCTTTCCCTTTCCTTCCATCTTTTTCTTTCTCTCTCTTTTTTCCTCCCTTCCTCCTTCCTTCTTTCCTTCTTTCTTTCAAAGGGTGATGTGCTTTTAAACACAGAATAAAAATTATTTAAATCATGGGTATACTACCAAATACCTTTTATTATCTTAGGCAGGTCATTTGCCATCTCTGGGTTTAAATTTGTCATGTAAAAATCAGGGCCTGGGGTCTTTAGAGGCTATTTTAGTTCTAATATTCTCTGACCATATAAATGTAGACATATTGACAAACTTTAAGTCTACTCCCTATGAAGAATCATTATAATTATGGGCTTTTAGAGCAGAAAAGCATTTAGTCAACCTCCACACAAGTCATTAGATTACACGTATTATTGTTTCTACACTGAATTGCTAGTAAATCATTTCAATAAGTCCTTCTTTTAAATGCTGTACATATAGTGTAAAAGTTGTCTACTATCCTCGAATGAACAAATGTGACTCTCTCAAGCAGAAATGCTCTGGGAACACCCCGCTGAGCTTTCTTCTTCTGGCCATACGGTGTGTATACACAATTAACCTTCCCTTAATTAGATTAACTTGTTCTTTACCTGGGATTGTCAAATTAATACTGTAATCAAAGATCTCTATTAGAGACCTGAATATGTTCCTGCCATGTGCAATGCTAATTACTTCTTTACTAAAAGTCACTACAAACAGGCTCACTTAATGGTATGCCTTAGCTAGAAGACCTGGTTTATGTCTCAAAACTAGTACTACTCAGAACTTTACAAACAATTCTTAAAATCACCTAAAGACACCTTAGTATTTCTGATATTCTTAATTGATGAAATTCAAGATTTAATACAATTCCAGCCTACTCCTACTTACTTGAAAACATTTATAAGCATTGGCAGTGGTTCTTATATTAAAACATGATACTGCATAGCATTTAATCAAATGTTATTTATAACAAATTAAATTACCCTTGCCAAAATAAGCAAAGCATTTGGCTATAGAACCCACAGCATTATTAGGTTGATCCTACATATTTCTAAATTCAGACAATTTAACAGTTTCTGGCTAGCATTAGCTTGATCCAATTATGAAAAGTAACACTGATGATTACATGACAAAGACACCTCACTTAACCAAATTGACTAAACTTGGTCAATGTCCCCAAGGCAAAATGCTATGAACCACTGGCTGTAGACTAGTATATTCAACATCAACAGTATTTTAAATACCCTCTAATATTCTCAATCAGCCATTGATTAAGTGTCCATGGTTTCAACGTGTAGACATTGTGGAAAATACAAAGATGAACAAAAAGACATACACCCTCCTTTTAAAAAGTTTACAGTCAGACGCTTAAGGAGGAACTGGCAGGATAATGGAAACCTGATTCTTTTGCCATCTAGTTAGATGGTTTTGATTCTCTCAATCAGAAACCATCTTGAAATAAATGAGATCTCCAAAGTTTCACCTGGGTTTGAATTCTTGTGGGACGTGGCAAAAGATTTCATTTCTCTGGTTCTCAGGTCCCTCATCCTAACATGGAGATAAAGCACAGACCTCAAAGGTTTGCTGTGAAGAGTAAATGACATACATGTACCATGCATTTTGTATATAATATGCATATCAAAAATAAATGTTAAAATATTTAAGGAATAGAGGATACATTAAACAAGAAACCTCTTTTTTTTTGGCAAGAGTGAAAAGTTAAATATCTTGTGTTATAGTTAGATGCCTACATTCAGGACTGATGTATAAATTTATGTACTACAAATGGAAAGAAGAATTTCTTCCTCTTAGGCAATGCCCTAAAACAACAGCAGCTAGTAAGCTGGTGATCTTGAATAAGTGGAAGAAAAGACAATTTAGGAAATACTAATCAAATCTAATACCCAAAATAAAGTATACTGAGTTTTACCCAAGTTTTTGACATGTCTTACAATATCTTTGTAGACCATATGGAGAAGATGGAACTAAAAAGAGTCAGGTAGATTTATTAAGTGGGAAAAGCCATAAAAAATACACTGGAATAAGTAAATATTAATTTGAATAGCACTTTTGGACTTGGCTCTGCTTTTGGTAGAGCAAAAATACCATAGAATTGGAAATTCAGAAAGGTTTAGGCTGGAGTTCTTGCTCTAACTCATTAGCTGTGAGAGACCTTTGCCTCCTTGACCATCAGTTTCTTTTGTAACAGAATCATATGAAGATAACACAGAAAGCCATTCCCTTTATGCTTGGCACATACTAAGGGCTCAACAAGTGATATCGATAGTAACCATTGTTATTTTCACTTTAATTTTATTTTTGTAATAAGCTGAAGGTGATTATGGTATCTTGTTTTCATTTTTTGGACAATTTGAAAATATAGGTAGACAAAAAAAAAACAACCTTTTATCTAGGTAAGCAGTTATGTTCTTTCTGTGTTCTATGATTCAAGCATCGATCCTGTTTTCATAAGGTGAACTGGTAAAATGTGTTCCTTGTTTTCATTTTTGAACATGCCTATGTGTGAGCAGATTCCTGATGTTCTAAATTTTAATAAAATTTATATACTTCCTACTATGTCAAATACTATTCACCAAAGCAGCTTTCACATATGAACTCATTCAATCTTCACAACAGCCACCAGAAATATGATTATTATCTCTATTTTACAAATGAGAAATCTCAGGCACAAATTTGCATATTTTGCTTTAAATCAGATGGCTAAAAAGTAACAGATAATCCAGGCAAATGTAAGTCTAGAATCTATGAAATTTGCTCCTTATAATAGAACAGTTCTGTCTTGAAGAAAAAATGTCATTAATGGAGGCACATTTGAAATATTTCTATTAGCACTAGATCAGACAGAAATAGAACTAAAAAGAAAATAGGAACATCATTTGTATTATTAGTTGTACAGAAATAAGTACTTTGGACTCCCAAACAACTGGTTTTTAAATGAACATTGGAACATAATGTGCTTGGAAAATGGAAACTGATTCTATACAAATTGCTGAAACATAAAGCAAAATGAGGAGTATTGTAAGAGAGTCATAAACAAAGACACAGAGGAATTCAGAAGAAGATATCAATTTAACTCGGGGTATCTAAGAAAGTATTCTGGGGAAGGTGAGCTGAATCTTAATATATAAAATTGAACAATGATGAACCACCATGAAAAGAGGCTGAAGGCCTGAAATAAATTTACTACAGTCTTCATTATCTTTTATTTGTTTGTTGAATTATCATCTTATTTGACTTCAGTGGTACTGTGATTTCTGAAGGACATTTGTGTACCTTCTCCATATGCAGATATTTCCATTTTCTTAGAGTCACAAAATACATCAACCGCAAAATAAGATTAACAGGAGATATGGATGGGGATACTCTTTTCTTTAAACTGAGAATGTAAAAATTTAGCAGGTAAGAGATTTGAGCATGCTAAGGAAATTTTAAACCTCATATACTATATTTAGAAAGTTTATATTTATAAACACTGATTTAAAAACATTTAAGTTTATCTTATAATTCATGACAGGTTTATTACTAGCTAATAGTCTCTGAATGACAAGCCAATAGATCAAATACCTCAGAGAAAGAACATGGGAACTGTTTATTTCAAAGAATTATCATTTTAGGATAGAAACATACTATTAAACTGCAATGGGTGAGAAAAAATGTACTTGGCAGAGGATTTTAAACAAAAAGTATTATTATGATAGATGTAATGTTTATATTAGAGAAAGGATACATAAGGAAACAAAGCTTAATAGCAAAAATTTGTCACAAAATAGTGAGAACTGAATGCATTAAATCATAACCTGTTATTGTTTAACAAAGATTAGACTTTTAAAAATTTGCTAATCTACTCACTAATGTGTTTTCTTACTTTATTCCCTCATTAACAATAAATAGCTTTATAGCTTCCAGAAGAACCAAAATAAAGTACGTAGGCGAGACCACTGCCGAGGGCTAATAATTTCATAGCAGCAGCAGCTAAATTCAATCAACATTTAAATCTATAGGCATCTGCTGCTTCAATTCAGAATTTTAACCCATTGTTAGAGTTCCCCTACATTCAGGCCTAACATCACACATAATTCAGAACTGAAAAATAAACGTCTCATTGACAGATTTCCTAGTTGTGCTATTAACACGTTATAGTTTTATTTGTAAAGGAAACATCTGTAGTAAAGAACAACAATTCTAACCAATATTTGTTGAATCCAACTATACATCTGTTACTGTATTAGGTATTGGGACCCAAAGAAGGGAAAGGGTTAAGAAGTGGTTGTGGACTCACCTTGTGTTAGCCACAGTAGGTGTTTTCGGACACAGTCCCTGGCCTCAAGAAGTTCAAAACCTAATTATAAAGATAGAAAGTAACAATTACTTTAAAAATATTTTAATCCCTACATTGTCTTTGAGATATATGCTGTCACCCCATATTTCAGTAGAGACTGAGACAGAGAGGAGAAAAAGCAAGCCAGTTAATGAGAAACTGCTATGAATTTTATGAAATACAATCTTTAATTGAAGTAGTGAAATGCCAAACACCAACATGAAAATCTCTATTGTTCACAGGCTATAAAGCAGTGAATATTGACTATTCTTTAAAATGGTGAAGTGAGACTAACATGTTCACCATAAAATGGCCAAATTGCCTTCTTACAACAGCGGTTTCATCAAGTCCACAAAACACCTTGGTCTGTTGTTTCCTATAATTACATAATACATTTCAGAATATCTATCCTTTGGTCTTTAAATAATGAATGCCCCTAAGTTTTTAAGGGGAACACTTAAACCTTGGCAGCCCAAAAAGCAAATCCTTGCCTATCCTACTCCTTCTGGGACAAATCAGCATGGAAAATTCCATCTTATAGGCATTACATTTATGTGAAAGAATTTCACAATTAATTTGACAAGATCCACACCTCTGAAACATCATATAAAAAGGTACAATGTCTTAATTTCTCAACAGAATCATTTGTACAAGATTTGAAGTCTACCTTAATGATTCTTTTTTGTATTGTTTTCTGAACTGCTTTATTTTGTCTAGTACATTTTTTTCTCTACTCTTTTTAGCATATTAAACTCTACGCCTCCTTCAGTTCCTACCAAGGTTGACAGCTCATGGGGAAAGACTTTTTGACATCCTGCCCCTACTAAATTTCAGTTAGATGAATATCCTAGATGCTCCAGCAAGCTCTGAGTCCTTCCCTATCACACAATATCATGTCACCCTGTGTCGGAGGAAATGGCTAGCTGTTCACCAAAACATTTCCCTTTTCTCCCTGTTTCATAGCCAGACTACATTTTGTAGTTAGATGTGACTACATTCTTCACTGTGGAATACAGTCGTAAGAACATCTTGAACATGATCCTCATTCTGCTTCCCTTACCAATATGTTAAATATTTAAAGACCTAAAGGAGGAAAGGTCCAAAAGACTAAAACAACATGATTCTCCAGCCACAGCTTTCAGGATTACCTCTCACTTCTGCTAATAAGATCTGTTCCCACTAGAGTGTTATATAGGTGACCATTCATCACCTGGTCCTGACTAGGAACATCTATTGGCACTGCATTTTATGTAAATGAGAATTAAATTTCTGTTCTTTAAGCCATTAAAAAGGTGGGTGTTTATTATAGCATTTAGCCTGTTTGGTTTGTTAGATTTCCCTCATTAGATTGTAAACTGTAGTACCCTGTGAATACGGCAACTAGTTTTGTCTTATTTGGGGTTTTAGCTGAGCCCCTGACACAGTAAATAGCACGCACTTACCATCTCTCTCTCTCTGTTTTCTAAAATAACTTGAATCTTACATGTTAAGATGTATCGTGAAAATTTTATAGGAACTATTATTCTAACTACAGTTATTCCTCTGGGAATAGGGCACATAAGGCTTCATTTAGCACGGGTTCCAACATATCTTTTGCTAAATACTTAAAGGTAAAAACTGATTTTGCTTAAGAGATCTCCCACAGCAAGTGGAACACATCAAAATATGCTTGTAAAACTGTTCTTGTAGGCCTCTATTTGCAGGTTTTTGGTAAGACGCTGAAAGCATTGCACTACCTTAGTCAGAAGTAATGGGCTTGAATGCTCCTTGCTGCAGTTGTGGTAATTTGGAATGTCCTTTGAACCTCTACGGGGATTTAATGCCAATGGAGAGAAAATGAAAGGTAACTTTCTTTCCTTTTCAAAACAATAACCAATCACAGAATCCAAGACCTTCTGCTCTTCACATATTACAATGAAACAGCTTTTGAAGTCTGGATAAAAATAGAGACATCTGACAAGCAATATCAAATCTCAGTCAGCAGACCTCCACGTATTTATTACTGACACTTCTTCTCTCCCTTAGCCACAGAGTCAAACACACTCTATTCACTGATTCCTTTTAGGCAACCAACCACCTGTTTAGGGCCACTTCTAAAAGGTCTCTTCATAAATCTTACCCATCTGTCTCTCTTTACTATTGTCCACTTGCTGGTTAAATTTAGTCTTGCTTAGCAGAACTTAACTTTCAGAGATTTCCTTCCTTTACTTTCAGCCCTACTTAAGCCAAGGGGTTGATCAGATCTCCTGGCTTCCTTTCTGAGTAATGAAGAGGAAACTTTTGCTGCTAGACATGCAAATGCCTTTTCATCTGGAGTAGAAAATCCTCAAGCTCTATTCCATTACTCATTTAGATGATTGCTGAATGGCACCTTTAAACTAGATTTTATGGTTGCTTTATTAAATTTGTAGTTCACTCACATTAATGTCAATATATATTAATAAAGCATTTCTCTAGTATCAGGCAAACATGCATTGGATTTACTAGTTGAAGACATTTCTTACAGGTTTTCATAGACATTTCAGACACCTTTATTTTCCTCTCAGGCCAACACCCAACTCTCTTTCTTTTCAAAGTACAAATATCAGTCTAGTTATCTGTTGATCTGGTAGAGGAGACAACAGAAACTATTTAACATTAGTGAGAAATAGAAAAATATGTAATCCTTTCTAAGCCATGCATAATGTCTAGGTCAACTGAGCTTTCTTCACTGTGATCAGAAATTGCAAATTAAGAGATCTCATTTTTTTTTTTTTTCTGAATATAGATGCTAAATTCTCATGAAGAGAAAAAAAAAGGATTTTCAGCAATTGGTTTGGCTCAAGTAGGCAGACCCCAGTTCACAGAACATGAGCAATATGGGGTAAAGAATAAAATGGGCAAGAAGGAAATAAAGATAAGGGTTCTTTCATTTCCCTGTTGTCTGCCAAAATTCTGACTGGTTGTTATGCTTGAGGAAACTGTAAGAGCTGAAGACTGTAACTTTCACGGGAAGATCTGTCCATGGTGGGGCACAATCTGACCAGATACAATTTATAGTATTTGTATTGTTCATGGATCCTGGGCAGCATAGCGAGACCCCATCTCTACAAAAAATACAGAAAGCTAGCTGGGGATTGTGGCATGCACCTGCAGTCCCAGCTAGTCAGGAGGCTAAGGCAGGAAGATCCACTGAGCTCTGAACTGCTGCACTCCAGCCTGAACAACAAGATCCTGTCTCTCTCACACACACACACACACACATGTATCCAAACACATCTGTGTGTGTGTGTGTGTGTGTGTGTGCATGCACATGTGAGCACATGGCATCCCTTCTGTTATAAACTGAAATTTCCAAATTTCAATGACTCATGATTATATTACATGAAATTTAATAATTAAAACATTTCACATCTGAAAAGGTATTTCAACAGAAACACTGAAATTTATTTTATATACTATATCAGAATGATTTTCACTCTATTTAAATTCAAAAAAGTTTACTTTCTATGAAGTTTTTTTCTGCTGCTCACCCTATTCTACAGCATTCCCCTAAATTCTGATTATCAAAATAACATGTAATTTTAAAGCAGATTCTCATTAGTGCAAGTAACTGTGACCTTTTTAAGTAGCTTAAAATTACATATTAAAGATATTTCATTAGGAAGCTTTCATTCTCTTTCATTTAGAATTGTTTGCACATACTTCTCGTCAGTCACTGTACTCCAATTTTCTGATTCAAGTATAAAGATAGTCCTCTGCATTACCTTAAACACTAAGTAAGCAAAATTCCAGGAAAAAAATAAGCTTTGAAATACCTAAAGGTACCTGTCTTATCAAATTGTCAAGTCCCTTCTTCATGTGCAGTTTGTACAAGAGAAAGTCAAGACAGATGAATGAAAGAGTGTGGTTTTAAGCTTTGCTTGGCAAACATGTTAGACTTCTTAAGTGGCATAGCTTGTCTTTCCTCCCTCCCTCCCACCTACCCTCTCTTTCCCCCTCTCTCTCGACCTTGTTCTAATGACATCCCTTATAGGTTTCTTGTGAAATAGATTGATTTGGAGCTGTGTTAACAACAACAACAACAAATACTACTGCAACCCACATTGCAACAAATGATATATAAAATGATAAATAAATTGTACCTCTCATGACTAAAGAATAGAGGGTTTCTATGGTGGTGGTGTGTTGTGTGTGTGTGTGTGTGCATGGGTATGTGTGTTTCCACGTGACAATATTAAAAGAACAAGCAGGACTTCTTGGGAGCCTGAGTCGTTTTTTTCCCAAATAAGTTAAAAGACATTTTAAATTTTAAAAAATCAATATATAATGTGCTTATAGAAAAGTACATAATGAATCATATAAAAGAAATGCCAAAACACATGGAAAAGAAACACCACCCACATCAAGATATAGAACATTTCTAGTACTACAGACTTCATGCCTACTTCCAAACCCACTTTTTCCTCCTCACCAAAGGTAAAGAAATGCTATCTTGACTTCTGACCTATGGTTTAGCGCTGCCTTGACCCTTATGCAAATGTAATCAAGTATCACATGTATTTTGTGTCGGCCTTCTTCCCTTAACATTAAAGTTGTTGGTTACATTCATGTTGTAATTTGTCAAATGTCTGAATATACAGTATCACATTTTATGTATCTATTCTATTGCTGATGGATATTGGGCCATTTCCAGTTTAAAGCAATTACAATTAATGCTGCAATAAACAGTCTTGTAGATATTTCTTGGTATGCATGCTGTATATAATGAGGAGTGGAATTGCTGGATCATCTGGTTATGCATATGTTCAATTTCAATAGATAATGCCAAACTGTTTTCCAAAGTGGTTGTAGCAATTATAGCTTTCCTGCAATATAGGAGTGTTTTCTGTTGTATAACATCTTTGCCAATAATTGGTAGAAGTATTTGCTTTGAAAGTCTAAGTTAGGTTACTGAAAGAGGAGAGAGGGAATGAAGGCTTGGACTAGAAAAGGGAAGACACATGACCTCGGATTCAGTTGACTGGTAGAAGAATGAAAGTTGTGCCATGAGTAGTAAAGATTCTAATGACACTTTCAAGGATTTTCCCTAGAAATAGGGGGAAATCCTTGAAGGGCTGCAGGATCTAACTAAAGACATGATGTTCTGTGGAATTATGAGACTGGAGATCAACCTGGGCACACACTTTTAGTGCAAAATAAATTATGTGTGTGTGTTGTGTGCATGGATGTCTTGGAGTCTTTTCACAGGCAAATAAAAACAACACACAAAGTGGAAAGACACTCTTTACACGTGAAAATCATCAGAAATTCCTAGGGTGATGAATTAAAGATGACAAGGACCACAAGAGTAGAAGCTAGCCATGAAGAACTACCTAAAATATAAGTTTGTTCTGAATTACGTCTTATTCTTTTTGTAATATATTTTGAACATGGTATGTATCAGAAAAGATGAAAATAGAATTCCACTATTTTCAGGTATGGGGAATTTTCCATAGGTGTTTACTGAGCTGTTTTAGTAAGTGATTGCTTCATAAGGTAATTATTTTATAATTATCATATAGAAAGTGCTTTTGAAAAAATACCCTGTAGAGTCAGGAAAAATCATAGAATTTTATAGTTGAAAGAGGTCTTGAACAACATCTAATTAAACCTCATTTCACAGATGAGGAAGTCGAGGTGCACAGTTGCTCACTGATTTGATTCGGCTAATGTAGTAGTTAACTGCAGATACAGAAGAATTTAGGCCTTTTAATCCAGAAGACATTCATCATAAATTCATTTTATAAAACAAACATTGAATTTTTATTAATTCGCTTTTCTTACCTGGTCTATTCCTACACCTCCTTCAGATCTCATCAGGGGTTAGCTACTCCAAATCGTCCTCTGTGATCCCTTCTCTCCTTAAATCTATGTGAGATGCTTCTAGTATGTCTTAACACTTTATAATGATTTCTATTTTGTAGTAGTCTATATACTTATCTCTCTGCCCACTATAATGAAAAAGCAGGAAATAGGAACTGCCTTTTATTTTTTTTCTGTTTTTTGTCCTCAGGATTTTGGATAAGCCTAGTATTCAGTGATAAATGGTAAATCTTTTTTAAATGAATAAACAGTTCAAAATCTGGCTCTTGCTTTTGTTGCTATGCACTCAGTTAAGTGGAAGTGAAATATATTATTCTACCCATTGGGTTGCTTTTTGGGGCTGTTCATTGATATTTCCATTTCTCATTTTTCCAGGAACATGGTTGAAGTGATCCTCCTTGTGCCTCTGAAATTAGTGTGGCTGTATAATTTGAGCAGAAGTATCACATGTCCCTTCCATATAGAAACCTTTAATAGCCAGTTATAATTTGCCCCTTCCTCTCTCCTGGCCCGGTGATGTTGGAGACTTTCTGAGTGAGGACTACATGAGAAGAATTTGTAGCCAATTGCTACGGTTTGAATGTGTCCTCCAAAGTTCATGTGTTGGAAACGTAATCCCTATTGTAACAGTATTGGGAAGGTCAGACCTTTAAGAGGTGATTAGGTCATGAGGTTATTAGGTCACTCTGCTCTCATTTTTAGATTAATGCTGTAATTGTGGGAGTGGGTTAATTACTGCAGGAGTGAGCTCTTGATAAAAGGATGAGTGATATGGACTGGCTGTGGCCCCACTCAAATCTCAACTTCAATTGTATCTCTCAGAATTCCCATGTGTTATGGGAGGGCCCCAGGGGGAGGTAACTGAATCATGGGGGCCAGTCTTTTCCATGCTATCCTTGTGATAGTGAATAAGTCTCACAAGATCTGATGGGTTTATCAGGGGTTTCTGCTTTTGCTTCTTCCTCATTTTCTCCTGTAGCTGCCATGTAAGAAGTGCCTTTCACCTCCTGCCATGATTCTGAGGCCTCCCCAGCCATGTGGAACTGTAAGTCCAATTAAATCGCTCTTTCTTCCCAGTCTCAGGTATGTCTTTGCCAGCAGCGTGAAAACAGACTAATACAATGAGTGAACGCCTTTTCTCTCTCCTTCTCTTCTGAATTCCACAATGTGATGACACAGCACAAAGGCCCTATGAAGACACTAACACCTTGATATTAAACATCCCAGGCCCCAGAACTGTGAGCGAGTAGATTTCTGTTCTTTACAAATTATCCAATCTCAGGTATTTTGTTACAGCGGCATAAAAGGTACTATCACACCAACCCATGAGAGGTAAGCGGTGTGATTGAGAAACAGAACTATGTTACCGTAAGCAAAAAGATTTTAGAGTTATTACTGCCTTATAACCCAGTACATCCTGGCTAATTACTGGGACGAGACTTTGGGGACTGTTGGAAGGGAGTGAGCCTATTCTGCATGTGAGAGAAGCCTGAACCATACAGTCCAGAGGCTGAACTGTCAGATACAGCTTTGAAAATGGATCCCGAAGATTCTCATCTCCTGGCATTCATATACTTGTGTAACCTCCTCCCCTTGAATGTGGGATGGAGCCAGGGGCTTGCCTCTAACAAAAATAATGCTGCAAAAGTGATGGAAAGTTGCTGATTAGATTATAAAAAGACTGTGGCTTCGTTCTGGCTGCCATGTCACATTCTGTGTCTTGGAGCCTTTGGTCTGGAAAAAGCCAGTTGTCACATGATAAGTAGCCCTATAGAAGGGTCCATGTAGCAAAAGGTTAATTGCTTTGGCTTACAACAGAGAATACTGAAGGCTTGTCAGCAATCCTTTGAATGAGATAGGAAGGAGATCTTCTGAGCCTTACCAGAAGCCATGTTACTGAACTTGACAATGGGTCTTCCTTCATTTGGTCCTTGAAATGACCCCAGTCCTGGCTGATACCCTGATTGCAGTCTTGTGAGAGGTCCTGAGCAAGAGGTAGTCAGCTAATGAAGCTACCTCCACTTGTGACCTACAGAAACTGTGAGCTAAGAAAAGCCTGATTTAAGTTGCTATATTTGGGGTAATTTGTAATGCAGCAATAGATAACTGACACATTGTATGAGTATTTCCCTATCTAAGTATACTGGCCCAATGTGACAAACATTATGTCACAGATGCCTGATGATGAAGTTGAAAGCAATTCTTTATTTATTGCAGCATTGAAATATGGTGCACTACATGAACAAAAAGCCATGTAAAAATCAAATGTTTACTTTAGTTTCTTGAATCAATTAATTACATAAAGCTTATATAGGTATGAGCAAGCATCCCTAAATGTAAATAAGATATAATTAAACATACACTATCAATAGTAATCAGTATTTAGGATACTGGAATGTTGGGGGTATTTTGTATCTCTGATTTTTGCAGATAACAGAAAACTTGATTTGCCTGTTAAGGAGAAACATGGGTTTTTATTAGACCATATTCATGTTGCCCCAGTATAAACTGACTTTTACTTAAAGAGCTAACCCAATTCTCTTACTGCTTCTGAAAAATTTATCAAAATATGATCAAAGGAGTGCAGGGACAGTGTGAGACTGGGACTTTCAGGCTATTTTGAGTCATCTGAATCTAAAAACGAGAGCATGACACCTACACTTTTCCCATAGTTGTTCAATATCAGGAATCTAGGACAGTGTCTGTTCAGTAAATCAGAGACTTAATGTTAAATTTTATATAGCAAAGATTTAAAAAAAGCTGTAAGAAAAAATTACAAAGTGTTGGGAGAAAGCAGGAGTGCAATGCTCATAGAAAAAAATAAACTTGAGAGCTGAAAATCTTCCACTAGCTATCTGATGACAATACAGTGAAGCAGGAGCTCCAAACAAGGGACCTGCTTCAGTAGTAGGCTGATAGAACACTCGGAAGACAGGTATCCTAGGGATTGAAAGGTTTTTCATAGGTGACTACAATTGTTTTTACATGTTTGAAGTCAGACTGGTTTTAATCCCAACAGAAATTTCTAATGAATACTGCATTTTCTGTGGAAGCAACAATGTATAATTCCCCTTTATTCTTGTTTGTTACTACAAAGGACTCTGTCTCAGAGGGCTTTGATTAAAATGATGAGACAAAGAATAAAACAAATAGAGAGTCCGTTAAATGCCTGCCTGAAACCAGAGCCGCACCACTTAATATGAAAGACTCTTCAAAACCAGTAATGAAATAATCATCCTTTTTCCGTGACTGATAAGAAAATGAAGGCAAGATGTAGATTTGGGAAAACTAATTTACACTGGAGGAGGGAAGAAGGGGAAGAAGGGCAACTACAGAAAATCAACTGTTAATAAATATCAGAGACTGCAGAGAAGTCACGAGATAAGCTGCAGCATATGTTCCTCCAGTTAGAAAATGGCAATCATTTCTCTGAGAAGAGAAGCTGATAAGGTCCCCTCCCCTCCACCGTGCAATCATTTTGCATTTTATATTATTTGAAAAGAGCTTGATTATTTTCCTTTGAATGAAACTAGATTGATTCACATTTACCTGTCAACACAATGTTCCATTCCTCTGTTTTGCTTGTCTATTTAAAGGCATATGACCTGACTATGAAATTCCATATACAAACGTTCAGTTAAATGTAAGTAAATAAAAATGAGTGACCCGTTTGCATTTTTGCATTTTAAATATTTGATGTTTTTATTTCTGGTAGCAAATTATGCTAAATTAGAATCCACTGATTGATAAATACGACTAACATGCAGTAATGAATTGAGGTCATGTATATTGCTTGACTCAAGGTCAGATACGATCATTAAAAATCATATGTGGAGGAAAAAGCTGCATGTGAACATGATAATTATGCTATTTGAAGTCAATTTTAAGGGCGGAAATACAACATACCATCTCCTCCTGTTTTTTAAACTTGAAAAAAGTGTAAGTACACTCATGCATCACTTGATGACAGGAATCCATTCTGAGAAATGTGTCGTTAAGCAATTTTGTATGTACATCACAGAGTGTACTTACACAAACTTACATGGTGTAGCCTACTACATACCTAGGCTACATGGTATAGCCTATTGCTCCTAGGCTACAAGTCTGTACATCATGTTACTGTACTGAATACTATAGGCCATTGTAGCACAATTGTATGTATTTTTGTATCTAAACATATCTAAGCATAGAAAAGGTGCAGTAAAATGTGATCCAAAAGGTAAAAAAATGGTACACCTGTGTAGGGCATTTACCATGAATGGAACTTACAGGATGGAAGCTGCCCTGGGTGAGTCAGTAAGTGAGTACTGATTGAGTGAACGTGAAGGCCTGGGACATTACTGTGCACAACTGCAGTCTTAGACTTTATACATCCTATAAACTTTGACTACACGAAATTTATTTTAAACCATTTATTTTCCTCAATAATACATTAACCTTAGATTACTTTAACTTTATACATTTTTCAAAACTTTTTGACTCTTTTCTAATCACAGCTTAAAACACAAACATACAGCTATACAAAAATATTTTCTTTCTTTATATCCTTATGAGCTTTTCTGTGTTAAAATAATCTTTGTACTTTAAAAGAAAATTGTTAAAAACTAAAACATGAACACACCTATTAGCCTTGGTCTACACAGAGTCAGGATCATCAATATCATTGTCTTCCACTTCCATATCTTGTACCACTGGAATTCTTCGGGGGCAATAACAGGCATAGAGCTGTCATCACCTGTGATAACAATGCCTTCTTCTGGAATACCTCTGAAGGACCTGCCTGAGGCTATTTTACAGTTAACTTTTTGTTTATAGGTAGAAAGAGTATGCTCTAACAATTAAAAGTATAGCATAGTAAATACATAAACTAGTAACACAGTCATTTATTATCACTATCAATTATGTACTGTACTTAATTTTATGTGTTCTGCTTTTATAAAACTGGCAGTATATAGGTTTGTTACTCCAGCATCACAACAAACATATGAATAATGTGTTGTGCTACAATGGCTATGGTGTCACTGGGTGATAGGAAACTTCAGCTCTGTTACAATCTCATGGGACCACTGTCATGTACTTGGTCTGTTGTTGGCGAAACATTGCTCTTCAGCACATGACTGTATTGCTATCTATATACATAGATACATACATATATGTATCTATATACATATATACATGCATACCTATATATACAGCTTTTAAAACAAATTGTCAAGCTGACATAGTGTTAGCACTCCAAGCTAAGGAAACATGAGCATAAATCTTGGATAAAGAAAGGTAACTTACATGGAATCTCAATTTCAGTATGTTGTTTAAATAATTCACAAAGAACATTTAGTTGAAAATACACATTTGCAAAATAAATCAAAATATTCTGTATGTGAAATACAGAACTGATGCTTTAAAAGATGAAACATTGGGTGGTAAGAGCTGTGTCTACTGTCAACAGAATATCTAGTTTAGTCAAAATACAGGCCAGCTGGTCACATCCCTAGTAAGCCAATGGGAAGACATTTCTTGGGGATCAAGCAAGGACTATGCTGGTTTCTGGTTCAGTATGTTTTTCAGTGTGCTGATATTAACACAAAGTTTTGCCATTTTGGTACTCTGCATTAAAGCATTTATTTTCCTTAATTCATCACACAACTGGAAACCTTTCAACTGAATGGAGCATTTGCTGCCTACAGAGTCTGTGGTATTGTTGCTGTTAGCTAGACCTTAGCAGTGTTTCTCAGCCATCAACATTTTTAAATGGAAAAAAAATGTGTATACAAAGACAATTTTAGAAAGTACACATGGTCTGTAAATTATTTATAGTGCTTAAGGACTGAAAGAGCTACAGGCTGTCAAGAGTAAGAAAAGAAAATTAACTAAAATGTAGTGTTGAAAACAGACTTGTGGGCTGGTCATAGTTTCATCATGATTAATTACAAATGCTACATAAATGCCGATATTTGGAAAATATTTTTAAAAGTCTGAGAATCCTAAACTCTCCTTTTCTTAACTAAAATATTTTGAAGAATTAAAAGATAAAAGACTGTACAGTTTGGAGGTTAGTCCTTTGGACATAAGAGGAGGCGGCTGAGATTCTAGCCCATGTTTGGCCACTTGTTACTTACGTGAGGACTTAGCATACCTGACCTCCAATGATCTCCTGTGAAAGATAAGAGAAGTATCTGCCCATAAGAATACGTATGTGGGAGTACACTGTAAAAATCACACGATCCAAAACATGAGTAATTTCTATTACCAATATTTTAAGGTTTCTTCCTACTTCTTGGGACACAGAGAGAAATTATACAAAATAGTCATGTTTGATCAAGCATGAATTTTTGGTTCCGTCCATCAATTCATCCATCATCCACCTAATTGATCCTTTGATATTTATTAAGCATTAGTCTAGGCAAATAACAAATCTCCTTGCTCTGAAATAATTCAGAAATGAACAACACAATATCTCTGCCCTGATATGCCTTTTAGTTTAATGGAGATGCTCATTTCTAAGGTACCAATGTTGTGTGCATACACTGTCTTTTGTAAGGAATGATTAAATAATTTTGCTCTAAAGTCATACAGGTCTAGGATTCTAATCCCATCCCTAATCTACTTTTTACGGTTATGCCATTTTAAACAAATAACTTTATTTTTCTAAGTCTTATTATCCTTACAGGTAATGTGCACTCAAATAATACTTAATTCATAGGGTTGTCATGAATACTAAATGAAATAATGCATGCAAAACATCGAGCATACTTCCTGTCTTGTAATATGTATGCAATAAATAAATATTCACTATTTCTCTTTGGCCTTTTTCTTACCCTAATCTCTGTGTCTCCCCCTAAAAAAGAGCAAAGCAACAACTGATAAGGACCTGGCCTGCTGCTGTCTTTCAGGCCCTGTTGTTGCTACAACTGGCCTGGCCCTCACAGCTGATTCTTGCTATTCTCTTGTTGAACAGAAGCAATTTCATGGAATATCAATATCAGACAAGGTCAATCTTTGACCATGATAGATCTAGACACAAACAAGATCACTCCCTAATCGTTTCTGAAAATAGACAAAAAACATAATAATATTGTTAAACCAAAAAATGACCAAACATCCCCCAACCTTGTTAATACATGTAACAGTTACTTCTCTACCAATTACTGTTTTAACCTCACTCAGCCTTTCTTCCTTCTGAATAAAATTATAGTACCAAATGATAGAGTTGTTTTCATTTTCTGGAAGCATCTAATCTAGAGCAAAGCCACACCCTCTTACACTTTCTCCCAAAGCACTTAGCAGAAACCTGAATCCTACAGTATTAACAAATCCTATCATTCTCTTACTGAAATCCCCATAGGACCTCATGGCATGTGTTCTTCCATGCCACAATGAGCACTAAACTCAACCTCTTTGACTGCTGGTGATCCTCAGCTGGAGTGCATTGACACTGTTACACACCTATCATCTGTGTTGCCTCCACATGTTGTTATTTTGAGATGGAATCTCACTCTGTCACCTAGGTCCGAGTGCAGTGGTGCAATCTCGGCTCACTACAACATCTGCCTCCCGGGTTCAAGTGATTCTCCTGCCTCAGCCTCTTGAATAGCTGGGATTACAGGCACGTGCCACCACATCCAGCTGATTCTGTATTTTTAGTAGAGGTGGGGTTTCACTATGTCAGCCAGGCTGCTCTCAGTCTCCTGATCTCAAGTGATCTACCCACCTCGGCCTTCCAAAGTGCTGGGATTACAGGCATGGGCCCCTGTGCCCGGCCTATTTTTCTTTTCTGCTGAATTTATCTTCCAGTCTACACTGGCTTCCTTTTCCTGTCACCACTCCTTTCATGTTTCAGATACTCAATCAATGATTTTTGAATGAATGAATGTTCCCTTTCTATATTTCTATTTTGTATCTTTCTTCTTTATCACAGCCCCAGTACAAACAAGCTTTAGGAAAATAATTGGCTCACCACTCTATCAGACATTGAGCAGGGAATTGCATAGCATCAAGTCTTTTAATACCCAAGTCTCTTAAGGCATTGGCAGGACTAATCTAGAAAAATAATAATTTCAGGTAGGTGTTGTGCAGTGAAAGAACACAAAAAGACTACTTATTGTATAAGGGAATAAAAGCGTGCATTTAGGTTTACTTCTATTTTTGATAAAATATAAGTTTTATATTTTTTAGTCTTTTAAAAATATCTGGTTGAGCTCACTTATTATTTTAATTTAACTTAACACTGTGGCTTTGTATTTCTTTAATCTTGTTTAGTTTTCACGAGGAGATTTTTAGGCTATAAACACACATATGCAATTAACTGGGTTGAAAACATACACCAGAAAATCAAACCAAACTTAGAACATATGTTTGGATGATTTTTGTACCCTAAGTGTCCATTTAAAGTTTCACTGGAAATTAACCCTTGTGTGAGCAATTTTGTAGCCCTCTGTCAAATAGACTTAATTTTGTCTTTTTTATTTCTTTTATTTCTTTACATAGCACAGGATCACTTAGAATTTGTATAACTTTGAGAACAGATGAAGCTCCTGGAAGACAGATGAGATGTGGAAACATACCACTTATTTTTCTGTTTTTCTGCTGCTCTCAAGTCAGTCTCTAGAATTTTAGTTAATTTCTTCTCCATGAATATTTTTCAGTGACTCAGTTTGGAATGCTTGAGATTTGGCATTTCATTGTGCTGGATTACTGAGGAATATCAGCCCAAATGCAAACTTAGGAGTCAGATTTAACCTGGTCTGAAATTCCCATATGTTCTAAAATAAAAATAAAGTAGATAGATGCCTTATGATTCAACTGAGTTAAGAGTGTCCATAATCAGTGTCTTACCTTAATGGAAAATATCTGATTTGCCCTGAGATAGATGACTGCATACAGCATATCTTCAAATAAGAAGAGGTAAATGAACAGAACTTGTTAATTGGTTTCTATATGCATCCCATTATGGAAGGTCTGCTTTTGATTCTAAGGTCAGACCTCTGACTTATATATTCATCATAGCAGCTTGGGTGATGTTTTAGAGAAATTCTGAGCCATGGCAGAAGGATATAATTTATGATTAAATATTTATATAGTACCAAAGATATGTGGCAGCAGGTCAATTGATATCCACAAGGCTTACATTGAAAGATGGCTGAGACCCAAAGGGCTTCCCTGATAATGAGTATATAAGGAGACACAATATTATCCCTCTAGGTAAAAAAAGAAAGAGCGAAGAATGATTAGCTGTTCCTAGAATACTTTGTAATATATGTATAACTAAGTTGATTCCTTAAGGAAGGGCTCTTTGCTCTATTTGTATATTACTGGGATAAAGATTTACTGTAGAAAACATGGAAGAACTTTAAGCACATGCTTTTACTCAGATAAGGTTCTGTTATGCCAAATACTTGTTAGATACCTTAAGTAAAGTCCCTAACACAATTGCTCTTCTGTATGCCCTATGGCACACACCTGAATCCTCACCCAGAAAACTCAAGTCTATAAAATGCATCTATACTGGGAGAATTCACATGCAGTGATATGCTGCTATGAAGCGCTAATTAGAGGAATGAAGATAAGACTAAATTAAAACAAATGGTGAGAACTTATAAAAGTGTTATAAAGAAAACCAAGATCAATTTAAACCTAGAGAAAGTTTTAGCCACAGATCGCCATGTTTGGAATGATGAATATAAATAGGTTAAATAGAATTTTTAAAATACTTTAGAAATATGCCTAGAGTCACAGAGCATTTATAATATACAAGTCAATTTCCTAAAGAAAGGTAAGGTAGATTTAAATTTAAGTTTTTGAAAATAATTTTATTAGAAATAATCTAAAGTAACTTATATATGAATTATAAATGTTATATATATATATATATATATATATATATATATATATGGCTGAAATCTTATTTACAAGAAAGAATGGCCCTGCTGTGATGACCAGACTTAGCATTAGAGAATTTGCTTTATGATTCCAGCTCTCCTACTTCCTAGAATTGTGGGTTAGCAAGTCTTTGAAACTTAGTTTCCGATTGCAAACTGGCAGTGCCTATTTACCTACATAAAGTTGTTATCGGCCAGTGGTGGGCACAAGATCTGACATGTTAATCAAATCAAAGGGGCAGACTAGCTAGGGCACGGTTGAGGGACAGTGTTGACTCCCACTGTCTGTGAGGAAGGAAATAAGCTGTCCTTGCTCCTGTGACCATAAACAAGCCAGTTTGGCAAACAAACAAACAAAAACGAAACCATTAAGAGGAGTTCAGAA
The DNA here is from genome assembly GCF_048565385.1 of Saimiri boliviensis. Taxonomy (NCBI): domain Eukaryota; kingdom Metazoa; phylum Chordata; class Mammalia; order Primates; family Cebidae; genus Saimiri; species Saimiri boliviensis. The sequence continues at coordinate 162,859,726 of NC_133450.1, forward strand.
AGCAGAAATCAGAAAATTTGAGCAGGAACCCTGGTACCCTATAATGGGAGCCTTTCTGGCCTTTGGACTTCCTGTTATGCAAGACGAAACACATCCCTATCATTTAACCCCTTTTGAATGTGATCTATTTTATTTGTAACATCTTCTTTTATCTCTACAAAGAGCACTTCAGAAAACTTCTTCTCTCTTCTTTATCTGAATCGTGTAGGTACTGAATTTCTACGAGTGAAGATAGTTTACACTTCTTGGCTTCACCTATGAGCAATGTATGTTGTTGATATTTTACACATATAATCTTATTTAATCCCACAGCCTTCTCAGTTTATAGATTAAGGACCCAGCACTCAGAGAATAAAGCAATTTGCCTATGTTAACACAGGATTCCAACCAAGACTGCCTGGTTGCAGGTTTCATTAATTTTTTCATTACACTACTCAGCAAAACAATTGTAAATCCTTATGGAAGATTCCCTGGTTGTCTGATATCTGCTAAAAATGTATTATTTAAAAGGTATCAAGAAATACCCTGGATGATCACCAATGCATTTGCTGTGAATAAATATGGTGGGGGAGTTCCTTTATCCTTCTAACCAAAAACTGCAAAAACCTTTAGAACAAAGAAATTATTAAAGCTTACACAAAACCACCATTGATTAGGGCATTTCCCCATGTGTTTTTCCTCTCAACTGTAGAAATCCTTTCCTAATTCAAAAGAAGCTATTATTAAAAAGCTAATCTCTCCTTATATGAAGCACAGTGTCTGCTGCAAATATCTTAAATTCTGTTCTAAACGCGGTTATACTGAAGGGTTAGAATAGCAGGACTATTATCAAGTCATAAGGGAAAAGAATAGACACCTCTGAATAAATACATGGAAAATCTTATCATGAAAAGTGGTTTATTTGACTACAAACACTGACATCTTCAGAAAAGCTTTTGTCTTCTTTTCATAAGCAACATACAAAATTGCCGGAAACTGCCATACACATGTCAGGAGCAAGAAGAAAACTAAAATAAATGTTGGAAACAGGCAGCCTTAAAAAACAATGCTGACTTAAGTGGAAGGAAACAGGAAGTTAAGAAATATAAACAAACTTTTGTGTTTGCATTTTGGTTTCAAGGTCTTTCCTATTTTCTCGACTGAAGAATATCATGGAATGTTTATTTAGACAACTAATATTTGGCAAAGGTGAGCGCAGCAAATTTTAAATCAGTAAGTCTGTCGATGCCAAGTTTATTTTGATCAGTCTTCCTAAAAACAACGTAAGTATTGACTACTATGTTTTTAATAAGGCAATAGGATAGGACATATATTGGTGAATGGAGTACATATTATAGATTTGGTGATTAAAAGTAAACATTAATTTCCTACTATAGGATTAGGATCAGGCTCAAACACCAAACTTTTCTAAGCCTCTTAATTTTTAAATATCTTACAGATAAAAAGAATTAACAAATGCCTTATAATATTCACAATGCATTTAAAAGGTAAAAACGATGTTTTGTTGATTCCAAAATCTATACAAAATAATTCTCATTAATTTAAATAAACTGAATATTTGGGATGAGGGACTAATTTTGATGTGACAATCAGAGCACAGTCATTAAGTCATTTTAATGATAATTGCCAACTGTTTACCATGCAGAAAGCATGGGAGCATAGCAGAAAGTCCATAGTGAAGCGTGACCATTACCTTCAAGAAGCTTTTAGGAAATGAAACACTAATAATTATTTTAAAAAGAGCAGAGAGTATTGAACACACTAATAAAGATGTACACAAACTCTTGTTGGTGTTCAGTGTAAGACGTGCTTGTCTGAACTGGAAGATAAGCAAAGCCTTGATGGAAAAGATGCCATTTGGATGGACTGGATAGTGCGTTGAGTAGCACAAGCAAAGGTGAACATGACTGAGTAGAGCCCAGTGTTTGGAAAGCCTAGACAGTTTGTCAGCAGGAGTAACAAAGATTAATGAATCTCTTCATCCTACTAAATTTGCACTCTATTATAACACAAGTCTTATTATCAGATCTATTGCACTCTTACGTTGCTACAGAGTAACCCAACGTTCCTATGCAAGATGGTTAAAAATGCACTCAATACTTCTCTTTAATATCCTGATATCTTTAAAACATGTTCATTCTTTTCTGGACATATTTCATATTAAGCAGAAGACATTAAAGCTGTCCCCAACAGCTGTTTTCCAGTATTCTATTATTGTTGGGTTGAAAATTTTTCTTCAAAATGTTCCAGAAAAAACTGTCACAAGTTATCAGATCCAGACATTGAAGAGGCCACATTCCATCAGATGCAAACTTGATCAACAGTCTCTTAACCCTTTCGTCAGGACCTTCTCTAGTTGGGGGATAGGGGTGTAGCGGTACATCACTGTTGTTGCCTTGAAACATCTGTCTTGCAGTTGTGAATTAGCAGTATGAATGACATTTGTATTGAGAAAAGGTGCTCCTATAAAATGATCTTCCCAACTGCTGCAAATAAAACCCAAGGACATGCTCAGTTAGCACTGAACAAAACTGCACACATGGGACTTTATAGCTACTTTGCTCTTGATCTTTGAAGCTTGGCTTCCTTATTCCATTTATTTAAGAGTCGTTTTCCAACTCTTCTTTAGTCCACTTCTTAAATGTTGTTGTTTCTTCAGGTCTCTGTCCTTAGACATGTTCTCTTCCAATGGCTGGAGAGTCTCATGCTCTCCTTGTACATCATCAGCATTATCACTATTGATTCTCACTTCGCCAGTCTTCATCCCTTTCTTGAGCTCTAACCACCCAGCTGTCTATTTGCCATGCCAGTCTAGAAACAATATTTTAGATACAAGTTTTAACTTCACAACAAATTCTGAAAAGTCACTCTGCTACTTGGGAGGCTGAGGCAGGAGAAGCACTTGAACTTGGGAGGCAGAGATTGCAGGGAGCTAAGATTGCATCATTACACTCCAGCCTGGGTGATAGGAGCAAGACTCCATCTTAAAAAATAATAATAATAACTCTGAAAAATCAGATATACTTATCTTCCTTTTATCTGTAATTTAGAAAGCCTAGATCATGCAGTCAGGGTCACAAAACTGACACAGAGTAGAGCTTGGACTTTACTCCACTTTAAAACCTTACCCGTGGAATTGCATGTTTTCATTATGCTTTACCACACAACCCATAGGACTCTCAGTCTGTTTTTCACATCATAATCTATCAATTCTGTCAAATTAGAAAATTTAAAATCACTTCTTCCTCTCCCTCTATAAGTCATTAACTCAGTCCCTCAGGTATCATTTTAATCTTCTCTCAATCCTGCTGTTATAGTTCAGGTTCTTATTGCATCTTTCCTGGAAGCCATCCTGCCATTTTTCCTATTCCCAAGATTTTCCTCTCCTTGATCTCTTTTCTCCATCTCTGCCACAGTCATATATCCAAGAAAGTCCAAACTGGATCAGAGGCAATTTTGATTTTCTTCTTTATGTGTTTTTTTGCTGTTTCTGATGTAGCAAGCAGGTATTTTATGGACTCAGACAAACGATACATGCTTTATAGAAAAGAAAAAGGTCTTGGGAAATATGAAATTCGTCTTGAGAAATATGAAATTCTTACGCAGAAAATGGCTATTTTAGAGAGGTGTTATGGAAAGGTTAATTTGGCAGTAGAATATGAGGAGGACTGGAAGAAGAAAATGAAGCCGTAGACGGGCTTTTTCTCCTCACTGTACTCTTAACATTTGCAGTTTAGATAAGGGTAGGGACAATATATCTCTGATTGGGGGATTAGATTAAATTGGGAACACTGAGAATTTTGCCCTGAGTGATCCACTGCCTTTCTGGGTCAACCTAGACTAATACTCGCTGCATTACTGCTAAAATTAATGCTGTGCACCAGGGAACAGATGTGAATTCGTCATGTGAGTTCAAGAATAGGGACTTCTGATTTCTAATCGAGCCTGATACTCTGTTTAGCTTTGGGGAATTGAATTGGTAAATCTGCTTTGCAGAAATGTAGTTAGTAAATATGCACAGGTCTTGTTTCATTAGCAAATATGTCTGATGCTTCCAGTGACTACATTTTTCACTGCAAACATGTCTCTTTATATAAAATTACTAATTTTTTCTATTGGAATTTTTTTATTTATTATCACAAAAATCAAATTCATATATTAATGGATGATGTTAATCTACTATTAAGGAGACCAAGTCAGCTGCTTTAATTCAGTCATGTTTGGACAACGCTTAGCTCAGACACTTTACAGAGTTTCCTAGCCTCTAAGCAGTACTGTGTTCTCAAGTTTTAAAGGAAACAGTCATGAGTCCTTTGCTTCCAACTATAGAGTACTCTATTTAACTCTAGCTTAATTTTAGAAGACTGACAGATGAAATATTTAGATTAAATATGTAAGATATTTAAAACAAATATTAAACCAGTTAATTCAATAATGATTTTAAATTGATGGTCCTGTTAAATGCAACTGGAAAGAACATAAATAGTGAATAGATTTTGCTCTGGTATAGCCTAGGGAAAACATGGCTTTTGACATGGATTTCCTGGAAATTGTGCTAATATTATATTGTATATTAAAATGACCAAAAGAAACCTATGAGAACCATTTGTAAATGTCTCAAATTATTATCATTATTATCACAAAACAACACACAGAACTAATAATTTCAGAGTTCATAAGATGACTTATTGTTCTTGGAGTCAGGATCTACTTCCCCAAGTATCTGCCACATTTAAGAAAAGGTGGCCAGGCGCGGTGGCTCAAGCCTGTAATCCCAGCACTTTGGGAGGCCGAGGCGGGTGGATCGCGAGGTCAAGAGATCGAGACCCTCCTGGTCAACATGGTGAAACCCCGTCCCTACTAAAAATACAAAAAATCAGCTGAGCATGGTGGCACGTGCCTGTAATCCCAGCTACTCAGGAGGCTGAGGCAGGAGAATTGCCTGAACCCAGGAGGCGGAGGTTGCAGTGAGCCAAGATTGCGCCATTGCACTCCAGCCTGGGTAACAAGAGCGAAACTCCGTCTCAAAAAAAAAAAAAAAAAAAGAAAGAAAGAAAAAGAAAAGGTGAAGTGTGTGACTATTGAAGAATGCAAATTAATTCATAGTAGCTTTGCAGATCTCTAGGGGTGGTAATTTAATCTAATGGGAATTTAATAACTCATATTAAACACATTACTAATCTGATGCTTTGCTTACAGTAAGTTAGAACCAGTGAAATGATAAATCACTTATTTTAAAAAAAGAGTATCTTCTTGAATTAAATTTCAACCTTTTCTTAACTAAGAAACAGCAGGTAGGAAGAATCCTTGTTGTTTTCAAATGAATTCCAATCAACTTATGTATTCACGTTGAAACATTAAATAAAACACATTTAATTCAGACAACTTAAACCAGCGTCTTTTTTGTAATTGCATAATACTGTGAATATGAACTAGGTACTTCACCAGTTCACATTTAACTACACATTAGCTTCCACTTTATATTTTTGATGGGCAGGGAGCATGATCATGTATATCTAATTCTAAACACATGGTAATGCATTGCCTAGGGGTCATGCTCAATTACTTCTAGACAATAATAATAATATAGATCCAAAAGAAACCATAAAACTATGTCATAATTCAGAATATTTTCCCATAGAATCCTGAAAAACAAAGAATCATTAAGAGATTTATCTTTCTCTGCATTATCTAAGATGGCAAGGAGCAAAGTTTTCTTAGCACTATGCATACATTTTATACTTCTGTGGCGTTTAGTTTTTATCATTATGCTGGTATTCAGGTATTTCTGTCTGCTGTAATTGCCAAGTCAATACAGTGTTAACTCTCTATTTATCCATTCTTTTACTCATTCACCCATTTATAAAAATATTTGGAATGCCTACTTTGTTCCAGGTACTGCCCTAGAAGTTTGTACATGCAGCAGTGAACTTAACAATGTTACCCTTTCATGGGTAATCTCTGGTGGAAGAAGAATTAACAAATCATTATTTCAGTCTGTCACTGAGTGCCTTTGAAGGGAGAGCACATGATACAGGGGAATGGTGAGTGTGGCAGAGGATGGGTTGTTTTTTTTTTTTTTTTTTAAATCTTGGGTTTTAAGAGAAGGCTTAAGTGACATAATTGTTAATTGTTGCTATTACAAGCATAGAGAAGAATGAGGAAGTGAGTTATGAGGAAGTGAGTTATGGAGTTATTTGGGGGAAGAATAGTCTAGATAGGTTCTAGAGCATTCTAGAGGTTGGCAAATTAGAAGCCTTGTGCCTAGAACAAGATGAGTTTGCTCAAAGAACTAGGTGACCAGTGTTGCTGGAGCTGAGTGAATGACAGGAAAGGCAGTAGAAGGTGAGGTCAGAGAAGTAATGTCGGAGGATGGTGGGAGATGATATACAGCTTTATAGACCATTCCAAAGGACACTGATTTTACAAGAGGAGGAACAGCGGAGGGTTGTGAGTAAAGACATGACACGATGTAACATGTTTTTAAAGAACACACTGCCAATTATGTGAAACCTATACTGGGGTGAGAGTTGGGGGATGCAAGAGAAATCAGTTAGGAGGGTTGTGATGGTTAATATTGAGTATCAACTTGATTGGGCTGAAGGATGCACAGTATTGTTCCTAGGTGTGTCAGGAGGGTGTTTCCAAAAGAGATTAACATTTGAGTCAGTGAACTAAGAGAGACAGACCTACCCTCAATTTGGGTGGGCACCATCTAATCAGCTGCCAGCCAGTGTGGCTAGAATAAAGCAGGGAGAAGAAGTTGGAGAGAGCAGATTTGCTGAGACTTCGGGCTTCATCTGTCTCCTGTGCTGGATGCTTCCTGCCCTCCAACATCAGACTTCAAGTTCTTTAGCTTTTGGACTCTTGGACTTACACCAGTGACTTTTCCATTGACTCTTGGGCCTTTGACCACAGACTGAAGGCAGCACTGTTGGCTTCCCTACTTTTGAGGTTTTGGGACTAGGACCGGGTTCCTTGCTCCTCAGCTTGCAGATGGTCTACTGTGGTACTTCACCTTGTGATCATGTGAGTCAACACTCCTTCAAAAACTCCCTTTGATATACACATCTACCCTATTAGTTCTGTCCGTCTGGAGAACCCTGTCTAATGCAAAGCTATTGTAATAATCCAGGTGGAAAATAATAGGGGGTCAGATCAGAGTTGAAGTAATGGATTTGAGGAGAAGATTCTGGATTTATTTTGAAAGTAAAGCCAGTAGAAATTGCTGATGGAGTCCATGTGGTGATTGAAAAAAAAAAAAAAAAAAAAAAGGAGTCAAGGATGACTCTTAAGCTTTTTGGTCTGCAAAACCTAGAATGATGGACTTGCTATAACTGAGTAGGGTGAATCTAGGAGGGAAGAGTTAGTGTGTGGCGATAAAGCAGTAGTTTCATTTTGAACTTTTAAATATTAGATACTTAATAGACTACCAAATGGAAATATGGAGTAGATAGTTGGACATAGGAACATTAAGTTACCCGTAGAAGTCAGGGGTGTGGATGTCACTTTGAGAGCTGTTAGTAAATAAACTGCCCTTCTCCAAAATACAAAGAGCTTCTAAAAATAGGAAAAATCAATCATACAATAGATAAATGATTTAAAGAAACAGTTCAAAGAAAAAAAATGCCAAAGAAAAATACAAGCTAAATCTATTAGATTGACAAAACCCCCAAAATCTGACAACATACAATGCTGGTGGAGCTTTGTAAACATCAGCTTTGTGGAGAAACATGCTCTCTCTTACATTGCTGGTAGGTATGAAAATGGTGCAATTACTGTAGAGGATAATTTGGCAACATCTAGCCAAATTATATGAGCATTTACCCTTTGACCCAGAAATACTAATTCCAGTAATATATTACAAAAATATGCTCACAAAAGTATTTAACAATATTTGCTCAAAGCCATTAATCGTAAGACTATTTGTCATAGTAAAAGAGCTGAAACAACTCAAATTCCCATCAATGGGGGATTGGTTGAATAAATTATGGTGCATTCATGTAATAGAGAACCATGAAACTGCAAAAAAGGAATGAGAAATATCTCTACACATTTCTATGAGCAATCTTCATAGGATATTTTTAGTGAAAAAGACAAGAAAGAGACAAATACATAGTATGCCATTATTTTTCTAAGAAAAAAAAATGATGTGGCTATTTGTATAGATCTGGTTATATATTTTTAAAAAAAACACCTTGGAGGACAAACTATAAATCTGGCTTTTAAAGCTATTTCTAGAGAGATATGAGATTATAGGATACATAAGAAATACATGAAAGATAACACTTTTTTACATTTTAATTCATATGTAAGGGATAAGATAAATATTTGATATATTCCCTTTATTTGATAATTTGTTTTGTAGAGTTTACTTTGCAACTATGTTAATATTTCACATATTTATCAAAGTTAAATTTAATAATCTTTAAAATTATTCTCAAGAATAGAAAATAAGGGGAACATATCAAGCATTTATCCTGTATGTCTTAAACGAACCAATTAGTATTCTGTGAAAGTTTCTCTATATAGAAAGAAATAAAGAAGATATAATAAAATTGGAATATCTTTAGTTTGTAGACCCCAGTGAATTAATGAATCTAAAAGTGAAGCATCAATGGTCCCAAACTACAAAGAAGAGATAAACCCAGGGACAATATAACTCCTGGAAGAATATACTCCCACGAATGATGTCATTTCAAGGGGGAAAAAAAGATCTGAATCTTACTAATCCTCTATTCCTAACTAGCAATTTGTAGAAAATAGAGAAGACTGAAGTACATATTAAAATACACTCTTGCTAAGCAATGAACAAAATTCAGATTGTGGGGCAAACATCTGTGTTTCCTCAATAAATAAATTGCAAAGAATAATAAAGAAAACTTAGAGGCAGAACCTAGAGATTGGAAGAAGGAAATATCAATCAGTCTCACTGTGTTGACTTCATCTGGATTCAGATACAAGTAATTTCTTAAAGACACTATAAGGTAATTGAAAATTAGAGATGAACTGAGTATTTTGGTGCATTAAAGAATTATTGTTGATTAATGTTGGGTGTATTAATGGTATTGTGGTGCAATTTTTAAATTTTAGAGATATCTACTCAAATATTTGTGTCTGGAATTTGCTTCAAAATACCACTATTTTGTAGGGGTTGGTTGTAAATGAGACAGGGCTATAAATAAAACTGGACTGTTCATGAGTTGATTATTGTTGAAGTGGGTGATGACCTTAGAAAGAATTCATTATACTAATCTGTTGATTTTTATAAATGTTTAAAATTTTCAATAGCAAACAGTTAAAAAATACATCCTGTCTGAGCTGTTACCCTACTGCCACTAATAAGTTAGCCTACCATGATTTCATGGATGCTGACAGAAAATATGAAACTCCTGGATCAGATACAAAGGACTTTATTACTCCCAATAGAGCAAGGAGCATGAGCTTCAGCATATTTGCATTAGTTCCTCTTAAACTCAAACCCCATAGGGTCATGCAGAAAGGCCCAGGTAGATGATTACCACTCAGTACATTTGCGTCTTAAGCTTAGGGAGCGCAAATCTTTTACAATGAGCCTTTCTAACCTCTGCCCCAGAGGAAAAAAGTTTTCATTGTTTTAACGAACAGAAAAATACCCCACCCCCCACTTTGCTCCAGAAAAGCAAACTATTCCTATCCTCCAAGGCACCTCATAACCTTGAAAAGTCTAGAAAAGAGAACCAGCATCTCTGCTCACCAGACATGCAGATATGCAAAAGACCCATAGAGAATTATTTCCACAAATAACGTATTGCGGCTCTAACTCTCCAAATGAATATGAAACTCAAGAATTGGGTATTAGAAATACATATAACAAGTGAGATTCAGCCATATATATAAGACTATGGAGAATCACTGTGTTTTCCACATTTTGTTTCAAAACTTAATTTGTTCATTCCAGAGATATTTAATTTGTTCATTCCAGAGATATTTTGGGACTTGCAAATTTCTTAATTTGCCATGAAATAGTTAAATAATTACTTTATTTTAATGCTTACTCCTTTGTTTTCTTGTTTTCATCAAAATCATAACTTTTAAATTTTATTCTTAAGTAGTTCCACTTTTCTTCTTCCTGGCTTCTTTTTGAATCATATTTAAAACATCTCATCATTTTTGTTTGAGAACGCTTGCAAATGTTTCTGGAATTTATTTTAAAGGGCTTGGATTATTTCTTTTTTATAAATGACTTGCCACATGCTGTAGAATTTTATTGTTCCATTTTTCTGGAAAGTATTTTAAGGTTGGGGTACATTTTCCTAAACGTGTCCTTTTTCTTTGGCCGGTAAACAAAGGCAACTAGTTATTTTTTCTTGTGAACTTACTAATTTCGCTCCCTGGCACAAATGTATCTTTAGTTTCAATATGCACAAGTTGTTAATTTGGTTTCCTTTTCTGTTTTTATCTCAATACAAATGAGGCTCCCAAAAATCATTTTTCATAGGTTCTATTTTTCTATTCCTTATTTTTATTTTTCTGAAATATCTTTTCTTCCTCTCTTTTGAAGTTGAGAATAAAGATGAACATAGTTCCTTATTAATGTTTACTTAAAGAACTTTTTGTGTTCTTGCAAACATCAAGCAATACATGCATGTGTGTGTGTTTGTGTGTGTATGTTTTTGTTGGAGTACATTCTGGCATTTTCTGCATGGTCATATGTAAGCCACGCATACAAACCTATCTATGTCTCTTTTCATATTTACTTATAAAGGTCTGTATTGCCTAGTATTTAATCATACAGACTCTGAAGCTCAGCTATGTCAAATCAAACCTAACCTAGTTATTTAATAGCTCTGAGACCTTAGCACTATTACCTTTTTTTAAACCTCAGTATTCTCATCTTTAAAATGAGAATAACAGTTCTTGTGTCCTAAGTTTCTCATTAGGAATATAGGACTTAAGGTATGTAAAGCGCTTAGAGGAGTGTTGGGCATATTTTTTAAGTAGTCTATAAAATCAGCTTTCATCACTGGTTTTCCTTCCTTCCTTTCTCTCCCCAGCATGTGCGCCTGTGTGCGTGCGCACGCGTGCGCACACATACACACACACACACACACACACACCCTGGCGCTAAGTTTTCTTCTCAATTATATTAAGAAGTTAAATTACAAGATCTTTAAGGCACAAAATATTGGAAATATACCAAAGAGCCTTGATAATTAGATTCTTAATAAACAAGTACACGTAACATGTTTAACAGAATAATAGTAACCATCCAATCTTTGATTTCAGTATCTGCACTCCTTTTAGCATTCTATGCTGTCTCCCCAAGTTTAATGAACATAAAATTTTAGAAGAAAATATTTTTATTTCTTGAATATACTAGTCAATTCTGATTTCTTACAAGAACAATAGCAGCAAAAGTGGATTTTGCCTGGAAACAGAATAATTATTTTAGTGTTTTGCATGGGCAATACCCACCACTGAGAGGGATAAAGATGTTTGTACTTTATGATATCCATCACTATTCATTGGTGAATTCCACGTTCTTAGCAATGTTTTCACTGTTTAAAATATTCTATTAGCATATCTGAAAACAAATTTAAAGTTGACAACAGCCCTAAATTAAAGCAGCCGTAAGACTAAGGAAAATAATGATAATATCACTAATACAAATTGAATGTCTCCTGCCACCCCTAGGCCTTTGTGATTTTTCCCTACGCTGAAACAGTTCTTTTAAGCTAGTTCTTAGCTTCTTCCAGCTACTCTGTACACATTCCTATTGTTGTCTTCTCACTATTTAGTCAGTCTGTTTATAATTTGTAATTGTAACGCTATTAATGGTATATTACTGCAAAAGCACTTTGGTCAAATCTGTTGAGCAGCCAAGAAAATTAACTTGTTTTAACTGCTTGCTTATTGCATTTTTAAAATACCCTACACAGCCAATCAATAGAAAGCTGGGAGAAAAATAGAAGATGGAGCAAGAAACTTGGCATGTTGCAATAGAAGTATTTTGCACATATAGCCAAGGCCATTCACAGATTTAATGAGCATGTTTTGATTAACATTTAAGGAACTAATACAGATATGGGTTATTGGACTCAAGATGATTCCTACTGAGAGAACAGTTGGTGTGTCACTCTTGTGTGACACATTTCAACCATTACATAGTTTCTACTCTGCAATGTGTGAGGTGAAAGAAACAAGGGATTAGGAGTTAGATCTGGGTTTCCTTCTACACTACGACTTGAAGTCATTTGACCTCCTGTGACTTTGATTTATCATGGTAACTTACGCAATTAGCCTAGAGTTCTTTAAGATTCTACAGGTTCTAACTTCTATAACTGTGATCTGTTTTCTTAGGTCAGGTTAAGAGTAAGGTGCTGATTAAAATTGAAGTTGAAACAGCACACATCAAATCCCAAAATAGTCTCTCACATAAAAATTCTAACTCATACTTTCTCAAGGTGCTCTTATATCTACCATATGCAGTGGTTTCAGATTCTGTTCAGAGATTTTGTTACAGAGAATTGACTTTATATCTCTTTAGCTGAACTCATTAACTAAGAGGAGTAAATAGTCTCATTAACTTAGAATTCTGAGTTGGGCGTATAGGGAGACTTTGAGAAGCCTTGTGGTTTGGGGACAACAGAAAGATTTTTCCAGTTTGATGCATAGTATCAATGAAAGTTAATACGAAACACAATGTTACTCTGTTATTTATGCAGTTATGGGTATGTGAAAGTACTCCTTGCTAAATTAAATGCATTACATGTTAATTAAACAAAATCATTTCCCTGTTTTCCTGTCTTTTTTTTAAATATATATATATATAATAGGCAACCATTGATTAGGTCCACATCATTTGAAGATCAGTTGTATTTATTACAAAAAATTTTATAAATGTATACATTTTAGTCCCTTTGTATTCAAATGCACAGATACATCATGCAAAAGGCACAGTTAGCATCAAACAGTGTGCCTAGTGTTTCTGAATAAGTTCACATTCACGAGACACTTTCACGTGAGATGAAAATGAGGTGCTAAAGGACACTGAAGAAGAGCTGATTATTCATCCCGTCACAGCATCCCTTTTGATTAAAGTATTTATCTATCATCTCTCTCTCTCTGACAATAAACAAGCAGGAAAAATGCAACCGATTCTGTGTCTCCTTATCCCTTGTTCAGTTTTGTTTTTTGTGTAGTTTTCTTTCTTGTACTTTTTTTTTTTAGTTGGAGTTTTGCTCTGTTGCCTAGGATGGAGTGCAATTGGCGTGATCTCAGCTCACTGAAACCTCCACCTCCCAGGTTCGAGTGATTCGCCTGCCTCAGCCTCCTGAGCAGCTGGCATTACAGGCACCCAACACCACATTCAGCTAATTTTTCTTATTTTTAGTAGAGATGGGTTTTCACCATGTTGTCCAGGCTGGTCCTAAACTCCTGACCTCAGGTGATCTGCCCACCTCAGCCTCCCAAAATGCTGGGATTACAGGCATGAGCCACCCAGCCTGGTCTGTACTTCTGTTTGCTAAAGGCCTACTCACTTTTCTAGAAAGTGAGAAAATTTCTTACCAAGGATGATAATAAGGATGATAGCAAAAATATGGTGAAACAATAGATAAGTGTAAACATGTTCCAGTGCTTAATATCCACCCTTCAACACCCAAACAAGATGGTAACCATGAAGAATTCTCATTCCCAAGTTAACAAAGTGTTGCTTGCCCCCTACTAGCTAAGGAGAAGTGCGAGGTATCTGGAACATTTGTTGATGTACATCAGGCCTGCTCCAGCTGTCAAAAACACAGCTGTTCAGTTTCCTTCTGAGTGATCAGTGCTCCAGATGCCCTCCAGCTAGTGTGTTCCCTGATAAGGTCCAGTGGAAAGCTGCAAAAGAGCTGAACACTTGGCTTCTAATAGCAAATGCAAAAACAAATTTCACAACAAATTGCATTTTCAGCACTGCCTGATGCCATACGATTAAACGGGCTGAATTTGTTTTAGTCCACTAACTCGGAAGACATCATGATGGAACAGTTTCTCTTGGTGACTGTTAAATGTTAAAGCAGTTAAGGGAGGATTTTTTTTTTTTTTAAACTTCTACTACAAAGCAGGGGGTGGGAGAGGGAAAGCTGATCAAACTTACTAGAGCTTCTCATTTAGGAGAAAGCAAATAAAACTATTTAGCATCTTTACCAGGGTGAAACTGTCAATGAGACCTCTATGTGAATATTTTCTGCACATTTATTATTTTAAACTTTTAGAGAAGATGAAAACATCAATATTTTAGCTAGCCCTTCTAATTTTCTTCAAAGTTTTGTATAAAGACATATTATAAAAATAATATTCATAGGTACATTTTCATAGTGCCTACTATGGGTTGGCAATATATAACTATATTAACTCATGTAATTGTCTCAGCAAGCCTCTGTCCTATGTACTAACAGTATTATTTTTAACAGATGAAGGAATTGAAGCCCAGAGATGTTAAATAACTTAATCAAGATAACACGGCTGTAAATGGAAGAATTAGAACTTGAATGAGCCCTTCTGGGTTCAGAGTTTATGCTCTTTATCACGACATTCTGCTGCCTCTTGAACACACTGTACTTTGATATTTGTTCAAATGCAGTGCTACTGTTTGGCCTACTTTCTTGGGACAATAGTTTCAGTGCAGGATCAGTTTGATGACTCATTTGTGTGTTAACAAGTTCAAACCACAACCTAGTAAAATTGGTCCATGTGTATTTGTGAAGAAAGTTCCTTTAAAAGTCATCTTCTGGTGGGAACTGTTTAAAGCCTGCTTCTGTGTGTCTCTTAATCGATTCAGTTGCAGAAGTCACGCCTGAGAGTAGTTTAACCCTGGTTATGCAATGGAGCAGTTACATACTTGTGTTTGTTCAGTGGGAAAGTTATGGAGCTACAAGAGAACTGGATTTGCCACTCAGCCACTTACCGAAAATTTCTTCCTTGAGTTCTGGAGAGAAAATAAAAATACCCTGCCTACCACACAGAATTGCTATAAAAATCAAATGTGATAACTTATATGAAAATATATTACAAAATATAAAGATGACAATGGGTGGAAATTTCCACTGCTCCATGGGCTAAGCAGAACAGGGGGAGAAAAGGGAAGAGCTGGGGCCATTGTTTTGGCAGGAATTTCCCCCACAGCTGCAGGAACTAGGCACCAGACTATGGAACTGAGGCACAGTGAGGCGGAGCTGGGATGAAAGGAGCAGCTCCTTGGGGGGGCTGCAGAACCCAGGAAGTTAATCTAATACAACCCAGTTAAACCCTGCTTTACAACTAACACATGTAGCTGCTCATGACTTTCTTCATTCCATCATTCACTGATTCATCGATTCACTGTAGAATCATCCATAAAATCCTCTACGTATCAAGAATTGTGCTGGGGGTCAGAATATCACAACAGTAAAATAATACAATATTTACCCCCGTGGAGTCAACAGTCTAGTGGAGGAGACAGTACTATGGACAAGCACTGTACACTCCACTAGGTGACGGGCAGGAAATACCAAAGTCAGCCTGCCTGATTGGAATTTTGAGTCCATTCCTCACAAGCTATGTGACACTGGAATGGGGATTATAGTAGGGACTACCTACTATATTGGAATGGGGATTATGTGACCTTTTAAATGGGGATTATAGCAGGGACTACTTCACAGAACTGTAAAAGTTACATATGCTTTTGTATGTACCTTGACATACCTGTAGTCAGTACCGAACAATGTCTGGAATACAGACACTTACAACAAATGTTACCTACTGTGACAATGATATCAGTGCTAGACAGTCACCAGCTTCCAAATCCTAGCCACTTACCTCTGTACCTCAGTTTTCTTCTGTGTGATATGGAGCTAATTATACTACTTACTTCGCAGGGTCATAGAAAAGAAATGGGATGACATATGTAATCCTGAGCTTGGGAATTCTAAACTTCAAATCCTACACTGAGCCACCCTTCTACATGCCCTTCCTTTTTACATCATCTCCTCCCTCTCCAGCCTCAAAGACTAAGTCTGATTAACCACACGGCCATCATCGTCCAGGTTCAGAGTGACATAAAAGTGAAAGGCAAAGGAAACTGAGAATAATAAAAACAGGATTGGGAGAAGTTCAAGAGTGAACCTGGAAATGGTAGGTGTTCTTATAAGTCTTCATCTTGGATCTAGAAAGAAAAGCTTGTTATCTTTCCTCTGTTTTGTGCTTCATCTTTTTTCTTCTAATTTGTATTTTAGAATGTTACAACCCTCTCCTCTTTCTTGGAATAATATTAGGGATACTATAGATGTTGACATAATGAAATACCTCTTGGTAAAATCTATACTATGTTAATGTAAAAATAAGTAACATTAAAATAATTTAAAATGGAATAGTGAAATGAATTTTGGTTACCACCATTTACTGTTTTTTTCTTCTGAATTATTTCTATTTTTTTTGCCTATTATTTCTCTCCCAGTTTCAGAGGGCACTAGTTTGGTGGGATTTTAAAGAGTAGAGGACATAAAAATTCTAAGAACCAATGTGTTTAGGAAATGCCAGTGTTAACACATTTTTTTAATCCTTAAGACTATTCAGACAACTTATATGCAAAATGAGAACCGAGAGCCCCTTTAGCAAGAGAGATTCCTTTGGGAGGCTGTAAGGCTGGTAGTTTAAAGGCCACGTGTTCCCTTGGCAACTCTGTCTCTTCCTAATGTTGGGGATCCTGGATGGGCAAGATGTTTCTCATCTGTAAAATGTGGATGATAATAATGAGTGAGTATTTGTAGGGTACTTAAGAAATAATGAGTGAGTATTTGTAGGGTACTTAAGAAGCCTACCTGGTGCCTCATAAATGTTTTATGCGGGCTACAAATACAACAACTAGGATTCAGTATTTCCAGAGTTGCTAATTTAACAAATCTCTTTTTAAGGCATATCACTTTGAACCAGTGTTCCTTGGAAAAAACCTGTGCAACACTCAAAGTCATTATGTTCTCTTCTTTGACAACAGCAATTGTCTTAGTACAATCAGCATCCTCTCACCCGGGAGTATATTGACTACCTGTGATTTTTTATCCATTCAGGACTCCAGCTACACAGTTATCTTTCTAAGACACAAACGTGAGCATATTATTCCCTTCCTTATAAACTTTCTCTGTTTCTAAGAGCCTGCTAGAATTAAATCCAAACTTTCTTTTCTATATTGAAGGCTATTCAAAACTTAGCCCCAGACAATCTTGACGTAACCTTCCTTGGAGTCATTTCTACTTCTTTAAAACCTCATCTGCACCAAAACCCAAACCAGCATTCCAAATTCCTCTTGCCTTTGTCCAGTATTGTCTTGTCCACGTGTTTTTAGATAAAGTGTTTCAGAAGTGGCTTCCTTTTTGAAGCCTTCTTGGTCCCTTGCTCTCTTACATAATTAATACGTAAGTTTATTTTTATCAATTGCATGCAATCGTTCTTTCTTCATGTTGCTAACAAAGCATGTGTTCCGTTGTATGACACTCTGCCTTTCATGTTTGCTCTGTTTGTTTCTGAGCCCTCTGGGGTCAGAAAATAGAACATGTAACTACCTGTTTAAGGAGCACCTGATCTTCAGGCTTGGAACACAGCAAAATTGATTAATGTTGCACTGGACTGAATAAAGAAAATAAAGCATTTTTGGGAATTGCTTGTATTATTTTCTAGCCATACTGACTATCCTCAATATTCTTCTCACAATGTCAAATTTCTGTCTCTTTTTGGTTTCAATTTTTCCTCTCTATTTTTTTCTAATCAAGCCTAGGCGACTCATAGATCTGGAGGTAGACAGGCCTTGAGTGTTGCTTGATGTTCACTTTACCTTCTTTCTCCCTGTCACACTTCATTTTTAAGACATTTCAATGTTAAAACAAGACTAGTGGTCATTAGATTGAAATTTTACGGCGTTTAATCCTGAACCTCTCTTTCTCGGTAACATAAAACATTTCAGTTTCATTCTGACAAAAAAATAAAATAAAATGCCTTTCCCATATCAATAGGTCTGATCATTTTAGGTACAGAAAGGACAATGTTTCCACTCCTCTATGAAAGGTTTCTAAGTAAGACAAACTAAAGCTAAGTCCTTTGGTAACATATATAATGGGACAGGCAAGCACTGTAACTAAATGTGGGACTTTTGTCTGTGGTAGTGTTTTCAGCATTTCTATTCTGAGAATAGAAGCAAAGAGCAGCATTCTCCACTGTCATGAATGCCCGGCCCTCACAGCTGACGAGGTAAAAAACACCACCAGACAATTACACCCCACATTCTCCAGAGGCAACACTGCAACCTCCATGGGACATTGTCTTGGCATTCCTTAAATACAAGAAGCCAAATAGACCTTTTAACTATGTTTCATTTGTGTAGTCCAGCTGTTACATAGCAAAAGAAAAAGCATAAGCATCAGTGAATATACTCCAAGGAAAGGAAGGGGTACATGAGTACACAATTTTTTCACTAAACAAAATCTCTTTTCACATCTTGTGTGCCAATTAAAATGTATCACATTATTACATATGCATAAGCTTATGTGAAAATCTTTCTTAGATTTCAATATACAGATATTTATATACTGGAAAATAGAATTGTTAAAACTTTCTGGGCTGATATAAGGTGTTTACAAACATTTGCAGATTTTAAAACACTGTCCACAGATATTTTTAGAAATACAATGTGTCGAGATGTACAGCTTGACATAGTACAACTGATTTTGTTTTCAGAGATTACTCTGGTTTAAAAAAATAGGATTATATTTCAGGAATCATTTTGTTCAAAATATCAAATTTCACAGATGATTTATTCCATAATGATAATGCATCTTCTGTGTTTATTAAATTAAAAAAAAAAAACTTTATAACCAGAAATCTAATACCAAAGACATGTCCTTAAACATTTGGCTAAAAGTCAAATTCCTTAAAGTTTAAAGCAGCTGCTCAGTTTGTATTTAAAGTCATAGAGATACATTTTAAAATCTTTGCCAATAATACATATTTTTTTACTATAGAATAACACTGTTTACATTGAAACAGACAAAAGAAACACATGACCCAAGCAAAGAGTCATGTTTTTGCCAACAATATATATTTTTCACTATAGAATAACCCTGTTTACACTGAAACAGGCAAAAGGAACATAGGACCCAAGCAAAGGAAAACTCTTCGAAAGTATCAAGAGTAAAACCTGTATCAACACCAAACTTGATTCTCTGGTGGGAGGATTAGACATTGAGCACAAGTAAACCTTTGGAAAAATTTTCTGTGTAGTGAAGGCAGAAGGTGGATCAGAATTCTAACCTCCACCCCGAGAGACATAACAGTTAGTTCTACACATGGCAGAGAGTCAAACTCTGCCAGCTGCATGTTCCCAGTCCTGCAATTCTCTGCAGGAAATGGGCATCTGCCCCAATTTCAGCAAAAGATTGGAACTATGGTAAAGGGGAGCTTTTTGTTCTTCATTAGCTCAACACAATTTGCATTCTGTAGGTTCTTTCAACCCTTTGATATGGACTTTTCACAGTGATATACAAACTCATATTGAAATGCCTTTATTAGTATCAAAAAATTACTCTTGAAAAGCTTAGAATTTGAAGGACTTACTTTAAGAAGTTTAAGCAGAGAAAAATGGGAGAAAATGCTTTGCATCTTTTCCTTTAGGTAATTCAAATTCAATATGTGGATGAAAATAAATCATTGAAGGACTACCTAAACTCATGCTTGTGACATTTGTAGAGTATTATAATAAATGGACACGTTCAAGTAATTATTGTACATATTGCTAAAAGCACTGTTTATGGGCTGCTCTGCCTATGAAGTAGCCATTTTTTTATTCCTTCATTTTCTTAATAAACTTGCTTTTGCTTAAAAAAAAAAAAGCACTATCTACAAGGCTTCATATTGCAAAATAACGAGTTTTTTTGAGTTTAGGGACAGAAAAGGTTACTGATAAATCTTACCAAATGAAGACCAATACAGTAACTAAATTAGCCTAAACATATTTGGTCTTGATAACCCTGTTTTAATTTGCCTCCTTTGTGCATTGGGCATATATTCTTTGTAAAGCTGTTTCTGAAACTTTCTAAAAATAGGTGGATTTTAAAAAGCAAGGGGATACTCCATGCTATAATAGCACATCCTTCCCCAATGCAAATGAAGTGCTTTGAATAGACATTTGTGTCAATTCATTTATATTTTGGGGGCTTGAATTCAAATATTGATGTGTTTAGTGTTCCTAGAGCAGTCAACTACATTTGACATATACTGCAAAATATAATTTGATTATATGTAGGAATGTGGGTAACTTAAGCAAACTTCTATTTCACAAAATCAGTTTGTTCCCATAGCCATTTTGTACTTGTATAATTCATAAGATAATCCTTATAGTCATGTAATTTAATAGATCCCTCCAGCTTTTACTGAAGAGGTACTATAATTTCTTTCCCTGATACTTGCAGATTGATAACCTGGTGTGAGTAGGAAAATAGGGGGAGGCTAACTGATTGGCAGCAGCCAGGATGCTTGCCTCCATATTCTAAGAGGTGAAAGAGACGTGACAACTTCCTTCAGTTTATCCCTCTCCCCTGTTGAAATATGGGGTGTGAAGACGCGGCAGAGGCTGATGTCATGAAATCAACCAGGTACAACTTTCAACTAATCAGCCTGGCATTTCTACTCTAAGGCTTTAAGAGGGTGTCTCAACAATTTGTTTTGTTAACAGGAATACTGTAGTAACTAATAAAAATTAAACGCATTCATTGGCAAAGTGAGAAGAGCATCATCATTCTTGCTCAATCTAATCAATGATGATGCAGGACATGATCAGGATAGAATTTGGAACAACAGTTAAAAACTTGCTTCTGGTTACACTGGCTTCCTAATCTGACTAACTTTACTTCCTCGCGTAAAACATGGGAGCAAACAAAGCAAAAGACAAAACCACAACAGCTGTATTAGTTGGCTTGGGCTGCCGCAACATAATAGCATAGATTGAGTGGCTTAAATGACTGAACTGTATTACGTCACATGTCGGGAGGCTGGGAAGCCTGAGGTCAGGGTGCTGGCTGATTAGATCTCTGGATAGGGCTCTCTTTCTGGCTTGCAGATGGTATCCTTTCCTTGTGTCCTCTATGGCAGGACAGAGAGTGACCTCTCTGGCATGTCTTTCCATAAGGACTCCAATCTGTGACTATACTCTTAGGATCATATTTAACCTTAATTATCTCCGTAAAGGTCCTATCTCCAAATATAGTTATGTTGGGTGTTGGTGTTTCCATATATAAATTTTGGAGGAACAGAATTCTGTCCATTGCACCAATCAAAACCTGTTAGCAATCTGTCCTGCTGTATGTAACAGAAGAAGACAAACGAAAGAATGATATGAGATTCCAACACGATGCTGCA
The DNA here is from genome assembly GCF_048565385.1 of Saimiri boliviensis. Classification (NCBI taxonomy): domain Eukaryota; kingdom Metazoa; phylum Chordata; class Mammalia; order Primates; family Cebidae; genus Saimiri; species Saimiri boliviensis. The sequence continues at coordinate 162,881,131 of NC_133450.1, forward strand.
CAAAGGCTGTACCTAAGCAAGAAATAGGGTCATCACTTTACAGCTTATTAGAAATATGGACACTGAACCCCCACCCTAGACCTACTGAGTAACAATCTGCATTTTAACAAGATCCTGAAGTGATCTTCGTAAACATTAAAGTTTAAACCAGTGTCGTAACATTCAGAATAAAAGCAAGTGTTAATTGTGTCCATTGTGTTGGAAACTTCTTCCATAATTAGAAGTGCGAAATGCATCCACTGTAACAATATTAATATTCTTAGGAAAACTTAGAAAGTTTATTAGTATTATTTTTCTTATTGTGGGCAAAAGTAATATATTAATTTAATTTAATACCTTGACCTTTTGTTAATATAGACTGTGATAGAATGCTAGTTTGCTTGCCCAGAAAGTTTAGCAATCAACTTCTAAGGCTTGACATAAACTGAAACTTTGGTTAATTATACCATTAGCTTAAAACATGCTATTCATCTTTTACAAGAGTTCTGTGGTTAAAAATGGCATTATTTTTGAAATAAATAGTACTTTAAACTAGGCATATATTTTCTACAACACAGGGAATACGACATTGCATATAATGGAATTTTCAATTATGTAGCATTTCAAAGCAACTTTAAAAAATTTATTCCGTAGTGTCAAAAATGTAGAATTATGCCCACAAAGCTTGATATTTTGGCACAGTTCTAGAAAAGTGCTTAATAAATCAGAAACCCTACTTATAACTGGCATTTATAGGTCCCTAACATATATTTTCTTAATATTCTGTCTAAACACTAAAACAGACAAAATATGCTAGAGAATACAATTTTCTGTGCCAATGAGAAACAACAGATACACCCTACTATCAGTCTTAAACTATTAGCATTAGGAGATCACTGAAAATATCAATGGATATTGTTTAGATTACAGTTTGAGGTGAACTGCAAATAAAAGTGACATATTCCCCATGTAATAATTTATGAGAACTTGAAGGAATATATTTTAATGTTAACATATTCTTGGTTAATCTCACAGTACAATATTCAAATTTATGCCTGAACTCTTAATGGATGCCTCATTTTAAAAGCAATGCAGGTTAATAATGGATGACTTGCATAATTATTAGCTAAACTACAAGTATATAGTCCATATTACTAAACTATGACTTTTTCTTACTGTAACTATATTTTTGGTTTGGGTGTTTTAAATCTGAGCTACCGTCGAAAGCTACAAGAATTTCTGCTTATGAGAAACCTAAAGAAAACTGTGATGTGATAAATCACTAATACTGTATCACAGAGCTCCTAGCTTGTTTATAATACAGCTCGAAGTGGGCAGCTATTTTTGGAAGGGCCCACTGAGTAACTGAGGAATAGAGCTGTGTGGGGGTAGGTGGCATCAACATGTCATCATAATACTTGAGGGGATTGTACAGCGTAAGGCACAATGTCTAATCTCTCAAAAGTGTGATTATTTCATGAAAACCACACCCCCACTGAGCTGCCTTATTGCTGTTATAAAAAATCTTTATTATAGGAAGCTCTTTTGTGCTGTAAGAAGATGAATTCCACACTTTAGAATGTTAAACAGCAGTTTCAGCAGAGTTCTCTAGTTCACACAGATTAATCTATCCCTTTGGAATATTCATGATTCAATCAGAATGCTCTCTAAGTCTCGGCAATTTTACCATTGTAAAATAAACTAGGTACATTCTGATGAAACAGCCTATGCCTAACAAATGCCTTCATTAATTTTTTTAAAGGTATTTTATGGATTCTGTTACTATCAAAGAGCATCTCTCTATGAAAGCAGACATCATTCCACTAAAGCGAAATTGATATTATTGAAAAACTTGGTACTTGAGAAAAACAGGATAAAACCAACATATTATCAGGCAAAGTGCATTGACAATGCAAATCAAATGCACACGGTTTAATTATAATTGCGTATTAACTGAAGAACTGGGGATTATAAATGATATGTCTCTGGTGAAGAGTTCGGCTGAGTACATTACATATTCATTAGCTTTCCATTTTTATTCACTAAATGTCCAGTCCTCTTTCCTATACACCTGGCATTATGCCTGCATGGCTGAAATGAATATTTTGAATTCAGAAGACCATGTTTAAATACAAAAAGGAAACAGAAGTTAAGTATTGAATATAACAAATGTATCTCTACTAATCTGCTTACTTTCATCTGATTAGCAGATCATGTTGGTTTTGTACAAGGCTGGAACATTCTATACAGACTATACAAAGATTAAGTTTAGAAAGAGTATTGGAGACTTCCTCAAGATTCTTACAAATGAGGAAGTTGGGAGACGAGCAGTCAGCTACAGTCAGTGATCCTCCATCCCACACTGAACTGGTGATAGATTCAAGAGTAAGATGCCTAGGCACATGACTCCTTTTTTAAGGAGGTTTATTTAGATGTGTTTCAGATAAAAACGTACTGTAGTTGTTGGATATTATGTGAGTGGGAAGGGAGAAAGGGAAAGGCCGTTTCAGCGAAATTTTCAATTTTAAATGAGTGGTTCTCATTGTGAAAACTTTATTTCCAACACATTTAATCTTATTTGGTACCTTCTTTCTAGGATTGCCTCTGATTTGGCTCCATTATTGAAATTTAAGTGTGGCTTTCATTTATAACTTTGAAAGAAGTATTGAAAATGGGGGGAGGTAATAAAATATCACTGCTCTAGTTTAGATATTCCAATAGTCTGCTTTACAGTGAAAACTGGGAAATTTAAACTAACATCATTATTAATGATTAAGGTCGATGTATTAATTATGGTTATATTTTTATTTTTTTTATGACTTAAAACAACTTAAACTGGCTTACCTAGTTTATTTCATCCATTAATGACTATTTTAAATGATACAGCACTTAAATTTTCTAAGCATGTGTTGACTGACTTTACTATGTTTTCTGAAGAAAGCACATCGTTTTATAGCGTCATAGTTTTCTGGAATCTGTAAGACATTTCTTAAGCTAAGAGTTAATCATCTTTCACAATAAAAGAAACGTGAGATTCAAATTGATACATTCGCTAATTGCTGATGTCTACATGTTGGCTATGAACTGAAATTCCTCAAAGAACTTTTCCCCCCAAAAAATCAGTTTGATCATTTGATTGACTGACTGCTTGTTACTTTGTTGAATATTAACTTGATCCAGGGAATTGGTTAAACTCATTTATACATGTATACTGGCAACTATGTCAACTCAAATCCATAGGGAATAATTGTTCCTGTTTTGTCTTTTTTCTAGAGAGAGTTATGATTAATACAATAAAACTTCTTGATAAAAAGTACAGTTTTATTAAAATACTATCAGACAGCAGAAGAAGGCAAAAGCTGAACCAAGATGGAACTTTCTAGAATCCTTGCAAATGCTTTCTAGAGAAACAATTTTTAAAATTATGTCTGTGACTAGCTCATCTGATTCATTTACATATAAGCTTTAGGTAAATATGTCATTGGTGACAACCAGAGAGGAATCACCCAAACAGTTTAAGTAAGACACAATGGACAAGCCTTAACACCTTTATCAAAGACCAGCCACCTTAAGAAATGAAGAGCACCTCTTACAAGGAACACTACATAAGAAGATGAACATGATCGATAAAAAATTCCTCACATCTAGGAGAAAAATGACTCATGCTGGGTGCTTTATGCCAAATTCCTTGTGCCACAAATCTATCCATGCAGAGCACACCTCCTCACACATCACCCAATGTTATCAGTGTCCTGAACTGAACGCGGGTGCTTCCTACAAAGCCCTGTTGAGATGTCACAAGCTCAGAAACTTACCACGAGACATAATTTTTTCATTTAAGTGATAGAGCATTTACGAATTCTAGACTGTGGGACTTGAACGGTTTCACAAAAGGAAGGTGGAAAAAGAAGTCAGCTTGGAGGAAAAACAACAGAGAATTTTACCCGATAGAACATAAAATGCAGATCGCAAGAAGAGAAGGGAGAGAACTAGACCGTGTCTTCGGGGTATTTAGGAAGGTCATAACATAGTATCATACAGATGCATCTCGTTCAGGCTTGCCATGTGAAATGGGTATGAACACCTTCTTTTCTTCTCAAGCCCAGACAGCAGCAGTAACTCCTAATTTATCCTTTGTTTTCAGGAGCTTGTGACTGAGGAAAATTTATGGTTCCCTCTTCTGGAATTCTAGAATCCTATTCTACGTAAGAAAATGATGAATCAATTGGGTCAAATTCATCAATATCTAAACATGAATTGACATTACCTCCACCAGATATTATTTGCATTTAAAAGGCTGCTTTATATAAGATAGTTAAAGTGGGGGAAGAATGCCGGTCATTTTAGGTGGCTAGGCAGCTTTATTTTGGGATTCAAAGATGCCTTCAGAGAAATCTAGCAGACAGTGGTCTGTTCCTCTGTGCAAAGGGCAAGACTGGTGGGACGTGCTTGCTGGCCTCAGATCAAAGCTATAATTTGGATGAAAGAAATCTGTTATCAGGGGACAAAGGCACATTTGACTTTTATTTACAACCTATTTCATAAAGATATATAGTTTTGGAATCCCTATCTGTCTCAGAAAACTCACTTTTGTCCTACTATTATTATTATTATTTATTAGTATTATTATTATTATTGATGATACCAAATCAGTCAGGATGATAAAACACAGCACAGAGAATTAAGTGGGGAATGAAGGGTATGGGCAGAAGGCGACAAGGGAAGGGAGAGGGAGAGCCGAATACCAATGGAGGTAAAAATGGAAAAAAATATGACAAAGAGGAAAGAGCGTTGTGTTGTTTCAAGGCTTTGTCTTTTATCTATAGTAGAGTAATGAGACCTTGAATCTTAAGTAAATAGTTGGAATGAGCCACAGTTTCCTTATTTCAGGAGATAAGTACTTTGACTATCTCATAGGGTTGTTATGCAGAACATTTAAACTATAAGCTGTATGAAGGTGACCTCTCTATCTGTTCTGGTTATCACTGTATCTTTCATTTAACATGGATATCACATTATAGGTACTTAACAAACATTGAGTGAATTAAAGGCATAGTTCACAATCATATGAAGATATGGTCATTGAATATTGTGTGTTAAGAGCTACACCAGTTAATAAATATGTCTAAATTTTGTTTCCAACATACAAAAGGAGGACTTTATTTCACAACCAAAAAGATGACAGATACCCTTAGACACTTCTTATATTTCATGTTTGTATGATTTTTTTTTCCAAAGTGCATTATCATAATTTTTGTTTACTTTTATAATACTTTTGTGAAACAGGTTAAGAAAGTAATATCAAAATTTTACAGGAAAAGAGCCTTATAAATTAGGTGAAGAAACTTGATCAAAGACATTCCCCTTTCTGCCATCCCCTACAGTACAATCGTAGTCATATGTGAAGTTTCATTACACACTGATGAAGCCCCTTGCGTAATTTTTTTCTATTTCTTTTTTCACATATATCACAACCCTTCTAAGATCCTAGTTTCATGTAGTAGAGTCAGTAGTATTATTTGCATGGTATGGGAGATGACCAAGATTGTTTATTTTTCTCCTCCAATGTGAAATCTCTACCTTAGCCCCTAGTCTGGAGAAAATATCTCCAGGTCGGAAATACCAACAGCTCTCTGTCAACAGTTTCCTCCTACTCTTTTAGAATTTTGCTTTTTGTGATAATGGTGGCTTAAAAACATTATGTCTGCAATCTCTTTGATACTGTGGGACACTCCTATAAGAGACAAAGGCTTGAGCATGGGCTGAACTTAGGGACTTGCTTCTAATGATTAGAATAAAGCTAAGTAATCATATACAACTTGGAGAAGAGGCCATAAAAAGATATCACAACTTCTTCATAGTTCTTCTTGAATTACCTGCTCCACGGGAAGCTAACTCACCAGTAAGCAAGCCAAGTGGTAGGAAACTAAGGCCACCAGCCCACAGACAGTGAGGAACTGACACCTCCTGCCCATAGCCATGTGAATGAGCCATCTTGGAAATGGATCCTCCAGCCCTATCCAAACTTTCAGATGACTGTAGCCCAAGCTGACACTTGATTGCTGCCTAATGAGGGACCCAGAGCCAGAGCTACCCAGCTAAACTGTTCTTAAATTCCTGGCCCACAGAAATGAGATAATATTTTGGTGGTAATTTGTTTCTTAGTGATATATAACTAATGCCCTATTTTTCCAGGTGTTTTGGTTTCTGTAGTGGGAGAATGCAGGCTGTCTATATTATATCAGTTGGTTATACTAGCTGAAATTGCTGGGCACAGTAGCCTACACAATAAAATGCGCAAGTATAGATGAGTTACTTTTTACATATATATGCTTGTATTTCGAAAGTATCATTTGCTTACATTAAATAATTGCTACTCATATAACCCCGATGCTTCAAAGAAGACATTCATTCTTCATCCAGGAATATTCATAAGAACAGAATTCAGCTAAATAAGATATGGTCGTTTCTCTCAAAACGTGTTACTGGAGAAACTCCCAGATGGAATAAAAAATGCTGAAAAAATTTAAACTCATTCTTTTTCTACCTTACTGAATTATCGGATTGCAAATATACATGTATGGAAACATATGTGCATATGTATTTATATAATTCAATAACATGCACACTTATATGCATGTTTTTATATATAGATATATGTAGTATATGTATATATCTGAATGTGTGTGATTATATATATAATCAATCAACTACTGTATGTTTTCTTGTTCTTATATGGCAATAAGTACATGGACTTTGGAGTAAAAAGGTTTGAATCTCTTTTTGATGCTTTACCAGCTATATGATCTTGAAAAAAATGACTTGATCACTCTTTCTGTTCTGCATTTGTAAAATGAATATTACTATGTCATAGAGTTATTATGGAGATTAAATGTCAATATGTATTTCAAATGCCTAGCATAAAGCCTAGTTTGTTAAGAAGCACATATAAACTATTAATTTATTTTCCTCTTTCCTTGTCTTGACTTTGTTTTTTGTTTCTTAGAGTTACTTACTCCTACATTATAAATTGAAAAGGCGGAGTTCTAATAAGCAGGCTCCACAAACAGTACTTTATGTGTAGTATAGATAGTTTATATATGTACATTACCACACATGTTTTTAAAGGGAAAGCACAAAGGGCTTATCTATAAAGGTAAGACTTATATTTAACCATATAAACTTTCTCTCTTGTAAGAAATAATTTTATAATGTAGGTCATTAAGGCTGAAGTGAAATGTGTTGACCTTTGTGTTTCCCTGTAACATTCATATCTCACATAATTTTTCCAGTAGAATGAAACCACATTTTATTACTATATTCTTGGTCTAAATGTAGACATTTTAAACAATTGATAACATTCAACCTAAAGGTATTATCCTTCTATTCTTAAAAGTTATACTTACATTGGAAAACACAAAGTAATAGTTCTATAACTGATAAGATTTAGATTGCAAACAAGAGTCTTTAGCTAAGTCAAAAAAAAAAAAAAATGGGAAGACTACAGGGGGTCCAAATATTAATAGAGATAGGAAGACCACATGAGCTGTGGCCAGCAATGGCTCATAGAAGGAAGTCTGGCCGGCCTGTTCCTGTGTGATGAGTAAACAGTAATCTTTCATCATTGCATCCTTACCCAAGATTCCAAACCACCAAAAAGCATCTGATTGGCTTAGCTTAGATCATGCATCCTCTCTAGACTGTACCAAAATGTTGAGGAAAAACTTATGGCTCCTTTGACTACACAAATGGTTGGAAAATACTTGGGTTTACTCTCAGACCAAAATTATACACAATGGAATGAAACAACTCCTCCAAATCAAATAAAACTATCTTAGGAGAGACAAAGCTGAGCTGACAAAAAGGAATACACATTTTTGAAACTAGTAATGTCTTTTTTTTTTTTTTTTTTCTGAGACAGAGTTTTGCTCTTGTTACCCAGGCTGGAGTGCAATGGCGCGATCTCAGCTCACCACAACCTCCGCCTCCTGGGTCCAGGCAATTCTCCTGCCTCAGCCTCCTGAGTAGCTGGGATTACAGGCACGCGCCACCATGCCCAGCTAATATTTTGTATTTTTAGTAGAGACGGGGTTTCACCCTGTTGACCAGGATGGTCTCGATCTCCTGACCTTGTGATCCACCCGCCTTGGCCTCCCAAAGTGCTGGGATTACAGGCTTGAGCCACCACGCCCGGCCACTAGTAATGTCTTAACTGACTCTTTTGAAGGGAAGAGAAACTACACATGCCAATGAGGCTATAGAATTGAAGAGCAGGCATGATGAGATATGAGAAAACAAATTTATATTTATGAATATCATATTTGCTTAGGAAGACTGATAGTAACATTAAATATAGAAATTATACACTTTTTAAATTAAAATAGAGAAATATGGAGTGACTAGATAATACTAGAACATTTGTTGAGACTTTCATTTATTTAAAAATTTATCTTGTAATGAAAATCTACATATTACTTAAGTAATAGCAATATATTTATCTAGTTTCCATGTTAAATTAACTCAGTATGGTATAACAGTGTATTTGGTCTTTGTCCTCAGTTTCTGACTTATAGGAGTGTCTTTTGTTATTCATAAGCACCTCTTTGGATCACACTTGAGTTTATGCTAATGAGGCAATGATGGTGGGTGGGTGAAGGCCTAAAAAGCTTCAGGATGGAGGGTAGGAGATAAGATTAAGCTATGTAAAAACTCTTCAAAAATATTTGATGAGCTTCCAGGCTGGTGATTATATCAAAATGCTGGGAGGCTGGCACACCCAGGCAGGACACTGAAGACGCATGTCCTCACTCCCACACTTTACCCCATTCATCTCTTCCATCTGGCTGTTCCTGAGTTTATAATAAACTGGTAAATGTAAGTAAAGTATTTCCCTGAGTTCTGTGAGCCATTCTAGCACATTATCACACCTGAGAACTGGGTTGTAGAAATCCTTAATTCACAGCTGGTCCATCAGAAGTATGTATGGGAGGCCCAGGCTTGCAACTGACATCTGAATGGGGCTCAGTGTTGTGATACTAAGTCTTCTAATCTGTAGACTCTCAAACTAACTATACGTGTAGATAGTGTCAGAATTGAATTAAAGGGTAGGATACCCAGCTGTTGTCTGGAGAGTTGGAGAACTGCTTGATATGGAAAAACTCCACACACTTGGTGTCAGCAGTGTTGTGTGTGTAGAGAAACAGTGTTTCTCCAGACTAAGAGATGCTATAATCAACTGGCTGAAAATAATTAGAGGATAAATCTGTATCTTTTCCTTTAAAAAAAGATTAACCTGAGAGATTTTGCCTGAGATTACTATCTTTTGTTGGATAACCTAATTAAAAACAACCCACTGCCAAACAATTAATCCTGGAAGCTAAGAAAAACAGATTTTTATCGCTTTATAGTGTGCAGTCCAAAATGTGAATACTTCAAATAGCCAATCTCACACTTGCTTAATCTACCAACCCAGCTGAAACTTGAAAATTCTTATCTCCTTGATTCTTATCTGTGTGTGTCTGTCGGGAGGGTGGAGTGTTCTAACAAGTTAGGAACATAGTTAAAATGCCTGATTTTCATGTTGTTTTGGTAACAGGTTTATATCTGAACTGTCTGCTACTATTGGTGAGAAAATGAGTTTTTAAAAGATGGTTTCAGCACAGTTGTTAATTAGTTAGACTTAAACAAACAGATACAGAATTCCATCCTTTATATGCAACAAAACATTTTAATGACTGGGAATTAAATGTGTCTAAATCGGCATTCTTAACTCTTTGGCAGGAAAGCCACATTAGAAATACAATACTCTCTTACGAATAACTAATTAGAGTATATTATTGACTGTGTTGTAGATTTCAGATCTATCACGAATTTTACAAGTGAAACTCCTGGAACTGACATAATAAATGGAAGAATAAAGGGTTTAACGAGGTTTTATTTTGTGTATTTACCCAAATTGGACAATCGACTATTATTAAAGTAGTAAGACTATCTAAATGCTACCCAGCATTTTTGAAACTACATAATTTTCCTACCAATACTACTCTCTGCAATATATATAATTAGGTATATTGCAAAGTCAGCTTTGTTTCACTATTCCTGAAGGTCATTTTTGTTACTTATAATCTCTATTAAGTATATAAAACTGTAACACACTTGAGATTTAAATGAATATGTAAAAAATCCTTTTTTTTTTTTTTTTTTTTTTCTGATAATCAGGCATTTCTTCTCTTTACCTGTTTCATCTCTGTTTCTGTCACTCTCCATCCAGGAAACTGGTGGCATAGAACAACATGGGACTGTCCAAAGGTGCATCTCCACTTTTCCTAATTTCACACTCTTTCCAATTATATTACACGTTTCTTAAAATAGGGTACTATCCCTACAGTATCATTATTTACTTGTATGTTATTGTGCAGGGGAACAAAAGTTGCTGTGTAGAATAAGTAAGTTGAGATCCCTATATGCTGAGTTTACAAAACTAAATTCTTCAGCGCATATAGTGCATTATGCCCACCTTTGCATTTAAACTACTGAAAAGAGGTTTAGAAGAGCTGCGTGAAGTCAACTACTAAGGACCAACTTGTGGAAAATCAACAACTGTCCCTGCATTACATGCTGTGAGAACTACTGAGTATATGGAAACTGAAGCACTAAAGAACTATCAATATTTTGTTGCTATGCACTATCATTAGAAAACATTTGAATTCTGGCTAGTGATATTCAATGAGCTAATACATAAATCTAATTCAATTTTATTAAGGTATAAGCAATTCACAACAATGAAGCTTACAGGTATGGGATTCTATCAATTGTTAACAGATCATTGCATGGTAAAATATAAACATTTCACTATTATAAAATTTATTCTGGAAGTGATGAAAATACCAGCTCTTTTTGAAACAATAGAAACATGAGCCAAATAATTGCATTTTTCATAAGTGTGACCGTTTTCACACTGCCTTTTGTTTAGTTTTATATATTTATTATCAACCTTATTAGACCAATCAGCTACAGCTCAGAAAACAATACCCTAAAGTATGGCACTATGACATCGTTAGTACTTTGAATTAAGGACATTGGGAGGCCTCAGAAGTAGCCTCAGAACCAAGATCTCTCTGACCCTCTGCCCTCCTCTTTCATACTTCATTCTTCCTTGAAGCGAGTCACAGAAATCAAGATTTTTCTTCCCCAAGCCAGTCATAGAAACCAGAACCCCTTTCCACAAATTCAGCTATAAACCTAGAAAAATACCGTTCTAACCCTCCTTATCCTTCTGTGTAGGAGCTGAGTGTAAAGAAATTCTCTGACACACCCTTGTCTAATAATAGATCTTAATGTCCTCATACCAGAAGGGGCCCTGCTCTGTCCCTGGGAAGAAGGAATGATGCACAGAGGCAAGATTTTTGTTCCCATGTTGCTATGAAGAAATCCCAGAGACTGGGTAATTTATAAAAAGAGGTTTAATTGACTCCCAGTTCCACATGGCTAGGGAGGGCTGAGGAAACTCACAATCAGGGCAGAAGGCACCTCTTCTCAGGGTGACAGGAGAGAGAATGAGTGCCAAGCAAAGGGGGAAAAACCCCTTACAAAACCATCAGATCTGTTGAGAAGTCACTCACCATCTCAACAACAATATTGGGGTAACTGCCTCCATAATTCATAACCTCTACATGTTGTCCCTTTCACAACATGTAGAGGTTATGGGAACTACAATTCAAGATGACATTTGGGCGGGAACACAGAACCAAACCATATCATTCTACCCCTGGCTCTCCCAAATCTCATGTTCTTAGATTTCAAAACACAATCATGCCTTCCCCAAAGTCCCCCAAAGTGTTAGCTCATTCCAGAATCAACCCAAAATTCCAAGTCCCAAATCTCATCTGAGACAAGGAAAATCTCTTCTGCCTATGAGCCTGTAAAATCAAAAGCAAGTCTTTGGGAGGCCAAGGGGGGCAGATCACAAGGTCATGAGATCAAGACCATCCTGGCCAACACAGTGAAACCCCGTCTCTACTAAAATATAAAAAATTAGCTGGGCATGGTGGCGCACATCTGTAGTCCCAGCTACTTGGGAGGCTGAGGCAGGGTAATTGCTTGAACCTGGGAGGCCGAGGTTGCAGTGAGCGGAGATTGTGCCACTGCACTCCAGCCTGGCGTCTGGCATCAGAACAAGACTCTGTCTCAAAAAAAAAAAACAAAAAAATTCCAAAGCAAGTAAGTTACCTTCTAGATACAATGAGGGTAAATGCATTGGGTAAATACACCATTCCAAATGGGAGAAAAAGACGAAACAAAGGGTCTATAGGCCCCATGCAAGTCTGAAATCCAATAGGGCAGTCATTAAAGCTTGAAGTTCCAAAATGATCTCCTTGACTCCATGTCTCACATCTAGGTCATGCTGATGCAAGAGGTGTGCTCCCATGACCTTGGGCAGTTCTGTCTCTGTGGCTTTGTAGGACACAGCCCCTCTCCTGGCTGCTTTCATGGGCTGGTAATGAGTGTCTGCAGCTTTTCTAGGTGGATAATACAAGGTGTCAGTTGATCTACCATCCTGGGGTCTGGAAGATGGTGGCCCTTGTTTCACAACTCCACTAGGCAGTGCCACATTTTCCTTTTGCGCTGCCCTAGCAGAGGTTCTCCATGAGGGCTCAGCTTCTGCAGCAAACTTCTGCCTAGACACCTAGGCATTTCCATACATCCTCTGAAATCTAGGTGGAGATTCCCCAATCTCAATTCTTACTTTCTGTGTACCTGCAGTCCCAACACTATGTATAAGCTGCAAGGCTTGGGACTTGCATCCTCTGAAACAATGTCCTGTGCTACACTTTGGCCCCTTTTAGCTACAGCTGGAGTTGAAGCAGCTGAGATACAGGACACCATGTCCTGAGGCTGCATAGAGCAGGGGGCCTCGGGGTCCGACCCATGAAACCATTTTTCCTCCTGGGCTTCCAGATCTGTGATGGGAGCAACTGCCATTAAGATCTTTGACATGCCCTGGAGACATTTTCCCCATTGTCTTGGAGATTAATATTTGGCTCCTCTTACTTATGCAAATTTCTGCTGCAGGCTTCAATTTCTCCCCAGAAAATTGGTTTTTCTTTTCTATGACATCATCAGGTTGCAAATTTTCCAAACTTTTATGTTCTGCTTCTTGAACACACTGCCACTTAGAAATTTCTTCGGCCAGATACCCTAAATCATATCTCTCAAGTTCGAAGTTCCACAGATCTTTGGGACAGGGGCAAAATGCCACCAGTCTCCTTGCTAAAGAATAGCAAGAATCACCTTTATTTTAGTTCCCAACAAGTTCCTTATCTCCATCTGAGACCTCAGCCTGGACTTCATTGTCTACACCACTGTCATTTTGGTAAAAGTCACTCAACAAATCTCTAGGAACTTTCAAACTTTCCCACATCTTCCTTTCTTCTTCTGAGCCTTCCAAATTATTGCAACCTCTGACTGTTACCCATTTCCAAAGTTCTTCCACATTTCTGGGGTCTTTACAGTAATGCCCCACTACCTCAATACCAATTTACAGTATTAGTTCATTCTCATATTCCTATGAAGAAATATCAGAGACTGGGTAATTTATAAAGAAAAGAAGTTTAACTGACTCTCAGTTCCACATGGCTGGGGAGGCCTCAGGAAACTTCTAATCACGGCGGAAGGCACCTCTTCTCAGGGTGGTAGGAAAGAGAATGAGTGCCAAGCAATGGGGGAAAAGGACCTTATAAAACCAACGTCTTTCATGCAAACTCAGTTACTGTCACAAGAACAACACGGGGTAACCAGTTTCATGATTCAATTACCTCCAACTTGATCCCTCCCATGACAAAAGTGCATTATGGGAACTACAATTCAAGATGAGATTTGGGTGGGGACACAGCTACCCCATATCAGAGGCCAAGAAGAATCTGAACAGACAGGCCTTTCTGTATTACCCCCCTTTGTCCAATCACACTCCTATATGGCTGTCTACTCTTCACGGAATGTAAGCGTAAAATGGACAGTTTTTCTTCGTGTCCTTCAGTCTTCATTCTGAAGGTTCTCATGTTATATTCTTCTCCCGTTTTTTGTTATAGGAGAACCAGGTGTATGAGAGCTGAGAAAAGGTATCACACCAATTTTGCTCCTACTGTTTCTTATGTCCAATATGGGACACCTGAGACACCTGACTCACTTTGGAGCATACAGATATTATTCTCAGACAACTGAAAAAGCCAGAAAAAAAGGTCAGAATTTTTACCAGTGTCAGCTTTCCCGGATTTCTGCCTGTAGAATCTGGTCAAGAATGTAAAGTAAAAACTGTTGCTTTCCAAATTCAGATTAACATGAAAAAATCATTTGTATAAATTAGCTTTTAGATTTAGTAATTCTGGTGACTTTGTTTGTTTGTTTGGCCATGATATTCTAAACATGGAATGTTACCTTGCATCTCTCCATGAACTTATCAGTTTGAGTTAATTCTAAAAAATAATGGGTTATTTTAAAAAGAGCAAAATTGGCCAGGTGCAGTGTCTTGTGCCTGTAATCTTAGCACTTTGGGAGGCTGAGGCCGGTGGATGACCTGAGTCAGGAGTTCAAGACCACCTGGTCAACATGGTGAAACCCTGCCTCTACTAAAAATACAAAAAAGTAGCCAGGTGTGGCTGGGGGAACCTGTAATCCTATCTACTCAGGAGGCTGGGGCAGGAGAATTGCTTGAATCCAGGAGGCAGAGTTTGCACTGAGCCAAAATCACACCATGGCACTCCAGCCTAGGCAATAAGAAAGAAACTCCATCTCAAAATAAAATAAATACTTAAATAAAAAATGAAATTATTTTAGAGAGCTCTTATCTCAAACAACTGTATTTCTAATACCTATGGAAAAATCAAATTAAAAAATGGACACAAAGGAGTATAAAGATAGCCTTAGATACTCCCTTAATAAGATTAAAAAGCAGAAATCAGATTAGAAACAAAGTGAAAATCCAAATCCACCCATAAATTCTCCTCTCTGCTTTCTTATACTCTCTCAACTTACTGTCCCTGACACTCTAGATCTTTTGCATTTTGGGCCCTCAGATTTAAAATTCTCGTTCTCTAAATCCAGCTCCTTTTCATTAATAAATTCCTTTAGCTCAAGAGTGAAGCATTTGTTTAAATTAGTGTGAATTATGACTTGGTTTTGTGTGTCTATTCATTTGTGATCCTTCCCCTTCCATGAACAGTCTTTGTTTTCCCACTTGTCACATATTAACTTCCTGTCTGTTGGGGAATTTTGATTATTAGGGCTTTGTCTGCAGGCAGTCAAAGGGGTTGGGGGCCCCAAGAAAATGGCCAGAGAGAAATGTGGGTTACACCCCATTGTGGCTAAGCATATTGGCTACTGACAGCTGTCAATGTGTTGCCCAAGCTTTTCTAACTTTTGTCATTTGGATTGCTCTGGATCTTGAAAGGGCTGCATCATTTTACTTCCTTTTTGGAAACCATGGTTAAGCCTCAAAAGGCTTATTAGTTTTTGTCTTGAATTACTTGTCAGATATAACTTTGGCTCTTACTTCTGTGGCTTTCTCTACTAAGCTAAAATGGAATTGTATACTCAGAAGGGAAAAAAAAAATCATTAAAACATTCCAAAGACTAACGGCTCTAAATATAGAACACAGAAGTCTTTTTATTTCCTTCTTAGCTGGAAACCTGATCCCTGATATAAAGGAGCAAACAAATGATAATATGATTGGATAGATGGAGGTGGGGGCGGGGGGCTTGATAGCATTCAGGCTGCAACTAAAATATTGAGGAATTAAAAACAACTAACCATAGCTGGGCATGGTGGTACACACTTGTAATTCCAATACTCTGGGAGACCAAGGCAGAAGGATCACTTGAGCCCAGGAGATTAAGGCTGTAGTTAGCTATGACCATGCAACAGTACTCCAGCCTGGGTGACATAGTGAGACTCTGTCTTTATGACAACAACATCATCATCAACAACAACAACATCCAACAGCTATCCTTATCTCCAAAACTGAGTATGTAGAAAAATAGAAATGTGTCCTGGACTTAAGAAAGAAAAGTTTGGGTAGTAATTACCCTAGACCTCTAAATATGCAAATATCTTCCCTTCCCACAAAGCCAGAAATATTTGCTGTTTTCCTGGTCAAAATCTGATGAGAGATTTAAAATAATATTTTTTTAAAGAGCTCCATGATCCAAAACTGGCTTAATGGAAGGCTAATATTCAGAGTATAAATTTCTGTAGGCCTCTCTCTTCTGTCTATTGGATCCTGCATCTCCTGGGAGAACTAGTCAGTCAACTGAAACCCCCCTGCTTATTTTTTTCAAATCCCTGCTATCTGTATGTTCAGTCCCTCTGTCAACTTTTTTTTATTGTTGACATGATTTTTGATGAGGATAACAGGGTACTTCACTGACCTTTTCAACAATCTCCCCAAATTAGCTCTTCTAAGAACTGGTCTTTCCATTTACTTCTGTTTCCTCTTCTGCCTTTTGTCACCTTTGATTTTCTGTCCAGTTTCCTTCAATCCTTGATAGGTTCCCCTTCAAGTCCCTTTCTCCTCCATTTGGTGAAGAGTGCATGTAAGATGATTAATGGGAAACATCAGAGTTCTGGCAACCCCATGAAGGGACCTCAAGGAGACATCCTGTGGCACGAAAACCTCTTGAGGAATACGGAAAGGCACTCTTGCTCCCCGTTTGGGAGTCCTCTGTCTTCTGCATGTAGCCCTGAGAGCCATGAGTAAGTTTCTCTCAGGTCTGAAGCTCTGCTCTCTTTTGCATTCCCTAATCTCTTTGGCTTTGAAGACACCAAGGGTTAGTCTGTGCTATGCGAAGACGTTTGACCTTTGGGTTTGTAGTGGCTGACAAGTCACGGACAAGAGATGCAGTTTTAAAGGTAACTGACAGCAGTTGCACTAAGTAGTTATTACTGCAGGGGATGCAAACTCCAGTTTTTGGAATTACAGGTATCTGGGTTTTAACCCTTTGTCTCTTTTTCTCAGGCATCTGATTTTCTTGTGTACTTAAGTGAGACAGGTCTCAGGCATCTGAGTTTCTTGTGAACTTAAGTGAGAAAGGCCCCAGGTATCAGGGTCAGACAGAAACGGGAAAATCATTGGTTAGGTTAGCCAAAGAGATCTCAGAGTCAAAGCCACAACTTGACTGGTGGACACAGTTCAGGGACTTAAGAGCTAGTAGCATTCTCACCACTGAAAAATATGACTCCCATTTTAGAATAGGCTGGGCATAGAAAGGGCTAGTTGACACTAGATCACCCATCAGCTTCAAGAAAATGTTCACGCAATGAGGTATATTCTAAAAGCATTACACAACCCAAGTTTGTGGTATTTTCCTCTTACGCTTTTATCTTAGTTTTGAGAAACACAAGAATAAACAAAAGGTAAACTGAAAATCCACGTATCTAATTAAATTGGTCTCCAAAATATAACTTTCTGATATTCACCACTTTATTTTGAATAAGCTTCTGAATTTTATCCTAGGCTCGTCTGTGTACTTCTCTATACCATTCCAAGTGGTCTTCGGAAACATTCAGACAGCCACTGTATGTCCTTTTCATCATCAGCCTAAAATCTAGTCCACAGCCCGCATAAGATTGAGTTCTGATAATAGGCAAACTGCCTCAAGAACTCCTTCTTAGAAGTACTTGTAATCTCCCCGTGCCCATGAGTTGCAAATTTCTTACCCTGTCTTCACTAGAACTGTAGTTATCTTTTGGAAATACAAACTTCGGGGAGATGACTATCAGAAAAAAAAAGCATCTTATTTTATGAAAAAGGAAAAATAGAAACTAACTCAAAGGCCTTTAGTTCATGTGATATGAGATAGTCTTTGCTAAATAAAGCTAATTTTAATTTTTTTGTCCTATATAAGTAAGAATGTCTTCTGAACTGTCAGCAATAAATATAATACAAAAACTTTTTGCCCGGGATTGCTGGTTAGACAGGTTCATGTTGTGTCTCCTAAACGTTTTAAGGTTATAAAATGATAAATTCAATCTAAGAGTAGAATCAATTACTTGATACATATTAGTCATGAGAGCAAGAAACAAATTATGTTTAACAATTTATTCTGTGATATTTTTGATACCTGCCTGATTTATTGGTGGACTGAGGCTAAGGGAGCCAGTTACTGGGCTCTCCTGAAACCTTACATATCCTGCTGTGAGCTTATTTTAGTATGAAGCCCACTTGCTAGTTTTTACTAGAAATCAAGGCTACTAAGAATTAAACATTATAATGAACATATGTAATTAAACTATTAAAAATTATAAATAACCCAACTTTGTGTGCAAAGAAACCATATGTTTAGTAAGAAAAAAACTGTGAAGGATGCATTTCTGTTAAAAAGAGAAAAAAATAGAAAAGCTGCTGATATATTTTTAAAAGGTTACAAGAGATTTGTGGAAATCTAATTTCATTTGGTCAGATAAGATTGGGTGAATTTATTTACAACAATTTATTAAAAATTGGCTTCAGTATTAATAGTATATTGATGCAAACACGGAATTTTGACTTCTCTGTTAAATGAAAAAGTTTTCTTAGAATATTGGTTTGAGATTTGCTTTGAGAATGTTAAGGTATTCTGACCTGCATATTCACAAGGTTAGCTGGCTCAGAAAACAAAGATTTTATGTTCTATCAAGATTATTTTTGTCCTTTATATTGTCTTCAGTTAGGTCTTTGATTCCTGAAGCAAAATGAATCTTCTTAATATCTAGGGATTTTCTACAACTGTTTAACTGTTCTAGACTAACCTTTGAGATCTTTGTCACTTTTATTTCCAAGAGATCTGTGACCATATTTTGATAAGTGTTTTTAACTTTTTGTTATTTTCATCAAACTGTCCAAAATTAAATTATCAATTGTCTTTTTTTAAAACTTTTTTTAAAACTTCTGAGCAACCTCAGAACCAAGGTCTCTCTGACCTCCTGACCTCCTGACTCTTACCATGTATTCTCCCCTAGAGTGAATCATCTAAATCAGAATTCCTCTTCCCCAAGATAACTCATAGAAACTAAAACTCCTTTTCCCCAGAGCAAACCACAAAGTCTAAAAATGTTACTCTAGCCTTCTTCCACCTTTCTACTAGGAGCTGACCATAAAGAAATTCTTTGACCTACCCTTATCTGAGAGCAGATCATAGGACCCTCATTCCAGAAGGGATCCTGCCCTATACCTGGGAAGAGGGAAGGCCACACAGAGAGGCCAAGAAGAACCTGAACAGACAGGCCTTTCTCAGTTTCCCAACCGAGTCTGTTACTATTAGTTCATTCCATTTTTGTCAAATCACATTTCTACCCGACTGTTCACTCTTCATGGAATATAAGCATAAAAGCAGACAGTTTCTTTTTGGGTCTTTTAAGTCTTCATTCTGAAGGCTCCCACATCCCAAAAAAACTTTGATTATATAAATTTGTTATGCTTTTCTCCTGTTAGCTATCTTTTATTATAGGAGTATCAGTCTTGAGCCTCATGAAGAGCGAGAAAAAGTATCACACTCTTTCTGCCTCTACAAATCAGAATAAATTTAAAAATTTTATCTTATATATAGTTTCTCATCTTTCTTCTTTGAATCTCCCTCTTCAACTCTACATAGCCAAGGCCTCTCCAATGCAAGGCCTGACTCACATGCTATTTCTTCTAGGAAGTTTTCTGATCTTCAGTGGGGAGTCACCTCTTCTGATCCTTGAATCCTACACTATAGTAGTTCTCCATTTTTGGTTAAAAATATAGATGTAAGAGATATATTGCAAATTCACTGAATCAGATTCAACGAGGTCAGCTAAATTTTTACAAGTTCTCTAAGTGATTCTGATGCATGTTGAGGTATGAGCATGATTGCCATACATTTCATTTACCTGTCTGCTATCTCACTTACTACTCTCTGCTTTGCTTTACAGTTATTCAAATATCTATTTAAAATTTCTTATGAAAGGTAGCTCTTGAGGGTGGAATCTGTGTTCATGATTCTCTTTATATCTCTTACAATACACTGTAGGCATTGAGTAATGTGTTGAGTTAAGCCATTGAGTAAATGGAGGAATCACTGAGCTCCTAAGTGATTTTTTTTTTTTTTTTTTGAGATAGGATCTAACTCTGTCACCCAGGCTGGAGTGCAGTGGGGTGACCTCAGCTCCTGTAATCTTCACCTCTTACGCTCAAGCAATTCTCTTGCCTCAGCCTTCCGAGTAGCTGAGATTATAGGCGCCTGCCACCACACCCAGCTAATTTCTATATTTTTCAGTAGAGATGGGGTTTCACCATGTTGGCCAGGCTGATCTCGAACTCCTGACCTCAGGTGATCCACCCACTTCGGCCTCCCACACTGCTGAGATTACAGTCGTGAGCCACTGTGCCTGGCCTCTGTAAGTGATTTTTAACATCAAAGTTGCATTTTATGACATTTGTAATTATCTTAACAATGATTTTTATAATTTCTTAGAATTTTTCTTATCTTAGGGCAACACTTAGTAAGCAATGGTGGAGACAGATATGAATTAACACCCATCTGATGGTCAATACTACTAATAGTATAATTTGGTTTCATAGTAATGATTATTTATCTTACATTTCAACTCCGATTATTAGTGGCTACCTGGTGCTCTGTGTTGAAAGGGAATCTGAGGCTGTATAAAATAGTTCCATGCACTATATTATACATACATTACAGCTAATAATGAGAAGTCCTAGCATGAACACTGATACTATAACATTCTTTATCATCTTTAAAAGGCAAGGATGCCTTTGGGTGTTGCAAAAAGGCACAATTCCATCAAAGATCACAAATTCACAGGACCATGGAAACAAACCTTGCAGGGACCATGGAAACAAACCTAAGTATGTAAAGCAGCTCAGGAAGAGAGTGGGTTAACTGGAGAGATTTCTACTCTAAAGGATCATCGAGCATTCAGTACTGGATGGTAAATTGTATGGCAAAGCTGCAGGTTCATTGTTATCAGATCTTGCTTTTCAACAGGAGCCATAAAGCAACTGAGATAGTTTAGATATGTGTTCCTTCCAAATCTCATGTTGAAATGTGATCCCTAGTGTTTGAAGTGGGGCCTAGTAGGAGGTGTTTGGGTCATGGGGGTAGATCCTTTGCGAATGGCTTGTTGCCCTCCTATGGTAATGGGAGAGTTCTCGCTCTATCAGTTACCATGAGATGTGATTGTTAAAAAGAGCCCAGCACCTTCTCCTTTCTCTCTTGCTCCCTGTTTTTTGTTTCCTTTCTCTTTGTGACATGCCTGCTCCTCCTTTGACTTCCATCATGAGTAAAAGCTGCCTGAGGGCTCACCAGAAGCAGATGCTGGTGCCGTGTTGGTACAGTCTGAAGAACCATGTGCCAAATAAACCTTTTTTTTTTTTTTTTTTTTTTTTTACAAATTACCAAGCTTCATGTATTCCTTTAGTGCAATGCAAATGGATAAACACAGCAACATTGTTCTGGGTAAAGCTTTGAAATTCTAAATCTTGACAATCAATTAAAGTTTCAAAAAATTTGTCTGGACCAAATCAAAATGTTTGCTTGTTATACCTCATAAACTTATTTGGATTCTCTCTCCATTTTTGTCTATCTCTGTGTCTCTATTTGCTTGGCTTTGTCTCTGTTTCTCCCTCCCTCTTTCTCTTAGATTGTCCAATTTATATGAAGAGTTAGAACCAACTGCTGAAGTTTCAGTGATGCATTATTTGCAGAGGTGAGCTTCCAAGGTGGACACCTGTCACCATCTTTGTCAAGCACTTTGTCGGCAATTTTGTTTGAAGCTGATGCCTTACACACACTTTCTTAACAGTGAAAGAGTGAACCAGAAGATGAAAGGGAAGGATTAACTATTCTTTCAAACTTCAGTGGTTTCAGATAATAAATTATAGTTCTTTAGAATTTGAAACATATTTTGTCTTAATAAATGGATAAACAAACAGGAAGAAATGGGAAGAAAGCATATTTTAAAAATCCCTCTAAATGTTTTAGATTTACATTAAATTAAATACTATTTGAATAACCATAGTTAAGTAAGGGGAAATCATTTTTAATATGACTGAAGTTTTGCCTTGCAACTTGACTTCTCCAAGAACTCCTGAGCACAGTGTCAACAGTTGTATAAATACATTTTTCAATACATGGCCACAATGTTGAGTTGACATGCTTACACTTATAGGAAGCTCGAGAGCACTGGCCCTGACCATGTGCATAGGTGGTACATATTTTTCTATTCCCTGATTGGATGATTTCACCCATCATGTACAAGTACTAATAGAACTTCCTGACCCCAGGGCAAAAATATCTCACCTGCAAAGAAGTATAGGCATTGCTTGAATGTTTTGTATATAAATAGTAATATCTGCCTTATCTTATTTAGCTGAGTAAATCTCTCAGGGGGTATAGGTCAGGTAGTTTGACACAAGCTGTTATAATTAGGTGAGATGAGGAATGCAAACCCTCTGTCATTAACCAGGCTACTTAGCTCTTTTGATTTTAACAAGTATTACCAGGTATCTCTTCAAACAGGAGGTGGAGGTGATTTTCATTTCTCTGAGTTTAGTTAAAGCCATTCTAATATGCACTAAACCAATAACATGTTTTGCATTTCAATATCAGAAAATTAGGTCTGCCTCTTAGATGAACTCAGGGGCCTTTGGCCTTTTTAGGACTCTGCAATCGGGGAAATGGAAAACTACAAAACAGTGAAAAACAAATCAAAACCAAAACCAAAAAGATATATCAACAACAATAAATATATTATTGGCAAAAAAAAACGAGTCCTAACAAATTTGTTTTCCTATGCATTCCTACGATACCAGCTTATGAAAAGTCTTTTTATTTATTATAATTCTTGATCTTTATCCTTGGATCACACATACATGTAAATTAGCAAGGGAGAAGAGAAAAATGTTCAGCATTCATGATCAGAAAGTGTGAACCAGCTTAAGAAATGAATTACATTTGAAATTGACCTTCTTTATATTACGTCACCATGTTCGCACTCACCTCTGATATCCTATTTCATTCTTTATACCATTTTTAATAGGAAAACAAATAAAAGTCCAGAATCAGAGAACCAAGGACAGATTTGGGGTTGAGAGCTATCAGAGATATATAGAAGTATAGCACGGGCATTGCCAGCAATAGATCCCAAGGTTGAGGTTCAAGCCAGGTTGCCTTGCTGAGCATCACTGTTGAGATTGACTGGCATCTGAAGGTGGCAGCATGTAAAAAAATGTTCAGTGAGTGTTTCTCCATTATGAACGGGATAAAGTTCAAATTCTTTAGACAATGCAACTTGATGCCTGCCTACTTTTCTGCAATATATCTTCTATATCCCTGTATATATTCATACAGACTTGTTAGTAAGTTTTACAGCTCTATGCCTTTGTTGATGCTTTTCCCTTTATTTGGTAATTCCTCTCTTCCTTCTTTATTTTGAAAACTATTATTTATTAATTTTTAAAACCCAGCTCAAGGGTGTTTCTCTGTGAATTGAACTACAGTTGAATGTACTTTCCTTTGGGCAAATATTGTATTTGGTATTTTTTGTCACTACAGACTTTGTCATACTATATTGCTATTATTATTTTTTGTGTTTCACCCCACACAAAGCTGAGAATTCTTTGGAATAAGAAGTGTATTCTCTTCATTTGTATGCTATTTATCAAGTATTCATGCAAATATTCATATGCTTGATAAATAGCATAATGGGGTACTTTGCACATTTGAAAGAAGCAAAAAAGTAATTGTTGAATAAAATGTTTAAATAAGTGGACGGGTTGAGATATAACTGCTCTAGAATTATTGTTTATAATATTTTTGAAATATCGGAATTAGTTGCTGCAGCAGTCTTAACCATACATTGGGCCTCCTTGATTCTATTCCTTATCTTCCTTTCCCGAGTGAAATACAAGGTTGAACTCAGAATAGTCAAACTTCCCGAATGCTGTCACAACCTATATACAATGCTTGCCATTCTCTATTTTAGCTGAATGTTATATCTTGGCAGCTACATTTGCCATGGGATTTCTTTTTTCTTTTCTTCTTTTTTTTTTTTCAGCCAGGATATTTAACATGGTGCCACAATATTCCCTGGGGTGCCACAGTACTCCCTGGGGTACTCTGTTTTAGTAGATGAAAATATGCCACTCCCAAGTATGCCTATTTGGCATAAAGATTATTTTGAGGTGATTATTTTGGGAAATAGCTGAAAAAGGAGACGCTCCAAAAAACAGCATACTTCTCTTTTGCACAGGAAATGTACGTTTATAAGGAAATCTGTTTGTCCTGATGTCTCCCTTTTCGTACCAGGAAAAGAAGAATGACTTTAAGAGCCTTTATTATCAATGGGGAAGGTATGAACTGAAATTGGCATGACACACCTTACCCTCATTTATCATACTCTTCCTGGTCACCTTCCCATAACTTGTCTCCCTCATACTTTCTTCCTTTATTTTAGCTGAAAATAGTATTTAAACCCAAGTTTTTAAATTTTGTTTTGTTTTGTTTTGTTTTGAGACAGGTTCTTGCTCTCAGGTCCCAGGCTGGACCTCAGTGGCATGATGATAGCTTATTGCAACCTTTACTCATGGGCTCAAGCAATCTTCTTGACTTAGCCTTCCCAGTAGCTAGGATTGCAGATGCATGTCACATGCCTGATAATTTATTTTTATTTTTGTATAGTTGGGGTCTTTCTATGTTACCTACTCTGGTCTTGAACTCCTAGCTTTAAGCGATGCAATCACCTCACCTCCCAAAGTAAATCCAAGTTTCAGACACCTCTTCTGGGTTATTCATTGCTGGGTACTCCCATGTGTTACATGGATGATATACATGCTAATATGCTGCTTTTCTTTTTTCTGTCTTGTTAATCTGTCTTTTGTTACAGAGACCCAGCCAATCATATGCAAGAGTAGAAGGAATAAAAGATGTTACTTCTCCTACACTTTCTTTTTAAAAGAAATTAACATAGACAAATTTAAACCCATTAAGAAAAAATTATGAGGACATTAAACAAAAATAAGACTATTGGCATAATTTGCTCATCAAGAAAAACTAGATTTTTTAACTGGAAAAGTAGAATAATTATGACATTTTAAAGAGGAACTATTTTGAGATTTCCAAAGTAAGATAAATTCAAGAGTGTCCAGCAGCAACATCTCAGAATCCACACTTCCTATCTCAATTTTTGAAGTACATATGGATATAATATTCAGATATGCAACATGCTCATGTAAATGTTTTTAGAGAGCCAGGATTATGACAGTGAATTTTTTTTCTCTAAAAACCTAAAGTATCTATGACTTCCACAAACACTCAATATAAATTATTAATTAATAAGACCTGACATTTTTTATTACTTTACAATTTTAAACTACTAAGTTGCTGGGATCGAGTGAGTCCAGAAATTATTGAAAAAAATCTTATTCTATTAATCAACAAACAATATTTGCTTTTATTCAAGTAGTTACTAACAAAAGTTGGCATATTCATTATGTTGTTGAATCATACTTTTGAGTTTGACTGTATGTTTTTGAAAATATGTATATATACACACGCATATCCCTGTGAATTATATTCCATACCTAAACACTTCAAAGTGCTTCAGCTTGAGTGATTGTGATGTGTTTTAAATTTCACTTGGGTTTAAAGTCTGCTGGAGTCTCAACAGATGCCAAAGCATACAAAATGGTTTGGGTGGTTTTGAATGAGGAACAGTCATTTTCATAGTCCTCTTTCCTTTGGGTGAAATATTCGTACATTTCTTAAGGTTCACTGATTGCTTGAAGTCATACTGTATTTGTTTCTGAGGACTGTTGTAACAAATTATCACAAACTTAGAAAGTTAAAACAGCAGCAATTTGTTCTATTCTGTTTCAGAAGCCAGAAATCTGAAATCAAGGTGTTGGCAGGGCCGTGCTTCCTACAGAGGGTTTGGGGAGAGTTTGCTCTGTGCCTGGTCCAGCCTCTGGTGGTTGCCAGCTTGGTTTCTGACCACATCCCTCCAGCGTCTGCTTCTGTCTTCACAATGCCTTCTCCTTTGTGTCTTTCTTCACCTCTGTGTGTCCCATATAAGGACACCTATCATTGAATTTAGGGCCTATCTGGAAACTCCAGGATGATCTCTTTCTCTCAACATCTTTAAATTAATTAAATCTGCAAAGACTTTTTTTTTTTCCTAATAAGTTATATTAACAGGTTCCAGGGATTAGCATGTGGACATATCTTATGGGGGGCCACCATGCAGCCACTACACATTCCTTTCATTAGAAATTCTATAAGAACAAAAATTTTCTGTTTGGACAAAGTAAGTCTGTTCCTTGTCTTCCTTTTATTTCCTTCTACTTCCTTCTAATTTCTATTTGACTGGATGTTGTAGTTATAAGTTACAAGCATGTGCTCATGGGTTACATTTGAGACTGCTTTTAGAAGTAAATTTATTTCAGTGAGGGAATTTTTATTTACTTTTTGTTAGTTTTTTTGGTTAGCTATCTAAAGAAGAGGTATAGTTTTATTTACAATTAATAGTAATATTTGTAGTTATGTATGCTTTTTAACATGCAAGGATAGTCATAATGAAAGATTCTCTTTCATTCCTGACATAAATTATGTGTCAGTTAATAAAACATCTTTCAATAGTGAAAAGAAAGAATCCCAGCCATGAAGATGATTTGGAATTGGTTCCTCTAACATTCATGGTTAACATCTGGAAGTCTTAGAAGTGATTTAGGAGAAATATCAGCACATGTTTCTTGTTGAATAAATCTCAATGGAAGAGGCATACAAGCATTTGAAAACAATTCATTGTTTTTAAGTGGAATTTTAAAATCCTGCACACTCATTCCTTTCACGCTTTGTTCCTGTATTCTGTTCCTGGATTTGAATTCTTCCAGTTGTAGGATATCAAGCCACCAAATATTCTGGAGAATACAATTTCCACGCTTCTGATAGGTATTGTTAGGATACTGTAATTTACTACAGTTCTATACCTCCTCTAAAATATCCATTACTCAGAAACAGGTTGTAAAATTCTGACAAAGATTTCTGTCATCATTACGCTTCTGTGATATAGATGAGCTTTTGTGGCTACATAAAGAAAAAAATACAATTCAGCTAATGAATGCAACTGCACTAAGTAAATAAACAAAGCTCAAGTCAAATATAGACTAGGCTTTGCTGTGTGCAAACAGACCCAGAAGAAAAACAATGAACATCTGTAGTTCAATGCCACTGGAGCATTAACTTGCTTTTAGGTGTTCAAGAAGAATAAAATATGTTTGCTTTGATTACAGTGATGATTTTATTTAAATTTAGAGTTCATTATCATGGATTTATTTTGACCCATCCCAAGGACTGACTTAGTCTGTATAGTCATTTCTTTTAAAAGCCATTTGCTTTGTAAGCTGACCAGAAGATATTAAATTATTTTCTCCTACTTATAGCTCAACTGAGAGGTATGCATAATAAAAATCTCTTTGTATATCCAAAGGATTAATAAACTAATGATTCTCTATCTCTAAAACTATTCCACTAATACTGAAAATCTCACAATACAATTCTAACAAAGGGAATGTAACATGGGACAACGCTCTCTCTGTCTTTTAAGTGATCACATAAGGGTAATAGTTTGTTCACACTGCCTTTCAGCACTTACAGATTTATAAAGAGAAGCTAAGAATAATTAGGCCAATGAGTTTTACTGGCACAGATACTACAAAGTACACTGAAAATCATCCCAAAATGTTTAAAACCTTTTGTTGTGAAGGGGAGTCATGATGGTTGATTGCAAAATGTACTCCAACTGTCCACTATTGGCATAAAAAATTCCACAAGAATGGGGACTTTATTGATTTTGTTTATGACTGTATCCTTAGTATCCAGAACAATTCCTGGCCCCTTGTTTGACTTCAGGATTCGGAGAGAATGTTCAAACCCTCTGATTCAAAGATCTTTGTACCTTAGCACATTCAAGGAGGGTATGCTTGGTTCCTTCAGTTTTTGGATTACAGGGCTTGAAAAAGTTTTGCCAGGGCATTCCCCTAGATAAAAACATAACTCTATTGAACTTTAGAATAGCAAGGCATCTCAGACTTCACTCAGTTGCCATCTTCAGTGTTAACAATAAGAAAAAAACTAGGTATGGAGAAGAAAGACAACTTGTATAGAGTGGCCCTAGAAATGAGTGACAGAGCCAAGATGAAATCCAATTCCCTTGCTCCTTGGACCACAAAGAAGAGTGGCAATGATGTTTCTGGTCTTTGAAATTGTGAAAGAAAGATCTCAAGCCTTTCAGCCTTTGTGGTTGAAAACATGTCACTGCAGGACACTGAAAATATACACAAATCACATTATCTTTCCTTCACACTTCTTTTTTCTCTACTTCTTCCTTTTTCTTCTTTCCAATAATATCTGCATTTGGGGCCTTACCTTTTATTCTCTTTTTTTCACTTTTATATTTTTATCTTCCTCATGTTTTGAATATTCTTGCCCAAACGTTTTAAAATTTCCTAATCTATTCCTAAACACTGACCTAATAAAAATTCCTCACCTTTCTAAAGAGGACACGTGAAAGTTAAAATGACTTGCCATACTGCTTCAACCAATGATTGGCAGATCTGGGACTAGAATCTAGGTTTCTTGTGTCCTAGCCTTAGTTCTTTCTAAGTCAGTACTTACAACATAGCTTCTTCCAATTATAAAAGAAAAATATCAGTGCTCTGACTAATTACAAGAATTCCAAAATGGATAGAAATGACATTTTTAAATGAAATTTCTCTATATAAAAATTGACAATCTCTTGCCCCGCCTCTCTGTCTACTTGAGACCCTAGCTGCCCTCTACTTATCAGAAAAATCCCTGTCTTCTCTGCCTAACCTCTGGTGACATCTCCTCTCAGATGGTCTTCTGTATTTCCATTCCAGGAATCAAGTTGTTTTTATCTACCATCCCAGATCAAGAAAAGCCCTTGTTCTGGCTCACGCCCTGCTTCTCTAAGACAAGTCAACCCATTCTTTAAGACTCTTTCCCTATTTCTCTCTCTCTGTCTCATATAATATTAAATGTGTGAAACGGCCAATAAGAAGTTTATTACTATCTCAGTTGTGGCCCATACGTTGTCAGACTGAAAGGGCATCTAGAGATGATTTAGTAAAATCTCCCCTTTCGGGGAGTAGGAAACAAAACTCTGGAGAAGTTAAATGACTTTGCCAAGATTGGCAGGTACTGTGGGAAACTCTGAGGAGAGAGGAGGAGAGGGAGTGGAAGTTTTCTTTATATGGCTAATAGTTATATAGACAGTATATATTTATATTTACATTTTCCATATTATGACACTGAGTCTATGGTAGTTTTATAAACTATATGAGACAAAATTTGAGGATGGAAGAGTTGGCTTCCATGTCCCAAACCCAAGATCTTAGTGATCAAACTCGACTGCTCCTTAATTTGAAGAGAAATTTAAAAGCAAAAAGCTAAAACAAAGGCAGAATTTTTATATATGATATTTAAAAAATTAGCCAGGCATGGGGCTCATGTCTATAATCCCAGCACTTCGGAAGGCCAAAGCAGGAGAACTACTTGAGTCCAGGGGCTCAATACTAGCCTGGGTAGCATAGTGTGACCCTGTCTCTACCAAACATTAAAAAAAAAAACAAAAAAAAAACAAAAAAAAAAACCAGGCAGGGTACACGTGCCTTCAGTTCCAACTATGAGAAGATCAGTTAAGCCCAGGAGTACAAGGTTATAGTGACCTTTGATTACACTACAGCACTCCAGTCTGGATGATAAAATGAGACCCTGTCTCAAAAAAAAAAAAAAAAAAAAAAAAAAATCTGTGCCAGGGAAAAGAAAATGTCAACTCTATCCAAACTAGCAGGGATATTAAGGACAAGTGGTCTTAAGGAAAATTTTTCTGAACTAATCTTTTAAAAAATATAGTTACTTCTGTATTCGCAAAATTAACATACAATGCTATTAAAGAACACTTAGCCTTAAAATAATTCTTCTCAAAAATTAGAAATTCAGCTCAATTTAAGATTAATCTGGCTTTTGGTTGTAGTGGTAATCAAATAATTTAAGGAATAAGGAAGGATATGAGAAAAGCTAATAGATGAATGGAGACAGACAGACAGATAGCTAGCTAGCTAGCTAGCTAGATAGATAGATAACTGCATCAGGCTTCCAAACTAACAGAACAGCCATAAATATTACTATGGCTGACAGCTGCAAAAATAAGTGAACGTGACAATAGCCAATACTATACAAAGCTGAAGCATGTAATTTACATCTTAGTGAAATTAAACATACTATAATAGCTTGCCTTCCAGGCAACAACTACTATTAAATTTGCAGTAGTAGATTATGACATCATCTGAAACCCCAGGACACACATTTAGAGCTGGCTATTATGGTTTGTAATCTGCATTGCTGTTCTGGCTAGTTTTTCATTTAATTCATTGAAGGCTTCTATTAAAAAAAAAGACAACAGCCATGGAGGATCCTATTTTTTTGAAAAATCTGTTAAGCTTCAGGTTGCAGTGATGTCACAGTTTAGAATCAGTAATGGTAACTTATATCTGAGAAGCATTCAGAGGTCAGAATTATATTGAACAGTACCATAATTTAAGTATTTTTATGGTCGTTAAGTATAATTTGGGGAGACTTTTAAGCTCACCTTTCTTTTCCGAAATGTTTCTTATGTAACTAAGACTATACAACGGTAGAATAACAATAAAACCTACTGCTTTTAGTAGAAGGTTTACATGATACAGCAGCATTCTCAAGCAGATAGACTGTACTGAGATCATTACAGGTTCAGATTTTTGCAGGGGACTGGGAGATGGAGAGGTAAACATATTTGAACTTCTAAAATCTATTTCCAGAATGTTGTGTATAAATGAATTTCTCTGGAGAAGGAGTTTAAACTGAGATCTAATTTTTCTAAAAAGTCAATTTTCCAAAACTTGTGTGGACATGTATTAATTTCAACTGTGTTTCTTGAGTTGGGGAAGTTTATTATAGTTTCTTGTGGTGGGTAGGAAAAAGGATCATATAGTTTGAATAATCCCCTCTCTCTTCACCACGCGATTGTAATGTTCTCGTCTAAGGAATCTGTGCTCTTCTTACTCACCCCCAAGAATGAACAAATAAAAATTCCCCATTCATTGCAAGAGGACACTTGAGGATCAGGTATATGAAAATGGCTTGGCAAAAATTCTTCAACCAACGATTGCCAGATGTGGGACTCGAACCTAGGCTTGTCTCATAGCCCAGGGTTCATTATAAAAAGCTATGTGAGGAACAGAAACACCTACAGAGGGAATTCAATTAGACATGGCTGAAAAAGATATCTGCTACATGAAAATACCAGGCAGAGGGACTATCAAACTATGGTTAGAAGATAATTTAGTAACGTGCTTACAGGACACGTTTCTAGAGATTCCGCTGTCTTTTTACCAGCCCTCCCTCCTCACCAATAAATGAATATTTACATTTGTAAGTGTAAAGCCTTAGAAAATTGGAAATTCAAGTGGAGGCACTTGGAACACACAGTCACTCTGGCCTGAAATAGGTGATCCCTTATATAACCCAGTTAAAGGAAGTCCCACTGATTCAAAGTATGTCGCTGAACATGATAAAACCTCTAAAGCCCATGGGAAAGTATTGCCTTCATTCACTTTTCAGGAAGCTTAATGATGCTACTACTAGTTCTTCCCTCTTTGAGTCAAGTATAAATTCCAGATAATTATCACTTAACATCCAGTAATAGTAAATACAGATCAGGTGGAGAAGAAAGGTTTGGATAACTGTATATCAACTTGCACACAGGGGCTTCTGAAGAAAGGATGAACTCTGAACTTAACGTCCCAACAAAGGACACTCAGAATCTGCCCTAAATCTGCAGAATTTAACAGTCAGGTAATGGAGAGAATGCCAGAAAAGTCTGTGGAAAAAAAAAAAAAAAAAAAAAAAAAAACCTGTTTTTTGCGCCTTGAAATGACATTGTGAAACATATTTTCTATAAATTAGGTAAATATATTTTCTATACATGTAAATTAGGCAAGTACCTAACATTACCTTATCCTTGACTTTCAAAAGTAAAAGTGGGCAAAGAAAACCAGCAAGAAAAGCAGACTGTATCAGCTAAAGCCCCGGACTTGAAATACGGAAACATTAAGACACCATCAGAGTGAGGCATGTGATCTTAACTCCAGAGACTGCTATAAAGGGACTATATTAAGTCATGATTCAAGCAGAAAACCAAAATCATGTTTATTAAAATTACCTATTTCTACCTCTAGGAAACAACTTCTTTTATCTTTTGCACGAGGGAAAAATAGTTGAAGACAGTTTTCGCCAATATATGTACAATAGCACTTTGGGGAAAACTCTTGTCATTTTAATGTTTCTCTTTCTAGGCTAGTTTTTCTCTCCTCCTTCCTATCACCTTTTTCAATTGCCTCTCAATTTTCTTATTTTTCATTTGCATTTGAAAGGGTAGAGTGAGGTGGGGTAGGGTTGTTGAAACTGGGAGGGACTTGGCCTGACAGCAATGTCAAGTCCTGATCCTATACATTACCTTTATAAAAGATGATAGATAAGGAAACATTTAGTGGAAAGGTCAATGAATACAATAGAATATTGTGGGTGAAATAGAATGGTCGACTATTCATGTACTCATTGACAATCACCCTCCTCGCCCCTGCCTGTTCTCTTCAGGACAAACAGTGCAGAAGTACTGGGTATAACGGTATCCTAAGTATTTCTTCAAGAAATCCAAAGTAATGATTTTACTGCTCCATCCTGCAATCAGCAGATACCCAGAAACAGCCCAAAGATGAATCACTTAGCTAATTTTTTGGTATTTTCTCACAATCCTCTTTTTCATTGCACATTTTATTTTTTAATAGCCATTGGTACTGAAACTTATGTTTGCAAAAGCAAGAGAGTTGATTAATAGGTATTTTATACATCTGGTATTTTCTCATAAAAGACTAGAAAACTTATTTCAATTATCATACCACCAACAAGGATGCAATCTGTTCACAAGCCCTGTTTACGAGTGGCTGCTTTGGGTAATGGCTGTTTTCTTAGCATGGGAAATGAAATATAATATTATTAAGCAGAGATATGCAAAATGAGGTGTCAACTGATCCATCTTCCTGATGTTTATAGGCTTCATTTTTTAGAATGTTTATTTTATTTTATGGGATCATACGTTAAAATATCTCCTATTTCAAAGGATCTAATTTCTTTTATTCTGGTTTTAATGTCCTTGAATATTAACATTCTCAAACTTGTAAGCAATCAGCTAAGGAAACCTGTGATAGGTACTTTATTAATTCCATTTAGATAAATGTACCATAATGAGAGAGACAATAAAAGTGAACACTTTATCTTTGCATGAGAAAAAGAACTGGTCTGTGCCAGAAGGATAGCATAAATGAATTTCATTTTTAGAGGCCACCTGTGATAAAAGTTCGGGGAGGGGTGATGGTTGGTGGAAAACAAACCTCTAATAATAATGAGTTTGTGTGTGCGTGCATGTGCGTGCGTGCGTGTGTATGAGAGTTCAGGAGGGAGAGGGGTTACGAATCAAGACACTGTAAGGGAAATAATGTCAGTTTTGAAGAGCTTGAGTAAGATCATTCGAAAAGGCCAGCTATATCTGTGTTTGGCTAAGTGTGGCTCCTCCATTATTTCACTAACTTTCATTATCTCTGTGAGGAGCAGAAATGAGAAAGAATAAACTTTGTTAAAAGTAAGTATCACCATTTATTTAATTATCCTTCCTATTATTTTCCCAGGAAGATATCCTACTAATAAATGGACCTAACTGCAGGTAAAGGAAAAGAAATAATATACTAAAGGAGAAGTATAACTTTAAACAGTATAGACTATAGAACTCTACAAAGCCCCCTTGCTAAATAGATTAAAATCTTTTATATGAGGAAAACAAATATTAACACTGGCAAGATATATACCGTGGTGTCCCATAGTATAATTCCCTTATAATTTAATGGACACTTAAACAATGACTGGGTCATAAAAGCAATTTTAGGATAAAAAATACTTCTTTTAAAAATATTTATTAGATCCATGCTGCCTAGTAAAAATATGAGTCACAGATACAATTTAAGCTTTACTCATAGACATATCACAAAGGGTAAAAAGACAGGGGCAATGAATTTCTTAAAAATATATTTCATTTAATCTAGTATACCAGAATAGTGCCATTTTAATATATAATCAATATAAAAATCTTAATGTAATGTTTACATGCTTTCTTCCCCAAATCTTCCTGATTTTTTTTTTTTCTTTTTAACATTTAAAGCACATCTCAGTTTGGGCCAGTCACATTTCAAATGCTCGTCACATGTAGCTAATGGCTACTGCATTGGGCAGTGTAGCTCTTGATTGTCCAACATATGCCTTTTTACAGAGAAATGGGCTATGAAATAGATCTCAATATAACTGAGTAAAAAAATTGCCCTAGTATACAAATCAATGAATCCTTAGTATCATCACTCAGTCAATGAATTTCTAGAGCTAGAATATATACAGAAAAATCACAGCAGGCATCCCCAAACTTTTTACACAGGGGGCCAGTTCACTGTCCCTCAGACCACTGGAGGGCCACCACATACTGTGCTCCTCTCACTGACCACCAATGAAAGAGGTGCCCTTTCCTGAAGTGCCGCGGGGACTGGATAAATGGCCTCAGGGGGCCACATCCGGCCGGCGGGCCATAGTTTGGGGACGCCCAAATCAGAGTTTCTTTTATAACAGAATCTAGAAATGCGCTTGCCTATTTTTAATACTGTGGTTCTTACTGCAATCAGTGTTCCACATAGGAATACATAAAACAATCAGTTTTCATCATTGACTTATGTAGATATCCTTTGATTTCCTGACATAAAATCTAACCATCGATTAATTTCTGTTTTCTACATTGTGGTACTCTGCCTTCAAAAATTATTCATCTTACAGTTCCTAACAATTTTAGTGCCATTAATGC
This sequence comes from Saimiri boliviensis, assembly GCF_048565385.1. NCBI lineage: Eukaryota > Metazoa > Chordata > Mammalia > Primates > Cebidae > Saimiri > Saimiri boliviensis. Next base: position 162,916,139 of record NC_133450.1, read on the forward strand.
AAAAATATTTATACTATCCCCCCACCCCCAGCCAAATGCAATCACATCTGATACCTATAAAAGTTTGTATGTAATTTCACTTTCATATAATACAAAGGGGTTAACAGAAACTCTAATCCTCAGGGTAAAAAATTAATTTATCATGCAATATATATGTGAAAGATGTTAAAGTACAGTCACAAGTTCTGGGGACTCTATTACATTTTGACAGACTTATAAAATCTTATTTTCTTAAATGATCCCAATAAGTCATTCAAATTAATTATTTTTAGGATTTAACTCTTTTTATTACGTACTTTAATTCTGTTTTACAAGTATATAACATTTTTTGTCTTTTTTTTTTCATAAATGTTTTTTGCATATGTCTCCTAGAGGAGATTTGAAGGAAGAGACACCTTCTCCACCTTCTTCTCATCTAAAATATTCATCAAAGCTTCTCAGTTTAGTTCAACTGAATGACTATAAATGAAAGATGATAATACATTTCTCTGCCCTCAGTCAATAGTGTAACATAACCATATTGAACAGAAAATTACATATTCCATTACTGAGTTACATTCAGAAAGCCTTTGTGTAGTTTTTTATCTGCTGTAACTTCATGAAAGCATTATATTCTTTGTACTTAGTATGGTGCCGGGATCACAGTAAATATGCAATTTTTTTCCTGAATTAATTAATATTTATTTCCTTTAAAATGATGTTCATTTTTATTTAAAGTCATCATATTAAACATTTCATCTGCTGGCCACAGAAGATACTGAGTAATATGAAGAACAAATACTGCATGTTCTCACTTATAGGTGGGAATTAAACAATGAGCACACATGGGCATAAACATGGGAACGGTACGTGCCACAGAATGCTAGTGTGGCGAGGGTCGGAGAGGGTTGTGGGTTGAAAAACTACCTACTAGGTACTATGCTCAGTATCTGGGTGCAATATACCCATGTAACAAACCTGCATATCAATCCCCTGTACTTTAGATAAAAGTTGAAGAAAACAAAAAAGAATAGCCTCCCAATAAGAGCAAGAGATATGGAACACACTCATCTATAGAAAAGTTTGGAGAGAGCCTCAGAAACCCTAACCAATTTGTTTCATGAAGGTATTTCTTTCCTGAAGCCAGTTAGTAACAATTAGCTAGAGTGACCACTTCTTCAAATGCAATGACCGCAATGGAAGACTTCAAGGATTTAATGTAAAAACTTCAACACTTCAATTAAAATATCAAGGAACATGACACCTCCAAAGGTACACAATAATATTTCAGTACCCAACCTAAAAGAACTGGAGATCTATGAACTGCTGAACAATTCGAAATAATTGTTTTAAGAAAGCTTGGTGAGTTTTAAGAGAACATAGATAAATAACACCACAAAATTGAAGTTTAGGAAAAACAGAGATGGAAATCATAACAAAGAAGCAAGCAGAAATTCTGGTGCTGAAGAATGCCATGATTTGAAGTAAAAAATGGAAGAGAGTGTCAAAGGCACACTTAAGTAGAAGAAAGAGTTCTTGAAATCAGAGGTTATTTGAAAATATTCAGTGAGAGGATATATTTTTTTAAAATGACAGAAAATAAAGAAGGCCTATGGGATTTATGGGACACTATCAAGAGAGCTAACTTGCAAATCATAGGAGTCTAAAAAGGAGAAGAGTGAGAGAGAGAGAAAAAAAAAAGGCAGAAAGCTTATTTAAAGACAGAATGGCTGAACCCTTTTCAAATCTAGGGAGAGGTATCAATATCCAGGTACATGAAGCTTAAAGGTCTCCAATCAGGTTCACTGCAAATAAGATTTCACAAAGACACATTAAAATAAAACTGTCAAAAATAAAAGACAGAGGTGATTTTTAAAGTAGAAGAGAATTGTATACATCACAAACAAGAGACCCTCCATGAGATTATCAGCAGATTTCTCAGCAGGAGCCTTGCAGGCCAGGAGAGAATGGAATGATATATTCAAAGTGCTGAAAAAACAAACAAACAAACAAACAAACAAACAAAAACAGACCACAAAACCCTACCAACCAAGAACACTTTAAAGCTGTCTGTCCTTCAGAAATAAAGAAAAGATTGAGTTTCACAGACAAATAAAAGCTAAGGGTGTTCATTGCAAGTAGACCTGCCTTACAAGAAATGCTAAAGCATGTTCTTCAAGCTGAAACAAACGGATGCTACTAGTAACATGAAAGCATACGAAAGTTAATTCACTAGTATATAGTCCAGTATGAAATATTCTACTACTGTAATGGTGGCATGTAAATCATTTTAACTTTAGTATAAAAGGCAAAAGACAAAAATATTGAAAATAAATATAACTATGATAACTTGCTGATGAATTTATTTACTTGTGTTGATTTATTTATTTATTTTTAGAGACAGCATCTCATTCTGTCACCTAGGCTAGACTGCAGTCAGTGGCATGAACATAGTTCACTGCAGCCTTGGACTCCTGGGCTGAAGTGATGCTGGGCTACTGAGTAGCGAGGATTACAGGCACATACCACCACACCTAGTTTGTTTGTTTTTTTTTTTTTTTTGTAAATATGGGTCTTGCTGTATTGCCCAGGCTAGTTTCAAATTCCAGGCCTCAAGTGATTCCTCTACCTTGGCCTCCCAAAGAACTGGGATTAAACACGTATGCAATTTAAAAGGTGTAAATTGTGACATAAAAACCAGAACATGTGCCTGGAGAGATAAAAATGTAGAATTTTTGTATGCAAGTAAAACTGTTATCAACTTGAAACAGACTGGTCTGACCCTAAGATGTTTTATTTAACTATCATAGTAACCAAAAATCAAGAATTTATAGTATATACACAAAAGATGAAGAGGAATCAAAGCACATTGATACAAAAAAATCATCACAATGAAAGGCAACTAAAAATAAATAAAGGAACAAAGAAATAAAGGATCAATAAAACAACCAAGAAATCATAAAATGAAAATAGTAAGTTCTTACCCATCAATAATGACTTCAAATGTAAATGAATTGCATTTTCCAATCAAAAGACAAAGCAGTTAAATGGTTCAGTAAACAAGACCAAATTATATGCTGTCTTTAAGAAACTCATGTCTGCTGAGAATGCTGGGAAGGTGGCCGCCTAAGAACAGCTCAGGACTTCAGCTCCCAGTGAAAGTGCAGAGGGTGAGTGGACACCGCATTTCCAGACGAACTCTTATTGCCCACAGACCAGGAGATACCCAGGCAGAGGGGTCGCCAGCGTCGCAGTCCCACCCGATGCGGCTGTTTTGGCCCCCATGGGGCTGATTCCGCCCACACAGCTGCTGTGACCACTCCCTGTTGCTGCGGTTCTCCGGACAAAAGCCACTGGTCTGGGAGCCCTCTTAGCTGGCGAGCAGAGCCCAGAGACGGCAGAATAGCCCATTCAGCTGAAATAGCGAGTCAGGCCAGGAGATTCCTAGGCAAAAAATCCGCCAGGAGCCGGCACCGCCGTTCGAGCCGACTCCGTGAGTCGCAGCACGGGAGATCCCAGCGCCTTTTCAACAAGCGACCGGAACGCGGGGTCATTCAACTTAAAAGAAAAGACTCTGAGTCAGGGAGCCAGGTGATCAGGCTCCGTTGGTCCCACCCCTCCACCCCCAACAACAACGAAAACAAAAACAGTAATTGGAAACCCTCTAGGTTGAGCCCTTCAAACCAAGCACAGCTGAACCGGGACGGTCCGGCTCCGTGGGGGAGGGGCTTCCGCCATTACTGAGACTCTCCACTGCTACGGAGGCAGGCTGCCGTTGCCGAAGCAACCTGCCACAACAGAGAGAGTCCACCATAACAGAGGTGGGGCCACCATTGCCGAGACAGTTCTAACTACGCCCATATAAAAAGGACTACAGGGAAGAGCTCAGGGCAGCTGGGCGGAGCCCACAGTAGCTCAGCAAAGCCCCTGCGGGCAGGCAGTGACTAGGCATGCTGCTAGCTGGGCCGGTCAGACCTGAAAGAAAAATCAAAAAAGGCAGTAGTGCAAGGGAAACTCATAAAGCTCCAACTCCCTGGGACAGAGACAGACAACAGGTGGATAAACCCACAAAAATGGGAAGAACCCAGCGCAAAAAGGAAGAAAACTCCCGAAACCAGAACCCCTCTCCTCCTAAAAGGGATCACAACTCCTCACCAGCAAGGGAACCAGACCGGATGGAGAAGAAGGGTGATGAAATGACAGAATCAGACTTCAGAAGGTGGGTAGTAAGAAACTACAATGAGCTAAAAGAACATGTTCTAACCCATCGCAAAGAAAATAGGAACCTTGAAAAAAGATTGGACGAACTGCTGACGAGAATGGACAGCATAGAGAGGAGTATAAGTGAATTGATGGAGCTGAAAAAATGCAACACGAGAACTTCGTGAAGCATGCACAAGCTTCAAGAGCCGAATTGACCAAGCAGAAGAAAGGATATCAGAGGTCGAAGATCAACTCAATGAAATAAAAAGAGAAGGCAAGAACAGAGAAAAAAGCACAAAAAGGAATGAACAAAATCTTCAAGAAATGTGGGACTATGTGAAAAGACCTAATCTACGTCTGATAGGTGTACCTGAATGTGATGAAGAGAATGAATCCAAGCTGGAAAATACTCTTCAGGATATTATCCAGGAAAACTTCCCTAACCTAGCAAGGCAGACCAATATTCAAATCCAGGAAATACAGAGAACACCACAAAGATATTCCTCAAGAAGAGCAACCCCAAGGCACATAATCGTCAGATTCACCAGGGTTGAAATGAAAGAGAAAATGCTAAGGGCAGCCAGAGAGAAAGGTCGGGTTACCCACAAACGGAAGCCCATTAGACTCACAGCAGATCTCTCAGCAGAAACCCTACAAGCCAGAAGAGATTGGGGGCCAATATTCAACATCCTTAAAGAAAAGAACTTTCAACCCAGAATCTCCTATCCAGCCAAACTAAGCTTCATAAGTGAAGGAAAAATAAAATCCTTTGTGAACAAGCAAGCACTCAGAGATTTCATCAGCACCAAACCTGCTCTACAAGAACTCCTGAAAGAGGCTCTACACATATAAAGGAACAACCAGTACCAGCCACTCCAAAAACACACCAAATGGTAAAAGAGCATCAACACAATCAAGAATTTGCATCAACTAACCAACAAAACAGCCAGGTAGCATCAAAATGACAGCATCAAATTCACACATAACAATACTATCCCTAAATGTAAATAGACTAAATGCCCCAATCAAAAGACACAGACTGGCAAATTGGATAAAAAGCCAAAACCCATCAGTGTGCTGTATCCAGGAAACCCATCTTACATGCAAGGATACACAAAGGCTCAAAATAAAGGGATGGAGGAAGATCTACCAAGCAAATGGAGAGCAAAAAAAGGCAGGAGTTGCAATTCTCATCTCTGATAAAATAGACTTTAAAGCAACAAAGATCAAAAGAGACAAAGAAGGACATTACATAATGGTAAAAGGATCACTGCAACAAGAAGAGCTAATGATCCTAAATATATACGCACCCAATACAGGAGCACCCAGATACATAAGGCAAGTTCTTAATGACTTACAAAGAGACTTAGACTCCCACACAATAATAGTGGGAGACTTTAACACCCCATTGTCAATATTAGACAGATCAACCAGACAGAAAATCAACAAGGATATCCAGGACCTGAATACAGACCTGAAACAAGCAAACCTAATAGACATTTACAGAACTCTCCACCCCAAATCCACAGAATATACATTCTTCTCAGCACCACATCACACCTACTCTAAAATTGACCACATAATTGGCAATAAATCACTCCTCAGCAAATGCAAAAGAACAGAAATCATAACAAACAGTCTCTCAGACCACAGTGCAATCGAGTTAGAACTCAGAATGCAGAAACTAACTCAGAACCGCACAGCTTCATGGAAACTGAACAACCTGCTCTTGAATGTTGACTGGATAAACAATGAAATGAAGGCAGAAATAAAGATGTTCTTCGAAACCAATGAGAACGAAGACACAACATACCAGAATCTCTGGGACACATTTAAAGCAGTCTCTAGAGGAAAATATATAGCAATGAGTGCCCACATGAGAAGAAAGGAGAGATCTAAAATTGACACCCTATCATCAAAATTGAAAGAGCTAGAGGAGCAAGATCGAAAAAACTCAAAACCTAGCAGAAGACAGGAAATAACTAAGATCAAAGCAGAACTGAAGGAAATAGAGACACAAAAAACTCTTCAAAAAATCAATAAATCCAGGAGCTGGTTTTTTGAAAAGATCAACAAAATAGACAGACCACTAGCCAGATTAATAAAAAAGAAAAGAGAGAATAACCAAATTGATGCAATAAAAAACGATAAAGGTGATATCACCACAGATTCCACAGAAATCCAAACCATCATCAGAGATTATTACAAACAACTCTATGCACATAAACTAGTAAACCTGGAAGAAATGGATAAATTCCTGGACACCTGCAACCTCCCAAGCCTAAACCTGGAAGAAGCCGAAACCCTGAATAGACCAATAACATGGTCTGAAGTCAAGGCAGCAATAAAGAGCCTACCACCCAAAAAAAGCCCAGGTCCAGATGGGTTCACAGCTGAATTCTACCAGACATACAAGGAGGAGCTGATACCATTCCTTCTGAAACTATTCCAGACAATCCAAAAAGAGGGAATCCTTCCCAAATCATTTTACGAGACAAACATCATCCTGATACCAAAACCCGGCAGAGACTCAACAAGAAAAGAAAATTTCAGGCCAATATCCATGATGAACATAGATGCAAAAATCTTCAATAAAATACTGGCAAACCGATTGCAACAGCATATCAAAAAGCTCATCCACCATGATCAAGTAGGATTCATCCCGGGGATGCAAGGCTGGTTCAACATACGCAAGTCCATAAACGTAATCCACCACATAAACAGAACCAAAGACAAAAACCACATGATTATCTCGATTGATGCAGAGAAGGCTTTTGACAAAATTCAACAACGCTTTATGCTAAAAACCCTCAATAAACTAGGTATTGACGGAACGTATCTCAAAACAATAAAAGCTATTTAGGACAAACCAACAGCCAATATCATACTGAATGGGCAAAAACTGGAAGCATTCCCTTTGAAATCTGGCAGTAGACAAGGATGCCCTCTCTCACCACTCCTATTCAATATAGTACTGGAAGTTCTAGCCAGAGCAATCAGGCAAGAAAAAGAAATAAAAGGTATCCAAATTGGAAAGGAGGAAATCAAATTGTCTCTATTTGCAGATGACATGATTGTATATCTGGAAGACCCCATCATCTCAGCCCAAAATCTCCTGAAACTGATAAACAACTTCAGCAAAGTCTCAGGATACAAAATCAACGTGCAAAAATCACAAGCATTCCTATACACCAGTAATAGACTTCAAGAGAGCCAAATCAAGAACGAACTGCCATTCACAATTGCTACAAAGAGAATAAAGTACCTAGGAATACAACTAACACGGAACGTAAAGGACCTCTTCAAGGAGAACTACAAGGCATTGCTCAACGAAATAAGAGAGGATACAAACAGATGGAGAAACATTCCATGTTCATGGTTAGGAAGAATCAACATCGTGAAAATGGCCATACTGCCCAAAGTAATTTACAGATTCAATGCTATTCCCATCAAGCTGCCAATGACCTTCTTCACAGAACTGGAAAAAAACACCTTAAACTTCATATGGAACCAAAAGAGAGCCCGCATAGCCAAGTCAATTCTAAGCAAAAAGAACAAAGCGGGAGGCATCACACTACCGGACTTCAAACTATACTACAAGGCTACAGTAATCAAAACAGCATGGTACTGGTACCAAAACAGAGATATAGACAAATGGAACAGAACAGAGGCCTCAGAGGAAATACAACATACCCACAACCATCTGATCTTCGACAAACCTGACAAAAACAAGCAATGGGGAAAGGACTCCCTGTTTAATAAATGGTGTTGGGAAAACTGGCTAGCCATGTGCAGAAAGCAGAAACAGGACCCCTTCCTGACACCTTACATCAAAATTAACTCCAGATGGATTAAAGACTTAAACATCAGACCTAATACCATAAAAACCTTACAAGAAAATCTAGGCAAAACCATTCAGGACATAGGTGTAGGCAAGGACTTCATGACCAAAACGCCAAAAGCAATGGCAACAAAAGCCAAAATAGACAAATGGGACCTAATCAAACTCCACAGCTTCGGCACGGCAAAAGAAACAGTCAGTAGAGTGAATCGGGAACCAACAGAATGGGAAAAAATTTTTGCAGTCTACCCATCTGACAAGGGGCTGATATCCAGAATTTACAAAGAACTAAAACAGATCTACAAGAAAAAAACAAACAAGCCCATTCAAAAATGGGCGAAGGATATGAACAGATACTTTACAAAAGAAGACATACAGGAGGCCAACAAACATGAAAAAATGCTCATCATCACTGGTCATCAGAGAAATGCAAATCAAAACCACATTGAGATACCATCTCACACCAGTTAGAATGGCGATCATTAAAAAATCGGGAAACAACAGATGCTGGAGAGGATGTGGAGAAATAGGAACACTTTTACACTGTTGGTGGGAATGTAAATTAATTCAACCATTGTGGAAGACAGTGTGGCGATTCCTCAAGGACCTAAAAATAGAAATCCCATTTGACCCAGCAATCCCATTACTGGGTATATATCCAAAGGATTATAAATCATTCTACTACAAGGAAACATGCGCACGAATGTTCATTGCAGCACTGTTTACAATAGCAAAGACCTGGAACCAACCCAAATGCCCAACGATGATAGACTGGATAGGGAAAATGTGGTACATATACACCATGGAATATTATGCAGCCATCAAAAACGATGAATTCACGTCCTTTGTAGGGACATGGATGAACCTGGAAACCATCATTCTCAGCAAACTGACACAAGAGCAGAAAATCAAACACCGTATATTCTCGCTCATAGGCGGGTGTTGAACAATGAGAACACATGGACACAGGGAGGGGAGCACTACACACTGGGGTCTTTTGGGGGGAAATGGGGGAGGGGCGGGGGGGTGGGGAGGTGGGAAGAGATAGCATGGGGAGAAATGACAGATACAGGTGAGGGGACGGAAGGCAGCAAAGCACACTGTCATGTGTGTACCTATGCAACAATCTTGCATGTTCATCACATGTACCCCAAAACCTAAAATGCAATAAAAAAAAAAAAAAAAAAAAAAAGAAACTCATTTCTGCTTTAAGGACATGCATAAGGTGAAAGTGAGTACATTGAGAAAGACATTATATGCAAATAAAACCCAAAAGAAAGGGGCAGGGGTAGCTATACTTAAATCACACAAAATAGAATTTAAGTCAAAAATTGTAAAACAAGACAAAGAAGGTCATTTTATTATAATAGAAGTGTCAATTCATCAAAAAGGATATAGCAATTTTAAACGTGTATGTGTGTGTGTGTGTGTGTGTGTGTGTGTGTGTATGTGTGTAGATATATAAACACCTAGTATTAAAGCACCCACATATGTAAAGTGAATATCAACACATCTGAAGGGAGATATGAGAGCAATAGAATAATAGTAGGGGACTTTGATACCCCTTTTGAGCAGTAAGTAGATCACCCACACAAAAAATGAATAAGGGGATATTGAATTTTAATTACATTTTAGACAAAGTAGACCTAAGATATACAGAACACATCACCCAACAGTACCAGAATACACATTCTTCTCAAGCACACCTGGAACATTCTCCAGGATGGAACATATATTAGGTCACAAAATAAGTCAGAAAATTTAAGCAAACTGAAATCACATCAGGCATCTTCACTGACCATAGTGGTATGAAACTAGGTATCAGAAAGTGAATACATAAGTAGAATAAGTGATATAAATAAGTGTAAATTAAGGTATGAGTAAGTAAAAATTAAGGAATAGATAGGTATAAGTAAGTGGAAATTAAACAACACACCCCTGAACGACCAATAGGGAAAAGAAGGTATCAAAAAGGAATTTAAAAAATATTTTGAGACAAATGAAAATGAAAATATGACATACCAAAACCTGCAAAATACAGCCAAAGCAGTTCTAGGAGAAAAGCTTACAGAGATAAATGCCTAAATGGAGAAAAAAAATCTTAAATAAGTAACCTAGTTTTGTACTTCAGGGAGCTAGAAAATAAAGAACAAACTAATGCCAAAGTTAGAAGGAAGGAAATACCAAATTTCAGAGCACAAATAAATGAAGTCGAGACTACAAAAAACACTGGAATAATATCAACAGAATGAAGAGTTTGCGTTTTTTTTTTTCCAAGATAAGGAACATCAACAAACTTTTAGCTAGAGTGGTGAAAAAATATAAATGAATAGATGTTTTGAATAACGAATATGCTAATTACCCTGATGGATCACTACACATTGTATATATTGACACATCACTGTGTACTCAAGAATATGTACAGTTATTATTTGTCAGTTAATACATAAAGAGCAAAAACTCAAATAAAATCAGAAATGAAAGAAGAGACATTACAATCGGTACATGGAAATACAAAGATTCACAAGGAACTATTTGAATAACATCCACAAATTGGTAACCTGGCATAAATGCATATGTTGCTGGAAACATGCAATGTACAAAGAATGAATCATGAAGAAATAGAAAATCTGAACAGATTAATAATGAGTAAGGAGGTTGAATGAACAATTAAAAATCTCTCATAAAATAAAGGCCAAGACTTCATGGTCTTACTGGTGAATTCTATCAAACATTGAACGGAATTAACACTAGTTTTTCTCAAACTGTTACAAGAAATTGAAGGAAGCACTCATGAGGCCAGTATTACCCTTATACCTAAACAAAAAGGACACTACAAAGAAAGAAAATTACAAGTCAATATCCCCGATGAGCACTGATAGTTTTTTTTTTTTTTTTAAATTACTAGCATAACACATTCAATAGCTTATTAAAAGGATCATATACAATGATCAAGTGATATTTATCCCTGGATGCAAGGATGGTTCAACATACATAAATCAATACACGTGACACACCACATCCATAGAATGAATAAAAATCGTATCATCAACTCAATAGATGAAGAAAAAGCATTTGACAACACTGAATGTGCTTTTATGACAAAAACTACACCAAAAAACTGAGAAATAGAAGGAACATATTTCAACATTATAAAGGCTATGTTTGAAAAGTCCATAGCTAATATCACTTTCAGTGGTGAAATGATAAAATCTTTTTCTCTAAAATCAAGAAAAAGACAAGGATGTTTACTCTTACCACTTCAATTGAACATAAAACTAGAAGTTCTTGCCAGAGATATTAGGCAAGAAAAGAAATAAATGGCATCCAAATCAAAAGAAAAAAGTGCCACTGTCTCTGTTTGCTGATGATATAATCTTATATATAGAAAGACTCCATGAAAAAATGCTGTGACAAATTCAGTGAAATCATAGGATACAAAATCAGGACAAAAAAGTCAGCTTTGTTTCTATATACTAAGAATAATCTCCCCTCCCCCAAAATAAAGAAAACAATCCTATTTACAACAGCATTAAAAGAAAAAAAAGACATAGGAATAAATTTAACCAAGGAAGTAACAGATCTGCATACTGAAAATATAAAACATCAACGTAAGAAATGGAAGAAATGCAAGTATATAAAAAAATCCTGTGGTGATGGATTTTTAAAAATCACTATTGTCTAAACAAACTTCACAAAGAGATATGCAGATTTAAAGAAATTTTTATCAAAGTTCCAACAACATTTTCCACAGAAAGAGAGAAATAAATCTTAAAATTCATCTAGAACAACAAAAGATTCTCAATAGCTAAAGTAAACTTGAGAAAGAAGAACAAAGCTTGAGGCATCACATTCCTGATTTCAAATCATAATAAAAAGCTATAGCAATCAAAACACTATCATATGGGCATAACAACAAACAGACAAATAGAACAGCATAGAAAGCCCAGAAATAAACCCACATATTTACAGTCAACTCATCTTCAGTGAAGGTGCCAAGAATACATAATGAAGAAAAAATAGTGTCTTTAGTTATGGTGCCAGGAAAACTTGATATCCACAAGCAAAAAAAAAAAAAAAAAAAAGAAATTCTAATTTTATATTACACCACACACAAGACTCAATTCAAAATGGATTAAAGACATAAGACCTAAAGCTATAGAACTCCTAGTAGAAAACATAGGGGAAAAGCTCCATGCGACTGGTCTGGACAAAGATTTTCTGGAAATGATCTGAAAAGCACAGGTAGCAAAAGCAAAAATACACAAGTGGAAGTACATCAAACTGAAAGTTTCTATACAACACAGAAATCAATCAACAACGTGAAAAGGAAATCTATGAAACAGGAAAATATATTTGCAAACCACATATTCAACAATGATTTAATATCCAAAACATTAATGGAACCCATACAACTCAATAACAAAACAAAATAACCTTATTTAAAAAATCGTCAAAGGACCTGAACAGATATTTTCAAAGAAGACCTACAAATGGTTAATAGGTATACGAAATGGTGCTCAACAGTCAATTATCAGGAACGTGGAAATCAAAACCACAATAAGATATCACCTCACATCTTTTAGGATGGCTTTTAGCAAAAAGTTGTAAGGTAAATGCTGGTGAGGGTATGGAGAAAGAAACATCCTTATACATTGTTGGTAGGAATATAAAGTTGTACAGTCACTATGAAAACAATATGGAATTTTCTTTAAAAAATTAAAAATAGGACTATCATATGATTCAGCAGTCCCACTTCTGGACATATATCCTAAAGAAATAAAATTTGTTTCTCAGAGAAATATCTGTACTCCCATGTTTATTGCAGCGTTTTTTCCAATAGTCGAGATAAAATATGTGCTCATTTACAGATGAATGAATAAAGAAAATGTCTGTGTATGTGTGTGTGTGTAAGCATTATGCAGCATTTACAAAGAAAATCCTGTCATTTGTGATAATATGGATGAATCTGAAAGACATTATACTGAATGAAATTAGCCAGACACAGAAAGAAAAAGCGATTCCACTTATACATGCAATCTGAAAAACATAACTCACAGAAACAGAGAGTAGAAGGATGGTAACAAGAGGTTAGGGGGTGGTCGGAGAAATAGTGAGATGTTGTGACATCAAAGGGTACATGCTTTCAGTCAGAAGATGAATAAGCTCTGGAGACCTAAGGTACAGCATGGTGACTATAGATAATATCAATATAATATTAATATCACTATATAATATTAATTTAACACATAATAATGTGCTACGTACTTGAAATTTGCTAACAGAGTTGATTTTATGTATTCTTACCACATTAAACAAAGGTAACTAGGTGAGGTAATAGACATGTTATGTAACTTAATTGTGGTCATCATTTCACAAAGTTATATGTAAAACAAAACATCATGTTGCACACATTAAATATATACAATTATTATTTTCAATTATACCTTTATAAAATATTAAAGAAATAAGTAACATTTGTGATAGTTGCTGTGACAGAAATAATACTGATGAGATAAAGAGTAATAAGGGAAAAGAACATAAAACATTTAAATAAGAATATATAGAAAGCCTCTCTGTAAATGTGGCATTTATGTTAAAGATATGGAGAATAAGAACAAGCCAGTGTTGGGGAAAAATGGGCAGGAAGAGTGTTCCAGACAGCAAAAAGTGCATATAGCAAAGTGCTGAGGTGGTAAAGCACTTACAACACTCAAGGGAAACAAAGTAAGATTGATGTGGATGAGTGTGGTGAACTATACAGTATAATGTGCTCATGTTGGCGAGTTAGGAAGGATCACGTCAGGACAAAGATTCCAGGAAAAATTTGATTGTAAGGTCAAAAGAAAGCCATGGAAAGCATTTAGGGGATCACATGATATTATTTATGTTACAGAAAGACTTAATTGGCTGCTGTGTGTAGAATGGGATGTTGAGAGAGAAATGGATTTAGAGAGACCACTTTGACCTGATAGTATCTTGAGATGATGGTGTTTGGGTCTAGCTCAGCAGCAGAAAAGACGGAGAAAAGTTAATAGGTTCGACATATATTTTGTAGGTAGAACCAACAAAACTCATTAATGGAATAGATATAGGGGGGTGTAGGGAAAGGAGGAATCAGAGAACACTCTTGGATTATTGCCTGAAGTATTTGCATAAACGCTGGGGTAATTTACTAATATAAGGAAGACTGTGAGATAAAACCTTTGAGGGTTGGGGATAGAGGTTCAATTTTGATCACGTTAAGTTTAAAGTGCTTATGAGGCTTCCAGGTGGAGATAAAGAAGGACCGAGTGGGCCACTAAGATATGCTGCTGCTATGAAGCCTGGAACTATAAATTACATCTTAGAATTAAAGAAAAGAAAGCCAATCTTCAAAGATTAATCATATATCTCAATTTATAGTAATTCCCTAACTGGAAACTTCATGAAAGCAACTTTGAAAATTTTATTACGAAGCATTAAAAGAGTATTTTTTTCCTTCAAATTTATTTTTCGCATCTTAAAAAAAAATCCATCTGTAAACTTTCTCAGTTTTCTGAACATGGTATAATTTGGAAAATCATGTTCACCGTCTCCAAATTTCTAATTAACTATTTCTCTTTCAGAGCACACCAGTTATATCCAAAAACACTCCATTTCATTTCTGTTATGTTGTATCTGAATAGAAGATAAATACAGTTCATATTCTTACTTGCACAGCAACATGTGGAAAAAACCATTTAAAACATAGTATGAATTGAATTCATTAAATCTATTGAATATAGCAATTTAATGAAGCAAAATGTACTAATTAAATTATTAAAATCTGGATAGCAAGTAGTAATTAAAAAGACTGTTGCTATGCAACTCAGAGAATTTCTATAAACAGTCTGCAAAAATGCATTGGTTAAATATGTTGGTATTTTGCCTTGACCTTTTGTAATCAAATACCTTCTCAATCTGTGAAAATGTTTTTTTTCTGAGACTAACATCAAATAGAATTCATGGATTAAAAAAAGAAGAAACTTAGGGTTTAATTGTGTTACTTCTATTATTATCTTTAAATGTTAGGTATAAGAAGTTCAAATAGGTTCAAAATAAAAATTATCAAATAAAGTCATGGACAAGTAGCAGCAGTTCCTTAAAGGTTTCTTCTAATTGAGAAACTTCATGATTTATAGAGAGATAAATCAGCTATTTTGCATTATTATTTCTTTCATGAGGTTGTACCAATTTATGACAGAAGCAGATTAACACAGATGAGTTTTTATACAGGTGAAGAATGTAGTTTTTCTAAAGTCAAAACTTTTTTGACAGCAATTCCCCCTATCCCACACCTCCTGCCGAGACTGTCAGAGAATTAAAAGTTGGTCACAAGTTCTGAAAGTCTGCAACGTATCCTTCCCAAAATATACTTGAAACTCTGCATACCCAAGAAGGTCATTTATGTAAATGAAAGAAATTACCCTCATAAGTGAGCTTTTAAAAATCATTTTTAAAGGCAGTCACTGAGAGATTGATATGCAGGCACACTTTAATTTTAAGTGTCAAAATTAACTACTATTTAACTACAAGCAGGATTGTTGGGTACTGACTTAATATTAGTGGGCATTTACAAAGACCTCTTAATCAAACATCCCCTAAGCCTGACCACAGAGACTGAGCCAAACTTGGTGGAGTAAGAAAGATATTTGAGGACAACTTTAAATGAGGGTGAAGGTTGGTTATCTGATGCCATTAGCTTTGCTATAGTGGTCAGTTGACAAAAAATATTTGCATGTATTTGAGCCTCAAATTGTTCTTTAACCATAAATATTTTGAGCCTTTTCTGTCACCAGACTGCCTAGTCTTATTACCCTTTGTTCAGAAGTCAATTTCTTGTATCTTTACACACATGTTATTTCTTTTATCCCCACCATCATCTGTTACTTTCATGTCCTTACCGGGTGTTCAAAAGCAAGCACTATGGCCATGGTCTCCAAACTCTGTGCCAAGATATTCTGTGGTGATGCAGTGAGCTCACAGAAGTGCCCTGAAATATTTAATATATTTCAAGGGAAACAGCAACGCTGTACATACAAGCTTGAGGTAATTTGAAGTTTCAACATTAGATAGCGCAATACACCTTTAGACAATGTCAATATTTGTGGTAAAGCTGTGTTCGGTGATTTCTACGGCTAAAAGAAACACTCCATGAAAATCTATGTGGAGCAGGAAATAAAAGTAGCAGTGGCAAATCTGAATTTGAATTTTGTGCATTAGAAGATGTACAATATCCAACATGTTCATGCATCCCATTGTTAAGTGATTGTGCTTATTTAAGAATAAAATAGAAAAACTAGTCTTTCAATATGTGGCACAAACGATTTCCAAGTCGTTAGTCAGTAAATTCTTATTGAGTTGTTGAGATCTAACTACTAGATAAATGGAACTATGAGGCATTTATTTTGGCCTAGTAGCATTGTGAAGCAGTCACTAAGGAATAGAATCTGTGATCCTCTGCACGACAGTATGACCTAAATCATTATTAAAATTGTGTAGCTCTGCAAAATTAAAATTGTGTACTGTGCAGTTACTTTTTGAGATAGCTCTGTTTCTATATATGTGTGTGTATATTTAGCAGAACTTTAAAATACATAAACTGCCTCTTATCTTTCTTGTATAGTGTACATTAAATATAGAAGATGAAGTTGGGCTTATTTACTATGCTAATGGAATTTTCTTTAAAAACAGAGAACTCTGAAAACATTTTGATGTTTCTTCACTGCAGATAGTAGAAGTCTTCAAAATGTGTAGCATGTAATCCAGACTGTCTACCCAGGCTGACCCTATTCCACAGAAATAAAAAGTTTCCATATAACCCAGTGGCTTAACCTATCTCTGAGTGACCCCACATGGATTGGCATTTAAGCTGTCTGCTAATAATTTCACACAGGTGGAAATAAGAGATTATAATGAGGTCTCATCCTTCATTATAAATCTGGCCAGGAGTTTTGACCCATTCTTGTTCGTCATTCAGTCTCCTTATTTTACTCCTTACAAGAACATTCGCCAAACTTTCCAGAGATTTGTCAATTTCTATAAAGAAAATTTCATAAACTTCAATATCATATTCAAGATCTTCTATGATCTGTAATCAACCAATTTTTTTTTCTTACATCCTGTTACATCCTCCTATGACCCTCTGATCCAACAAAATGAAACTGCCTCTTTCATGAATAAGTTTTGCATCTCTTTCCCTATACACCATTGTTTTAAATTGTCTCTTTCACTTGGATGTCCTTCTCCTGTTCAAGCCTTACCTGCTTCTTCACAGCTGTGATCAAATCCTACCTCTTCCACAGAGCCTCCACACTTCCTCTCTGCCACGGTTATTCTTTCTCCTTGTACATGGTGTAACATAGGCACAGTCTGGTGTTTTATTATGTCTGCTTCCCATGTGACTTTCTCCATTCTATTACTTATATCCTTTATGTTTATGTTTTCAAACCTCCTCAAAACAAGTACAGCATACATTCACATCTTACCCAACCCACAATGTTAAATCATTTGTGGTAAATGTCTGCATAAATAGATGCTAAACCAATTCTTACTAGACTATATTGGAACAGATTATACTACAACTAGGATGGCAAATTACAAAGACTTAAGGTATTATACTTCAAAGGATGAGTCTCATTTTTCAGGGACCCTTAAGGAGCTTATCTAATTATCCCAGCTCTTGCCACTACGATTTTCACTGCTTGAAATTTGGAGAATCCCCAAAAATGTCCTTAACCAACTTTTCTCGTTCTACCCTCTGCCCATAAATTGAAAGAACTTGAACAAATTATTTCATCAGAAGTTGCTCTTGTTTTAGACCCATAATTTGTGCAAATAATTACTGTCTTAAAATGCATATTCTTGAGGCTGACTCAAGACACACAGAATTCAAATTCTGTGAATATTAGCTACTGTTGATATTATTAAACCAGCATTTCTCAGTCCATAGAACACCAGTCTTCAGTGAGATATTAAAAAAAGGTTTAGACAGAAATGATTCTCCTTGTAAATAATTTGGGAAATAGTCACTATTACATATCTTTATTAGAGATTCAGAATTTTAATAAACATGAAAAAAGTCTTTGAGAAGTCCTATAATCTAATTTATTTAATTTGTTTGACACACATTCTTCAAACTGATTGGACCATCAAAATCCCTTTGTTTTTCTAGATATATATACCCATTAACATTTCATGCTCTTTGAATTTGAATTGGAGAAGTATTTACCTGTGACTCTTCTCGATCATCAATTTTGCCAATTTAAAATAGTGAGGGAAAGTCAGTTGAAAGTTATTCTCAGGAAAAACGTTGTAAAATGTCGTGTGTGTGTGTGGGGTGTGTGTGTGTGTGTGTGTGTGTGTGTGTGTGTGTGTATTTCCCCCCAAAATAACTCAGAGTCACCTGCATTTAGTGCAGCAGGACTGTGAGATTGAAAGTATCTCTGGACCCACCTAAAGAGGGTGAAACCATTCTCCTAATCTTACATATCTCAGTCTTGGAACCCATGTCTGTCTGTCCTGCACTAGGTTCCATTAGCCAAGGTTGGCAGGTAAAAGCCTAGAGATTATGCCTTCTGCCTGGGTTGGTCTAGACCACTGGCCTGAACAGTAGGATGGCTTTGGTCCCTACAACAAGAGCTTGTCCCCAGGAATACTGTCTTCCTGACTCCCAGTAGGTTTCTATTTGAAGGTCAACCCTATTATGTAATCAAATGACCCATCTGTGTCCTCTTTAAAGTGTGAGTTAGCGCAAGCACTCATTACTCACCTCCCTCCCTTCAGAACAAATTGTTTGTGACAACAGTGAGTGAAACAGATGTGTGTGTGTGTATTTCTATAAAAGGATTCTTCTGCTATACTAGAATGTCCCCAGGCCGTGAAGGAGATTGAGCTGCATAAACCAACCGTGCCTTATGCTCTATGTGGAAGAAAAGAAATGGAGAAGAGAACACCTCAACTGAATTTATTATAACAAATTCTTGGGATAATAAAAGACATCAGCTCAGCCCTAGAGGAAAAGTAGGTTATAGCTCAGCTGAATGTCCTTGTCTAATGTTGCTTGACCCCAGCTAACATTTCCAGCCTTAAGTAAAGTCCTGTCAGTGGCACATTTTGGCCTGTTTCATAATTTCACTGGGGACATTGATTTGAATGAATTTTTTGAATCTGATGAAGACTCACATTAGTCATTTTCAGACTAAAGTCCGAATGTTCTGATTTCTGTCTCCCCCTGCCTTTGTTTGATTCTAAGAGAGCAGAAGAAATCATATATTGCATTATTACTCTTTCTTACAAATTTGTAATTACGGCAACAACTGAGAACAGATCTAGTCTAGAGTATCACAGACCCAGGGCAAAGGTCAACGGGAACTGTTTTGGTATGAGCAAGGTGGTTCTCTCAGAGGTGGCCTTGACAATTAGATGGCAATGGAAATTCTAGATCCATTGTGAGACAACCTCTAGAGTAGAATGCAGTCCAACAAGCTGTATCATTGTCTTCAGTTGCTGGCATGCCATATTCTGCCCCTGTGGCCTCCATGGGAGCACACACTGGCAATTTACTTGGATCTCAGCCTCATCTTTCTTCTTTTGTGCTTTCACCTACACATGTGCCTCTTTCTCCACTTGGCTCTCATGGAGCAGACGTTTCTAAGAAAATGGTGCTAAGGCTGAGAGCCTAATTTCTTTAGGGCATGTTTTCTTTCTTGGTGTAAGGGGGATATGATATATTGTTTTAAAATTTCTAATTCTACATTTCATTAATGATGTGGGGGAAATCAATATTTTACTGCCATTGTAAACCAAGGGGGGCTATTTGCAAGTGGCTGCATGTGCAGTGCTCTGTGTCTCTATTCATGCAGTTCCTTTTGCCAGGAATTATTTTCTTCATGAATACAAAAAAGCATTTTCAGCATCTCTGCATCTGTAGAACTCTTTACCATATCCAAGAAAAGCAGAGCACCCCTGCTTTCACCACTGCTGTACCGAGTATGTGCTTCTTCTACCTCACTTGTCAAACTATAATTCAATTCCTTGTCTATATTTTTATCTCCTCTCCTAAACTACTATTTTACATGTTTTATATTTATATTTGTACCTATAATAATGCCTTAAAATAAGGATCCACAGCTTAAAATAAGGATCCACAAATATTTGTCAAATTTAATTGAACATATATTCAAACAATTGATTGCCAATGTTTTGGAATATTGTCTTTCTCGACCAGTTCAATCAGTATGGATGTGTCTTAAAATGCCAATCTGTAAGAATTTAACATTTTCAGGGAGCTTCATATATTCAGGATGTTACGTTTCACTATCTGGTATTGATAGAGCTGTGAAAGTAAAAGAAAAGATTGTGTAATCTTTAGAAAATGGATAATCACAATTTTTTCAGTTGAAATTTTAAAATGCACTTATTTCTGAGTCATATAAATGAAAGAAAAAATCTGTTAACCCAGACTCATCAAAAATATGCTATTACTTAATTTTTGTATGTGGTTATTCAGAAGGATCACTTAAATATTAAACAATTGTGTTGCTTTACTTATGATAGACATCTATCTGTGACCCTCTCAAATTAAAACTATTCCTATAATAAACCATGAGAAATGATGGGTAGTAATGCAATTTTCCCATCTGAAAAAGACCCTGGTCCAGATGGATTTGCTAATGAATTTTATAAGATGCTTAACCAACCTTTGAAGAATATTCCAGGCATGTTTGATTATTTTAAATTGCCAATAGTTTTGGAAGTACCATTTTGGGGTCTCAAACTAAACTTTATAAATGACCTAGAAATGGTAAAATCCAGAAAATAGTGTTTCTTAAGAACAGACATCTTTCACAAAAAAATGCTAATAACATATTCCTTCCAAACTTGAACCTAGTGATAAAATGTTTTTTCATTGGAAGGTTAATTTTAGGTCAACCACACAGAAGAAATATGTTACCTCATACTCATAAAGTTAATTACATTAACTTTCACTAAAGTGTTAACAAATAAGAGTTCTTAATGCTATTAAAGGTGGTCGTATGATTTCCATGATTTGACACAGAATTAGATGTTTTATACAAATAAAAAATAAAAAATAAATAATAAACAAGTAGTAGCCAATATATTATGATTTGAGGGCAACAAATGAGATCATATCATAAATTATTTGTTTAACCAGTTCTCTCTCATGCCAGAAATCTTTCAATTAGGTATTTATTCCTTTTATTAGGCTTTGGTATTTTTAGAATTTTTTGTTATTATTATGGCTGTCAAATGGTGTACCAATTATAGGCATATAGCTGACTGGATTCTTATATACAGTGGGAAATTCACTATATAACCTTATAAAATTTTAAAATTTTATAAGAAATAAAATACTTTTAAAATAATACATGAGAAGATATATTACTTGTAAGCCACGTAGAGAAGTTTATTAAAATTTAGTACCCAATAGGATACTGTACTAAATTGACGATACGTATGTTTTAATGGAGGATGAGGGATTTGAGAAAAGTTAAGAACATGGTTGTTGAAAAAGTAAGACTCCACTATGTGTACAGAAGTGGTACTTGTACAGAGGGCAACATAACAGTATGTGGTTGTACATACTTCATGCCTATACAAGATCTATGAAAAGTTCCAGACGTTTTAGCATCAATCAGACCTGGGGAATTCTCTGAGTTTTCATTTCCTCATCTATAACACGGAGATGAATATGTTAACTTTCAAGTGTTATTGTGAGGATTAAATATCTGCCTGGGATAGAGTAGGTACATCTAATACTGTGTTTTTTCCTGTCTCTCACTATTCATCTACATGTACACAAACACACACAGCATTTTGATTAGAGCAGAGAAGAATTTCTACAATAATCTGCCAGGTCAGATGTGCTTTATTACAGCTCTTTTCTCTGCTCATTGTTTTTTGTGCTACAAAATAAACCTCAGTTTTACTTGAACAACAACCTGTCAGGAAAATTATATATCAATTTATTTATGGAGTCAAATGGATATATCATATCAGTCATTACCTAAGAAATTAACATTTAATAAAAAAGTTTACCTCTGTCCATATTTTTGTGCCATGCTCCAAATGGCAACTGAATGTTTCGTTTTCAAATAATAGGCAGTTGTTACAATCATTTTGTATGTATATATGTACATGTATATGATTATATATACATCTCCAGATATACATGTATATAAAATATGTTAGTATAAGAATATGTGAATGAAGAATATATATATATATATATATATATATATATATATATATATACATACACACAGAGAGAATATATATAATCATATACACATGTATACAGGAATCTATATCTAAATTTATATGTATCTAAATATATCACTGCTGCTGGCAATAAATAGATATAACACTTTAAAGAATGCATTCTGTGCTACTGGTGTGATGCTAGAAGATAAAGCCAAGTGCAAATCCTTCTTTTCCCTTTCTTAATGATATAGAGAACAATTTAAAAAGCATAAGATACTAATAAACTTCATTCACATATTCTATTTTTTAACTTTCCTTTTGTAAAAGTCAGTATTGCTATTGAGGACAATATTACAAAAAATGAGATTTCACTAAAAGGTAAATGACAAGACCATTAAATTTTCTTTTTATATGAAGAGGATGTTTAAAAACTTAATTATTAATATTTCATATAAAGGTAAAAATTTCCCTCATCTCTCCATTTGCCTTCTATCTAACCCTGGAGTAACTACAAATAAGAGCATGCTATACTACTCTTCCCAAAATTTTCTATATAGTTTAATATATGTTAATATATGACTTTTTAATTTTAAAGTTGTGGTCATGCTATACACTCAGTATAACGGATACAATTCACTCATTCCATTCTACTTTTAAAATTGTATAGAATATATAAATTTGCCTCATTTAAAAAATAGATATATTTCTTTCAGTGTGTGGAAGCTCAAACATTTAATTGGCTGTTTCTATATTGAGAAGTTATTGGGTTGTTTCCAATGTACCAAAATTACAAACTGCTTTAGCATAGCAGAAACTGGTTTACAAAGTGTGTACTATATGGCGCTGTGTGAGTAGGGGCAGTATTCCCTTTCCTGGGCTCTGAGAAAATCTGAACGTGAGAAATATTCTCATGACACTTATGAGTATCAACTATTTCTGCATGAATGAGGCTGAGACTTAAGTATAGAATCCATATTGTGAAGGCATGTACTAAGAAGGAGTATACAAGTTTTTTTGTTGTTGTTGTTTGTTTTTTAATACTTATCCAGAAACATTTTAATCTCTTAAAAAACAAAGCAAAACAAACAACGAAAACCCAAAACTACTTTGCTCCTTTTCACAATAGTGCACATTTTTACCATAATTTAGTTATGGCTACAAAACATCAGAAGATTTTTTTTTTTAACTGTATCTTCTCTACGGTAATTAAAAACAAAACAAAACAAAACAAAACAAAACAAAACAACTTTGTGCCCTTCTAGTCATTAATTGGCAGAAATATGTCCCAAAAAAGAAAGAAACCACATCACCCCCCCCAAAAAAAAACAAAGAAAAATAATAAAAAAAAGAAAAGCAAAACAAAACAAAACAAAAAAAACAGAACCAACAGAGCATAATACCCTTTTACTGATGTGTCTTACAGATCAACATGACCAAAGTCATATGTTTCCATTTAATTTCCGATTCCCCCTTCCACAACATGCACCAACTGAATATATGCTCTGGGAGCCATAAAATGTACCAAACATCTACCTCTTCAAAAGAATGCATTAAAATATTTAAAGAATTTTTCGTTTAAAAGGTGAAAAAAATATAAACAAGAAACCGATTCACTCCCTTACTTCATGCATCCATAATCTAAACCAAAAACAAAATGGTAAAGCAAGAACAAACTACTGCTGCAAGTTTTTGTTTATCCAGAAAATCCAAGTCCGGCTAGAACGCGAATTGGAGAAAAAGTTCAGTGGGAAGCATGTTGTCTTTATCGCTCAGAGGAGAATTCTGCCTAAGCCAACTCGAAAGGCCATACAAAAAATAAACAAAAGCGTCCTAGGAGCCGTACACTTACAGCTGTGCACGATGCCATCCTTGAGGACCTGGTCTTCCCAAGTGAAATTGTGGGCAAGAAAATCCGCGTGAAACTGGATTTTTTTTTTTTTTTTGAAATTCCACATAGTGTTTATTGAAATATTCTATTAAATGACATTGCTTTGTCTAAATTTCCTCCAGAAAAATCTGTTAGCATTTCTTAAAAGTCCCTCAGATTTGAGGGAAATTCTAAATTAGGACAGTTTTCTCTCCAAATAAATATGAATGCTCTTGAGTAACTTTTTTAAAAGAATTACGTGATTTTTCAGCATGGCATACAGAAATTAAGTATGGGATAAATCTTCAGTCTTCCCTAAGGTTTCAATAATAATAACAGCCAATCAGAGGGGTTCAAAAGGTATTTGGGGGCCTTTTTTTCATAGCTCTATATTTACAGATACTCATATAAACCTTACCGTGGGGTCACTTTTGGTTACCATCTCCCCTTCCCCATTTTTCATTAATCTGCCCTAAATCTCACCTTTAATATCTAACAGATATGTTTACAGAAGTAACAAAACACATACAGTACTCAACATTAAATGGTCAATGAAAGAAGACAAGCAGTGTTCATTTTGTTTTAAAGTGGAAGAGACTAGAAATAATTGTACAGTACAATTCTGGAACCCAACAAGCCACTTTCTGACATTGATTTAATTGTATATATGAAAGAAATAAGGCATAGGGAAATATAACATATAACTGAAGGACTAAAAATGGTAATTCAGAAAATCCAAAAGAATCTAGAAAAAAAGCTCTTCCTCAAACCAGTAAGTGATTATTGAAAGATTGCAGAATATAAGGCAAATACATAAAACTTTGTTATTTTTTATATACCAACAAAGAAAAAGTAGAATTTGAGATTGAAAACACATTACCATTTATTTTAGCATACTCCCAAAATGGAATAGTTAAGCATAAATCTAACAAAATATGTATAATATCCATATGAGGAGGGCTGTAAAACTTTGATGAAAAATATCAAAGAAGAACTAAACAAATGGAAAGATATTTCATGTTAAGAATAGGAGCACTCATTAATGTCAAGATTTCAGTTCTTCCCAACTTGATTTATAGACTCAATCCAATTCTAATAAAAATCTCAGCAACTTATTTCGTGAATATTGACAAACTGATTCTAAAGTTTATATGAAGTGGGAAAAGACCCAGAATAGTCAATACAATATGGAAGAAAAAGGTGGATGGCTGACATACCTGACTTCAAGACTTCCTATGAAGCTACAGTTACCAAGACAGTGTAGGTATTGGCCAACCAAAGGATAG
This sequence comes from Saimiri boliviensis, assembly GCF_048565385.1. Taxonomy (NCBI): domain Eukaryota; kingdom Metazoa; phylum Chordata; class Mammalia; order Primates; family Cebidae; genus Saimiri; species Saimiri boliviensis. Next base: position 162,941,562 of record NC_133450.1, read on the forward strand.
GCAAATAGATGAATGGAACAGAATAGAGATCCCAGAAATAGATCCACATACATACAGTCAAGTAATTTTTGACAAAAAAGCAAAGACAATAGAATAGAGAAAAGATGGTCTTAGGGCTGGAACAACTGAATAGGCACATTAAAAAAAGAATTTATGTACAGATCTTATGCTCCTCACAAAAATGAACTCAAAAGCAATCATAGACCTAAAATGTAAAACGCAGAACTATATAATGCTTAGAAAATAACATAGGAGAAAGCCTGAAAGACCTTGAGTATGGTCATGGCTCTTTAGATATACTAAGGTATGATCAATGAAATAAATAATTGATAATCTGGATGTCACTGAAATTAAAAACTTCTGCTCTGCAAAACAAAAGAGAATGAGAAGACAAGCCACAGACTGGGAAAAGACATTTGCAAAAGGCATCCAATAAAAGACTGTTATCCAAAATGTGCAAACAACGTTTAAAATTCAACAGTAAGAAACAAAAAACCTGATTAAAAAAATGGGCAAAATATCTTAACAGAGCCTTGATAAAGAAGACATGAAAATAGATAACAAACATATAAAACGTCTTCTAATATCATAGGTCCTTAGGAAATTGGAAATTGAAACCACGATGAAATATTACTACACACCTATTAGAGTATCCACAATGCAAAATATTAGCAATATGAAATTTTGGTAAGGATATGGAGCAGCAGGAATACTCATTTATCATGGTGGAAATGCAAAATGGTACAGCCACTTAGAAAAACGGTATGGCAGTTTCTTACAGAACTAAACATATTCTTACCATACAATCTCACAAGCACATTCCTTAGTATTTACCCATGTAAGTTGAAACATGTGTCCACATCAAAATGAGCAAATGAATATTTACTACAACTGCACTCATAATGGCAAAAACTTAAAAGCAATCAAGATACCCTATAGTAGGTGAGTGGATAAACTGTAGTATATCCAGATGATGCGATATTACTCAGCACTAAAAAAGAAGTGAGTTATCAAGCCATACAACACTGGAGAAACCAGAAATGCATATTACTAAGTCAAATAAGCCAATCTGAAAAGCTACATACTGAGTTATTCTATGTATATAAATTTCTGGAAGAAACAAATTATGAAGATAGTAGAAGTATCAATAGTTACCCAGAGTAAGGAAGGAAGAATGAATAGGGGAAGCATGGAGAAATTTTAGGTCAGTGAAACTACCGTATATGAGATTGTAATGGAGTATATATGCCATTATACATTTTTCAAAAGCCACAGAACGCACACATCCAAAGTTGAGTCATAATGATGTTTCACTGTACGTTCATTGATGCCACCAAATGTACCATTTTGTTGGGGGATGTTGATATTAGGGCAGGATATGTAGGTGTGAGTGCAGGAGGTTTGGGGGGCAATCTGTTTCTTCATCTCAATTTTGCTATGAACCGTAAAAACTGCTCGAAGAAATACATTCTAATAACAGATGACTGAAAAAAAAATAAACAGTAAAATTCAGAAATTATTCTATGGGATGCCAAATCTTAAATATTAGGAAAAATTCAGATGGTTTTAGTTTTGCTGCTCGTTTATGTGACTATTTACATTTGTGTAAATTCAGTTCCTAGATTTGATTCTGACTGCATAAATGACCCTACAGTTTGTTTTCCTTAATAGATGGTATTACTTTGTAACTTTTACATTAAACCCACTAATTTCAGCATTTTGACTAAACTAACTTACCACTTAGCAGTTCAAAGAGAGAATGAAAATGCCCAATTAGTTGTTTATTTTCCTTTAGAAATAGCTGGAGGCTAAACATTAAAGCTGAGTTTTGCAGTTTTGATACAGTCTATCATTATGGTTAAAGCCCTAATAAACTGTTCAAGATTAAGGGGCATACAAATTCAAGCAAGGTAGCTCCAAAATCTCTGTTAGGAACACATCATAAATTGTCATTTCTGTAGACGTACTTATGTATACCTTTCAATATGTTGGATTACACTATTCTATTTGAAATCTGGGTAAAAAGAAACATTCGTCTACAGGGGACAATATCCACTCTCACCTGACTTTTATCTTGAGGTCAGCATTAATGGAGTGAAGGTATCTCAATCTTCCCCTAAACTTGGTGTGATAACCAAAAAAACTCATGTCATGGAAGAATACATAGAAAGCTGTTCCTTCTTTGCTTCATTTTCTTTTTATAATTGGACCTCTGGGCAGTGAAGTAAGACAGGATGGCTTGATCTATGCTTTCTATGTGAAGATGAGGTACAAAACTTCACTTTCTGTTAAGGTTATGCTAATTTTACTTCAAAGACCCTGATAATTTAGTTGTACAATTCATCTTCTATAGAGAGAAACGTGGTAGATAACCCACATTCAGAATTAATTACCATAAATCAGAAGTATGTTCATTGTATTACTGTGAGATCTTTCATTTCCCAGGAGGAAATGTCCCATCTACAAATGAACTCTTTACAGGTTCAATTATATCTTCTCATTTCTTTTCTCTTTCAGGCACAGCATAATGTCTATAATTTAGTTTTATATTTTCTTTTTACAGAAAGTACCCAACTGCTAGGAAGTAAGCCCAATTATCACTAGTGATAGAACAAATAGAAAAATGACAGTGTTCTTCAAAACTATCTGCTTAGTGTAAGTCTGCAGCTGCCTTTTCCTCATGACCATTTGGTTCAATTAAGTGAAATGCATTTGAAATTTGTTATTGAAGAAAAAAAATAGTTGACTGGAGTTGGAATAAAATAAAAAATGGCTTCTCTTTACCATGAAATGAGTTTTGCTTCTGCCTACATATATCTCTCTAATTGGACTGCTTTAATCATAGTGAATATGCTAGAAGTATATTGACCCTGTGTGATAAATAGCCCATACTGAATAATTCTGAGTACCTCATGTTTCCTTGTTCAATATACTTACACAGAGAAAAACTATTAATCAAGCAATAATTATAATTTCCTTCACTATATTCAGTCTTTCTTAGGTTTTGTGACTTTTCATAAACAACTAGGTTTTGTATCCGGAAAAATAACGCGACCATGATATAATCTTACTGGCATGTCCTACTAGATTCCTTGGTATTTTAAAGTCAACGCAGTATCTCTAACACTAAGTAAACATTATTGGTGTTCTTAGATATCCAAATAATGTTCAGGATTAGCCAGAGGAACACCACATTTAATTCAATGTAATCAAATGTAAAATAATTCCTCTTCTTGGGGTTCTATCCTAATTTCAGGTCTTAATTTCTCTTGTTCCGTACAGCTGTGGTTACATTTGACCTGTAAGTTCAGCTTAGCCTTAGCACTATGGTCAAGATAATAAAGTTTGTTGGTTTTTATTCTTCCATCATTTGAATTTCAAGGCAACTTTAAAACCTTTTGATCCTAAATTGATTTTGGAGTCATGAATAGACTCCTGCCATTCTTGTAGGTTTTATTTTTCCTCTTCCTCCCCCTGAATGTCTTGATTGTTCTGTAGTCAGATGTCACAATAACTGATCAGATTGTGAGGACAAACAAAACAGTATTAACATTAACTACAGAAATGTGCTACCCCTCACTCTCACTGGCAAGGAAATGTCTCAGATCCATCCCATGAACGTCTTCTTCAATCATTTCTCCACCAGTCCCTTAGATAAGTTTTTGAAGATTAATATCTTGAAGTGATACTACTAATCATTCCTCATGAAGATATTTTCTAGGATTTTAACTTAGAGGTACAGTTAAAATGAAGACAGCCTTTTAGAGAAAAGTGCCCTGGTACAATGGAAAAGAACAGATTCTTACATTAGGATCTTGACTCCATTATTAACTAGTTATGTGACCACTTGACCTTAACCTCTCCCAGCTTTTATTTCGTTTTCCACCAAATGTGGACAACAATGATTTTGCCAAACAACTTTTGCAAAACATGATAAACTGTGTCTGGCACAGACTAGATGCTCATTAAGTATTAGTTATTTGCCTCTTTTTTATTGCAAGTGTTAGACAATGTCAAGCTAACACAGAACATTATCTGCCAAATATGATTGCTATTATCCTTGGGCAGATAACAATAAAGTTTCACAAATAGGCATAAAAATAACATTCCATTTCATTTCCCACCACCTAATATGTAATAAAAAACCTCACATATTTAGCACAAATAGTTTTGAATTTGTTTCTTTGTGTATTCTTTTATAATGCAAAACTTTCAACTTTTTTTTTTCTCTTTTCCTCTCTATGTTCCAAAAACAGTGCTTGTCTTATCACTTTTTTTCTCCATTCTTAAAAGAAGACATATTCACTTTGCCTCAGAGTTAAACCTTGCCTCACCTGCCTCACAACTTGCTCCATCAGATTTTCCTCTATTTCCTATAATGCTAATTGCTCTTCCTCTGACTTCTCTTTGATCTATAAAGAATGCTAAAGACTCCTCTGTTCTAAAAATTGTATTTTCTCAAACTATTACTCCGTCTTTCTTCTATTCTTCATCACTAACTAACTGGAAGAATAATGATGGCTGAATTTCTTGCTATCTCCCAGCACTCCTGTAATTTTTACGGATATACATATATCTGTAAATTAATGTATCTTCTCAGTCCAGTATATATAAATTTTCCTGGTCTGCCATAGGCATTTCAGACTCAACATGGTCAAAACTGAACTCCCTGTATAGCCTTATTTCCATTGCCATCCCCACCCCCAATACTTTCCATTCTACAGAATTCTATCCTGAATAATGTTCTTAGTATACATAAATTTTATGTGGTAAATTCTTCAGTGACAACCTGGACATTCTATCCCCTTCTTTCTCCCACTCTATATTTCGCTGGTCATAATAGCCAATTAATTCTACTTCAAATATATATATAGTGAATTCTCTGTTTCCTTGCCACCTCCATTGCTATTGACTTATGTTATGATTGTAACTATTATAATAGGCTCCAGAAGGGATTAAAAAAATTTACTCCCTTTTGTTATCAGATGAGTCCCAGCAGGCTATAAATTATACCTATAAATTATACCATCAGCAACAGGGCCAAAACTAAACCTCTTAGCATCATCTGCCTGGCCCCGCCTTCAGAGTTTTGCTACTACCAGCATTTCTGTTTCATCTTTGTCTCTTCTCACTCTACAACCCTAATCTTCACTTCTTCTGTATTTATCACAGAACTCATAATGTCCATTCACAATTTTGAGTCTTTGCATATATTAATTCCTTTGATGCACATACATCTTTCTAATTACTTTTTCCCTTAAAAAATTCTTACCCATTTCTTGATATCATTCAAATAAAACGTGCTCTATACAATCTTCTCTGATGCTTCCAAACGAGGTTAGTTCTTCCCTTCTTTGTGATCCATTGGTTCCTTATCTTTCTCTTATTTGAATCCTAATTTAACTGTAGTGTTCATTTTGCACATCTGTATCCCTTATTGAAACTGTGAAATTTTTAAGGGTAAGGCCAGTGTCTCATTTTTCTTTGATCTCTCTGTTGCTAGCATAGTGGCTGAAAAAGTAATGCTAAAAAAATGAATGAATAAACAAAACAACTCAATGCTGTCTTGAAACTACTGACATTTTTTGGTATATAAAAGGTTTGGGGCTGGGTACGGTGGTTCATGTCTGTAATGCCAGCACTGTGGGAGCCCAAGGCAGGCAGATCATTTGAGGTCAGGAGTTCGAGACCAGCCTGACCAACATGGTGAAACCCAGTCTCTAAAAATACAAGGTGAAACCCCATCTCTACTAAAAATACAAAAATTAGCTGGGCATGGTGGCACACGCCTGTAGTCCCAGCTACTCGGGAGGCTGAGGCAGGAGAATTGCTTGAACTCAGGAGGCAGAGGTTGCGGTGAGCAGAGATTGCGCCATTGCACTCCAGTCTGGGTAACAAGAGCAAAACTCCATCTCAAAAAAAAAAAAAAAAAAAAAAAATTAGCTGGGCATGGTGGTGCACACTTGTAGTCCCAGCTACTTGGGAGGCTGAGACAGGAGAATTACTTCAACCTTGCAGCTGGAGGTTGCAGTGAACCAAGATTGTATCACTGCACTCCAGCCTGGGCAACAGAGCTAGACTCTGTCCCCCAACCCCAAAACAAAAGATTTTTAGTATAGAAATGTCGGCAGAAATGTTTATCTGCTAGCCGCATTTAAAAATGACCCAAATGCCATATTTCTAATTACTATTTCATCATCACCTTTTTGTCCACAATAATTGCTGTAATATTAATATAATCAGTATTATACTTAGTGCTAAATTATCAAATATATCTCAAGTTTGCAGATTGCCAGATTGTAGCTACTTGACAATTTTTCTATCCAGCCAGACTTCATAAGGACCAGTTATGGCCACAGAGAAGGAAATCACTCAGTTTGCTATCCTTTGTGGCAGAATTATGTTTATAAATGATGACCTTGAGAGTTTTCTCATTAAATCTGTGAATCTAAATGATTGTGAATAGATAGGATGGCTAAGCATAAATCATATTAACAAAATGGTTAACTAAAAGTCCTATTGTGAAACAAATTTATATTTAAAAGGATTATTATTTACAGTACTTCTGAAACACACTAATTGAATAGGAGCACAGAAGCTATTTCTGAGAAACACATTTGTATAATCTGATATTCATATCAAGATGTGGCTAAAGTAAGTATTTCATAATCAGCCAGGAAACTACAGTTTAGGAGACAACTTTGACACTTTTCTCTGTTAAGAAGGTATAAACATACCAGTAAAAGTGAGTTCATTTATTTGTTCTTAGATGCCTTTGAAAGCATAACTTCTTTTTTTTTTTTTTTTCTTTCAATTTTAACTTTCCCATCTGCTTTACAAACACTGAAGCAAAATGTTTGGAAGCAAAGTGAGGCTGCCTAGTAGAGACCTATAATGGTTAAATGCAGCACAAGATTTTCTCTTAAGATTTTAATTTATTTCCCACTCTTGGCTTCACATGATCAAACATGAGAAACAAAGATCATGGTCAGACCAGTTTGTTTCTTTCCGTCTATTTATTCTGTCCCATAAAAGGAATGTTTTATGAAGTTATTTTCTTCATGGTATCTTAAGAGATTATGTATCCAAAATTATACTCTAAAATTGTATTATTGGAAGTGATTTATACTCTTTTAGATTATACTCTAAAATTGTATTGTTGGAGGTGATTTGTAAACATAATTTGAACTATTTATTTAGGATGTTATGCTATTTTATCCATATTATGCAATAATATGTATGTAAAATATAAAATCACTTTGTCCTCCGCTATGCTGGGCCTTTTCCAGTCAAAAATATCTATTTTTATACTTTGTTAAACATTTTAATATAAACTTTTCCTTTATAACTATCATAATAAATACTTAAAAAAATACAAAGATGGAAGTATCTCTACAGTCATTAACTAGGTCTTTAATATGGTATATCTGTCTGAGTCTGATAAAGCCTGAAAAAATTACTTAGAAACAAGAAAATTATTAATCAATATTATGTTCACACTTTCATTGTTAATTATAATTGAATTAAGGCATCCTTATTACAAAAGCTATTGTCTGACAGTAAGATATTATGTGCTTAAATTTCATAGGTAGGTTAAATACATGCTTTGTATTTCTTGGTAGTCAATATGGTTTGCTGTGTCTTCACCCAAGTATCACCTTGAATTGTAGTTCCCATAATCTCTACGTGTCATGGGTGGGGCCAGTGGGAGGTAATTTAATCATTGGGTGGTTACCCTCATGATATTCTCATGATAGTGAGTTCTCACGAGATCTGATGGTTTTATAAGGGACTTTTCCCCTTTTTGTTTGGGACTTCTTGCTGCCACCATGTGAAGCACAAGTTTGCTTCCCCTTATGCCATGATTGTAAGTTTCCTGAGGCCTCCCAACTCCTGCTGAACTGTGAGTCAATTAAATCTCTTTTCTTTAAAAATTACCCAGTCTCAGGCACGTTTTTATTGGCAGCATGAGAACAGACTAACACAATAGTAATGTCATGGAGGTAGAGTTTACTGAAAAACATATGGGCTGGCAAATAGTTACCCTCTAGAACACAAATACAAATGGAATTTTAATTTTTAAATGGTAGGTGTTTCTGGTTATTAATTAAACTAACACCATCCTTTAGAAATTTATTTAAAAAAAGTTATACAAACAAATAGTGATACATGTGCATGCTAAAGAGAACTACTTAGTTCATATCTGAAGTCAAGCAGTTAGCAACTTATTTTATGTGTTAAACACCAAAGAACAGTTACACTGAGATTTGACTAACAAATCAAAATTGTATATATTCAATGTGTTCAATGTGATTTCATATACTTACACATTCTGTCACGATTTTCATAATCAAACCAATTAACACATCTATCACTATCCACAGTTACTATTTGTGTGTGTGTGTGTGTGTGTGTGTGTGTGTGTGTGTGGTCAGGACACTTAAAAATCTGCTCTCTTTTCAAATTTTAAGTAAACAATACAGCATAAATAACTGTATTCATTATACTGTAAATTAGATCTCCAGAACGTATTCATCTTACAATTCAAAATTTGTACCCTTTGTACATTTCCCTATTTGCTTCAGCTCCCAGCCCCTAGGAACCACCTTTCTACTTTCTGCTTTTTGAATGTTTTTAATTCCACCTATAATGAGATCACACAATATTTGTCTTCCATGCATGGCTTATTCCACTTTACGTAACATCCCACAGGTTCAACCATGATGTCACAAATGGCAGGATTTGCTTCTTTTTAAAGGCTGAATAGCATACAAGTATGTACATAAACTATATTTTCTTTATCTCTCAGCAGACATATCTTAGCTATTGTGAATAATGCTGCAACAAACACAGCATTGCAGATATCTCTTCAAGATCCTGACTTCACTTCCTTTGGATATATACCCAGAAATGAGATTGCTGAATCATATGGTAGCTACATTTTTAATTGTTTGAGGAGGTTTCATACTATTTTTCATGACGGTCGTACCAATTTATATTCCCATCAACAGTGTACAAGGGTTTTCTTTTCCATACCTTCACCAACACTTGTTGCCTCTTGCTGTTTTATTAATAGCCATTCAAACAGATGTGAGGTGATATCTTATTGGGATTTTAATTTGCATTATTATGAGGATTAGGTATGTTGAACATCTTTCCATATGCCTGTTGGTTATTTGTATGTCTTCCTTTGAAAGGTGTCTATTCTGGTCTTTTGACCATTATTTTAATTAGATTACTTGTTTCTTTGCCATTTAGTTGTACGAGTTTCTTATATTTAGATATTAACCCCTCAGATTCAATGTTTGCAAATATTTTTTCCCATTTTGTATGTTGCTTTTTATTTTGTTAGTGTTTTCTTTACTATGCAGAAGCTCTTTAGTTGGATATAGTCACATTTATTTAATTTTGTGAAAAACAATGTCAAGGCTTTTCTTTCCCCTATTTTCTTCTAGGAGTTTTAATGTTTTGCGTCTTCTATGTAAGTCTTTAAACTACTAAATCATTTGTAGCCATTTATTAATGACATATTTATAATTATTATGTATCCATTACAAGTCTTAATTTTAATGTTAGGAAGCCAAACTCGGTTAATGATTTTGTATTTAAATACTTTGAATCAATGATTAGCATAAACAACAAAATACTTTGAATAATGATTAGCATGAACAATAAAAGTTAACATCTGGAAGTGATTTATAAACATGTGAGATTCACTTGATAACTTATTTTTCCAGTGATGAATATTATAATTTCATTCATTAGGCAATCAAATAATATATATTTTACGTCCCAGGCACCTCTCTGTTCTATAGCCACAAGATATAGTCTTCACTATCAGTGAGCTTATATCATGCATTTTTAAAACATGAAGTGGTCACAGAAATCACTGAGCTCCAAGATCTTAGTTATCTAAGACCACACTCATAACAGCAAAGCTATATCAATATCATATGCTACTGTTCTATTCAGCTGCAAGATCTGTTTCTTCTTAAAATTTGGTTGGTATCAATTTCCTAAGAAACTTAATGGTAACATTAAAAGTGATATACACTAATATAACTGGCCAGTAACATTTCTGAGGCATATGCATTGTTTTAAATATAGATAATCACTTGCCATGACAGAATTACCATAACACTGACTCAAGATTAGTGGTGATTTTTCATTATACAGTAACAGCCTTTAGAAGAGAAACCTTAAACTTTTCTTCAAAATGTGGAATCACTTATAAGATGTTTGTTTTAAACTGGAAATTTGAGAGACTGCTTTCTTTACAATTAAATGCAGACATAAAAAATGTCAGGCTTTCATGTCCTTGAAGAAGATGCCCCCAACAGAGGTGCAGATAACTTTGTTCTTTGAATAATTACTGCAAAACATCTTAACCTTTAGCTCTGAAAATGTATTAGAGATTTTGATTAGATTTTAACATACCAATAACATAAGACGGGATCCTAGTGTTTTTTGAAAGACCTGATTTTGTAATATGTGATTAACTCGTTAATATCATGTTATTAAATTTGCAATACACTATAGTAAGCAACTATAAAGTTTATATTGCTTACAGTTTTTATCTGAACTATCTTTTCCATTGGTTTGCTATTTAAAGGATAATTGTGAATATAAGTTTATTTACTATCATTACTTTTTTCCACATGTCAAGACATGTTTCTAATTTGGGAAGATTTATAAATTTAAAGATTCTTATAATATTCTTCCTCATTTTTTTAGGTTTTATATGGGAAAAAATCCTATCTCAAAGAGGATACATATGTGTATATGTGTATGTGTGTATATATTATATATATATATAATATATACATACACACATATGTGATGTATATATAATGTCATGTATAAATTACTTCATTTTAAATGTATTTACTTAATTTATGCTTTGCAATTACTACTTAAGCAGAGGTTTTCTAATATATCAGATAACATGAATAACTAATATTGCTATTTCATTTCTTCAGAAGGTTCGTGGAGCTTTGAAGCTTTGTATTATCTATGAGACAAGGGCCTACTGAAAACTATAGTGACATAGAAGGATTCTGAAAAATATTTCATTCTCCTTGTAATAAATGAACACATAATTTTTGTTCTTTCCCACATCTCTCTCAATAGCATCTCATTCACTTGAAATCCTTCCAAGTTAACTGAGGTATGACTGGTTCTTCATCTCTATTCTGTGATAGAAGACTTCAAAGTCAAGAAATTAAAACTTTTTGTTCATGGTCAACGTTGCCACTGTTTCCATGATGTAGGAGTATTTCCCATTTACCATTAGGTGACCAATATGCATTGCATTCTTATTTACCATTAGGTGACTGATATACATTGTATATCAGTATGTTATGTATTGTGTATCAGTAACATCTAACATGTTTTCTTTCTGTTAGTTTACCAAGGGAGTATTTTTTAAAAAAATAAATTATTTTAGAATAGTTTTAGATTTACATAAAAATTATGAAGATAGTACAAAGAGTTCTCATATACTCCATATCCATTTTTCCCTGTTATTAACTAACATCTTACATTAGTATGGTACATTTGTCTCAATTAATGAACCAATACTGATAAATTATTATTAACTAAAATCCATACTTTATTCAGATTGCCTCATTATTACCTAATGTCCTTTTTCTGTTCCAGGACTCCATCCAAAATACCACATTATATTTAATAGTTATATCTCCTTAGGTTCCTCTTGGCTGCGACAATTTCTCCGACTAAACTTGTTTTTGAAGACCTTGACAGATTTGAGTAGTACTCATCAGGCATTGTATAGAATGTTCTTCTATGGGAATTTTCTGATACTTTCTTTCTTTCTTCCTTTCTTTTTTTTTTCCAGATCCAAAATTGGAAACACTTCTGGTCCTAAGCATTTCAGGCAGGGGATACTCAACCAGTATATATTTTTAACATTGAGAAGTTCACTAGTTTTCTCTCCAAAACATATAAAAGTGAATTAAGAAAACAATTTTTTAAGAGAATGTTAATGTCCATTAAAAGTATAACCAACATCATTCATAAGAGTGACCTTTGCAAAGATTTTACAGAGGTGCAAATAAGACTTTAAGGGAAATAAACATCCAGTACAAAGAAGAAACTCCATGTTTGGGGCTCAATGTCTTAGACTTAAATTTCACAGTGCCTCAAGATTCTCAGGAGGGTACCCACATGTTCCCCTGTGCATCTGGTACTTGGACGTAAGGAATGTTCCATATCCATGGCCTATCTTTACTTCCATACAGTTCTGGGGTTATATGTTTTGGGAAACGGGACCTCAGAGGTAAAGTGCCATTCCAATCACACACTATCAACATGATTTATCACTGCTGATTTTCACCTTGATTACCTGGTTAAGGTAGCGCTTGTCACCTTTCTCTACCATAAAATATTCCCCACCATTACTTATGTCAGTTCCCCCTTCTTTCCTCATGTACATATTGGAAAGAAGTTACTACTCACATTCAATAAGGAAGTAAGTGGAGAGCTAGACTTTACCTTCTTCATAGTGAAAAAACCACACAAATTATTTAGAATTCTTTTGTATGGGAGATTTGTCTATTCTTCATTCATTCATTCCTCCATTCATTTACCTATGTAATCATTAACATATGTCAGTATGGATTCATGATTATTTTATACTTTGAGTGAAAATTTAATACTATTTTGTTTATTCTGTTGAATATATTTTTCCAGATTTGGCCACTGGGAGTTCTTTCAATTCTCTCCAATGTTCCTTTTACATACTCCCATCACTGTGACTTTTTTTTTGCATTTTGTTTGTTTTCTGCATTTCCTTAAATTTTTACACTATAAGACGCCCCAGGCTTATCTTGTATATTTCATGCTTCAGTACTAGAACCACCCATTTCTACAAAGAGATTATTATTATTACTGACTTATGCTATTACAAACCAGTTCTGAAAGCTGGATGTGTTCATTGCTACTGGTGGTTGGTTTTAGGCCCTCTCAGTTAACAGAAAAAAGAAATATATGTACATACAATGGTACCCCCTTATTATACCCTCCAAGACCCCAGTGGATGTGAATCTCAAATAGTAATGAACCTGATTGTTGGCAATCAGAACATGTTCCTGTTCATGTCTTCAGTTCACAAATTTAATGCCTTTTCCATTCTAAGTACTTACGTACTGCAGCTGTAACTTTTGCAGTTTGAGGTGCAATGGAAAAATTAACACTAATTTTCTTTTTCTTCTCAGTTTCACAGATAAAAGGCTTATGCTTAGCAGTCTCAGCATTCAATTTTTTTAAAAACCTTTTCACTTAATGGAATCACTTAATAGTTTTCCTTTGGCATATTCAAATGGCCAGCATCACTACTCTTGCACTCTGGGACCATTTTTTAAGTAAAACAAGGGTTAATTGGACACAAGCACTTGTGATACTGCCACAGTTGACAAGTAAGAAGGCTGGTGACTAATTGGTGGGCACTGTATACAGTGTGCATTTGCCTGATATATGGATTCACATCCTGGGTGGGATGGCATGATATTTAATCACATTACTCAGAATGCTGTGAAATGTATGCTGTGAAATATATCACTTATGAATTGTTTATTTCTGGAAATTTTCATTTACTATTTTAGATCACAGTTGACTAGAGAAAACTAAAACCACAGAAAGCAAAATCGAGGCCAAATGAGTAGTACTCTACTAACCTGTGTCTTTGTATATACATATAACTATTTTTACATGTAACCATAAATATCTGTATTAAGCTAATATGGAGTTCATACTTGAGAAAGTAACATTTATGTAGCTCCTTGTTATGAACTGCATAAATAAGTCCCTAAAAATTCACATATTGAATTGCTGACACCCTGTGTTTGTACATATGGCCTTTATGAAAATAACATAATTAAGGTTAAATGAGTTCCTAAGGGTGGGGATTTGACAGGTTAGTGTTCTTGCAAGTAGAGACATCAGAGCCCTCTGCGCTTTCTCTATTTCTCTATGAGTGTACAGCAAGAAGAGATCAATGTGAACTCATACCAAGATGGAGGCTGTCTATCAGCCAAGAGACATACCGTTAGAATGAAACTTACCTTGCTGACACCCTGAACTTAGGCTTCTCAGCCTCCAGAACTATGAGAAAATGAGTTTCTATTGTTTAATACCCTAGTCTTGGTATTTTGTTATGGTAGCCTGAGCAAACTAATATACTCCCTATATGCTATATGGATTAGGTTTAAATTTTAAATATGTAAGTATAAACTTCAATATTATATCAGGTAGTCACAAATCTGAATACTCACATTTTTATTCATATTTGCCAAAGAAGTTTTAAATGAAATACTAGGCAATAAAGAAAAATTAAGGTCCAATTAGCAAGTATTTGTATCAGTGAACTTTAAGAAAGTAAAACATGTATTAGTTAAGTTAAATTTGGTTTTTAAAATTATTTTAACCCAAAACAGTGTTCAAACTTGCAACTTTCTAAAAATAAACTTGGTAGCTTACAATGAAAAACTGGGCAAGCAGGAAAGGAAAATATGTCCTTTAAAACAGATTTTAAGGAAGCATCTAAATTTTATTTAAACAAATAAAGTTGCCCTTATTCTAATTAACACCCTCTGTTGAAAGCATACACATATTTTATTATGGGCCAGAGGTAAAATTATACCAGAAGTATAGTAAATATTCTAAAAACAACATAAGAAGCCAAATGAGTGAAACATTACAGCTTACTCCCTTTTTTTAATACTATTTTTTGTCTTGGAAATAAACTGTAACTGACAGTTCTCTCACAAAAATATACTCTATTATTATAACATAAATATGCAATGTCGTTCTAGGTATTTTGAATTGGTAGTTGTTGAGGAGAAAACAGCTGTTCTGTAAGCATGTGAACAACCAAATAACTATTTGAAACGTATACTTCATTGAAAGAGTAGCTCTGCCCCAGTAACAAAGATAGATTTTTGAGAAGCTATTGGAGCATTCTCTTTCTCGGATCCTTCTGAAGGGGAAAACATGGTTTTTCTCTTAAGAATAATTATATTGTATTGTATAACCAGATGGTAGTATGTGTCATGATATAAAATGTAGAAAAACACGAGATTTACTTAAGAGAGAGGCTTATTTTTGAAATATTTCTTCACAAGCAGGGTGGGGAACAAGGAAGCTTGTCTGTGGTTCCTGTGCATCCTAGGACTCTGATCACGGCTTCCAAGCATGATTCAGAGGCAAAGCCTCTCCCTACGCCCAGATTATGGCCCCATTTTCACATTGTAAAGCCTCTCTTTCTAGCCTGTTGACATTTATGACTTTACTACTCAGGAGGCTGGATTAATTTTCTGGAAATCAAATTTTATAAAAAGCTTCTTAACATTACATGACACATCAGCTTTTTTTTGTTTGTTTGTTGTTGGTAATAAGGACTCAGATGATCTCATCGGGGACATTCTCAACTTTGAGTTCAATACCTAGATTATTAAACTACCAATCATGGCCAGTTAATGGGATTTAGAGTTATGAAACAGAATAAATTCCATGATTAACACAAGGGCTATAAAATCTCTAGACTGCTGGTTCTGCACCATGAACTTGTACTCATATTAGACTTCAGGTTTATTTTCTGAGTTGACCATTTTGACTTTATATCTCCTTGGGACAAATGTTCTCACATGACCTTTAATTATTGTACTGTCAGTGGAACCTAGGAAATGGACGTCATTAGCAGCCTTCCCTGGGTAATTAAGAAATAAGTTCAGAGGGATAATTGCTCCATCATTATTTCTCTTTACCTTCTGACAAATTAGATTTTTTTTTTTATATAATTGAGTTGACCATATGTTCAAATACATGCAATTAGCAATGCATTATTTTAATTTAGAAATTTGTACACACATACAAACTATGGTCATTTATTTCTCCTCCTCTTCCACCTTGGGAAAGAGATGGGGATAGAATAATAGTTGATTTCTAATTATTTAAATCAGTTTCGGATTGGTGTTACAGATCTATTTTGCTTCATCTCCTGGGATTTGCACTTATGTCAGTTAATAGAGAGAATGTAGAAGGGAGAGGACTGGGGATTTTCAAATGTGCCTCTGATTGCTTTTGACATTTTAAATAAAGAAGAAGTTTTTGTGTTATCCTACTGTTCCCTAATGGACTTACGTAGATGAAACAAGACAATGCAGAAATGAATTTGGGCAAATTTTACATTACTTTTGAGTGTCCTAGAGGGAGTCTGAAAGCAAAGCCTAGACTAAGTAATATGGGAAGTTCTAGAAGATATTAAAATGTGGCATGAGACAGCTCCATCTAAAGTAATTAGTGTTAAGATCTGAAAACTGCGGCAGTCTATAAAACTTCTATAACTGTTCAAATCTCTGCAGTTTTAAGCTGACTGAGTTGGAGAACGTATATTTTCCTGAAATCGTTCTACAAGAGTTAAAACACACTGCACGTTGATAGCTCCTTCTGCTTTCAGACTGAAATGATGTGGATGAGAGTCGGGGGCCACAATTTCCCCAGATTTCTCCAGTAATTTCCCCTTTATCTCCAGAGCCTCTTGGTCTCTTACCCAAGATTCAGAAATTCACTGTTAATTGCAAGCCTACAGTCAGACTAGAATTTATAGTTGATAAAATATAATTAAAATAACTGCTTCCGTCTTTCTTCCATCTTTATAGGCAAGAAAATATAGAGACAGGGATATGGTCTTGGTGTTACAAACATAATAAAGTAGAATGAGATGAATGAAAAATCAGAAGAGTGGCCAGATCCTATCTCTCCCCATCATCTCTGGATGAGTCCTTTCAGTCCATGATGAGGTTAAAACAGTGAAACAAAAAATCTCAATACATAGCAACAAAATGAATCAACTATTTATAAGTATTACATGTTATTATCTTCCAAAAAGGCTCAAAGATTGGGATGAGGATTATTTCAGCTGGTTTCCACAGAAATATATAAATATGATTAATCCCAGAAATACAGTTTTTAGATAAGAGTTATACATTCATTAATACTAAATCACCAGAATTCGTCATTATCAAAAAATAATAAAATTCAACATTGATGGTTTGTTAGGTAGTTTTAGAAAGTGTCTCTTTATTAGTAAGTAGAATAGAAAAAATATTGGAAAATTCAAGGTAGAAAGATGAGAATAAGATATTATTATAAGAGTTAAATGACGAAGCTTAGCTTAAGACATTGGCAGTGGGTACCTACATAGAGATAACTGCGTCATCTACGGTTTTAATAGTTTACATATAGTAAACCATATAGTACTGGCACGGCCCTATGAGATAAATTTTCTTCCATTTTATAGAATTGAAGAACTATTTTAAGTTTGGCATGGATAATTCCCCGCACAATGTGTGGCACATAGTAGATGCTCAGGGAATATGATTAAATAAATCAGTGACTTAAAATGTAAGAGACAAGGGAGGGGTAAAAGAAAAGTCTGCGTTTTTAATCTGGGAAACTGGGAGTGTAGTGGCACTGACAGAAAGAGTCAAGTCAGAAAAGGAAAAAAAGTTTGAACTTAAGTAGTTGATAAATTTAGTATGAAACATGTTATTAACCTAAAGGTTTCAGAAATAGAATTGAAAGAGAAACAAATGCAAGCAGGGTTTTATCTTTTAATTTTTATGGTTCTCCATGGCATCACATAAAATGTTAAATGCCCTCTGTACATGAAAAGATTTGAATATATGCTGATTCCCTGAATTGCTTATTTCTGATTCTCTGAGACAAATCTTTGATTCATAACCTTTTCTTTTTAAACTAGATTTAATTTCTCCTGTGAATTTTAACTTTCATGGCAGGTGGAATACACTTAGAGTCAAAACTTGTAATAGGGTAAGACACTGGCTTAAATGGGACAGAAAAGTTAAAAGAACATTTAATTATAAGATGTCTAATAACCATTTTCATAGACTTTTTTGGAAGGTTGCAGAGGGAACTTGAAGTGTTTTGCAATGCTGCAAAGATTATGATAACCAAATCAGTAGAGGAGCAATAGAGAAGCTGAAGCAGGAGGGAAAAGATAAGGATTATTGAAGGGAAGACAAGAGCATGCAGAAGAAAATTCCCTTAGCAATGGGCTGTTTATATTTAATTCCTTCTCTTCTTCAAATTGTCCTGAATTATTTACATAGGGAATAATTAGAAGCCAAACCATTAGCTGTTCAATAGAAGTTCATTATAAATTTGTATATAGGAAAAAGTTATAAAATATGATTATACCAGAAGGCAGTTATTAATCCTGCCAGCAATACCAGCCTAAAAAAAAATGTTTCCATTACAATGAGCATGAAATAAAAGGAGTCTATTTTTCTTAATCTAAAAGACTTCAATGTGTTTGCTAATTAATATGCTTTGACTAAGCTGCGTGATTTCTTTGCCAACTTCATTATTACCCTAATCATTTCAGGTTCTACTATAATTATAATGTAGATCCTGACTATTGGCAGATGAAGATTACGGATGGTAAGAAAAACTAATTGTGTCTCCAGCAAATATAGGGAGGTGCACAGTAAATCCAATAGAATAGCAAAATGATTGATCAGCTATTTAGAGTATTAATTTTGGTAATGAACACAAGATTTTTATTATTTCAATATTAGTTAATTAGTGAAAAAGCAAATATATAGAAGGATAGATTTACAGCAGTAGTTACCAACCAAAGGGTGATTTTGTCCCCCAGGGGATATTTGGCAATGCCTGGTAACATATTTAATGATTTTCAAGGGCTGCTACTGGCATCTGGTGGGTAGAACCTGGAGATGCTGCTAAATATCTTATGATGCCCAGGTCAGCCTGCATAACAAAGATTTTCCAGTCTACAATGTCAATGGTGCTGGCTGGTGAGAAACTCTGGTTTCTGGTAGGCAGTTCTTATGGTTATTTTTCTGTAAATTTTTCTAATTTGGGATTTAAATAATGCCATGGACTTCAGATTATTTACAACTCTCTAAAGGTTCCCATACTTTTTTGAAAGGTTATATGGGCAAGATCATCCCTACACATTTTAATGATTATAAAGTGATAACATCAGTGACTTGTACCCAAAGTATTTTTATTAAAGGTGAATTTCCACTGGTGTGATCTAATTACTTTCTCCATGTTATGTTTATAAGAGGATAGAATAGTGGTGGGAAATACATACACGTGTGATGAGGGAAACCAATGTCTTTATGTCCTTGAGCAACAAAAACTGCTGAGTCATCAATCTAACTTGAAAACTCAGATCTAATTTATTTACTTTTACCCTATTTGACAGCTATAGGGCTAAATATTCCTCCACAATACATAGTTAACTATTTTTTGTACACTGTTCAAATTGTAAAAAAAGTTTCTTTTGTTACTGACACACAATTTTTAAACTTCCCACATTATGAATCTGTTTAATTCTGTCCATCTCTATGGCCACTGTTCCATATTCTCCTACCTAGACATGTTTGGACTCTTGCCTTCTTCCAATCCATGAGCCACACGCCACTTAGACTGACTTTTAAAAATACTTTGAGTATGTCATGCTGTACTTAAATTTCTCATTTTTTTTTTTTTTTTTGTACTTGGGATAAAATTCAACATACTTAAAATGATCTACAGGGTCCCTAAATATTCCATCCCCTGCTTCTCTGGAACTAATTTGTATACACTATTTTGTATCTCAAGCTCCTCCTTTCAGATCAATGTATTCCAATGACACAATTTTTACACCTCCTTCCTTGGAAGTTTGAATATGCTGTAATGTCTTTTTAGACAGCACCTCTTCATCACCTCAATCTCCGTCTAAGTATCACTTTGCCATACAAGCTTTCTCTGACTGCATTCATTTGTTGTTCCCCCCAGATTCACTTGTTGAAATTGTAACTCCCAACGTGTTGGTAGTAGGAGATTGGGCTTTTGGGAGTAATGAAGTCATGAAGGTGGAGCCCTAATTAATGGAATTAGTGTCCTTATAAAAGGGACACCAGAGAGCTCTCTCTTACCTCTGCCTTCTGCTGCACGAGGATACAATGAGAAGTCAGCAGTCAGACAGATAGAACGCTCTCACCAGTACCTGATCATCCTGTACCCTGATCTCAGACTTTCAACCTCTAGAACAGTAAGAAATAAATTTCTGCTGTTTATAAGCCACCCAATTTATGATATTTTGTTATACCAATCCATGACTAAAACAGTGACTTTGCTCATTTAAAATTAGGGACACTTACTTTAATCTTTTATGTGTATTGTTATTCATATCACTTAATCATAATGTGCAATTATGTACCTGTTTTTTGAGTGCTTGAATAGTACATCTTTCCCACTAGAGTGTGAACTCACCAAAGCATCAGCACTATGTTAACATTGTTCATCCATGTCTCAACAGGGCCTCATGCAGTATCTGGCACACACAAAGTAGGCACTCAATAAATGCAGAAGTCTTTCATATAATTTAAGATTCTTGTGATTAATTAACCTTTTATTACTTATAATAATTAGGTATAATCTTTAATCTCACCAGGTGACTAATTTTAGAAATATGTTTAGAACTACATTAAAAACCTTTTTTGAACCACATAAGATATAATTTTTGAGGATGCATTGAATTTAGGCAACATTATCAGGAGCTGTCAAAACAGATTTCACGCTATTTTTAGCCAGAGACTGTGACAACTGAAATGTGTTCCATCACAAACAATCGTAAGGCAATTTACTTATAGCATTAAGATAGTGAGAAAACATACCAGCAGTTCTGTTCTAACAAGGAATATCATAAAGAGCGTGGCACAGAACTAGACTGAGTATTTACTTTAAACAGTGAGAAGCACAGCAGAGGGGATACTTTGTTACCTTGGGAAATTGTGTGGTACTGCATCAAGCTACTAATTTACATTTATCTGTGATGCTCTGGCTTTACATAATTTGTCATTTCTGAATCTTGAGTTCATCATTTTACTTTATCCCTTGAATATTGCCTTTACTAAATCTGACTTTTGATGGAACACTAATCTTATTTGTCCCAATTGTTTAAATGCATTGAGAAATAGGGTTTAATATGGATAGAACTTTCATCTGGCTACAGAATTGTACTGATTGCACTAATTATGGGTATAGTGGTCATTTCAAAGAAAGGAATTGCTGCAATGGGTCCATAAGACTCCTTTCATTCATGAGGTATGTCCTTGAAATTTCCCAAATTCGTAAACTTGTGAGTAACAGATCAATTTCACAAATGCCAGACAACATCTAGAAGGAAACTATAATGAGAGCAGAAGCCCAGTTTAACATATGCATTTGTTTATTGATTTGCTATGTTGGTTCATTCACTATTTAAAGCCTAGGTACTTATCAGCCTGCTGTGGCTATAATTCAAAACACATCTTTAGCAAATTGATAAATTATTAAATATCATGGCTCTTTCATATTGTTCATAAATTATAAATGTCCAGAGTTATCTATATGGTTAGTTAGAGCAATGTTATTTGTTCTAGAAGTCATCAAGTTAAAATAAAAGGCTTTCATTGCAATTGCTGATAATGTATTTTTCTTTGTTTTTATTGTTTTTTTTTTTTTTCTGAGAACATGTTATGGCGTTTCCTTCTGGCCCTATCTGCCAGGAATATCTTCTATGTCCTTTTGGCAAGGTAGGAAGAACCTTAGAAGAAATATGTCCCCTCTTCCATGTCATACACACAATTCTCATTGATAGGCAGCTCTATTTGACAAAAATAATCTATTTTATTTTTGCCCTTCTCCAGTTGCATATGCAAAACCATGTGTGAAAGTGAGTGAGATATAGAGGACAAAGTTTATGCATGTTAGGTTGCCGATAAGGTCCACTGTAAGTTGACTCCTGCTTCTATTTTTATGTTGAGTTTTCTCCACTCTCTCACTTTTCATGTTTTCTTCCACTAATACTGACCACACCATGTTTTGTATTTTATTTTTGTCTTTCCTGGTGTTCTGTCCTTTGTCTTAAACATTCTCCCACTTTCTTTTTTTTTTTTTTTTTTAAACTGGTTAACTCCTACGTATGCTTCTTTACTCAGCTCTGTTATTACCTTTTTCCTTTGAAACCATCATAATTCCTCATAGCAGTGTGATGTAACTCCTCTGCAAATCTCTAGCACCCTGCACAGACATTTTTGCTGAACTTGCTTCATCGAATTGGTATTTTTAGTTTACACATCTGCTCCTCTCTTTAGATTATATGCTATTCAAGGGCATGTCCTACTATACTGCTTGTCAGTAAATATTCACTGGCTTGATAAGAGAAGATTTTTTATTTTCTATGTTTTAAATCTAATTTGCAAAGGCATTAGTGCAAAAATTACCCCCAAAACAATGAGGGAGATAATCTGGAAATAAACTCTGAAAGAAGCCAAACTACAACCTATTTGCAATATAAACAGATTTTCTTTGCCATCAGTCCAGGCCCCCATCATACTACTTTTATACGCCAATACATGCTACTAATGATAATGATGTTAATAAAATGGTTTTGTTTGCCATTCTCAAATACCCCAAAATACACAATCAGTTTCATAAAAGACAAGAAATTTTGAGAATCACATATGGGAAAATATTACAAATTTGACTATAGTAGATAGTAGTAAATATAATTATTCAAGTAGTCTATATGTATGTTATGTATGTATTTTCTGTGTTTCTCATATTTACAGCAAATAATTCTTGGGACAAAGTTATGCTGTAATAACAACAACTTTTCAGTAACTCAATACATTATTCACTATTGTAAAAAGCTATCTTACAAAATGATGAAAGCCTGCTGTGATATGATTATGTGGATTTTACTAAATGTTTTGAATAAGCCTATCATCTACAATTAGATTCAAGAAAAATGAGAACAGTCAACATGTGAATTGGAACTGAGATTTTAATGAAAACACAAGAGTGGAAATGTGGAAGTACATATCCACATTTCCTCAGCACATGGTACTTGAGGGAATCCTAAAGTGAACCAAGATACAGGAATCACTTACATGGTCTCAGATGAAGACTGAGAATGCTGTTTACAATAAAACAGGCAAACAAACAGTGCCAATCACATTGGCCTTGTTTGTAGATTACCTAGTAAACATAAAATTCCGTATTTTTCTGATGTAATAATTTAAAATTTTCCTTTAAGGAATGCTTGTAAATAGTTAAAATTTTAGACAGCATTACAGGACTTCTAGTGGTAACATTTGTTCCTACTTCTTTCTACTCCCCAGTCGGGCTCAAAGAGGGAAATCCCTTCCAACTTTTGGCTATTCCTGTTCATTTTTACCTTTATGTTTTGAAATTAAAGCAATGAATTCATCCAAAAATGGTTATGAATATCTCTCATTTTCCAGACACTGTTCTAGGCCTTAGGAGATTATAATCTCTGTGATGGAGAACAAATCTCCATGATGGAGATTATAATCTAAAGAGAAGGTCCCTGAACAACAGATTTCATGAATCAGGCATTAATTGGTGACACATAGTATAATAGAGGATGATTGTTACGCAAAAAGGAAAAGAAAACCAGGATGAATGAATGATAACTTTACTCAAAATTACACACTCCTTTTTCACCAGTCCTAAGTGAAGAAGAACTGTGTAATTTTGAGTAAAGTCATCATGATAATCTTTCAAAGAACATGCGATTTGAGCAAAGACCTTAAAGGAGGTAAGCATGTACCCATTTGGATGTTTCCTTAGAGTTCTTTTTGAAATTTTTGTACATTGGCTACTTTTATTCTCTGCTTTTCCTATTTTAGACTTTCTTTAAGTCTAAATTGTCTCAAGATTATCTCTGTTGATTCAAGAATGTGGAACTTGTATCATTTTGGATGCTCTCTGTGTACATGGCAGGTCTTATTGGTGGGTACGATTCATTATATGATAATAAAGTAGCAAATGATTTTGTGTTGAAAAGCCCCAGATATATTAGTATTTTGTTCCTTTTCTCTAGGTGATTCAGTTTTCCTAGATTATATATATATATAAAATTTCCTTTCCTTGGAGAATAAGCCTGGCTGCTGGCCTGATGGATGGAAAAAAATGCTGAGAATCTTATTGTTCATTTACAGATTTCTATTTACTCTCCATCCTCCAATGTTCCTGGTGTTCTTGCATCTAGGGCCCTTCTCAATAATCTCTCCAAGAAAAGGTAGGGGAGAATTTACTTTTGCTTTAGAATCCGTGGTGGGATAGTCACTTAGGTGCACAGGATAGGATGTGCAATCTAGGAGCTGAACTGTGCCTTAAACAGATTTATCCACTAGTTCCCTCAGTTTTTGGTCAATACTTTACTCCTACCTTTTAGGGTCCCTAGTCCCTTCAATTCCTGAGACTTTCTGGAAATTGGTGGAAAATCAACTTTCTTCTCATCTTTACCTCCTCTTTCTGCACATATCAGCTTCTTTTGTTTCACTCATCAGTAAACAAATGTGACATTCCATTTTCCAAAATTGTGTTCATAACTCTTATCGAGGGGCAATTTCATCTATTTTGTCATTGTAAATATTTACTTTTTTTGTTCTTTAGTAGTAATCATGATAGGTTATCTAGAGAAAGCAGCAATAGATGGGTTCAGTGTGCCATGTTTAAATAGAAGACAGTACAATTCAATCAAATAAACATTTATTTGGGCTCTATTTTGTGTGAGGCACTGCATAAGGTCTTAAATGGGATACAGGTGTTATCAGGATAAGTTATCTATGCTGCAGAGATTATTTAGTGTAGATAAAAAAAACACACCCTTGCTTAACTCTAAGTCAAATCAGATTAATGAATGCAATGCCATATACTGGATTCAGTAGTGCCTCTCCCTTCTGCCTCTCCAATCACCTTTTAAAATATGTCCATCTAGAACCTCAGAACACGGCGTCATTCAAAAACTGGGTCTTTGTAGATGTAATAGAGTTAAAATGAGGTCATGAATTAGGATGGGCCTATATACAATGATTAGTGTTTTTATAAAATAAATGAGAGAGGGAGAGATATGGATGTAGAGATACCAAAAAGACATGGGGAAAAGGCCATATGATTGTCATGTGATGATCAAAAGAGGTCATGTGACATAAGAGGTCATGTGATGATTAGAAGAGGTCAAGTGACACTCAGTGTGAGGCAGCTGCAAGTCAAGAAACTTGTGAGGCCACCAAGAGAGGTAGGAAGACTTTTTCCTGGCTCTTTCATAGTGAACATAGTACTGCTGAAACCTTGATTTTGATCTTTTAGCCTCCAGAATGTGAAAGAATCCATTTCTGTTGTTGTAAGCCACCCAGTTTGTGGTATTTTTTACAGCAACACTAAGACACTAAATTCAAGTCATAACGGCAGTACAAAGCATAATAAGAGAACATAAGTAGAACACAGCCCAGGGAATATGAAGACAAGAATCCTGCCAAAACCTTGGCAGTTATCTTTGGCCAAGTGGAAATTCTGTGAGTAAAAATATGTTTGACATTATTAAACTATCTGGGAGAAACTCTTGATTATTTAAGGGCCGATTTTCCAGTGAAGATTTAACCACATCTACATATTTATAATTTAAAATAATATATTTTCTCAAAAATCATCAATAATAGCCTCTGAATATACTTGAGAAAATAAAGGCATACATTTTTAGCATCATGTAGTCATTATTTCTGAAAGAAAATTGAATACATTCTTGGTCATGAGTTTTCTTCAAACAAATAGATACACTCTCATTTATGGGGAGCCAACTTTCTAACTTTGCAAGCATAGAGAATAACTTTTAAAGAAGTACTCCATTTTACAATTATAATCCAAATTGTTAGCACGATTATCCCAGCTAAATAAAGAGTAATGGTACTGGCATGCACATTTGAATGTCTCAAAAGCAGAGATTAATGTTTAAGAAATGGAAGTCTAGGAAGAGACAAATCTTATTTGACAAATTCTAAAGACATTCTTAAAGAAACAAAAAGTGCTGGTGATGTAAGATTCAAATTGTTAACATTTGTTGAGCAATTACATGTGAATTAACCAGTCTCTCAATATAGACTTGATGCTCCTGAGACATTTCAAGTAAGCTTTGTAATCTAGTTTTTTAAAGTTAACCAAAAGCTTTATGGAAGCTAAACTGGGGAAACCAGCTATGATTGCAAACACATGGCAGTTAGCTGAAAATTGTTTGGATAGAGAGAAAAATGGCTTCATTTATCACTTGTGAGATCAAACATTTCCACTTGAGTAGCTCACACTATATGAATTTGCTTCAGTTTCTCTCTTGGAGGCTAGGCACGTACCAGCAATGCTTTCTTTCAACCATAGAAAGTGAAGAATGTTTCCTTTATTCTGTTGTTTTAAAATCCTACAGCCCCATCCAAGCCTAAATTTTAGCTTACTTCCACTCCTATGTCTTTTCCTGCAGCCCCTTTACTCATGAACGTAAGCATGCAATTGCTAAGACAAAAAACCTGAAAGTCTTCTTTAGCTATCATTCATCCCTAACATCCAATCAGTGGCTGAGCCATTACACCACTAATCTCATGTCTTTGCCTTTTTTCCATTCTAACCACTGCTGCTTTACGTAGAATCCCATTATTTCTTGACTAAATTATCTCAGTGGTCTCCCTAGTGTTCTCTCCTAGACAATTCAATATACTGATGCCAAAGTGATCATTCTGAATTACCAATCTGGTCAAGTTAAGCCTAGCTTAAAATCCTTCAGTGATTCTGCATAACTTTTGGAATAAAATTCAAAATCCTTAGCTTAGCACAAAAAACAATTTTATCTATCATTTGTTAATTGACCAGCATCATTTTCCCAAAACCTCACAGCATTTCATCTCTGCTCTAGTTCTACCGAACCACCAGCTCAAAATCTGGGAACACATGCTGTTTTCCCCCACAGTGACTCTGGCTATGTTCTCCCATTAATCTTGGGATAACCCTCACCACCCTGTGTAATAACAGACAAGTTACCCTCCAAAATTCTATTCGAATGTCATCTAACTGGGTTTTTGAACTGTCTAGTTTTACTTTAACCAGGTAGTCAGCTTAATATTTGAGCTTATAGCTTGTGAACAAATTGAACAAAACCAGCGTGTATAACTGCAATATTCTGAAATAAATTTTACTCCTACCTTGTGTGACCTAATTTGTGTCAGACTCTTTTTAATGCAATCCCTAATGCATAGTAGCTAAATGTTGAAGAGCATGTCCTCTGAAATCAGACATTCTGTGTTCAAACCCCAATACTACCATTTGCTAGCTGTGTGATTTTGGGCAAATACCGACCTAAGCCTCAGATTGTTATCAAGTAATACTATCAACTAACGACTTAGAACTCACATTCATTGTCAGATCATTCATGATTTCATGACTCAAATCCTAGAAATACATGGTAAAGGGAACAAGTTTATATATACTTACAGGAAGTCCAGATTACAGATATGAGAATTGCAAGAATGTTGCTTAACATGTTAAATAAATACTATGAGAATCATTGGATGGCTAAAATACTAAGAGGACTCGGCATGATTTAATGTCACGTTGCTTATTGAAGCAACATTTCTTGAGAACAAATCATTGGAAAGAGAAGCATAAGATGAACTTTGTACTGAGATTCACTTTTTGTGATTCTTCAACTGCTCTCATCAGGAATAGAGACTGGTATTTGCTATCTAGGGTTGCTATTTACAGTATTAGCTTTATCAATGGAAAGAATCCAAAAATGGACTGAGAACAGCTTTATCTTCTATTTGCCAGCACCTGATTAAAATACATATATAATTAGGCATTTATTTTTGGAAAGAGTTATTAAAATGGATATTTTAATACAATTTAAAACATAATGTATTCTACAGATGAAATATTTTAATGTTGAATTTTTATCACATGAATTTATTTAAACTATAAAATTCTCAAACACTGTGAAGCATGCTGGTTAACTAGCATTAGAGACCCAAAATATTACATGTTATTTAAAGCAGGATATTTAAACTATTTTAGTGAGATTTATATACTAGTACGTTGTCCAGTAACATCAAGTGATATCTAAATGTTATTTAAGAGCAATTATATGAGTGTTCTGTTAAAACAAATCATTTAGTTCATTTACTTTAGGCATTTATTTTTCTTCTCGGCCTTTCTGCGATGTACAAATGAAAAGAAAAAAAAAAACAGGAATTTATTTGAAACTCTTTGGTCCTTTAAAAAGGTATTATTTTATAAAGTTCATGTTTTCTAACATGTAGCCCTAGAATGATTTGGTGTCCTGTTCCTGCCTGAACTGTATGTTTTTATTGTTATTACTATTCTTTGCTCTCTCCAATCCCAAACTCAACACAAATACTCCAATTTCCTAAAAAGTATAGATGGGCAGTCAATAAACTAATGGAAACACCGCAAACAAAGAATATACTCTTTCAGGAGAATGTCCCAAGCCGACATTAGGTGCTAGCAATGAAGCAAGAACTATTTAGCTGCTAGAATCATCTGCTTTACCTTATCTCATAGGTTCATGTGCCTGTATCAAAATGCATACCCTAATGTTGATAGTTTTGGCATACTCAGAGCAAATATTTCCACTTTATTGGTCTTACACAGCCAGGATGCATTTCTTTGAGGCTACAGATTTAAAGAAAACTCTCTCTCTTAGCACATAAAAGAGGGACTCTAAAAGACTACTAACCTACTCTACACAGTAGAATCTGTGGCTCTCCATCTTGTCTATGCTATCTTATAACATTTTTGCAGAGAATCTTTGAAAGAAATGGTGCAATGTTATTCTGTTAATCTACTCTCTCATCCACACCGCCACATCATCTTAGGTAGTAAAAATTTCAATATCATATTTGTTAAAATTAGAATTTCCAAACTTACTCTTTTTTCTCCAGTCCCAGAATAGTGGCTTCTATTCTTAAGTCAGCTCAGTTTTAATATGGAATAATTTAAATAGGACTCTGTCTGCTTGAGATGGCTCATGGATTTTCTCTTTACAATGATGTGAAGACTTTTTTTTTCCTTACATGGGATTAAGTTTAAAATCATGTTATAGGGTTTGGAAGCTTATCTGAAAACTTTCTCAACTACCCCAGCATTCTGCAAATTGAATGGGAAAATAAAACATTATTCTGAAAAGAAACTTTCGCAGAGGAGTCCCTGCGGATCTCATTTTTCCCAGACTGTGTATACCCAGGCAGCAAGGTCACACAGGTTGTTACTGGTCTGGATCTCCTGGTATTTGTATAGTGCTGCTTGGAGAA